>NW_027228351.1:0-636538 GCF_037783145.1 Equus przewalskii
CTTACAGCCTACCGGATACATCTCTTACAAAGGCCTGTGAAATGCAGCTTCTTTGCAGGCCTCATCTGGCTGAAGCAGAACTTCTGCTCTGGGTGTGCTGCATTGCCCTAGAGCTGAAAGGCACAAAGCCGAGCCTTGTTTACAAAGGGGAAGAGAGGCCCCAAAGTATCTTGCTTCCAGCTCTTTGGGAAGCTAAGAAACAACTCGCTCTGCACAGTGCTCTTACAGCCTACCGGGAACATCTCTTACAAAGGCCTGTGAAATGCAGTTTCTTTGCTGGCCTGATCTGGCTGCAGTAGAACTTCTGCTCTTGGTGTGCTACATTGCCCTAGAGCTTCTAGGCACAAAGCCCTGCCTTGTTTCCAGAGGGGAAGATAGGCCCCAAAGCAGCTTGCTTCCAGCCCTTTGGGAAGCTAAGACACAACTCGCTCGGCATAGTGCTCTTACAGACTACCTGAAACATCTCTTACAAAGGCCTGTGAAACGCAGTTTCTTTGCAGGCCTGATCTGGGTGAAGTAGAAATTCTGCTCTGGGTGTGCTACGTTGCCTTAGAGCTTCCATGCACAAGGCCCTACCGTGTATCCACCTGGAGAGAGGCCCTAAAGAATCTTGCTTCCAGCGATTTGGGAAGCTAAGAAACAACTCGCTCTTCACAGTGCTCTTATAGCCTACCGGGAACATCTCTTACAAAGGCCTGAGAAACGCAGTTACTTTGCAGGCCTGATCTGGCTGAATTAGAAATTCTGCTCTGGGTGTGCTAAATTGCCCTAGAGCTCCAAGGCACAAAGAACTGAATCATTTCCAAAGACGGAGATATGCCCCAAAGCATCTGGCTTCCAGCTCATTGGGAATCTAAGAAACAACTCGCTCTGCACAGTCCTCTTACAGCCTACCGGGAACATCTCTTACAAGGGCCTGAGAAACGCAGTTTCTTTGCAGGCCTGATCTGGCTAAAGTAGAACTTCTCCTCTGTGTGTGCTACATAGCCCTAGAGCTGAAACGCACAACGTGCAGGCTTCTTTCCAAAGGGTGAGTTGGGCCCCAGAGCATCTTGCTTCCAGCTCTTTGGGAAGCTAAGAAACAACTCGCTCTGCACAGTGCTCTTACAGCCTACCGGGAACATCTCTTACAAAGGCCTGTGAAACGCAGTATCTTTGCAGGCCTGATCTGGCTGAAGTAGAACTTCTGCTCTGGGTGTGCTACATTGCCCTAGAGCTGAAAGGCACAACGTGCAGGCTTCTTTCCAAAGGGCGAGTAGGGCCCAAAGCATCTAGCTTCCAGCTCTTTGGGAAGCTAAGAAACAACTCGCTCTGCACAGTGCTCTTAAGGCCTACCGGGAACATCTCTTACAAAGGCCTGTGAAACGCAGTTTCTTTGCAGGCCTGATCTGGCCGAAGTAGAACTTCTGCTCTGGGTGTGCTACATTGCCCTAAATCTTCTAGGCGCAAAGTGCTGAATTATTTCCAAAGACGGAGATAGGCCCAAAGCATCTTTCTTCCAGCTCTTTGGGAATCTAAGAAACAATTCGCTCTGCACAGTGCTCTTACAGCCTACCGGATACATCTCTTACAAAGGCCTGTGAAATGCAGCTTCTTTGCAGGCCTGATCTGGCTGAAGTAGAACTTCTGCTCTGAGTGTGCTACATTGCCCTAGAGCTCCAAGGCAGAAAGTGCTGCATTATTTCCAAAGACGGAGAGAGTCCCCAAAGTATCTTGCTTCCAGCTCTTTGGGAAGCTAAGAAACAACTCGCTGTGTTCTGTGCTCTTACAGCCTACCGGGAACATCTCGTAAAAAGGCCTGTGAAACTCGGTTTCTTTGCAGGCCTGATCTGGCTGAAGCAGAACTTCTGCTCTGGGTGTGCTACGTTGCCCTAGAGCTCCAAGGCACAAAGTGCTGAATCATTTCCAAAGATGGAGATACGCCCAAAAGCATCTTGCTTCCAGCTCTTTGGGAAGCTAAGAAACAACTCGCTCTGCACAGTGCTCTTACAGCCTACCGGGAACATCTCTTACAAAGGCCTGTGACACGCAGTTTCTTTGCAGGCCTGATCTGGCTGAAGTAGAACTTCTGCTCTGGGTGTGCTACATTGCCCTAGAGCTGAAAGGCACAATGTGCAGGCTTCTATCCAAAGGGTGAGTTGGGCCCCAAAGCATCTTGCGTCCAGCTCTTTGGGAAGCTAAGAAACAACTCGCTCTGCTCAGTGCTCTTACAGCCTACCGGGAACATCTCGTAAAAAGGCCTGTGAAACTCGGTTTCTTTGCAGGCCTGATCTGGCTGAAGCAGAACTTCTGCTCTGGGTGTGCTACATTGCCCTAGAGCTGAGAGGCACAAAGCCCAGCCTTGTTTACAAAGGGGAAGAGAGGCCCCAAAGTATCTTGCTTCCAGCTCTTTGGGAAGCTAAGAAACAACTCGCTCTGCACAGTGCTCTTACAGCCTACCAGGAACATCTCTTACAAAGGCCTGTGAAACGCAGTTTCTTTGCAGGCCTGATCTGGCTGCAGTAGAACTTCTGCTCTGCGTGTGCTACATTGCCCTAGAGCTTGAAGGCACAAAGCCCTTCCTTGTTTCCAGAGGGGAAGATAGGCCCCAAAGCATCTTGCTTCCGGCCCTTTGGGAAGCTAAGACACAACTCGCTCGGCACAGTGCTCTTACAGCCTACCAGAAACATCTCTTACAAAGGCCTGTGAAACGCAGTTTCTTTGCAGGCCTGATCTGGGTGAAGTAGAAATTCTGCTCTGGGTGTGCTACGTTGCCCTAGAGCTCCAAGGCACAAAGTGCTGAATCATTTCCAAAGACGGAGTTATGCCCCAAAGCATCTTGCTTCCAGCTCTTTGGGAAGCTAAGAAACAACTCGCTCTGCACAGTGCTCTTGCAGCCTACCGGGAACATCTCTTACAAAGGCCTTTGAAACGCAGTTTCTTTGCAGGCCTGATCGGGCTGCATTAGAAATTCTGCTCTGGGTGTGCTAAATTGCCCTAGAGCTCCAAGGCACAAAGTGCTGAACCATTTCCAAAGACGGCGATATGCCCCAAAGCATCTTGCTTCCAGCTCTTTGGGAATCTAACAAACAACTCACTCTGCAGAGTGCTCTTACAGCCTACCGGGAACATCTCTTACAAAGGCCTAAGAAACGCAGTTTCTTTGCAGGCCTGATCTGGCTGAAGTAGAACTTCTGCTCTGGGTGTGCTACATTGCCCTAAAGCTGAAACGCACAACGTGCAGGCTTCTTTCCAAAGGGTGAGTTGGGCCCCAGAGCATCTTGCTTCCAGCTCTTTGTGAAGCCAAGAAATAACTCACTGTGCACAGTGCTCTTACAGCCAACCGGGAACATCTCGTACAAAGGCCTGTGAAACGCAGTTTCCTTGCAGGCCTGATCTGGCTGAAGTAGAACTTCTGCTCTGCGTGTGCTACATTGCCCTAGAGCTCCAAGACACAAAGTGCTGAATCATTTCCAAAGCAGGATATAGGCCCCAAATCATCTTGCTTCCAGCTCTTTGGGAAGCTAAGAAACAACTCGCTCTGCACAGTGCTCTTACAGCCAACCGGGAACATCTCCTACAAAGGCCTGTGAAACGCAGTTTCTTTGCAGGCCTGATCTGGCTGAAGTAGAACTTCTGCTCTGGGTGTGCTACATTGCCCGAGAGCTGCAAGGCACAACGTGCAGTCTTCTTTCCAAAGGGCGAGTTGGGCCCAAATCTTCTAGCTTCCAGCACTTTGGGAAGCTAAGAAACAACTCGCTCTGGACAGAGCTCTTACAGCCTACCGGCAACATCTCTTACAAAGGCCTGTGAAATGCAGTTTCATTGCAGGCCTAATCTGGCTGAAGTAGAACTTCTGCTCTAGGTGTGCTACATTGCACTAGAGCTAAAAGGCACAAAGTCCAGCCTTGTTTACAAAGGGGAAGAGAGGCCCCAACGTATCTGGCTTCCAGCTCTTTGGGAAGCTAAGAAACAACTCGCTCTGCACAGTGCTCTTACAGCCTACCGGGAACATCTCTTCCAAAGGCCTGTGAAACGCAGTTTCTTTGCAGGCCTGATCTGGCTGAAGTAGAACTTCTGCTCTGCGTGTGCTACATTGCCCTAGAGCTCCAAGGCACAAAGTGCTGAATCATTTCCAAAGACGGAGATACGCCCCAAAGCATCTTGCTTCCAGCTCTTTGGGAAGCTAAGAAACAACTCGCTCTGCACAGTCCTCTTACAGCCTACTGGGAACATCTCTTACAAAGGCCTTTGAAACGCAGTTTCTTTGCCGGCCTGATCGGGCTGAATTAGAAATTCTGCTCTGGGTGTGCTAAATTGCCCTAGAGCTCCAAGGCACAAAGTGCTGAATCATTTCCAAAGACGGAGATATGCCCCAAAGCATCTTGCTTCCAGCTCTTTGGGAATCTAAGAAACAACTCACTCTGCAGAGTGCTCTTACAGCCTACCGGGAACATCTCTTACAAAGGCCTAAGAAACGCAGTTTCTTTGCAGGCCTGATCTGGCTGAAGTAGAACTTCTGCTCTGGGTGTGCTACATTGCCCTAGAGCTGAAAGGCACAACGTGCAGTCTTCTTTCCAAAGGGCGAGTTGGACCCAAAGCATCAAGCTTCCAGCTGTTTGGGAAGCTAAGAAAAAATTCGCTCTGCACAGTGCTATTACAGCCTACCGGGAAAAATCTCTTACAAAGCCCTGTGAAACGCAGTTTCTTTGCAGGCCTGATGTGGGTGAAGTAGAACTTCTGCTCTGGGTGTGCTACATTGCCCTAAAGCTTCTACTCACAAAGTGCTGAATTATTTCCAAAGACGGAGATAGGCCCAAAGCATCTTGCTTCCAGCTCTTTGGGAATCTAAGAAACAACTCGCTCTGCACAGTGCTCTTACAGCCTACCGGGAACATCTCTTACAAAGGCCTGTGAAACGCAGTTTGTTTGCAGGCCTGATCTGGCTGAAGTAGAACTTCTGCTCTGGGTGTGCTACATTGCCCTAGAGCTCCAAGGCACAAAGTGCTGATCATTTCCAAAGATGGAGATACGCCCAAAAGCATCTTGCTTCCAGCTCTTTGGGAAGCTAAGAAACAACTCGCTCTGCTCAGTGCTCTTACAGCCTACCGGGAACATCTCTTACAAAGGCCTGTGAAACGCAGTTTCTTTGCAGGCCTGATCTGGCTGAAGTAGAAATTCTGCTCTGGGTGTGCTACATTGCCCTAGTGCTGCAAGGCACAACGTGCAGTCTTCTTTCCAAAGGGCGAGTTGCTTCCCAAAGCCTCTTGCTTCCAGCTCTTTGGGAAGCTAAGAAACAACTCGCTCTTCACAGTGCTCTTACAGCCTACCGGGAACATCTCTTACAAAGGCTTGTTACACGCAGTTTCTTTGCAGGCCTGATCTGGCTGAAGTAGGACTTCTGCTCTGGGTGTGCTACATTGCCCTAGAGCTGTAAGGCACAATGTGCAGGCTTCTATCCAAAGGGTGAGTTGGGCCCCAAAGCATCTTGCGTCCAGCTCTTTGGGAAGCTAAGAAACAACTCGCTCTGCTCAGTGCTCTTACAGCCTACCGGGAACATCTCTTAAAAAGGCCTGTGAAACTCAGTTTCTTTGCAGGCCTGATCTGGCTGAAGCAGAACTTCTGCTCTGGGTGTGCTACATGGCCCTAGAGCTGAGAGGCACAAAGCCCAGCCTTGTTTACAAAGGGGAAGAGAGGCCCCAAAGTATCTTGCTTCCAGCTCTTTGGGAAGCTAAGAAACAACTCGCACTGCACAGTGCTCTTACAGCCTACCGGGAACATCTCTTACAAAGGCCTTTGAAACGCAGTTTCTTTGCAGGCCTGATCTGGCTGCAGTAGAACTTCTGCTCTGCGTGTGCTACATTGCCCTAGAGCTTCAAGGCACAAAGCCCTGCCTTGTTTCCAGAGGGGAAGATAGGCCCCAAAGCATCTTGCTTCCAGCCCTTTGGGAAGCTAAGACACAACTCGCTCGGCAGAGTGCTCTTACAGCCTACCAGAAACATCTCTTACAAAGGCCTGTGAAACGCAGTTTCTTTGCAGGCCTGATCTGGGTGAAGTAGAAATTCTGCTCTGGGTGTGCTACGTTGCCCTAGAGCTCCAAGGCACAAAGTGCTGAATCATTTCCAAAGACGGAGTTATGCCCCAAAGCATCTTGCTTCCAGCTCTTTGGAAAGCTAAGAAACAACTCGCTCTGCACAGTGCTCTTACAGCCTACCGGGAACATCTCTTACAAAGGCCTGTGAAACGCACTTTCTTTGCAGGCCTGATCTGGCTGAAGTAGAACTTCTGCTCTGCGTGTGCTACATTGCCCGAGAGCTGCAAGGCACAATGTGCAGTCTTCTCTCCAAAGGGTGAGTTGGGCCCCAAAGCATCTTGCTTCCAGCTCTTTGGGAAGCTAAGAAACAACTCGCTCTGCACAGTCCTCTTACAGCCTACCGGCAACATCTCTTACAAAGGTCTGCGAAACGCAGTTTCTTTGCAGGCCTGATGTGGCTGAAGTAGAACTGCTGCTCTGGGTGTGCTACATTGCCCTAGAGCTCCAAGGCACAAAGTGCTGAATCATTTCCAAAGATGGAGATACGCCCAAAAGCATCTTGCTTCCAGCTCTTTGGGAAGCTAAGAAACAACTCGCTCTGCACAGTGCTCTTACAGCCTACCGGGAACATCTCTTACAAAGGCCTGTGAAACGCAGTTTCTTTGCAGGCCTGATCTGGCTGAAGTAGAAATTCTGCTCTGGGTGTGCTACATTGCCCTAGAGCTGAAAGGCGCAACGTGCAGTCTTCTTTCAAAGGGCGAGTTGCTTCCCAAAGCATCTTGCTTCCAGCTCTTTGGGAACCTAAGAAACAACTCGCTCTGCACAGTGTTCTTACAGCCTACCGGGAACATCTCTTACAAGGGCCTGTGACACGCAGTTTCTTTGCAGACCTGATCTGGCTGAAGTAGAACTTCTGCTCTGGGTGTGCTACATTGCCCTAGAGCTGAAAGGCACAATGTGCAGACTTCTATCCAAAGGGCGAGTTGGGCCCCAAAGCATCTTGCTTCCAGCTCTTTGGGAAGCTAAGAAACAACTCGCTCTGCTCAGTGCTCTTACAGCCTACCGGGAACATCTCTTAAAAAGGCCTGTGAAACTCAGTTTCTTTGCAGGCCTGATCTGGCTGAAGCAGAACTTCTGCTCTGGGTTTGCTACATTGCCCTAGAGCTGAAAGGCACAAAGCCCAGCCTTGTTTACAAAGGGGAAGAGAGGCCCCAAAGTATCTTGCTTCCAGCTCTTTGGGAAGCTAAGAAACAACTCGCTCTGCACAGTGCTCTTACAGCCTACCGGGAACATCTCTTACAAAGGCCTGCGAAACACAGTTTCTTTGCAGGCCTGATCTGGGTGAAGTAGAACTTCTGCTCTGGGTGTGCTACATTGCCCTAAAGCTTCTAGGCACAAAGTGCTGAATTATTTCCAAAGACGGAGATAGACCCAAAGCATCTTGCTTCCAGCTCTTTGGGAAGCTAAGAAACAACTCGCTCTGCACAGTGCTCTTACAGCCTACCGGGAACATCTCTTACAAAGGCCTGTGAAACGCAGTTTCTTTGCAGGCCTGATCTGGCTGAAGTAGAACTTCTGCTCTGGGTGTGCTACATTGCCCTAGAGCTCCAAGGCACAAAGTGCTGAATCATTTCCAAAGATGGGCATACGCCCAAAAGCATCTTGCTTCCAGCTCTTTGGGAAGCTAAGAAACAACTCGCTCTGCACAGTGCTCTTACAGCCTACCGGGAACATCTCTTACAAAGGCCTGTGAAACGCAGTTTCTTTGCAGGCCTGATCTGGCTGAAGTAGAACTTCTGCTCTGCGTGTGCTACATTGCCCGAGAGCTGCAAGGCACAACGTGCAGTCTTCTTTCCAAAGGGTGAGTTGGGCCCCAAAGCATCTTGCTTCCAGCTCTTTGGGAAGCTAAGAAACAACTCGCTCTGCACAGTGCTCTTACAGCCTACCGGGAACATCTCTTACAAAGGCCTCTGAAACGCAATTTCTTTGCAGGCCAGATCTGGTTGAAGTAGATCTTCTGCTCTGGGTGTGCTACATTGCCCTAGAGCTGAAAGGCACAACGTGCAGGCTTCTTTCCAAAGGGCGAGTTGGGCCCAAATCTTCTAGCTTCCAGCACTTTGGGAAGCTAAGAAACAACTCGCTCTGGACAGAGCTCTTACAGCCTACCGGCAACATCTCTTACAAAGGCCTGTGAAATGCAGTTTCATTGCAGGCCTAATCTGGCTGAAGTAGAACTTCTGCTCTAGGTGTGCTGCATTGCACTAGAGCTAAAAGGCACAAAGTCCAGCCTTGTTTACAAAGGGGAAGAGAGGCCCCAACGTATCTGGCTTCCAGCTCTTTGGGAAGCTAAGAAACAACTCGCTCTGCACAGTGCTCTTACAGCCTACCGGGAACATCTCTTCCAAAGGCCTGTGAAACGCAGTTTCTTTGCAGGCCTGATCTGGCTGAAGTAGAACTTCTGCTCTGCGTGTGCTACATGGCCCTAGAGCTTCAAGGCACAAAGCCCTGCCTTGTTTCCAGAGGGGAAGATAGGCCCAAAAGCATCTTGCTTCCAGCCCTTTGGGAAGCCAAGACACAACTCGCTCGGCACAGTGCTCTTACAGCCTACCAGAAACATCTCTTAAAAAGGCCTGTGAAACGCAGTTTCTTTGCAGGCCTGATCTGGGTGAAGTAGAAATTCTGCTCTGGGTGTGCTACGTTGCCCTAGAGCTCCAAGGCTCAAAGTGCTGAATCATTTCCAAAGACGGAGTTATGCCCCAAAGCATCTTGCTTCCAGCTCTTTGGGAAGCTAAGAAACAACTCGCTCTGCACAGTGCTCTTACAGCCTACCAGAAACATCTCTTACAAAGGCCTGTGAAACGCAGTTTCTTTGCAGGCCTGATCTGGGTGAAGTAGAAATTCTGCTCTGGGTGTGCTACGTTGCCCTAGAGCTCCAAGGCAAAAAGTGCTGAATCATTTCCAAAGACGGAGTTATGCCCCAAAGCATCTTGCTTCCAGCTCTTTGGGAAGCTAAGAAACAACTCGCTGTGCACAGTGCTCTTACAGCCTACCGGGAACATCTCTTACAAAGGCCTGTGAAACGCAGTTTCTTTGCAGGCCTGATCTGGCTGAAGTAGAAATTCTGCTCTGGGTGTGCTACATTGCCCTAGAGCTGAAAGGCACAACGTGCAGTCTTCTTTCAAAGGGCGAGTTGCTTCCCAAAGCATCTTGCTTCCAGCGCTTTGGGAAGCTAAGAAACAACTCGCTCTGCACAGTGCTCTTACAGCCTACCGGGAACATCTCTTACAAGGGCCTGTGACACGCAGTTTCTTTGCAGACCTGATCTGGCTGAAGTAGAACTTCTGCTCTGGGTGTGCTACATTGCCCTAGAGCTGAAAGGCACAATGTGCAGACTTCTATCCAAAGGGCGAGTTGGGCCCCAAAGCATCTTGCTTCCAGCTCTTTGGGAAGCTAAGAAACAACTGGCTCTGCTCAGTGCTCTTACAGCCTACCGGGAACATCTCTTAAAAAGGCCTGTGAAACTCAGTTTCTTTGCAGGCCTGATCTGGCTGAAGCAGAACTTCTGCTCTGGGTGTGCTACATTGCCCTAGAGCTGAAAGGCACAAAGCCCAGCCTTGTTTACAAAGGGGAAGAGAGGCCCCAAAGTATCTTGCTTCCAGCTCTTTGGGAAGCTAAGAAACAACTCGCTCTGCACAGTGCTCTTACAGCCTACCGGGAACATCTCTTACAAAGGCCTGCGAAACACAGTTTCTTTGCAGGCCTGATCTGGGTGAAGTAGAACTTCTGCTCTGGGTGTGCTACATTGCCCTAAAGCTTCTAGGCAGAAAGTGCTGAATTATTTCCAAAGACGGAGATAGGCCCAAAGCATCTTGCTTCCAGCTCTTTGGGAAGCTAAGAAACAACTCGCTCTGCACAGTGCTCTTACAGCCTACCGGGAACATCTCTTACAAAGGCCTGTGAAACGCAGTTTCTTTGCAGGCCTGATCTGGCTGAAGTAGAACTTCTGCTCTGCGTGTGCTACATTGCCCGAGAGCTGCAAGGCACAACGTGCAGTCTTCTTTCCAAAGGGTGAGTTGGGCCCCAAAGCATCTTGCTTCCAGCTCTTTGGGAAGCTAAGAAACAACTCGCTCTGCACAGTGCTCTTACAGCCTACCGGGAACATCTCTTACAAAGGCCTCTGGAACGCAATTTCTTTGCAGGCCAGATCTGGTTGAAGTAGATCTTCTGCTCTGGGTGTGCTACATTGCCCTAGAGCTGAAAGGCACAACGTGCAGGCTTCTTTCCAAAGGGCGAGTTGGGCCCAAATCTTCTAGCTTCCAGCACTTTGGGAAGCTAAGAAACAACTCGCTCTGGACAGAGCTCTTACAGCCTACCGGCAACATCTCTTACAAAGGCCTGTGAAATGCAGTTTCATTGCAGGCCTAATCTGGCTGAAGTAGAACTTCTGCTCTAGGTGTGCTGCATTGCACTAGAGCTAAAAGGCACAAAGTCCAGCCTTGTTTACAAAGGGGAAGAGAGGCCCCAACGTATCTGGCTTCCAGCTCTTTGGGAAGCTAAGAAACAACTCGCTCTGCACAGTGCTCTTACAGCCTACCGGGAACATCTCTTCCAAAGGCCTGTGAAACGCAGTTTCTTTGCAGGCCTGATCTGGCTGAAGTAGAACTTCTGCTCTGCGTGTGCTACATGGCCCTAGAGCTTCAAGGCACAAAGCCCTGCCTTGTTTCCAGAGGGGAAGATAGGCCCAAAAGCATCTTGCTTCCAGCCCTTTGGGAAGCCAAGACACAACTCGCTCGGCACAGTGCTCTTACAGCCTACCAGAAACATCTCTTAAAAAGGCCTGTGAAACGCAGTTTCTTTGCAGGCCTGATCTGGGTGAAGTAGAAATTCTGCTCTGGGTGTGCTACGTTGCCCTAGAGCTCCAAGGCTCAAAGTGCTGAATCATTTCCAAAGACGGAGTTATGCCCCAAAGCATCTTGCTTCCAGCTCTTTGGGAAGCTAAGAAACAACTCGCTCTGCACAGTGCTCTTACAGCCTACCAGAAACATCTCTTACAAAGGCCTGTGAAACGCAGTTTCTTTGCAGGCCTGATCTGGGTGAAGTAGAAATTCTGCTCTGGGTGTGCTACGTTGCCCTAGAGCTCCAAGGCAAAAAGTGCTGAATCATTTCCAAAGACGGAGTTATGCCCCAAAGCATCTTGCTTCCAGCTCTTTGGGAAGCTAAGAAACAACTCGCTGTGCACAGTGCTCTTACAGCCTACCGGGAACATCTCTTACAAAGGCCTGTGAAACGCAGTTTCTTTGCAGGCCTGATCTGGCTGAAGTAGAAATTCTGCTCTGGGTGTGCTACATTGCCCTAGAGCTGAAAGGCACAACGTGCAGTCTTCTTTCAAAGGGCGAGTTGCTTCCCAAAGCATCTTGCTTCCAGCGCTTTGGGAAGCTAAGAAACAACTCGCTCTGCACAGTGCTCTTACAGCCTACCGGGAACATCTCTTACAAGGGCCTGTGACACGCAGTTTCTTTGCAGACCTGATCTGGCTGAAGTAGAACTTCTGCTCTGGGTGTGCTACATTGCCCTAGAGCTGAAAGGCACAATGTGCAGACTTCTATCCAAAGGGCGAGTTGGGCCCCAAAGCATCTTGCTTCCAGCTCTTTGGGAAGCTAAGAAACAACTGGCTCTGCTCAGTGCTCTTACAGCCTACCGGGAACATCTCTTAAAAAGGCCTGTGAAACTCAGTTTCTTTGCAGGCCTGATCTGGCTGAAGCAGAACTTCTGCTCTGGGTGTGCTACATTGCCCTAGAGCTGAAAGGCACAAAGCCCAGCCTTGTTTACAAAGGGGAAGAGAGGCCCCAAAGTATCTTGCTTCCAGCTCTTTGGGAAGCTAAGAAACAACTCGCTCTGCACAGTGCTCTTACAGCCTACCGGGAACATCTCTTACAAAGGCCTGCGAAACACAGTTTCTTTGCAGGCCTGATCTGGGTGAAGTAGAACTTCTGCTCTGGGTGTGCTACATTGCCCTAAAGCTTCTAGGCAGAAAGTGCTGAATTATTTCCAAAGACGGAGATAGGCCCAAAGCATCTTGCTTCCAGCTCTTTGGGAAGCTAAGAAACAACTCGCTCTGCACAGTGCTCTTACAGCCTACCGGGAACATCTCTTACAAAGGCCTGTGAAACGCAGTTTCTTTGCAGGCCTGATCTGGCTGAAGTAGAACTTCTGCTCTGGGTGTGCTACATTGCCCTAGAGCTCCAAGGCACAAAGTGCTGAATCATTTCCAAAGATGGGCATACGCCCAAAAGCATCTTGCTTCCAGCTCTTTGGGAAGCTAAGAAACAACTCGCTCTGCACAGTGCTCTTACAGCCTACCGGGAACATCTCTTACAAAGGCCTGTGAAACGCAGTTTCTTTGCAGGCCTGATCTGGCTGAAGTAGAACTTCTGCTCTGCGTGTGCTACATTGCCCGAGAGCTGCAAGGCACAACGTGCAGTCTTCTTTCCAAAGGGTGAGTTGGGCCCCAAAGCATCTTGCTTCCAGCTCTTTGGGAAGCTAAGAAACAAGTCGCTCTGCACAGTGCTCTTACAGCCTACCGGGAACATCTCTTACAAAGGCCTCTGAAACGCAATTTCTTTGCAGGCCAGATCTGGTTGAAGTAGATCTTCTGCTCTGGGTGTGCTACAATGCCCTAGAGCTGAAAGGCACAACGTGCAGGCTTCGTTCCAAAGGGCGAGTTGGGCCCAAATCTTCTAGCTTCCAGCACTTTGGGAAGCTAAGACACAACTCGCTCTGGCCAGAGCTCTTACAGCCTACCGGCAACATCTCTTACAAAGGCCTGTGAAATGCAGTTTCATTGCAGGCCTAATCTGGCTGAAGTAGAACTTCTGCTCTAGGTGTGCTGCATTGCACTAGAGCTAAAAGGCACAAAGTCCAGCCTTGTTTACAAAGGGGAAGAGAGGCCCCAACGTATCTGGCTTCCAGCTCTTTGGGAAGCTAAGAAACAACTCGCTCTGCACAGTGCTCTTACAGCCTACCGGGAACATCTCTTCCAAAGGCCTGTGAAACGCAGTTTCTTTGCAGGCCTAATCTGGCTGAAGTAGAACTTCTGCTCTGCGTGTGCTACATTGCCCTAGAGCTGAAAGGCACAAAGCCCTGCCTTGTTTCCAGAGGGGAAGATAGGCCCAAAAGCATCTTGCTTCCAGCCCTTTGGGAAGCCAAGACACAACTCGCTCGGCACAGTGCTCTTACAGCCTACCAGAAACATCTCTTAAAAAGGCCTGTGAAACGCAGTTTCTTTGCAGGCCTGATCTGGGTGAAGTAGAAATTCTGCTCTGGGTGTGCTACGTTGCCCTAGAGCTCCAAGGCTCAAAGTGCTGAATCATTTCCAAAGACGGAGTTATGCCCCAAAGCATCTTGCTTCCAGCTCTTTGGGAAGCTAAGAAACAACTCGCTCTGCACAGTGCTCTTACAGCCTACCAGAAACATCTCTTACAAAGGCCTGTGAAACGCAGTTTCTTTGCAGGCCTGATCTGGGTGAAGTAGAACTTCTGCTCTGGGTGTGCTACGTTGCCCTAGAGCTCCAAGGCACAAAGTGCTGAATCATTTCCAAAGACGGAGTTATGCCCCAAAGCATCTTGCTTCCAGCTCTTTGGGAAGCTAAGAAACAACTCGCTCTGCACAGTGCTCTTACAGCCTACCGGGAACATCTCTTACAAAGGCCTTTGAAATGCAGTTTCTTTGCAGGCCTGATGGGGCTGAATTACAAATTCTGCTCTGGGTGTGCTAAATTGCCCTAGAGCTCCAAGGCACAAAGTGCTGAATCATTTCCAAAGACGGAGTTATGCCCCAAAGCATCTTGCTTCCAGCTCTTTGGGAAGCTAAGAAACAACTCGCTCTGCACAGTGCTCTTAAAGCCTACCGGGAACATCTCTTACAAAGGCCTGTGAAACGCAGTTTCTTTGCAGGCCTGATCTGGCTGCAGTAGAACTTCTGCTCTGCGTGTGCTATATTGCCCTAGATCTTCAACGCACAAAGCCCTTCCTTGTTTCCAGAGGGGAAGATAGGCCCCAAAGCATCTTGCTTCCAGCCCTTTGGGAAGCTAAGAAACAACTCGCTCTGCACAGTGCTCTTACAGCCAACCGGGAACATCACTTACAAAGGCATGTGAAACGCAGTTTCTTTGCAGGCCTGATCTGGCTCAAGTAGAACTTCTGCTCTGGGTGTGCTACATTGCCCTAGAGTTTCCATGCACAAGTCCCACCTTGTATCCACCTGGAGAGAGGCCCTAAAGAATCTTGCTTCCAGCGATTTGGGAAGCTAAGAAACAACTCGCTGTGCACAGTGCTCTTACAGCCTACCGGGAACATCTCTTACAAAGGCCTGAGAAATGCAGTTTCTTTGCAGGCCTGATCTGGCTGAATTAGAACTTCTGCTCTGGGTGTGCTAAATTGCCCTAGAGCTCCAAGGCACAAGTGCTGAATCATTTCCAAAGATGGAGATATGCCCCAAATCATCTTGCTTCCAGCTCTTTCCGAATCTAAGAAACAACTCACTCTGCACAGTGCTCTTACAGCCTACCGGGAACATCTCTTACAAAGGCCTGAGAAACGCAGTTTCTTTGCAGGCCTGATCTGGCTGAAGTAGAACTTCTGCTCTGGGTGTGCTACACTGCCCCAGAGCTGAAAGGCACAACGTGCAGGCTTCTTTCCAAAGGGTGAGTTGGGCCCCAGAGCATCTTGCTTCCAGCGCTTTGGGAAGCTAAGAAACAACTCACTCTGCACAGTGCTCTTACAGCCAACCGGGAACATCTCTTACAAAGGCCTGTGAAACGTAGTTTCTTTGCAGGCCTGATCTGGCTGAAGTAGAACTTCTGCTCTGCGTGTGCTACAATGCCCGAGTTCTGAAAGGCACAACGTGCAATCTTCTTTCCAAAAGGCGAGTTGGGCCCCAAAGCATCTAGCTTCCAGCCTTTTGGGAAGCTAAGAAACAAATCGCTCTGCACAGAGCTGTTACAGCCTACTGGCAACATCTCTTACAAAGGCCTGTGAAACTCAGTTTCTTTGCAGGCCTGATCTGGCTGAAGTAGAACTTCTGCTCTGGGTGTGCTACATTGCCCTAAAGCTGAAACGCACAACGTGCAGGCTTCTTTCCAAACGGCGAGTTGGGCCCCAAAGCATCTTGCTTCCAGCTCTTTGGGAAGCTAAGAAACAACTCGCTCTGCACAGTGCTCTTACAGCCTAGCGGGAACATCTCTTACAATGGCCTGTGAAACGCAGTTCCTTTGAAGGCCTGATCTGGCTGAAGTAGAAATTCTGCTCTGGGTGTGCTACATTGCCCTAGAGCTCCAAGGCACAAAGTGCTGAATCATTTCCAAAGCAGGATATAGGCCCCAAAGCATCTTGCTTGCAGCTCTTTGGGAAGCTAAGAAACAACTCGCTCTGCACAGTGCTATTACAGCCTACCGGGAAAAATCTATTACAAAGCCCTGTGAAACGCAGTTTCTTTGCAGGCCTGATCTGGCTGAAGTAGAACTTCTGCCCTGAGTGTGCTACATTGCCCTAGAGCTCCAATGCACAAAGTGCTGCATTATTTCCAAAGACGGAGAGAGTCCCCAAAGTATCTTGGTTCCAGCTCTTTGGGAAGATAAGAAACAACTCGCTGTGCACAGTGCTCTTACAGCCTACCGGGAACATCTCTTACAAAGGCCTGTGACACGCAGTTTCTTTGCAGGCCTGATCTGGCTGAAGTAGAACTTCTGCTCTGGGGGTGCTACATTTCCCTAGAGCTGAAAGGCACAGTGTGCAGGCTTCTATCCAAATGGTGAGTTGGGCCCCAAAGCATCTTGCGTCCAGCTCTTTGGGAAGCTAAGAAACAACTCGCTCTGCTCAGTGCTGTTACAGCCTACCGGCAACATCTCTTAAAATGCCCTGTGAAACTCAGTTTCTTTGCAGGCCTGCTCTGGCTGAAGCAGAGCTTCTGCTCTGGGTGTGCTACATTGCCCTAGAGCTGAAAGGCACAAAGCCCAGCCTTGTTTACAAAGGGGAAGAGAGGCCCAAAGTATCTTGCTTCCAGCTCTTTGGGAAGCTAAGAAACAACTCGCTCTGCACAGTCCTCTTACAGCCTACCGGCAACATCTCTTACAAAGGCCTGTGAAACGCAGTTTCTTTGCAGGCCTGATCTGGCTGCAGTAGTACTTCTGCTCTGGGTGTGCTACATTGCCCTAGAGCTTCAAGGCACAAAGCCCTGCCTTGTTTCCAGAGGGAAAGTTAGGCCCCAAAGCATCTTGCTTCCAGCCCTTTGGGAATCTAAGACACAACTCGCTCGGCACAGTGCTCTTACAGCCTACCAGAAACATCTCTTACAAAGGCCTGTGAAACGCAGTTTCTTTGCAGGCCTGATCTGGGTGAAGTAGAAATTCTGCTCTGGGTGTGCTACGTTGCAGTAGAGCTCCAAGGCACAAAGTGCTGAATCATTTCCAAAGACGGAGATACACCCCAAAGCATCTTGCTTCCAGCTCTTTGGGAAGCTAAGAAACAACTCGCTCTGCACAGTGCTCTTAGAGCCTATCGGGAACATCTCTTACACAGGCCTGTGAAACGCAATTTCTTTGCAGTCCTGATCTGGATGAAGTAGAACTTCTGCTCTGCGTGTGCTACATTGCCCGAGAGCTGCAAGGCACAACATGCAGTCTTCTTTCCAAAGGGTGAGTTGGGCCCCAAAGCATCTTGCTTCCAGCTCTTTGGGAAGCTAAGAAACAACTCGCTCTGCACAGTGCTCTTACAGCCTACCGGGAAAATCTCTTACAAAGGCCTGTGAATTGCAGTTTCTTTGCAGGACTGATCTGGCTGAAGTAGAACTTCTGCTCTAGGTGTGCTACATTGCCCTAGAGCTGAAACGCACAACGTGCAGGCTTCTTTCCAAAGGGCGAGTTGGGCCCAAAGCATCTAGCTTCCAGCTCTTTGGGAAGCTAAGAAACAACTCGCTCTGCACAGATCTCTTACAGCCTACCGGCAAAATCTCTTACAAAGGCCTGTGAAACCCAGTTTCTTTGCAGGCCTGATGTGGCTGAAGTAGAACTTCTGCTCTGGGTGTGCTACATTGCCCTAGAGCTCCAAGGCACCAAGTGCTGAATCATTTCCAAAGATGGAGATACGCCCAAAAGCATCTTGCTTCCAGCGCTTTGGGAAGCTAAGAAACAACTCGCTCTGCACAGTGCTATTACAGCCTACCGCCAAAAATCTCTTACAAAACCCTGTGAAACACAGTTTCTTTGCAGGCCTGATCTGGCTGAAGTAGAACTTCTGGTCTGGGTGTGCTACATTGCCCTAAAGCTTCTAGGCACAAAGTGCTGAATTATTTCCAAAGACGGAGATAGGCCGAAAGCATCTTGCTTCCAGCTCTTTGGGAAGCTAAGAAACAATTCGCTCTGCACAGTGCTCTTACAGCCTACCGGATACATCTCTTACAAATACCTGTGAAATGCAGCTTCTTTGAAGGCCTGATCTGGCTGAAGTAGAACTTCTGCTCTGAGTGTGCTACATTGCCCTAGAGCTCCAAGGAACAAAGTGCTGCATTATATCCAAAGACGGAGAGAGCCCCCAAAGTATCTTGGTTCCAGCTCTTTGGGAAGCTAAGAAACAACTCGCTGTTCACTGTGCTCTTACAGCCTACCGGGAACATCTCTTACAAAGGCCTGTGAAACGCAGTTCCTTTGCAGGCCTGATCTGGCTGAAGTAGAACTTCTGCTCTGGGTGTGCTACATTGCCCTAGAGCTCCAAGGCACAAAGTGCTGAATCATTTCCAAAGATGGAGTACACCAAAAAGCATCTTGCTTCCAGCTCTTTGGGAAGCTAAGAAACAACTCGCTCTGCACAGTGCTCTTACAGCCTACCGGGAACATCTCTTACAAAGGCCTGTGAAACGCAGTTTCTTTGCAGGCCTGATCTGGCTGAAGTAGAAATTCTGCTCTGGGTGTGCTACATTGCCCTAGAGCTGAAAGGCACAACGTGCAGTCTTCTTTCAAAGGGCGAGTTGCTTCCCAAAGCATCTTGCTTCCAGGTCTTTGGGAAGCTAAGAAACAACTCGCTCTGCACAGTGCTCTTACAGCCTACCGGGAACATCTCTTACAAAGGCCTGTGAAATGCAGTTTCTTTGCAGGCGTGATCTGGCTGCAGTAGAACTTCTGCTCTGGGTGTGCTACATTGCCCTAGAGCTTCAAGGCTCAAAGCCCCGTCTTGTTTCCAGAGTGGAAGATAGGCCCCAAAGCATCTTGCTTCCAGCCCTTTGGGAAGCTAAGACACAACTCGCTTGGCACAGTGCTCTTACAGCCTACCAGAAACATCTCTTACAAAAGCCTGTGAAACGCAGTTTCTTTGCGGGCCTGATCTGGGTGAAGTAGAAATTCTGCTCTGGGTGTGCTACGTTGTCCTAGAGCTTCCATGCACAAGGCCCTACCTTGTATCCACCTGGAGAGAGGCCCTAAAGAATCTTGCTTCCAGCGATTTGGGAAGCTAAGAAACAACTCGCTCTTCACAGTGCTCTTACAGCCTACCGGGAACATCTCTTACAAAGGCCTGAGAAACGCAGTTTCTTTGCAGGCCTGATCTGGCTGAATTAGAAATTCTGCTCTTGGTGTGCTACATTGCCCTTGAGCTCCAAGGCACAAAGAACTGAATCATTTCCAAAGACGGAGATATGCCCCAAAGCATCTGGCTTCCAGCTCATTGGGAATCTAAGAAACAACTCGCTCTGCACAGTCCTCTTACAGCCTACCGGGAACATCTCTTACAAAGGCCTGAGAAACGCAGTTTCTTTGCAGGCCTGATCTGGCTGAAGTAGAACTTCTCCTCTGTGTGTGCTACATAGCCCTAGAGCTGAAACGCACAACGTGCAGGCTTCTTTCCAAAGGGTGAGTTGGGCCCCAGAGCATCTTGCTTAGAGCTCTTTGGGAAGCTAAGAAACAACTCGCTATGCACAGTGCTCTTACAGCCTACCGGGAACATCTCTTACAAAGGCCTGTGAAACGCAGTTCCTTTGCGGGCCTGATCTGGCTGAAGTAGAAATTCTGCTCTGGGTGTACTCCATTGCCCTAGAGCTGAAAGGCACAACGTGCAGTCTTCTTTCCAAAGGGCGAGTTGCTTCCCGAAGCATCTTGCTTTCAGCTCTTTGGGAAGCTAAGAAACAACTCTCTCTGCACAGTGCTCTTACAGCCTACCGGGAACATCTCTTACAAAGGCCTGTGACACGCAGTTTCTTTGGAGGCCTGATCTGGCTGAAGTAGAACTTCTGCTCTGGGTGTGCTACATTGCCCTAGATCTGAAAGGCACAATGTGCAGGCTTCTATCCAAAGGGTGAGTTGCGCCCCAAAGCATCTTGCGTCCAGCTCTTTGGGAAGCTAAGAAACAACTCGCTCTGCACAGTGCTCTTACAGCCTACCGGGAACATCTCTAACAAAGGCCTGCGAAACATAGTTTCTTTGCAGGCCTGATCTGGGTGAAGTAGATATTCTGCTCTGGGTGTGCTACGTTGCCCTAGAGCTCCAAGGCACAAAGTGCTGAATCATTTCCAAATCGGAGATATGCCCCAAAGGATCTTGCTTCCAGCTCTTTGGGAAGCTAAGAAACAACTCGCTCTGCACAGTGCTCTTACAGCCTACCGGGAACATCTCTTACAAAAGCCTTTGAAACGAAGTTTCTTTGCAGGCCTGATCGGGCTGAATTAGAAATTCTGCTCTGGGTGTGCTACATTGCCCTAGAGCTCCCAGGCACAAAGTGCTGAATTATTTCCAAAGACGGAGATAGGCCCAAAGCATCTTGCTTCCAGCTCTTTGGGAAGCTACGAAACAATTCGCTCTGCACAGTGCTCTTACAGCCTACCGGATACATCTCTTACAAAGGCCTGTGAAATGCAGCTTCTTAGCAGGCCTCATCTGGCTGAAGCAGAACTTCTGCTCTGGGTGTGCTGCACTGCCCTAGAGCTGAAAGGCACAAAGCCCAGCCTTGTTTACAATGGGGAAGAGAGGCCCCAAAGTATCTTGCTTCCAGCTCTTTGGGAAGCTAAGAAACAACTCGCTCTGCACAGTGCTCTTACAGCATACCAGGAACATCTCTTACAAAGGCCTGCGAAACACAGTTTCTTTGCAGGCCAGATCTGGCTGAAGTAGAACTTCTGCTCTGGGTGTGCTACATTGCCCTAGAGCTGAAAGGCACAATGTGCAGTCTTCTTTCCAAAGGGCGAGTTGGACCCAAAGCATCTTGCTTCCAGCTCCTTGGGAATCTAAGAAAAAACTCGCTCTGCACAGTGCTATTACAGCCTACCGGGAAAAATCTCATACAAAGCCCTGTGAAACGCAGTTTCTTTGCAGGCCTGATCCGGCCGAAGTAGAACTTCTGCTCTGGGTGTGCTACATTGCCCTAAAGCTTCTAGGCACAAAGTGCTGAATTATTTCCAAAGACGGAGATAGACCCAAAGCATCTTGCTTCCAGCTCTTTGGGAAGCTAAGAAACAACTCGCTCTGCACAGTGCTCTTACAGCCTACCGGGAACATCTCTTACAAAGGCCTTTGACACGCAGTTTCTTTGCAGGCCTGATCTGGCTGAAGTAGGACTTCTGCTCTGGGTGTACTACATTGCCCTAGAGCTCCAAGGCACAAAGTGCTGAATCATTTCCAAAGATGGAGATACTCCCAAAAGCATCTTGCTTCCAGCTCTTTGGGAAGCTAAGAAACAACTCGCTCTGCACAGAGCTCTTACAGAATATCGGGAACATCTCTTACAAAGGCCTGTGACACGCAGTTTCTTTGCAGGACTGATCTGGCTAAAGTAGAAATTCTGCTCTGGGTGTGCTACGTTGCCCTAGAGCTCAAGGCACAAAGTGCTGAATCATTTCCAAAGACGGAGTTATGCCCCAAAGCATCTTGCTTCCAGCTCTTTGGGAAGCTAAGAAACAACTCGCTCTGCACAGTGCTCTTGCAGCCTACCGGGAACATCTCTTACAAAGGCCTTTGAAACGCAGTTTCTTTGCAGGCCTGATCGGGCTGCATTAGAAATACTGCTCTGGGTGTGCTAAATTGCCCTAGAGCTCCAAGGCACAAGTGCTGAATCATTTCCAAAGACGGAGATATGCCCCAAAGCATCTTGCTTCCAGCTCTTTGGGAATCTAACAAACAACTCACTCTGCAGAGTGCTCTTACAGCCTACCGGGAACATCTCTTACAAAGGCCTAAGAAACGCAGTTTCTTTGCAGGCCTGATCTGGCTGAAGTAGAACTTCTGCTCTGGGTGTGCTACATTGCCCTAAAGCTGAAACGCACAACGTGCAGGCTTCTTTCCAAAGGGTGAGTTGGGCCCCAGAGCATCTTGCTTCCAGCTCTTTGTGAAGCCAAGAAATAACTCACTGTGCACAGTGCTCTTACAGCCAACCGGGAACATCTCGTACAAAGGCCTGTGAAACGCAGTTTCCTTGCAGGCCTGATCTGGCTGAAGTAGAACTTCTGCTCTGCGTGTGCTACATTGCCCTAGAGCTCCAAGGCACAAAGTGCTGAATCATTTCCAAAGACGGAGATACACCCCAAAGCATCTTGCTTCCAGCTCTGTGGGAAGCTAAGAAACAACTCGCTCTGCACAGTCCTCTTACAGCCTACCGGCAACATCTCTTACAAAGGTCTGCGAAACGCAGTTTCTTTGCAGGCCTGATGTGGCTGAAGTAGAACTTCTGCTCTGGGTGTGCTACATTACCCTAGAGCTCCAAGACACAAAGTGCTGAATCATTTCCAAAGCAGGATATAGGCCCCAAATCATCTTGCTTCCAGCTCTTTGGGAAGCTAAGAAACAACTCGCTCTGCACAGTGCTCTTACAGCCTACCGGGAACATCTCTTCCAAAGGCCTGTGAAACGCAGTTTCTTTGCAGGCCTGATCTGGCTGAAGTAGAACTTCTGCTCTGCGTGTGCTACATTGCCCTAGAGCTCCAAGGCACAAAGTGCTGAATCATTTCCAAAGACGGAGATAGGCCCCAAAGCATCTTGCTTCCAGCTCTTTGGGAAGCTAAGAAACAACTCGCTCTGCACAGTCCTCTTACAGCCTACTGGGAACATCTCTTACAAAGGCCTTTGAAACGCAGTTTCTTTGCAGGCCTGATCGGGCTGAAGTAGAACTTCTGCTCTGGGTGTGCTTCATTGCCCTAGAGCTGAAAGGCACAACGTGCAGTCTTCTTTCCAAAGGGCGAGTTGGGCCCAAATCATCAAGCTTCCAGCTCTTTGGGAAGCTAAGAAACATCTCGCTGTGCACAGAGCTCTTACAGCCTACCGGCAACATCTCTTACAAAGGCCTGTGAATTGCAGTTTCTTTGCAGGCCTGATCTGGCTGAAGTAGAACTTCTGCTCTGGGTGTGCTACATTGCCCTAGAGCTGAAACGCACAACGTGCAGGCTTCTTTCCAAAGGGCGAGTTGGGCCCAAAGCATCTAGCTTCCAGCTCTTTGGGAAGCTAAGAAACAACTCGCTCTGCACAGAGCTCTTACAGCCTACCGGCAACATCTCTTACAAAGGCCTGTGAAACGCAGTTCCTTTGTAGGCCTGATCTGGCTGAAGTAGAACTTCTGCTCTGCATGTGCTACATTGCCCTAGAGCTCCAAGGCACAAAGTGCTGAATCATTTCCAAAGACGGAGATACGCCCCAAAGCATCTTGATTCCAGCGCCTTGGGAAGCTAAGAAACAACTCGCTCTGCACAGTCCTCTTACAGCCTTACGGCAACATCTCTTACAAAGGTCTGTGAAACCCAGTTTCTTTGCAGGCCTGATGTGGCTGAAGTAGAACTTCTGCTCTGGGTGTGCTGCATTGCCCTAGAGCTCCAAGGCACCAATTGCTGAATCATTTCCAAAGATGGAGATACGCCCAAAAGCATCTTGCTTCCAGCTCTTTGGTAAGCTAAGAAACAACTCGCTCTGCACAGTGCTATTACAGCCTACCGCGAAAAATCTCTTACAAAACCCTGTGAAACACAGTTTCTTTGCAGGCCTGATCTGGCCGAAGTAGAACTTCTGGTCTGGGTGTGCTACATTGCCCTAAAGCTTCTAGGCACAAAGTGCTGAATTATTTCCAAAGACGGAGATAGGCCCAAAGCATCTTGCTTCCAGCTCTTTGGGAAGCTAAGAAACAATTCGCTCTGCACAGTGCTCTTACAGCCTACCGGATACATCTCTTACAAAGGCCTGTGAAATGCAGCTTCTTTGAAGGCCTGATCTGGCTGAAGTAGAACTTCTGCTCTGAGTGTGCTACATTGCCCTAGAGCTCCAAGGCACAAAGTGGTTCATTATTTCCAAAGACGGAGAGAGCCCCCAAAGTATCTTGGTTCCAGCTCTTTCGGAAGCTAAGAAACAACTCGCTGTGCACTGTGCTCTTACAGCCTACCGGGAACATCTCTTACAAAGGCCTGTGAAACGCAGTTCCTTTGCAGGCCTGATCTGGCTGAAGTAGAACTTCTGCTCTGGGTGTGCTACATTGCCCTAGAGCTCCAAGGCACAAAGTGCTGAATCATTTCCAAAGATGGAGTACACCAAAAAGCATCTTGCTTCCAGCTCTTTGGGAAGCTAAGAAACAACTCGCTCTGCACAGTGCTCTTACAGCCTACAGGGAACATCTCTTACAAAGGCCTGTGAAACGCAGTTTCTTTGCAGGCCTGATCTGGCTGAAGTAGAAATTCTGCTCTGGGTGTGCTACATTGCCCTAGAGCTGAAAGGCACAACGTGCAGTCTTCTTTCAAAGGGCGAGTTGCTTCCCAAAGCATCTTGCTTCCAGCTCTTTGGGAAGCAAAGAAACAACTCGCTCTGCACAGTGCTCTTACAGCCTACCGGGAACATCTCTTACAAAGGCCTGTGAAATGCAGTTTCTTTGCAGGCGTGATCTGGCTGCAGTAGAACTTCTGCTCTGGGTGTGCTACATTGCCCTAGAGCTTCAAGGCTCAAAGCCCCGTCTTGTTTCCAGAGTGGAAGATAGGCCCCAAAGCATCTTGCTTCCAGCCCTTTGGGAAGCTAAGACACAACTCGCTTGGCACAGTGCTCTTACAGCCTACCAGAAACATCTCTTACAAAAGCCTGTGAAACGCAGTTTCTTTGCGGGCCTGATCTGGGTGAAGTAGAAATTCTGCTCTGGGTGTGCTACGTTGTCCTAGAGCTTCCATGCACAAGGCCCTACCTTGTATCCACCTGGAGAGAGGCCCTAAAGAATCTTGCTTCCAGCGATTTGGGAAGCTAAGAAACAACTCGCTCTTCACAGTGCTCTTACAGCCTACCGGGAACATCTCTTACAAAGGCCTGAGAAACGCAGTTTCTTTGCAGGCCTGATCTGGCTGAATTAGAAATTCTGCTCTTGGTGTGCTACATTGCCCTTGAGCTCCAAGGCACAAAGAACTGAATCATTTCCAAAGACGGAGATATGCCCCAAAGCATCTGGCTTCCAGCTCATTGGGAATCTAAGAAACAACTCGCTCTGCACAGTCCTCTTACAGCCTACCGGGAACATCTCTTACAAAGGCCTGAGAAACGCAGTTTCTTTGCAGGCCTGATCTGGCTGAAGTAGAACTTCTCCTCTGTGTGTGCTACATAGCCCTAGAGCTGAAACGCACAACGTGCAGGCTTCTTTCCAAAGGGTGAGTTGGGCCCCAGAGCATCTTGCTTAGAGCTCTTTGGGAAGCTAAGAAACAACTCGCTATGCACAGTGCTCTTACAGCCTACCGGGAACATCTCTTACAAAGGCCTGTGAAACGCAGTTCCTTTGCGGGCCTGATCTGGCTGAAGTAGAAATTCTGCTCTGGGTGTACTACATTGCCCTAGAGCTGAAAGGCACAACGTGCAGTCTTCTTTCCAAAGGGCGAGTTGCTTCCCGAAGCATCTTGCTTCCAGCTCTTTGGCAAGCTAAGAAACAACTCTCTCTGCACAGTGCTCTTACAGCCTACCGGGAACATCTCTTACAAAGGCCTGTGACACGCAGTTTCTTTGGAGGCCTGATCTGGCTGAAGTAGAACTTCTTCTCTGGGTGTGCTACATTGCCCTAGATCTGAAAGGCACAATGTGCAGGCTTCTATCCAAAGGGTGAGTTGCGCCCCAAAGCATCTTGCGTCCAGCTCTTTGGGAAGCTAAGAAACAACTCGCTCTGCACAGTGCTCTTACAGCCTACCGGGAACATCTCTAACAAAGGCCTGCGAAACACAGTTTCTTTGCAGGCCTGATCTGGGTGAAGTAGATATTCTGCTCTGGGTGTGCTACGTTGCCCTAGAGCTCCAAGGCACAAGGTGCTGAATCATTTCCAAATCGGAGATATGCACCAAAGGTTCTTGCTTCCAGCTCTTTGGGAATCTAAGAAAAAACTCGCTCTTCACAGTGCTGTTACAGCCTACCGGGAACATCTCTTACAAAGCCCTGTGAAACGCAGTTTTTTGCAGGCCTGATCTGGCCGAAGTAGAACTTCTGCTCTGGGTGTGCTACATTGCCCTAAAGCTTCTAGGCACAAAGTGCTGAATTATTTCCAAAGACGGAGATAGGCCCAAAGCATCTTGCTTCCAGCTCTTTGGGAAGCTAAGAAACAACTCGCTCTGCACAGTGCTCTTACAGCCTACCGGGAACATCTCTTCCAAAGGCCTGTGACAGGCAGTTTCTTTGCAGGCCTGATCTGGCTGAAGTAGGACTTCTGCTCTGGGTGTGCTACATTGCCCTAGAGCTCCAAGGCACAAAGTACTGAATCATTTCCAAAGATGGAGATACTCCCAAAAGCATCTTGCTTCCAGCTCTTTGGGAAGCTAAGAAACAACTCGCTCTGCACAGTGCTCTTACAGCCTACCGGGAACATCTCTTACAAAGGCCTGTGACACGCAGTTTCTTTGCAGGCCTGATCTGGCTGAAGTAGTACTTCTGCTCTGGGTGTGCTACATTGCCCTAGAGCTCCAAGGCACAAAGTGCTGAATCATTTCCAAAGATGGAGATACTCCCAAAAGCATCTTGCTTCCAGCTCTTTGGGAAGCTAAGAAACAACTCGCTCTGCACAGAGCTCTTACAGCCTACCGGCAACATCTCTTACAAAGGCCTGTGACACGCAGTTTCTTTGCAGGACTGATCTGGCTGAAGTAGAAATTCTGCTCTGGGTGTGCTACGTTGCCCTAGAGCTCCAAGGCACAAAGTGCTGAATCATTTCCAAAGACGGAGTTATGCCCCAAAGCATCTTGCTTCCAGCTCTTTGGGAAGCTAAGAAACAACTCACTCTGCACAGTGCTCTTGCAGCCTACCGGGAACATCTCTTACAAAGGCCTTTGAAACGCAGTTTCTTTGCAGGCCTGATCGGGCTGCATTAGAAATTCTGCTCTGGGTGTGCTAAATTGCCCTAAGCTCCAAGGCACAAAGTGCTGAACCATTTCCAAAGACGGAGATATGCCCCAAAGCATCTTGCTTCCAGCTCTTTGGGAATCTAACAAACAACTCACTCTGCAGAGTGCTCTTACAGCCTACCGGGAACATCTCTTACAAAGGCCTAAGAAACGCAGTTTCTTTGCAGGCCTGATCTGGCTGAAGTAGAACTTCTGCTCTGAGTGTGCTACATTGCCCTAAAGCTGAAACGCACAACGTGCAGGCTTCTTTCCAAAGGGTGAGTTGGGCCCCAGAGCATCTTGCTTCCAGCTCTTTGTGAAGCCAAGAAATAACTCACTGTGCACAGTGCTCTTACAGCCAACCGGGAACATCTCGTACAAAGGCCTGTGAAACGCAATTTCCTTGCAGGCCTGATCTGGCTGAAGTAGAACTTCTGCTCTGCGTGTGCTACATTGCCCTAGAGCTCCAAGGCACAAAGTGCTGAATCATTTCCAAAGACGGAGATACACCCCAAAGCATCTTGCTTCCAGCTCTGTGGGAAGCTAAGAAACAACTCGCTCTGCACAGTCCTCTTACAGCCTACCGGCAACATCTCTTACAAAGGTCTGCGAAACGCAGTTTCTTTGCAGGCCTGATGTGGCTGAAGTAGAACTTCTGCTCTGGGTGTGCTACATTGCCCTAGAGCTCCAAGACACAAAGTGCTGAATCATTTCAAAAGCAGGATATAGGCCCCAAATCATCTTGCTTCCAGCTCTTTGGGAAGCTAAGAAACAACTCACTCTGCACAGTGCTCTTACAGCCTACCGGGAACATCTCTTCCAAAGGCCTGTGAAACACAGTTTCTTTGCAGGCCTGATCTGGCTGAAGTAGGACTTCTGCTCTGCGTGTGCTACATTGCCCGAGAGCTGCAAGGCACAACGTGCAGTCTTCTTTCCAAAGATTGTGTTGGGCCCCAAAGCATCTTGCTTCCAGCTCTTTGGGAAGCTAAGAAACAACTCGCTCTTCACAGTGCTCTTACAGCCTACCGGGAACATCTCTTACAAAGGACTGTGAAACGCAGTTTCTTTGCAGGCCTGATCTGGCTGAAGTAGAACTTCTGCTCTGGGTGTGCTACATTGCCCTAGAGCTGTAAGGCACAATGTGCAGGCTTCTATCAAAAGGGTGAGTTGGGCCCCAAAGCATCTTGCGTCCAGCTCTTTGGGAAGCTAAGAAACAACTCGCTCTGCTCAGTGCTCTTACAGCCTACCGGGAACATCTCTTAAAAAGGCCTGTGAAACTTTGTTTCTTTGCAGGCCTGATCTGGCTGAAGCAGAACTTCTGCTCTGGGTGTGCTACATTGCCCTAGAGCTGAAAGGCACAAAGCCCAGCCTTGTTTACAAAGGGGAAGAGAGGCCCCAAAGTATCTTGCTTCCAGCTCTTTGGGAAGCTAAGAAACAACTCGCTCTGCACAGTGCTCTTACAGCCTACCGGGAACATCTCTTACAAAGGCCTGTGAAACGCAGTTACTTTGCAGGCCTGATCTGGCTGCAGTAGAACTTCTGCTCTGCGTGTACTACATTGCCCTAGAGCTTCAAGGCACAAAGCCCTGCCTTGTTTCCAGAGGGGAAGATAGGCCCCAAAGCATCTTGCTTCCAGCCCTTTGGGAAGCTAAGACACAACTCGCTCGGCACAGTGCTCTTACAGCCTACCAGAAACATGTCTTAAAAAGGCCTGTGAAACGCAGTTTCTTTGCAGGCCTGATCGGGCTGAAGTAGAAATTCTGCTCTGGGTGTGCTACGTTGCCCTAGAGCTCCAAGGCTCAAAGTGCTGAATCATTTCCAAAGACGGAGTTATGCCCCAAAGCATCTTGCTTCCAGCTCTTTGGGAAGCTAAGAAACAACTCGCTCTGCACAGTGCTCTTACAGCCTACCGGGAACATCTCTTACAAAGGCCTTTGAAATGCAGTTTCTTTGCAGGCCTGATCGGGCTGAATTACAAATTCTGCTCTGGGTGTGCTAAATTGCCCTAGAGCTCCAAGGCACAAAGTGCTGAATCATTTCCAAACGGAGTTATGCCCCAAAGCATCTTGCTTCCAGCTCTTTGGGAAGCTAAGAAACAACTCGCTCTGCTCAGTGCTCTTACAGCCAACCGGGAACATCTCTTACAAAGGCCTGTGAAACGCAGTTTCTTTGCAGGCCTGATCTGGCTGAAGTAGAACTTCTGCTCTGCGTGTGCTACATTGCCCGAGAGCTGCAAGGCACAATGTGCAGTCTTCTCTCCAAAGGGTGAGTTGGGCCCCAAAGCATCTTGCTTCCAGCTCTTTGGGAAGCTAAGAAACAACTCGCTCTGCACAGTCCTCTTACAGCCTACCGGCAACATCTCTTACAAAGGTCTGCGAAACGCAGTTTCTTTGCAGGCCTGATGTGGCTGAAGTAGAACTGCTGCTCTGGGTGTGCTACATTGCCCTAGAGCTCCAAGGCAAAAAGTGCTGAATCATTTCCAAAGCAGGATATAGGCCCCAAAGCAACTTGCTTCCAGCTCTTTGGGAAGCTAAGAAACAACTCGCTGTGCACTGTGCTCTTACAGCCTACCGGGAACAACTCTTCCAAAGGCCTGTGACAGGCAGTTCCTTTGCAGGCCTGATCTGGCTGAAGTAGAACTTCTGCTCTGGGTGTGCTACATTGCCCTAGAGCGCCAAGGCACAAAGTGCTGAATCATTTCCAAAGATGGAGATACGCCCAAAAGCATCTTGCTTCCAGCTCTTTGGGAAGCTAAGAAACAACTCGCTCTGCACAGTGCTCTTACAGCCTACCGGGAACATCTCTTACAAAGGCCTGTGAAACGCAGTTTCTTTGCAGGCCTGATCTGGCTGAAGTAGAAATTCTGCTCTGGGTGTGCTACACTGCCATAGAGCTGAAAGGCACAACGTGCAGTCTTCTTTCAAAGGGCGAGTTGCTTCCCAAAGCATCTTGCTTCCAGCGCTTTGGGAACCTAAGAAACAACTCGCTCTGCACAGTGCTCTTACAGCCTACCGGGAACATCTCTTACAAGGGCCTGTGACACGCAGTTTCTTTGCAGACCTGATCTGGCTGAAGTAGAACTTCTGCTCTGGGTGTGCTACATTGCCCTAGAGCTGAAAGGCACAATGTGCAGACTTCTATCCAAAGGGCGAGTTGGGCCCCAAAGCATCTTGCTTCCAGCTCTTTGGGAAGCTAAGAAACAACTGGCTCTGCTCAGTGCTCTTACAGTCTACCGGGAACATCTCTTAAAAAGGCCTGTGAAAATCAGTTTCTTTGCAGGCCTGATCTGGCTGAAGCAGAACTTCTGCTCTGGGTGTGCTACATTGCCCTAGAGCTGAAAGGCACAAAGTGCTGAATTATTTCCAAAGACGGAGATAGGCCCAAAGCATCTTGCTTCCAGCTCTTTGGGAAGCTAAGAAACAACTCGCTCTGCACAGTGCTCTTACAGCCTACTGGGAACATCTCTTACAAAGGCCTGTGAAACGCAGTTTCTTTGCAGGCCTGATCTGGCTGAAGTAGAAATTCTGCTCTGGGTGTGCTACATTACCCTAGAGTTGCAAGGCAAAACGTGCAGTCTTCTTTCCAAAGGGCGAGTTGCTTCCCAAAGCATCTTGCTTCCAGCTCTTTGGGAAGCTAAGAAACAACTCGCTCTTCACAGTGCTCTTACAGCCTACCGGGAACATCTCTTACAAAGGCCTGTGAAACGCAGTTTCTTTGCAGGCCTGATCTGGCTGAAGTAGAACTTCTGCTCTGGGTGTGCTACATTGCCCTAGAGCTGTAAGGCACAATGTGCAGGCTTCTATCCAAAGGGTGAGTTGGGCCCCAAAGCATCTTGGGTCCAGCTCTTTTTGAAGCTAGTAAACAACTCGCTCTGCTCAGTGCTCTTACAGCCTACCGGGAACATCTCTTAAAAAGGCCTGCGAAACTCTGTTTCTTTGCAGGCCTGATCTGGCTGAAGCAGAACTTCTGCTCTGGGTGTGCTACATTGCCCTAGAGCTGAAAGGCACAAAGCCCAGCCTTGTTTACAAAGGGGAAGAGAACCCCCAAAGTATCTTGCTTCCAGCTCTTTGGGAAGCTAAGAAACAACTCGCTCTGCACAGTGCTCTTACAGCCTACCGGGAACATCTCTTACAAAGGCCTGTGAAACGCAGTTTCTTTGCAGGCCTGATCTGGCTGCAGTAGAAATTCTGCTCTGCGTGTACTACATTGCACTAGAGCTTCAAGGCACAAAGCCCTGCCTTGTTTCCAAGGGGAAGATAGGCCCCAAAGCATCTTGCTTCCAGCCCTTTGGGAAGCTAAGACACAACTCGGTCGGCACAGTGCTCTTACAGCCTACCAGAAACATCTCTTACAAAGGCCTGTGAAACGCAGTTTCTTTGCAGGCCTGATCTGGGTGAAGTAGAAATTCTGCTCTGGGTGTGCTACGTTGCCCTAGAGCTCCAAGGCTCAAAGTGCTGAATCATTTCCAAAGACGGAGTTATGCCCCAAAGCATCTTGCTTCCAGCTCTTTGGGAAGCTAGGAAACAACTCGCTCTGCACAGTGCTCTTACAGCCTACCGGGAACATCTCTTACAAAGGCCTGTGAAACGCAGTTTCTTTGCAGGCCTGATCGGGCTGAATTACAAATTCTGCTCTGGGTGTGCTAAATTGCCCTAGAGCTCCAAGGCACAAAGTGCTGAATCATTTCCAAAGACGGAGTTATGCCCCAAAGCATCTTGCTTCCAGCTCTTTGGGAAGCTAAGAAACAACTCGCTCTGCTCAGTGCTCTTACAGCCAACTGGGAACATCTCTTACAAAGGCCTGTGAAACGCAGTTTCTTTGCAGGCCTGATCTGGCTGAAGTAGAACTTCTGCTCTGCGTGTGCTACATTGCCCGAGAGCTGCAAGGCACAACGTGCAGTCTTCTTTCCTAAGTGTGAGTTGGGCCCCAAAGCATCTTGCTTCCAGCTCTTTGGGAAGGTAAGAAACAACTCGCTCTGCACAGTGCTCTTAAGGCCTACCGGGAACATCTCTTACAAAGGCCTGTGAAACGCAATTTCTTTGCAGGCCAGATCTGGCTGAAGTAGAACTTCTGCTCTGGGTGTGCTACATTGCCCTAAAGCTTCTAGGCACAAAGTGCTGAATTATTTCCAGGAACGGAGATAGGCGCAAAGCATCTTGCTTCCAGCTCTTTGGGAAGCTAAGAAACAACTCGCTCTGCACATGCTCTTACAGCCTACCGGGAACATCTCTTACAAAGGCCTGTGAAACGCTGTTTCTTTGCAGGACTGATCTGGCTGAAGTGGAAATTCTACTCTGGGTGTGCTACATCACCCTAGAGCTGAAAGGCACAACGTGCAGTCTTCTTTCCAAAGGGCGAGTTGCTTCCCAAAGCATGTTGCTTCCAGCTCTTTGGGAATCTAAGAAACAACTCGCTCTGCACAGTGCTCTTACAGCCTACCGGGACCATCTCTTACAAAGGCCTGTGATACGCAGTTTCTTTGCAGGCCTGATCTGGCTGAAGTAGAACTTCTGCTCTGGGTGTGCTACATTGCCCTAGAGCTGAAAGGCACGATGTGCAGGCTTCTATCCAAAGGGTGAGTTTGTCCCAAAAGCATCTTGCTTCCAGCACTTTGGGAAGCTAAGAAACAACTCGCTCTGCTCAGTGCTCTTACAGCCTACCGGGAACATCTATTAAAAAGGCCTGTGAAACTCAGTTTCTTTGCAGGCCTGATCTGGCTGAAGCAGAACTTCTGCTCTGGGTGTGCTACATTGCCCTAGAGCTGAAAGGCACAAAGCCCAGCCTTGTTTACAAAGGGGAAGAGAGGCCCCAAAGTATCTTGCTTCCAGCTCTTTGGGAAGCTAAGAAACAACTCGCTCTGCACAGTGCTCTTACAGCCTAGCGGGAACATCTCTTCCAAAGGCCTGTGAAACGCAGTTTCTTTGCAGGCCTGATCTGGCTGCAGTAGAACTTCTGCTCTGCGTGTGCTACATTGCCCTAGAGCTTCAAGGCACAAAGCCCTTCCTTGTTTACAGAGGGGAAGATAGGCCCCAAAGCATCTTGCTTCCAGCCCTTTGGGAAGCTAAGAAACAACTCACTCTGCACAGTGCTCTTACAGCCAACCGGGAACATCACTTACAAAGGCCTGTGAAACGCAGTTTCTTTGCAGGCCTGATCTGGCTCAAGTAGAACTTCTGCTCTGGGTGTGCTACCTTGCCCTAGAGTTTCCATGCACAAGTCCCACCTTGTATCCGCCTGGAGAGAGGCCCTAAATAATCTTGCTTCCAGCGATTTGGGAAGCTAAGAAACAACTCGCTGTGCACAGTGCTCTTACAGCCTACCGGGAACATCTCTTACAAAGGCCTGAGAAATGCAGTTTCTTTGCAGGCCTGATCTGGCTGAATTAGAACTTCTGCTCTGGGTGTGCTAAATTGCCCTAGAGCTCCAAGGCACAAGTGCTGAATCATTTCCAAAGACGGAGATATGCCCCAAATCATCTTGCTTCCAGCTCTTTCCGAATCTAAGAAACAACTCACTCTGCACAGTGCTCTTACAGCCTACCGGGAACATCTCTTACAAAGGCCTGAGAAACGCAGTTTCTTTGCAGGCCTGATCTGGCTGAAGTAGAACTTCTGCTCTGGGTGTGCTACACTGCCCCAGAGCTGAAAGGCACAACGTGCAGGCTTCTTTCCAAAGGGTGAGTTGGGCCCCAGAGCATCTTGCTTCCAGCGCTTTGGGAAGCTAAGAAACAACTCACTCTGCACAGTGCTCTTACAGCCAACCGGGAACATCTCTTACAAAGGCCTGTGAAACGTAGTTTCTTTGCAGGCCTGATGTGGGTGAAGTAGAACTTCTGCTCTGGGTGTGCTACACTGCCATAGAGCTGAAAGGCACAACGTGCAGTCTTCTTTCAAAGGGCGAGTTGCTTCCCAAAGCATCTTGCTTCCAGCGCTTTGGGAACCTAAGAAACAACTCGCTCTGCACAGTGCTCTTACAGCCTACCGGGAACATCTCTTCCAAAGGCCTGTGACAGGCAGTTCCTTTGCAGGCCTGATCTGGCTGAAGTAGAACTTCTGCTCTGGGTGTGCTACATTGCCCTAGAGCTCCAAGGCACAAAGTGCTGAATCATTTCCAAAGATGGAGATACGCCCAAAAGCATCTTGCTTCCAGCTCTTTGGGAAGCTAAGAAACAACTCGCTCTGCACAGTGCTCTTACAGCCTACCGGGAACATCTCTTACAAAGGCCTGTGAAACGCAGTTTCTTTGCAGGCCTGATCTGGCTGAAGTAGAAATTCTGCTCTGGGTGTGCTACACTGCCATAGAGCTGAAAGGCACAACGTGCAGTCTTCTTTCAAAGGGCGAGTTGCTTCCCAAAGCATCTTGCTTCCAGCGCTTTGGGAACCTAAGAAACAACTCGCTCTGCACAGTGCTCTTACAGCCTACCGGGAACATCTCTTACAAGGGCCTGTGACACGCAGTTTCTTTGCAGACCTGATCTGGCTGAAGTAGAACTTCTGCTCTGGGTGTGCTACATTGCCCTAGAGCTGAAAGGCACAATGTGCAGACTTCTATCCAAAGGGCGAGTTGGGCCCCAAAGCATCTTGCTTCCAGCTCTTTGGGAAGCTAAGAAACAACTGGCTCTGCTCAGTGCTCTTACAGTCTACCGGGAACATCTCTTAAAAAGGCCTGTGAAAATCAGTTTCTTTGCAGGCCTGATCTGGCTGAAGCAGAACTTCTGCTCTGGGTGTGCTACATTGCCCTAGAGCTGAAAGGCACAAAGTGCTGAATTATTTCCAAAGACGGAGATAGGCCCAAAGCATCTTGCTTCCAGCTCTTTGGGAAGCTAAGAAACAACTCGCTCTGCACAGTGCTCTTACAGCCTACTGGGAACATCTCTTACAAAGGCCTGTGAAACGCAGTTTCTTTGCAGGCCTGATCTGGCTGAAGTAGAAATTCTGCTCTGGGTGTGCTACATTACCCTAGAGTTGCAAGGCAAAACGTGCAGTCTTCTTTCCAAAGGGCGAGTTGCTTCCCAAAGCATCTTGCTTCCAGCTCTTTGGGAAGCTAAGAAACAACTCGCTCTTCACAGTGCTCTTACAGCCTACCGGGAACATCTCTTACAAAGGCCTGTGAAACGCAGTTACTTTGCAGGCCTGATCTGGCTGAAGTAGAACTTCTGCTCTGGGTGTGCTACATTGCCCTAGAGCTGTAAGGCACAATGTGTAGGCTTCTATCCAAAGGGTGAGTTGGGCCCCAAAGCATCTTGGGTCCAGCTCTTTTTGAAGCTAGTAAACAACTCGCTCTGCTCAGTGCTCTTACAGCCTACCGGGAACATCTCTTAAAAAGGCCTGCGAAACTCTGTTTCTTTGCAGGCCTGATCTGGCTGAAGCAGAACTTCTGCTCTGGGTGTGCTACATTGCCCTAGAGCTGAAAGGCACAAAGCCCAGCCTTGTTTACAAAGGGGAAGAGAACCCCCAAAGTATCTTGCTTCCAGCTCTTTGGGAAGCTAAGAAACAACTCGCTCTGCACAGTGCTCTTACAGCCTACCGGGAACATCTCTTACAAAGGCCTGTGAAACGCAGTTTCTTTGCAGGCCTGATCTGGCTGCAGTAGAAATTCTGCTCTGCGTGTACTACATTGCCCTAGAGCTTCAAGGCACAAAGCCCTGCCTTGTTTCCAAGGGGAAGATAGGCCCCAAAGCATCTTGCTTCCAGCCCTTTGGGAAGCTAAGACACAACTCGGTCGGCACAGTGCTCTTACAGCCTACCAGAAACATCTCTTACAAAGGCCTGTGAAACGCAGTTTCTTTGCCGGCCTGATCTGGGTGAAGTAGAAATTCTGCTCTGGGTGTGCTACGTTGCCCTAGAGCTCCAAGGCTCAAAGTGCTGAATCATTTCCAAAGACGGAGTTATGCCCCAAAGCATCTTGCTTCCAGCTCTTTGGGAAGCTAGGAAACAACTCGCTCTGCACAGTGCTCTTACAGCCTACCGGGAACATCTCTTACAAAGGCCTGTGAAATGCAGTTTCTTTGCAGGCCTGATCGGGCTGAATTACAAATTCTGCTCTGGGTGTGCTAAATTGCCCTAGAGCTCCAAGGCACAAAGTGCTGAATCATTTCCAAAGACGGAGTTATGCCCCAAAGCATCTTGCTTCCAGCTCTTTGGGAAGCTAAGAAACAACTCGCTCTGCTCAGTGCTCTTACAGCCAACTGGGAACATCTCTTACAAAGGCCTGTGAAACGCAGTTTCTTTGCAGGCCTGATCTGGCTGAAGTAGAACTTCTGCTCTGCGTGTGCTACATTGCCCGAGAGCTGCAAGGCACAACGTGCAGTCTTCTTTCCTAAGTGTGAGTTGGGCCCCAAAGCATCTTGCTTCCAGCTCTTTGGGAAGCTAAGAAACAACTCGCTCTTCACAGTGCTCTTACAGCCTACCGGGAACATCTCTTACAAAGGCCTGTGAAACGCAATTTCTTTGCAGGCCAGATCTGGCTGAAGTAGAACTTCTGCTCTGGGTGTGCTACATTGCCCTAAAGCTTCTAGGCACAAAGTGCTGAATTATTTCCAGGAACGGAGATAGGCGCAAAGCATCTTGCTTCCAGCTCTTTGGGAAGCTAAGAAACAACTCGCTCTGCACATGCTCTTACAGCCTACCGGGAACATCTCTTACAAAGGCCTGTGAAACGCTGTTTCTTTGCAGGACTGATCTGGCTGAAGTGGAAATTCTACTCTGGGTGTGCTACATCACCCTAGAGCTGAAAGGCACAACGTGCAGTCTTCTTTCCAAAGGGCGAGTTGCTTCCCAAAGCATGTTGCTTCCAGCTCTTTGGGAAGCTAAGAAAGAACTCGCTCTGCACAGTGCTCTTACAGCCTACCGGGACCATCTCTTACAAAGGCCTGTGATACGCAGTTTCTTTGCAGGCCTGATCTGGCTGAAGTAGAACTTCTGCTCTGGGTGTGCTACATTGCCCTAGAGCTGAAAGGCACGATGTGCAGGCTTCTATCCAAAGGGTGAGTTTGGCCCAAAAGCATCTTGCTTCCAGCACTTTGGGAAGCTAAGAAACAACTCGCTCTGCTCAGTGCTCTTACAGCCTACCGGGAACATCTATTAAAAAGGCCTGTGAAACTCAGTTTCTTTGCAGGCCTGATCTGGCTGAAGCAGAACTTCTGCTCTGGGTGTGCTACATTGCCCTAGAGCTGAAAGGCACAAAGCCCAGCCTTGTTTACAAAGGGGAAGAGAGGCCCCAAAGTATCTTGCTTCCAGCTCTTTGGGAAGCTAAGAAACAACTCGCTCTGCACAGTGCTCTTACAGCCTAGCGGGAACATCTCTTCCAAAGGCCTGTGAAACGCAGTTTCTTTGCAGGCCTGATCTGGCTGCAGTAGAACATCTGCTCTGCGTGTGCTACATTGCCCTAGAGCTTCAAGGCACAAAGCCCTTCCTTGTTTCCAGAGGGGAAGATAGGCCCCAAAGCATCTTGCTTCCAGCCCTTTGGGAAGCTAAGAAACAACTCACTCTGCACAGTGCTCTTACAGCCAACCGGGAACATCACTTACAAAGGCCTGTGAAACGCAGTTTCTTTGCAGGCCTGATCTGGCTCAAGTAGAACTTCTGCTCTGGGTGTGCTACATTGCCCTAGAGTTTCCATGCACAAGTCCCACCTTGTATCCGCCTGGAGAGAGGCCCTAAATAATCTTGCTTCCAGCGATTTGGGAAGCTAAGAAACAACTCGCTGTGCACAGTGCTCTTACAGCCTACCGGGAACATCTCTTACAAAGGCCTGAGAAATGCAGTTTCTTTGCAGGCCTGATCTGGCTGAATTAGAACTTCTGCTCTGGGTGTGCTAAATTGCCCTAGAGCTCCAAGGCACAAGTGCTGAATCATTTCCAAAGACGGAGATATGCCCCAAATCATCTTGCTTCCAGCTCTTTCCGAATCTAAGAAACAACTCACTGTGCACAGTGCTCTTACAGCCTACCGGGAACATCTCTTACAAAGGCCTGAGAAACGCAGTTTCTTTGCAGGCCTGATCTGGCTGAAGTAGAACTTCTGCTCTGGGTGTGCTACACTGCCCCAGAGCTGAAAGGCACAACGTGCAGGCTTCTTTCCAAAGGGTGAGTTGGGCCCCAGAGCATCTTGCTTCCAGCGCTTTGGGAAGCTAAGAAACAACTCACTCTGCACAGTGCTCTTACAGCCAACCGGGAACATCTCTTACAAAGGCCTGTGAAACGTAGTTTCTTTGCAGGCCTGATCTGGCTGAAGTAGAAATTCTGCTCTGGGTGTGCTACACTGCCATAGAGCTGAAAGGCACAACGTGCAGTCTTCTTTCAAAGGGCGAGTTGCTTCCCAAAGCATCTTGCTTCCAGCGCTTTGGGAACCTAAGAAACAACTCGCTCTGCACAGTGCTCTTACAGCCTACCGGGAACATCTCTTACAAGGGCCTGTGACACGCAGTTTCTTTGCAGACCTGATCTGGCTGAAGTAGAACTTCTGCTCTGGGTGTGCTACATTGCCCTAGAGCTGAAAGGCACAATGTGCAGACTTCTATCCAAAGGGCGAGTTGGGCCCCAAAGCATCTTGCTTCCAGCTCTTTGGGAAGCTAAGAAACAACTGGCTCTGCTCAGTGCTCTTACAGTCTACCGGGAACATCTCTTAAAAAGGCCTGTGAAAATCAGTTTCTTTGCAGGCCTGATCTGGCTGAAGCAGAACTTCTGCTCTGGGTGTGCTACATTGCCCTAGAGCTGAAAGGCACAAAGTGCTGAATTATTTCCAAAGACGGAGATAGGCCCAAAGCATCTTGCTTCCAGCTCTTTGGGAAGCTAAGAAACAACTCGCTCTGCACAGTGCTCTTACAGCCTACTGGGAACATCTCTTACAAAGGCCTGTGAAACGCAGTTTCTTTGCAGGCCTGATCTGGCTGAAGTAGAAATTCTGCTCTGGGTGTGCTACATTACCCTAGAGTTGCAAGGCAAAACGTGCAGTCTTCTTTCCAAAGGGCGAGTTGCTTCCCAAAGCATCTTGCTTCCAGCTCTTTGGGAAGCTAAGAAACAACTCGCTCTTCACAGTGCTCTTACAGCCTACCGGGAACATCTCTTACAAAGGCCTGTGAAACGCAGTTTCTTTGCAGGCCTGATCTGGCTGAAGTAGAACTTCTGCTCTGGGTGTGCTACATTGCCCTAGAGCTGTAAGGCACAATGTGCAGGCTTCTATCCAAAGGGTGAGTTGGGCCCCAAAGCATCTTGGGTCCAGGTCTTTTTGAAGCTAGTAAACAATTCGCTCTGCTCAGTGCTCTTACAGCCTACCGGGAACATCTCTTAAAAAGGCCTGCGAAACTCTGTTTCTTTGCAGGCCTGATCTGGCTGAAGCAGAACTTCTGCTCTGGGTGTGCTACATTGCCCTAGAGCTGAAAGGCACAAAGCCCAGCCTTGTTTACAAAGGGGAAGAGAACCCCCAAAGTATCTTGCTTCCAGCTCTTTGGGAAGCTAAGAAACAACTCGCTCTGCACAGTGCTCTTACAGCCTACCGGGAACATCTCTTACAAAGGCCTGTGAAACGCAGTTTCTTTGCAGGCCTGATCTGGCTGCAGTAGAAATTCTGCTCTGCGTGTACTACATTGCCCTAGAGCTTCAAGGCACAAAGCCCTGCCTTGTTTCCAAGGGGAAGATAGGCCCCAAAGCATCTTGCTTCCAGCCCTTTGGGAAGCTAAGACACAACTCGGTCGGCACAGTGCTCTTACAGCCTACCAGAAACATCTCTTACAAAGGCCTGTGAAACGCAGTTTCTTTGCAGGCCTGATCTGGGTGAAGTAGAAATTCTGCTCTGGGTGTGCTACGTTGCCCTAGAGCTCCAAGGCTCAAAGTGCTGAATCATTTCCAAAGACGGAGTTATGCCCCAAAGCATCTTGCTTCCAGCTCTTTGGGAAGCTAGGAAACAACTCGCTCTGCACAGTGCTCTTACAGCCTACCGGGAACATCTCTTACAAAGGCCTGTGAAACGCAGTTTCTTTGCAGGCCTGATCGGGCTGAATTACAAATTCTGCTCTGGGTGTGCTAAATTGCCCTAGAGCTCCAAGGCACAAAGTGCTGAATCATTTCCAAAGACGGAGTTATGCCCCAAAGCATCTTGCTTCCAGCTCTTTGGGAAGCTAAGAAACAACTCGCTCTGCTCAGTGCTCTTACAGCCAACTGGGAACATCTCTTACAAAGGCCTGTGAAACGCAGTTTCTTTGCAGGCCTGATCTGGCTGAAGTAGAACTTCTGTTCTGCGTGTGCTACATTGCCCGAGAGCTGCAAGGCACAACGTGCAGTCTTCTTTCCTAAGTGTGAGTTGGGCCCCAAAGCATCTTGCTTCCAGCTCTTTGGGAAGCTAAGAAACAACTCGCTCTGCACAGTGCTCTTAAGGCCTACCGGGAACATCTCTTACAAAGGCCTGTGAAACGCAATTTCTTTGCAGGCCAGATCTGGCTGAAGTAGAACTTCTGCTCTGGGTGTGCTACATTGCCCTAAAGCTTCTAGGCACAAAGTGCTGAATTATTTCCAGGAACGGAGATAGGCGTAAAGCATCTTGCTTCCAGCTCTTTGGGAAGCTAAGAAACAACTCGCTCTGCACATGCTCTTACAGCCTACCGGGAACATATCTTACAAAGGCCTGTGAAACGCTGTTTCTTTGCAGGACTGATCTGGCTGAAGTGGAAATTCTACTCTGGGTGTGCTACATCACCCTAGAGCTGAAAGGCACAACGTGCAGTCTTCTTTCCAAAGGGCGAGTTGCTTCCCAAAGCATGTTGCTTCCAGCTCTTTGGGAAGCTAAGAAACAACTCGCTCTGCACAGTGCTCTTACAGCCTACCGGGACCATCTCTTACAAAGGCCTGTGATACGCAGTTTCTTTGCAGGCCTGATCTGGCTGAAGTAGAACTTCTGCTCTGGGTGTGCTACATTGCCCTAGAGCTGAAAGGCACGATGTGCAGGCTTCTATCCAAAGGGTGAGTTTGGCCCAAAAGCATCTTGCGTCCAGCACTTTGGGAAGCTAAGAAACAACTCGCTCTGCTCAGTGCTCTTACAGCCTACCGGGAACATCTATTAAAAAGGCCTGTGAAACTCAGTTTCTTTGCAGGCCTGATCTGGCTGAAGCAGAACTTCTGCTCTGGGTGTGCTACATTGCCCTAGAGCTGAAAGGCACAAAGCCCAGCCTTGTTTACAAAGGGGAAGAGAGGCCCCAAAGTATCTTGATTCCAGCTCTTTGGGAAGCTAAGAAACAACTCGCTCTGCACAGTGCTCTTACAGCCTAGCGGGAACATCTCTTCCAAAGGCCTGTGAAACGCAGTTTCTTTGCAGGCCTGATCTGGCTGCAGTATAACTTCTGCTCTGCGTGTACTACATTGCCCTAGAGCTTCAAGGCACAAAGCCCTTCCTTGTTTCCAGAGGGGAAGATAGGCCCCAAAGCATCTTGCTTCCAGCCCTTTGGGAAGCTAAGAAACAACTCACTCTGCACAGTGCTCTTACAGCCAACCGGGAACATCACTTACAAAGGCCTGTGAAACGCAGTTTCTTTGCAGGCCTGATCTGGCTCAAGTAGAACTTCTGCTCTGGGTGTGCTACCTTGCCCTAGAGTTTCCATGCACAAGTCCCACCTTGTATCCGCCTGGAGAGAGGCCCTAAATAATCTTGCTTCCAGCGATTTGGGAAGCTAAGAAACAACTCGCTGTGCACAGTGCTCTTACAGCCTACCGGGAACATCTCTTACAAAGGCCTGAGAAATGCAGTTTCTTTGCAGGCCTGATCTGGCTGAATTAGAACTTCTGCTCTGGGTGTGCTAAATTGCCCTAGAGCTCCAAGGCACAAGTGCTGAATCATTTCCAAAGACGGAGATATGCCCCAAATCATCTTGCTTCCAGCTCTTTCCGAATCTAAGAAACAACTCACTCTGCACAGTGCTCTTACAGCCTACCGGGAACATCTCTTACAAAGGCCTGAGAAACGCAGTTTCTTTGCAGGCCTGATCTGGCTGAAGTAGTACTTCTGCTCTGGGTGTGCTACACTGCCCCAGAGCTGAAAGGCACAACGTGCAGGCTTCTTTCCAAAGGGTGAGTTGGGCCCCAGAGCATCTTGCTTCCAGCGGTTTGGGAAGCTAAGAAACAACTCACTCTGCACAGTGCTCTTACAGCCAACCGGGAACATCTCTTACAAAGGCCTGTGAAACGTAGTTTCTTTGCAGGCCTGATCTGGCTGAAGTAGAACTTCTGCTCTGCGTGTGCTACAATGCCCGAGTTCTGAAAGGCACAACGTGCAGTCTTCTTTCCAAAAGGCGAGTTGGGCCCCAAAGCATCTACCTTCCAGCCTTTTGGGAAGCTAAGAAACAAATCGCTCTGCACAGAGCTGTTACAGCCTACTGGCAACATCTCTTACAAAGGCCTGTGAAACTCAGTTTCTTTGCAGGCCTGATCTGGCTGAAGTAGAACTTCTGCTCTGGGTGTGCTACATTGCCCTAAACCTGAAACGCACAACGTGCAGGCTTCTTTCCAAAGGGGGAGTTGCTTCCCAATGCATCTTGCTTCCAGCTCTTTGGGAAGCTAAGAAACAACTCGCTCTGCACAGTGCTCTTACAGCCTACCGGGAACATCTCTTACAAAGGCCTGTGACACGCAGTTTCTTTGCAGGCCTGATCTGGCTGAAGTAGAACTTCTGCTCTGGGTGTGCTACATTGCCCTAGAGCTGAAAGGCACAATGTGCAGGCTTCTATCCAAATGGTGAGTTGGGCCCCAAAGCATCTTGCGTCCAGCTCTTTGGGAAGCTAAGAAACAACTCGCTCTGCTCAGTGCTCTTACAGCCTACCGGCAACATCTCTTAAAATGCCCTGTGTAACTCAGTTTCTTTGCAGGCCTGATCTGGCTGAAGCAGAACTTCTGCTCTGGGTGTGCTACATTGCCCTAGAGCTGAAAGGCACAAAGCCCAGCCTTGTTTACAAAGGGGAAGAGAGGCCCAAAGTATCTTGCTTCCAGCTCTTTGGGAAGCTAAGAAACAACTCGCTCTGCACAGTCCTCTTAAAGCCTACCGGGAACATCTCTTACAAAGGCCTGTGAAACGCAGTTTCTTTGCAGGCCTGATCTGGCTGCAGTAGTACTTCTGCTCTGGGTGTGCTACATTGCCCTAGAGCTTCAAGGCACAAAGCCCTGCCTTGTTTCCAGAGGGAAAGTTAGGCCCCAAAGCATCTTGCTTCCAGCCCTTTGGGAATCTAAGACACAACTCGCTCGGCACAGTGCTCTTACAGCCTACCAGAAACATCTCTTACAAAGGCCTGTGAAACGCAGTTTCTTTGCAGGCCTGACCTGGGTGAAGTAGAAATTCTGCTCTGGGTGTGCTACGTTGCCCTAGAGCTCCAAGGCACAAAGTGCTGAATCATTTCCAAATCGGAGATATGCCCCAAAGGATCTTGCTTCCAGCTCTTTGGGAAGCTAGGAAACAACTCGCTCTGCACAGTGCTCTTACAGCCTACCGGGAACATCTCTTACAAAGGCCTGTGAAACGCAGTTTCTTTGCAGGCCTGATCGGGCTGAATTACAAATTCTGCTCTGGGTGTGCTAAATTGCCCTAGAGCTCCAAGGCACAAAGTGCTGAATCATTTCCAAAGACGGAGTTATGCCCCAAAGCATCTTGCTTCCAGCTCTTTGGGAAGCTAAGAAACAACTCGCTCTGCTCAGTGCTCTTACAGCCAACTGGGAACATCTCTTACAAAGGCCTGTGAAACGCAGTTTCTTTGCAGGCCTGATCTGGCTGAAGTAGAACTTCTGCTCTGCGTGTGCTACATTGCCCGAGAGCTGCAAGGCACAACGTGCAGTCTTCTTTCCTAAGTGTGAGTTGGGCCCCAAAGCATCTTGCTTCCAGCTCTTTGGGAAGCTAAGAAACAACTCGCTCTGCACAGTGCTCTTAAGGCCTACCGGGAACATCTCTTACAAAGGCCTGTGAAACGCAATTTCTTTGCAGGCCAGATCTGGCTGAAGTAGAACTTCTGCTCTGGGTGTGCTACATTGCCCTAAAGCTTCTAGGCACAAAGTGCTGAATTATTTCCAGGAACGGAGATAGGCACAAAGCATCTTGCTTCCAGCTCTTTGGGAAGCTAAGAAACAACTCGCTCTGCACATGCTCTTACAGCCTACCGGGAACATCTCTTACAAAGGCCTGTGAAACGCTGTTTCTTTGCAGGACTGATCTGGCTGAAGTGGAAATTCTACTCTGGGTGTGCTACATCACCCTAGAGCTGAAAGGCACAACGTGCAGTCTTCTTTCCAAAGGGCGAGTTGCTTCCCAAAGCATGTTGCTTCCAGCTCTTTGGGAAGCTAAGAAACAACTCGCTCTGCACAGTGCTCTTACACCCTACGGGGACCATCTCTTACAAAGGCCTGTGATACGCAGTTTCTTTGCAGGCCTGATCTGGCTGAAGTAGAACTTCTGCTCTGGGTGTGCTACATTGCCCTAGAGCTGAAAGGCACGATGTGCAGGCTTCTATCCAAAGGGTGAGTTTGGCCCAAAAGCATCTTGCGTCCAGCACTTTGGGAAGCTAAGAAACAACTCGCTCTGCTCAGTGCTCTTACAGCCTACCGGGAACATCTATTAAAAAGGCCTGTGAAACTCAGTTTCTTTGCAGGCCTGATCTGGCTGAAGCAGAACTTCTGCTCTGGGTGTGCTACATTGCCCTAGAGCTGAAAGGCACAAAGCCCAGCCTTGTTTACAAAGGGGAAGAGAGGCCCCAAAGTATCTTGCTTCCAGCTCTTTGGGAAGCTAAGAAACAACTCGCTCTGCACAGTGCTCTTACAGCCTAGCGGGAACATCACTTACAAAGGCCTGTGAAACGCAGTTTCTTTGCAGGCCTGATCTGGCTCAAGTAGAACTTCTGCTCTGGGTGTGCTACATTGCCCTAGAGTTTCCATGCACAAGTCCCACCTTGTATCCGCCTGGAGAGAGGCCCTAAATAATCTTGCTTCCAGCGATTTGGGAAGCTAAGAAACAACTCGCTGTGCACAGTGCTCTTACAGCCTACCGGGAACATCTCTTACAAAGGCCTGAGAAATGCAGTTTCTTTGCAGGCCTGATCTGGCTGAATTAGAACTTCTGCTCTGGGTGTGCTAAATTGCCCTAGAGCTCCAAGGCACAAGTGCTGAATCATTTCCAAAGACGGAGATATGCCCCAAATCATCTTGCTTCCAGCTCTTTCCGAATCTAAGAAACAACTCACTCTGCACAGTGCTCTTACAGCCTACCGGGAACATCTCTTACAAAGGCCTGAGAAACGCAGTTTCTTTGCAGGCCTGATCTGGCTGAAGTAGAACTTCTGCTCTGGGTGTGCTACACTGCCCCAGAGCTGAAAGGCACAACGTGCAGGCTTCTTTCCAAAGGGTGAGTTGGGCCCCAGAGCATCTTGCTTCCAGCACTTTGGGAAGCTAAGAAACAACTCACTCTGCACAGTGCTCTTACAGCCAACCGGGAACATCTCTTACAAAGGCCTGTGAAACGTAGTTTCTTTGCAGGCCTGATCTGGCTGAAGTAGAACTTCTGCTCTGCGTGTGCTACAATGCCCGAGTTCTGAAAGGCACAACGTGCAGTCTTCTTTCCAAAAGGCGAGTTGGGCCCCAAAGCATCTAGCTTCCAGCCTTTTGGGAAGCTAAGAAACAAATCGCTCTGCACAGAGCTGTTACAGCCTACTGGCAACATCTCTTACAAAGGCCTGTGAAACTCAGTTTCTTTGCAGGCCTGATCTGGCTGAAGTAGAACTTCTGCTCTGGGTGTGCTACATTGCCCTAAACCTGAAACGCACAACGTGCAGGCTTCTTTCCAAAGGGCGAGTTGCTTCCCAATGCATCTTGCTTCCAGCTCTTTGGGAAGCTAAGAAACAACTCGCTCTGCACAGTGCTCTTACAGCCTACCGGGAACATCTCTTACAAAGGCCTGTGACACGCAGTTTCTTTGCAGGCCTGATCTGGCTGAAGTAGAACTTCTGCTCTGGGTGTGCTACATTGCCCTAGAGCTGAAAGGCACAATGTGCAGGCTTCTATCCAAATGGTGAGTTGGGCCCCAAAGCATCTTGCGTCCAGCTCTTTGGGAAGCTAAGAAACAACTCGCTCTGCTCAGTGCTCTTACAGCCTACCGGCAACATCTCTTAAAATGCCCTGTGTAACTCAGTTTCTTTGCAGGCCTGATCTGGCTGAAGCAGAACTTCTGCTCTGGGTGTGCTACATTGCCCTAGAGCTGAAAGGCACAAAGCCCAGCCTTGTTTACAAAGGGGAAGAGAGGCCCAAAGTATCTTGCTTCCAGCTCTTTGGGAAGCTAAGAAACAACTCGCTCTGCACAGTCCTCTTAAAGCCTACCGGGAACATCTCTTACAAAGGCCTGTGAAACGCAGTTTCTTTGCAGGCCTGATCTGGCTGCAGTAGTACTTCTGCTCTGGGTGTGCTACATTGCCCTAGAGCTTCAAGGCACAAAGCCCTGCCTTGTTTCCAGAGGGAAAGTTAGGCCCCAAAGCATCTTGCTTCCAGCCCTTTGGGAATCTAAGACACAACTCGCTCGGCACAGTGCTCTTACAGCCTACCAGAAACATCTCTTACAAAGGCCTGTGAAACGCAGTTTCTTTGCAGGCCTGATCTGGGTGAAGTAGAAATTCTGCTCTGGGTGTGCTACGTTGCCCTAGAGCTCCAAGGCACAAAGTGCTGAATCATTTCCAAAGACGGAGATACGCCCCAAAGCATCTTGCTTCCAGCTCTTTGGGAAGCTAAGAAACAACTCGCTCTGCACCGTCCTCTTACAGCCTACCGGGAACATCTCTTACACAGGCCTGTGAAACGCAATTTCTTTGCAGTCCTGATCTGGATGAAGTAGAACTTCTGCTCTGCGTGTGCTACATTGCCCGAGAGCTGCAAGGCACAACATGCAGTCTTCTTTCCAAAGGGTGAGTTGGGCCCCAAAGCATCTTGCTTCCAGCTCTTTGGGAAGCTAAGAAACAACTCGCTCTGCACAGTGCTCTTACAGCCTACCGGGAAAATCTCTTACAAAGGCCTGTGAAACGCAATTTCTTTGCAGGCCAGATCTGGCTGAAGTAGAACTTCTGCTCTGGGTGTACTACATTGCCCTAGAGCTGAAAGGCACAACGTGCAGTCTTCTTTCCAAAGGGCGAGTTGGGCCCAAAGCATCAAGCTTCCAGCTCTTTGGGAAGCTAAGAAACATCTCGCTGTGCACAGAGCTCTTACAGCCTACCGGCAACATCTCTTACAAAGGCCTGTGAATTGCAGTTTCTTTGCAGGCCTGATCTGGCTGAAGTAGAACTTCTGCTCTAGGTGTGCTACATTGCCCTAGAGCTGAAACGCACAACGTGCAGGCTTCTTTCCAAAGGGCGAGTTGGGCCCAAAGCATCTAGCTTCCAGCTCTTTGGGAAGCTAAGAAACAACTCGCTCTGCACAGAGCTCTTACAGCCTACCGGCAACATCTCTTACAAAGGCCTGTGAAACGCAGTTCCTTTGTAGGCCTGATCTGGCTGAAGTAGAACTTCTGCTCTGCATGTGCTACATTGCCCTAGAGCTCCAAGGCACAAAGTGCTGAATCATTTCCAAAGACGGAGATACGCCCCAAAGCATCTTGATTCCAGCGCCTTGGGAAGCTAAGAAACAACTCGCTCTGCACAGTGCTCTTACAGCCTAGCGGGAACATCACTTACAAAGGCCTGTGAAACGCAGTTTCTTTGCAGGCCTGATCTGGCTCAAGTAGAACTTCTGCTCTGGGTGTGCTACATTGCCCTAGAGTTTCCATGCACAAGTCCCACCTTGTATCCGCCTGGAGAGAGGCCCTAAATAATCTTGCTTCCAGCGATTTGGGAAGCTAAGAAACAACTCGCTGTGCACAGTGCTCTTACAGCCTACCGGGAACATCTCTTACAAAGGCCTGAGAAATGCAGTTTCTTTGCAGGCCTGATCTGGCTGAATTAGAACTTCTGCTCTGGGTGTGCTAAATTGCCCTAGAGCTCCAAGGCACAAGTGCTGAATCATTTCCAAAGACGGAGATATGCCCCAAATCATCTTGCTTCCAGCTCTTTCCGAATCTAAGAAACAACTCACTCTGCACAGTGCTCTTACAGCCTACCGGGAACATCTCTTACAAAGGCCTGAGAAACGCAGTTTCTTTGCAGGCCTGATCTGGCTGAAGTAGAACTTCTGCTCTGGGTGTGCTACACTGCCCCAGAGCTGAAAGGCACAACGTGCAGGCTTCTTTCCAAAGGGTGAGTTGGGCCCCAGAGCATCTTGCTTCCAGCGCTTTGGGAAGCTAAGAAACAACTCACTCTGCACAGTGCTCTTACAGCCAACCGGGAACATCTCTTACAAAGGCCTGTGAAACGTAGTTTCTTTGCAGGCCTGATCTGGCTGAAGTAGAACTTCTGCTCTGCGTGTGCTACAATGCCCGAGTTCTGAAAGGCACAACGTGCAGTCTTCTTTCCAAAAGGCGAGTTGGGCCCCAAAGCATCTAGCTTCCAGCCTTTTGGGAAGCTAAGAAACAAATCGCTCTGCACAGAGCTGTTACAGCCTACTGGCAACATCTCTTACAAAGGCCTGTGAAACTCAGTTTCTTTGCAGGCCTGATCTGGCTGAAGTAGAACTTCTGCTCTGGGTGTGCTACATTGCCCTAAACCTGAAACGCACAACGTGCAGGCTTCTTTCCAAAGGGCGAGTTGCTTCCCAATGCATCTTGCTTCCAGCTCTTTGGGAAGCTAAGAAACAACTCGCTCTGCACAGTGCTCTTACAGCCTACCGGGAACATCTCTTACAAAGGCCTGTGACACGCAGTTTCTTTGCAGGCCTGATCTGGCTGAAGTAGAACTTCTGCTCTGGGTGTGCTACATTGCCCTAGAGCTGAAAGGCACAATGTGCAGGCTTCTATCCAAATGGTGAGTTGGGCCCCAAAGCATCTTGCGTCCAGCTCTTTGGGAAGCTAAGAAACAACTCGCTCTGCTCAGTGCTCTTACAGCCTACCGGCAACATCTCTTAAAATGCCCTGTGTAACTCAGTTTCTTTGCAGGCCTGATCTGGCTGAAGCAGAACTTCTGCTCTGGGTGTGCTACATTGCCCTAGAGCTGAAAGGCACAAAGCCCAGCCTTGTTTACAAAGGGGAAGAGAGGCCCAAAGTATCTTGCTTCCAGCTCTTTGGGAAGCTAAGAAACAACTCGCTCTGCACAGTCCTCTTAAAGCCTACCGGGAACATCTCTTACAAAGGCCTGTGAAACGCAGTTTCTTTGCAGGCCTGATCTGGCTGCAGTAGTACTTCTGCTCTGGGTGTGCTACATTGCCCTAGAGCTTCAAGGCACAAAGCCCTGCCTTGTTTCCAGAGGGAAAGTTAGGCCCCAAAGCATCTTGCTTCCAGCCCTTTGGGAATCTAAGACACAACTCGCTCGGCACAGTGCTCTTACAGCCTACCAGAAACATCTCTTACAAAGGCCTGTGAAACGCAGTTTCTTTGCAGGCCTGATCTGGGTGAAGTAGAAATTCTGCTCTGGGTGTGCTACGTTGCCCTAGAGCTCCAAGGCACAAAGTGCTGAATCATTTCCAAAGACGGAGATACGCCCCAAAGCATCTTGCTTCCAGCTCTTTGGGAAGCTAAGAAACAACTCGCTCTGCACCGTCCTCTTACAGCCTACCGGGAACATCTCTTACACAGGCCTGTGAAACGCAATTTCTTTGCAGTCCTGATCTGGATGAAGTAGAACTTCTGCTCTGCGTGTGCTACATTGCCCGAGAGCTGCAAGGCACAACATGCAGTCTTCTTTCCAAAGGGTGAGTTGGGCCCCAAAGCATCTTGCTTCCAGCTCTTTGGGAAGCTAAGAAACAACTCGCTCTGCACAGTGCTCTTACAGCCTACCGGGAAAATCTCTTACAAAGGCCTGTGAAACGCAATTTCTTTGCAGGCCAGATCTGGCTGAAGTAGAACTTCTGCTCTGGGTGTACTACATTGCCCTAGAGCTGAAAGGCACAACGTGCAGTCTTCTTTCCAAAGGGCGAGTTGGGCCCAAAGCATCAAGCTTCCAGCTCTTTGGGAAGCTAAGAAACATCTCGCTGTGCACAGAGCTCTTACAGCCTACCGGCAACATCTCTTACAAAGGCCTGTGAATTGCAGTTTCTTTGCAGGCCTGATCTGGCTGAAGTAGAACTTCTGCTCTAGGTGTGCTACATTGCCCTAGAGCTGAAACGCACAACGTGCAGGCTTCTTTCCAAAGGGCGAGTTGGGCCCAAAGCATCTAGCTTCCAGCTCTTTGGGAAGCTAAGAAACAACTCGCTCTGCACAGAGCTCTTACAGCCTACCGGCAACATCTCTTACAAAGGCCTGTGAAACGCAGTTCCTTTGTAGGCCTGATCTGGCTGAAGTAGAACTTCTGCTCTGCATGTGCTACATTGCCCTAGAGCTCCAAGGCACAAAGTGCTGAATCATTTCAAAGACGGAGATACGCCCCAAAGCATCTTGATTCCAGCGCCTTGGGAAGCTAAGAAACAACTCGCTCTGCACAGTCCTCTTACAGCCTTACGGCAACATCTCTTACAAAGGTCTGTGAAACCCAGTTTCTTTGCAGGCCTGATGTGGCTGAAGTAGAACTTCTGCTCTGGGTGTGCTACATTGCCCTAGAGCTCGAAGGCACCAAGTGCTGAATCATTTCCAAAGATGGCGATACGCCCAAAAGCATCTTGCTTCCAGCTCTTTGGGAAGCTAAGAAACAACTCGCTCTGCACAGTGCTATTACAGCCTACCGGGAAAAATCTCTTACAAAACCCTGTGAAACGCAGTTTCTTTGCAGGCCTGATCTGGCTGAAGTAGAACTTCTGGTCTGGGTGTGCTACATTGCCCTAAAGCTTCTAGGCACAAAGTGCTGAATTATTTCCAAAGACGGAGATAGGCCCAAAGCATCTTGCTTCCAGCTCTTTGGGAAGCTAAGAAACAATTCGCTCTGCACAGTGCTCTTACAGCCTAGCGGATACATCTCTTACAAAGGCCTGTGAAATGCAGCTTCTTTGAAGGCCTCATCTGGCTGAAGTAGAACTTCTGCTCTGAGTGTGCTACATTGCCCTAGAGCTCCAAGGCACAAAGTGCTGCATTATTTCCAAAGACGGAGAGAGCCCCCAAAGTATCTTGCTTCCAGCTCTTTGGGAAGCTAAGAAACAACTCGCTGTGCACTGTGCTCTTACAGCCTACCGGGAACATCTCTTACAAAGGCCTGTGAAACGCAGTTCCTTTGCAGGCCTGATCTGGCTGAAGTAGAACTTCTGCTCTGGGTGTGCTACATTGCCCTAGAGCTCCAAGGCACAAAGTGCTGAATCATTTCCAAAGATGGAGTACACCAAAAAGCATCTTGCGTCCAGCTCTTTGGGAAGCTAAGAAACAACTCGCTCTGCACAGTGCTCTTACAGCCTACCGGGAACATCTCTTACAAAGGCCTGTGAAACGCAGTTTCTTTGCAGGCCTGATCTGGCTGCAGTAGAACTTCTGCTCTGCGTGTGCTACATTGACCTAGAGCTTCAAGGCACAAAGCCCTGCCTTGTTTCCAGAGGGAAAGATAGGCCCCAAAGCATCTTGCTTCCAGCCCTTTGGGAAGCTAAGACACAACTCGCTCGGCACAGTGCTCTTACAGCCTACCAGAAACATCTCTTACAAAGGCCTGTGAAACGCAGTTTCTTTGCAGGCCTGATCTGGGTGAAATACAAATTCTGCTCTGGGTGTGCTACGTTGCCATAGAGCTCCAAGGCACAAAGTGCTGAATCATTTCCAAAGACGGAGTTATGCCCCAAAGCATCTTGCTTCCAGCTCTTTGGGAAGCTAAGAAACAACTCGCTCTGCACAGTGCTCTTACAGCCTACCGGGAACATCTCTTACAAAGGCCTTTGAAATGCAGTTTCTTTGCAGGCCTGATCGGGCTGAATTGCAAATTCTGCTCTGGGTGTGCTAAATTGCCCTAGAGCTCCAAGGCACAAAGTGCTGAATCATTTCCAAAGACGGAGTTATGCCCCAAAGCATCTTGCTTCCAGCTCTTTGGGAAGCTAACAAACAACTCGCTCTGCTCAGTGCTCTTACAGCCAACCGGGAACATCTCTTAGAAAGCCCTGTGAAACCCAGTTTCTTTGCAGGTCTGATCTGGCCGAAGTAGAACTTCTGCTCTGGGTGTGCTACATTGCCCTAAAGCTTCTAGGCACAAAGTGCTGAATTATTTCCAAAGACGGAGATAGGCCCAAAGCATCTTGCTTCCAGCTATTTGGGAAGCTAAGAAACAACTCGCTTTGCACAGTGCTCTTACAGCCTACCGGGAACATCTCTTACAAAGGCCTGTGACACGCAGTTTCTTTGCAGGCCTGATCTGTCTGAAGTAGGACTTCTGCTCTGGGTGTGCTACATTGCCCTAGAGCTCCAAGGCACAAAGTGCTGCATTATTTCCAAAGACGGAGAGAGTCCCCAAAGTATCTTGGTTGCAGCTCTTTGGGAAGCTAAGAAACAACTCGCTGTGCACTGTGCTCTTACAGCCCACCGGGAACATCTCTTACAAAGGCCTGTGACACGCAGTTCCTTTGCAGGCCTGATCTGGCTGAAGTAGAACTTCTGCTCTGGGTGTGCTACATTGCCCTAGAGCTCCAAGACACAAAGCGCTGAATCATTTCCAAAGATGGAGATACGCCCAAAAGCATCTTGCTTCCAGCTCTTTGGGAACCTAAGAAACAACTCGCTCTGCACAGAGCTCTTACAGCCTACCGGCAACATCTCTTACAAAGGCCTGTGAAATGCAGTTTCTTTGCAGGCCTGATCTGGCTGAAGTAGAACTTCTGCTCTAGGTGTGCTACATTGCCCTAGAGCTGAAACGGACAACGTGCAGGCTTCTTTCCAAAGGGCGAGTTGGGCCCAAAGCATCTAGCTTCCAGCTCTTTGGGAAGCTAAGAAACAACTCGCTCTGCACAGTGCTCTTACAGCCTACCGGCAACATCTCTTACAAAGGCCTGTGAAACGCAGTTTCTTTGCAGGCCTGATCTGGCTGAAGTAGAACTTCTGCTCTGGGTGTGCTACATTGCCCGAGAGCTGCTAGGCACAACGTGCAGTCTTCTTTCCAAAGGGTGAGTTCGGCCCCAAAGCATCTTGCTTCCAGCTCTTTGGGAAGCTAAGAAACAACTCGCTCTGCACAGTGCTCTTAAGGCCTACCGGGAACATCTCTTACAAAGGCCTGTGAAACGCAATTTCTTTGCAGGCCAGATCAGGCTGAAGTAGAACTTCTGCTCTGGGTGTGCTACATTGCCCTAGAGCTGAAACGCACAACGTGCAGGCTTCTTTCCAAAGGGTGAGTTCGGCCCCAAAGCATCTTGCTTCCAGCTCTTTGGGAAGCTAAGAAACAACTCGCTCTGCACAGTGCTCTTAAGGCCTACCGGGAACATCTCTTAAAAAGGCCTGTGAAACTCAGTTTCTTTGCAGGCCTGATCTGGCTGAAGCAGAACTTCTGCTCTGGGTGTGCTACATTGCCCTAGAGCTGAAAGGCACAAAGCCCAGCCTTGTTTACAAAGGGGAAGAGAGGCCCCAAAGTATCTTGCTTCCAGCTCTTGGGGAAGCTAAGAAACAACTCGCTCTGCACAGTGCTCTTACAGCCTGCCGGGAACATCTCTTACAAAGGCCTGCGAAACACAGTTTCTTTGCAGGCCAGTTCTGGCTGAAGTAGAACTTCTGCTCTGGGTGTGCTACATTGCCCTAGAGCTGAAAGGGACAACGTGCAGTCTTCTTTCCAAAGGGCGATTTGGACCCAAAGCATCAAGCTTCCAGCTGTTTGGGAAGCTAAGAAAAAACTCGCTCTGCACAGTTCTATTACAGCCTACCGGGAAAAATCTCTTACAAAGCCCTGTGAAACGCAGTTTCTTTGCAGGCCTGATGTGGGTGAAGTAGAACTTCTGCTCTGGGTGTGCTACATTGCCCTAAAGCTTCTAGGCACAAAGTGCTGAATTATTTCCAAAGACGGAGATAGGCCCAAAGCATCTTGCTTCCAGCTCTTTGGGAAGCTAAGAAACAACTCGCTCTGCACAGTGCTCTTACAGCCTACGGGGAACATCTCTTACAACGGCCTGCGAAACGCAGTTTGTTTGCAGGCCTGATCTGGCTGAAGTAGGACTTCTGCTCTGGGTGTGCTACATTGCCCTAGAGCTCCAAGGCACAAAGTGCTGAATCATTTCCAAAGATGGAGATACGCCCAAAAGCATCTTGCTTCCAGCTCTTTGGGAAGCTAAGAAACAACTCGCTCTGCACAGTGCTCTTACAGCCTACCGGGAACATCTCTTACAAAGGCCTGTGAAACGCAGTTTCTTTGCAGGACTGATCTGGCTGAAGTAGAAATTCTGCTCTGGGTGTGCTACATTACCCTAGAGCTGCAAGGCACAACGTGCAGTCTTCTTTCAAAGGGCGAGTTGCCTCCCAAAGCATCTTGCTTCCAGCTCTTTGGGAAGCTAAGAAACAACTCGCTCTGCACAGTGCTCTTACAGCCTACCGGGAACATCTCTTACAAAGGCCTGTGACACGCAGTTTCTTTGCAGGCCTGATCTGGCTGAAGTAGAACTTCTGCTCTGGGTGTGCTACATTGCCCTAGAGCTGAAAGGCACAATGTGCAGACTTCTATCCAAAGGGCGAGTTGGGCCCCAAAGCATCTTGCTTCCAGCCCTTTGGGAAGCTAAGAAACAACTCGCTCTGCTCAGTGCTCTTACAGCCTACCGGGAACATCTCTTAAAAAGGCCTGTGAAACTCAGTTTCTTTGCAGGCCTGATCTGGCTGAAGCAGAACTTCTGCTCTGGGTGTGCTACATTGCCCTAGAACTGAAAGGCACAAAGCTGAGCCTTGTTTACAAAGGGGAAGAGAGCCCCCAAAGTATCTTGCTTCCAGCTCTTTGGGAAGATAAGAAACAACTCGCTCTGCAGAGTGCTCTTACAGCCTACCGGGAACATCTCTTACAAAGGCCTGTGAAATGCAGTTTCTTTGCAGGCCTGAACTGGCTGCAGTAGAAATTCTGCTCTGCGTGTGCTACATTGCGCTAGAGCTTCTAGGCACAAAGCCCTGCCTTGTTTCCAGAGGGGAAGATAGGCCCCAAAGCATCTTGCTTCCAGCCCTTTGGGAAGCTAAGACACAACTCGCTCGGCACAGTGCTCTTACAGCCTACCAGAAACTTCTCTTACAAAGGCCTGTGAAACGCAGTTTCTTTGCAGGCCTGATCTGGGTGAAGTAGAAATTCTGCTCTGGGTGTGCTACGTTGCCCTAGAGCTTCCAAGCACAAGGCCCTACCGTGTATCCACCTGGAGAGAGGCCCTAAAGAATCTTGCTTCCAGCGATTTGGGAAGCTAAGAAACAACTCGCTCTTCACAGTGCTCTTATAGAAAACCGGGAACATCTCTTACAAAGGCCTGAGAAACGCAGTTTCTTTGCAGGCCTGATCTGGCTGAATTAGAAATTCTGCTCTGGGTGTGCTAAATTGCCCTAGAGCTCCAAGGCACAAAGAACTGAATCATTTCCAAAGACGGAGATATTCCCCAAAGCATCTGGCTTCCAGCTCATTGGGAATCTAAGACAACTCGCTCTGCACAGTCCTCTTACAGCCTACCGGGAACATCTCTTACAAAGGCCTGAGAAACGCAGTTTCTTTGCAGGCCTGATCTGGCTGAAGTAGAACTTCTCCTCTGTGTGTGCTACATAGCCCTAGAGCTGAAACGCACAACGTGCAGGCTTCTTTCCAAAGGGTGAGTTGGGCCCCAGAGCATCTTGCTTCCAGCTCTTTTTGAAGCTAAGAAACAACTCGCTCTGCACAGTGCTCTTACAGCCTACCGGGAACATCTCTTACAAAGGCCTGTGAAACGCAGTTTCTTTGCAGGCCTGATCTGGCTGAAGTAGAACTTCTGCTCAGGGTGTGCTACATTGCCCTAGAGCTGGAAGGCACAACGTCCAGTCTTCTTTCCAAAGGGCGAGTTGGGCCCAAAGCATCTAGCTTCCAGGTCTTTGGGAAGCTAAGAAACAACTCGCTCTGCACAGTGCTCTTAAGGCCTACCGGGAACATCTCTTACAAATGCCTGTGAAACGCAGTTTCTTTGCAGGCCTGATCTGGCCGAAGTAGAACTTCTGCTCTGGGTGTGCTACATTGCCCTAAATCTTCTAGTCACAAAGTGCTGAATTATTTCCAAAGACGGAGATAGGCCCAAAGCATCTTGCTTCCAGCTCCTTGGGAAGCTAAGAAACAATTCGCTCTGCACAGTGCTCTTACAGCCTACCGGATACATCTCTTACAAAGGCCTGTGAAATGCAGCTTCTTTGTAGGCCTGATCTGGCTGAAGCAGAACTTCTGCTCTGAGTGTGCTACATTGCCGTAGAGCTCCCAGGCAGAAAGTGCTGCATTATTTCCAAAGACGGAGAGAGTCCCCAAAATATCTTGGTTGCAGCTCTTTGGGAAGCTAAGAAACAACTCGCTGTGCACTGTGCTCTTACAGCCTACCGGGAACATCTCTTACAAAGGCCTGTGACACGCAGTTCCTTTGCAGGCCTGATCTGGCTGAAGTAGAACTTCTGCTCTGGGTGTGCTACATTGCCCTAGAGCTCCAAGGCACAAAGTGCTGAATCATTTCCAAAGATGGAGATACGCCCAAAAGCATCTTGCTTCCAGCTCTTTGGGAAGCTAAGAAACAACTCGCTCTGCACAGTGCTCTTACAGCCTACCGGGAACATCTCTTACAAAGGCCTGTGACACGCAGTTTCTTTGCAGGCCTGATCTGGCTGAAGTAGAACTTCTGCTCTGGGTGTGCTACATTGCCCTAGAGATGAAAGGCACAATGTGCAGGCTTCTATCCAAAGGGTGAGTTGGGCCCCAAAGCATCTTGCGTCCAGCTCTTTGGGAAGCTAAGAAACAACTCGCTCTGCTCAGTGCTCTTAAAGCCTACCGGGAACATCTCGTAAAAAGGCATGTGAAACTCGGTTTCTTTGCAGGCCTGATCTGGCTGAAGCAGAACTTCTGCTCTGGGTGTGCTACATTGCCCTAGAGCTGAGAGGCACAAAGCCCAGCCTTGTTTACAAAGGGGAAGAGAGGCCCCAAAGTATCTTGCTTCCAGCTCTTTGGGAAGCTAAGAAACAACTCGCTCTGCACAGTGCTCTTACAGCCTACCGGGAACATCTCTTCCAAAGGCCTGTGACAGGCAGTTTATTTGCAGGCCTGATCTGGCTGAAGTAGGACTTCTGCTCTGGGTGTGCTACATTGCCCTAGAGCTCCAAGGCACAAAGTGCTGAATCATTTCCAAAGATGGAGATACTCCCAAAAGCATCTTGCTTCCAGCTCTTTGGGAAGCTAAGAAACAACTCGCTCTGCACAGTGCTCTTACAGCCTACCGGGAACATCTCTTACAAAGGCCTGTGACACGCAGTTTCTTTGCAGGCCTGATCTGGCTGAAGTAGGACTTCTGCTCTGGGTGTGCTACATTGCCCTAGAGCTCCAAGGCACAAAGTGCTGAATCATTTCCAAAGATGGAGATACTCCCAAAAGCATCTTGCTTCCAGCTCTTTGGGAAGCTAAGAAACAACTCGCTCTGCACAGAGCTCTTACAGCCTACCAGGAACATCTCTTACAAAGTCCTGTGACACGCAGTTTCTTTGCAGGACTGATCTGGCTGAAGTAGAAATTCTGCTCTGGGTGTGCTACGTTGCCCTAGAGCTCCAAGTCACAAAGTGCTGAATCATTTCCAAAGACGGAATTATGCCCCAAAGCATCTTGCTTCCAGCTCTTTGGGAAGCTAAGAAACAACTCGCTCTGCACAGTGCTCTTGCAGCCTACCGGGAACATCTCTTACAAAGGCCTTTAAAACGCAGTTTCTTTGCAGGCCTGATCGGGCTGCATTAGAAATTCTGCTCTGGGTGTGCTAAATTGCCCTAGAGCTCCAAGGCACAAAGTGCTGAACCATTTCCAAAGACGGAGATATGCCCCAAAGCATCTTGCTTCCAGCTCTTTGGGAATCTAACAAACAACTCACTCTGCAGAGTGCTCTTACAGCCTACCGGGAACATCTCTTACAAAGGCCCAAGAAACGCAGTTTCTTTGCAGGCCTGATCTGGCTGAAGTAGAACTTCTGCTCTGAGTGTGCTACATTGCCCTAAAGCTGAAACGCACAACGTGCAGGCTTCTTTCCAAAGGGTGAGTTGGGCCCCAGAGCATCTTGCTTCCAGCTCTTTGTGAAGCCAAGAAATAACTCACTGTGCACAGTGCTCTTACAGCCAACCGGGAACATCTCGTACAAAGGCCTGTGAAACGCAGTTTCCTTGCAGGCCTGATCTGGCTGAAGTAGAACTTCTGCTCTGCGTGTGCTACATTGCCCTAGAGCTCCAAGGCACAAAGTGCTGAATCATTTCCAAAGACGGAGATACACCCCAAAGCATCTTGCTTCCAGCTCTGTGGGAAGCTAAGAAACAACTCGCTCTGCACAGTCCTCTTACAGCCTACCGGCAACATCTCTTACAAAGGTCTGCGAAACGCAGTTTCTTTGCAGGCCTGATGTGGCTGAAGTAGAACTTCTGCTCTGGGTGTGCTACATTGCCCTAGAGCTCCAAGACACAAAGTGCTGAATCATTTCAAAAGCAGGATATAGGCCCCAAATCATCTTGCTTCCAGCTCTTTGGGAAGCTAAGAAACAACTCGCTCTGCACAGTGCTCTTACAGCCTACCGGGAACATCTCTTCCAAAGGCCTGTGAAACGCAGTTTCTTTGCAGGCCTGATCTGGCTGAAGTAGGACTTCTGCTCTGCGTGTGCTACATTGCCCGAGAGCTGCAAGGCACAACGTGCAGTCTTCTTTCCAAAGGGTGAGTTGGGCCCCAAAGCATCTTGCTTCCAGCTCTTTGGGAAGCTAAGAAACAACTCGCTCTGCACAGTGCTCTTAAGGCCTACCGGGAACATTTCTTACAAAGGCCTCTGAAACGCAATTTCTTTGCAGGCCAGATCTGGTTGAAGTAGAACTTCTGCTCTGGGTGTGCTACATTGCCCTAGAGCTGAAAGGCACAACGTGCAGGCTTCTTTCCAAAGGGCGAGTTGGGCCCAAATCTTCTAGCTTCCAGCTCTTTGGGAAGCTAAGAAACAACTCGCTCTGGACAGAGCTCTTACAGCCTACCGCCAACATCTCTTACAAAGGCCTGTGAAATGCAGTTTCATTGCATGTCTAATCTGGCTGAAGTAGAACTTCTGCTCTAGGTGTGCTACATTGCACTAGAGCTAAAAGGCACAAAGCCCAGCCTTGTTTACAAAGGGGAAGAGAGGCCCCAACGTATCTGGCTTCCAGCTCTTTGGGAAGCTATGAAACAACTCGCTCTGCACAGTGCTCTTACAGCCTACCGGGAACATCTCTTCCAAAGGCCTGTGAAACGCAGTTTCTTTGCAGGCCTGATCTGGCTGAAGTAGAACTTCTGCTCTGCGTGTGCTACATTGCCCTAGAGCTCCAAGGCACAAAGTGCTGAATCATTTCCAAAGACGGAGATACGCCCCAAAGCATCTTGCTTCCAGCTCTTTGGGAAGCTAAGAAACAACTCGCTCTGCACAGTCCTCTTACAGCCTACTGGGAACATCTCTTACAAAGGCCTTTGAAACGCAGTTTCTTTGCAGGCCTGATCGGGCTGAATTAGAAATTCTGCTCTGGGTGTGCTAAATTGCCCTAGAGCTCCAAGGCACAAAGTGCTGAATCATTTCCAAAGACGGAGATATGCCCCAAAGCATCTTGCTTCCAGCTCTTTTGGAATCTAAGAAACAACTCACTCTGCAGAGTGCTCTTACAGCCTACCGGGAACATCTCTTACAAAGGCCTAAGAAACGCAGTTTCTTTGCAGGCCTGATCTGGCTGAAGTAGAACTTCTGCTCTGGGTGTGCTACATTGCCCTAGAGCTGAAAGGCACAACGTGCAGTCTTCTTTCCAAAGGGTGAGTTGGACCCAAAGCACCAAGCTTCCAGCTGTTTGGGAAGCTTAGAAAAAACTCGCTCTGCACAGTGCTATTACAGCCTACCGGGAAAAATCTCTTACAAAGCCCTGTGAAACGCAGTTTCTTTGCAGGCCTGATGTGGGTGAAGTAGAACTTCTGCTCTGGGTGTGCTACATTGCCCTAAAGCTTCTAGGCACAAAGTGCTGAATTATTTCCAAAGACGGAGATAGGCCCAAAGCATCTTGCTTCCAGCTCTTTGGGAAGCTAAGAAACAACTCGCTCTGCACAGTGCTCTTACAGCCTACCGGGAACATCTCTTACAAAGGCCTGTGAAACGCAGTTTGTTTGCAGGCCTGATCTGGCTGAAGTAGAAATTCTGCTCTGGGTGTGCTGCATTGCCCTAGAGCTGAAAGGCACAACGTGCAGTCTTCTTTCAAAGGGCGAGTTGCTTCCCAAAACTTCTTGCTTCCAGCTCTTTGGGAACCTAAGAAACAACTCGCTCTGCACAGTGTTCTTACAGCCTACCGGGAACATCTCTTACAAGGGCCTGTGACACGCAGTTTCTTTGCAGACCTGATCTGGCTGAAGTAGAACTTCTGCTCTGGGTGTGCTACATTGCCCTAGAGCTGAAAGGCACAATGTTCAGACTTCTATCCAAAGGGCGAGTTGGGCCCCAAAGCATCTTGCTTCCAGCTCTTTGGGAAGCTAAGAAACAACTGGCTCTGCTCAGTGCTCTTACAGCCTACCGGGAACATCTCTTACAAGGGCCTGTGACACGCAGTTTCTTTGCAGACCTGATCTGGCTGAAGTAGAACTTCTGCTCTGGGTGTGCTACATTGCCCTAGAGCTGAAAGGCACAATGTGCAGACTTCTATCCAAAGGGCGAGTTGGGCCCCAAAGCATCTTGCTTCCAGCTCTTTGGGAAGCTAAGAAACAACTTGCTCTGCTCAGTGCTCTTACAGCCTACCGGGAACATCTCTTAAAAAGGCCTGTGAAACTCAGTTTCTTTGCAGGCCTGATCTGGCTGAAGCAGAACTTCTGCTCTGGGTGTGCTACATTGCCCTAGAGCTGAAAGGCACAAAGCCCAGCCTTGTTTACAAAGGGGAAGAGAGGCCCCAAAGTATCTTGCTTCCAGCTCTTTGGGAAGCTAAGAAACAACTCGCTCTGCACAGTGCTCTTACAGCCTACCGGGAACATCTCTTACAAAGGCCTGCGAAACACAGTTTCTTTGCAGGCCTGATCTGGGTGAAGTAGAACTTCTGCTCTGGGTGTGCTACATTGCCCTAAAGCTTCTAGGCAGAAAGTGCTGAATTATTTCCAAAGACGGAGATAGGCCCAAAGCATCTTGCTTCCAGCTCTTTGGGAAGCTAAGAAACAACTCGCTCTGCACAGTGCTCTTACAGCCTACCGGGAACATCTCTTACAAAGGCCTGTGAAACGCAGTTTCTTTGCAGGCCTGATCTGGCTGAAGTAGAACTTCTGCTCTGGGTGTGCTACATTGCCCTAGAGCTCCAAGGCACAAAGTGCTGAATCATTTCCAAAGATGGAGATACGCCCAAAAGCATCTTGCTTCCAGCTCTTTGGGAAGCTAAGAAACAACTCGCTCTGCACAGTGCTCTTACAGCCTACCGGGAACATCTCTTACAAAGGCCTGTGAAACGCAGTTTCTTTGCAGGCCTGATCTGGCTGAAGTAGAACTTCTGCTCTGGGTGTGCTACATTACCCTAGAGTTGCAAGGCAAAACGTGCAGTCTTCTTTCCAAAGGGCGAGTTGCTTCCCAAAGCATCTTGCTTCCAGCTCTTTGGGAAGCTAAGAAACAACTCGCTCTTCACAGTGCTCTTACAGCCTACCGGGAACATCTCTTCCAAAGGCCTGTGAAACGCAGTTTCTTTGCAGGCCTGATCTGGCTGAAGTAGAACTTCTGCTCTGGGTGTGCTACATTGCCCTAGAGCTGTAAGGCACAATGTGCAGGCTTCTATCCAAAGGGTGAGTTGGGCCCCAAAGCATCTTGGGTCCAGCTCTTTGGGAAGCTAAGAAACAACTCGCTCTGCTCAGTGCTCTTACAGCCTACCGGGAACATCTCTTAAAAAGGCCTGTGAAACTTTGTTTCTTTGCAGGCCTGATCTCGCTGAAGTAGAACTTCTGCTCTGGGTGTGCTACATTGCCCTAGAGCTGAAAGGCACAAAGCCCAGCCTTGTTTACAAAGGGGAAGAGAGGCCCCAAAGTATCTTGCTTCCATCTCTTTGGGAAGCTAAGAAACAACTCGCTCTGCACAGTGCTCTTACAGCCTACCGGGAACATCTCTTACAAAGGCCTGTGAAACGCAGTTACTTTGCAGGCCTGATCTGGCTGCAGTAGAACTTCTGCTCTGCGTGTACTACATTGCCCTAGAGCTTCAAGGCACAAAGCCCTGCCTTGTTTCCAGAGGGGAAGATAGGCCCCAAAGCATCTTGCTTCCAGCCCTTTGGGAAGCTAAGACACAACTCGCTCGGCACAGTGCTCTTACAGCCTACCAGAAACATCTCTTAAAAAGGCCTGTGAAACGCAGTTTCTTTGCAGGCCTGATATGGCTGAAGTAGAAATTCTGCTCTGGGTGTGCTACGTTGCCCTAGAGCTCCAAGGCTCAAAGTGCTGAATCATTTCCAAAGACGGAGTTATGCCCCAAAGCATCTTGCTTCCAGCTCTTTGGGAAGCTAAGAAACAACTCGCTCTGCACAGTGCTCTTACAGCCTACCGGGAACATCTCTTACAAAGGCCTTTGAAATGCAGTTTCTTTGCAGGCCTGATCGGGCTGAATTACAAATTCTGCTCTGGGTGTGCTAAATTGCCCTAGAGCTCCAAGGCACAAAGTGCTGAATCATTTCCAAACGGAGTTATGCTCCAAAGCATCTTGCTTCCAGCTCTTTGGGAAGCTAAGAAACAACTCGCTCTGCTCAGTGCTCTTACAGCCAACCGGGAACATCTCTTACAAAGGCCTGTGAAACGCAGTTTCTTTGCAGGCCTGATCTGGCTGAAGTAGAACTTCTGCTCTGCGTGTGCTACATTGCCCGAGAGCTGCAAGGCACAATGTGCAGTCTTCTCTCCAAAGGGTGAGTTGGGCCCCAAAGCATCTTGCTTCCAGCTCTTTGGGAAGCTAAGAAACAACTCGCTCTGCACAGTCCTCTTACAGCCTACCGGCAACATCTCTTACAAAGGTCTGCGAAACGCAGTTTCTTTGCAGGCCTGATGTGGCTGAAGTAGAACTGCTGCTCTGGGTGTGCTACATTGCCCTAGAGCTCCAAGGCAAAAAGTGCTGAATCATTTCCAAAGCAGGATATAGGCCCCAAAGCAACTTGCTTCCAGCTCTTTGGGAAGCTAAGAAACAACTCGCTGTGCACTGTGCTCTTACAGCCTACCGGGAACATCTCTTCCAAAGGCCTGTGACAGGCAGTTCCTTTGCAGGCCTGATCTGGCTGAAGTAGAACTTCTGCTCTGGGTGTGCTACATTGCCCTAGAGCTCCATGGCACAAAGTGCTGAATCATTTCCAAAGATGGAGATACGCCCAAAATCATCTTGCTTCCAGCTCTTTGGGAAGCTAAGAAACAACTCGCTCTGCACAGTGCTCTTACAGCCTACCGGGAACATCTCTTACAAAGGCCTGTGAAACGCAGTTTCTTTGCAGGCCTGATCTGGCTGAAGTAGAAATTCTGCTCTGGGTGTGCTACACTGCCATAGAGCTGAAAGGCACAACGTGCAGTCTTCTTTCAAAGGGCGAGTTGCTTCCCAAAGCATCTTGCTTCGAGCGCTTTGGGAACCTAAGAAACAACTCGCTCTGCACAGTGCTCTTACAGCCTACCGGGAACATCTCTTACAAGGGCCTGTGACACGCAGTTTCTTTGCAGACCTGATCTGGCTGAAGTAGAACTTCTGCTCTGGGTGTGCTACATTGCCCTAGAGCTGAAAGGCACAATGTGCAGACTTCTAACCAAAGGGCGAGTTGGGCCCCAAAGCATCTTGCTTCCAGCTCTTTGGGAAGCTAAGAAACAACTGGCTCTCCTCAGTGCTCTTACAGCCTACCGGGAACATCTCTTAAAAAGGCCTGTGAAAATCAGTTTCTTTGCAGGCCTGATCTGGCTGAAGCAGAACTTCTGCTCTGGGTGTGCTACATTGCCCTAGAGCTGAAAGGCACAAAGCCCAGCCTTGTTTACAAAGGGGAAGAGAGGCCCCAAAGTATCTTGCTTCCAGCTCTTTGGGAAGCTAAGAAACAACTCGCTCTGCACAGTGCTCTTTCAGCCTACCGGGAACATCTCTTACAAAGGCCTGCGAAACACAGTTTCTTTGCAGGCCACTTCTGGCTGAAGTAGAACTTCTGCTCTGGGTGTGCTACATTGCCCTAGAGCTGAAAGGCACAAAGTGCTGAATTATTTCCAAAGACGGAGATAGGCCCAAAGCATCTTGCTTCCAGCTCTTTGGGAAGCTAAGAAACAACTCGCTCTGCACAGTGCTCTTACCGCCTACCGGGAACATCTCTTCCAAAGGCCTGTGAAACGGCGTTTCTTTGCAGGCCTGATCTGGCTGAAGTAGAACTTCTGCTCTGGGTGTGCTACATTGCCCTAGAGCTCCAAGGCACAAAGTGCTGAATCATTTCCAAAGATGGAGATACGCCCAAAAGCATCTTGCTTCCAGCTCTTTGGGAAGCTAAGAAACAACTCGCTCTGCACAGTGCTCTTACAGCCTACTGGGAACATCTCTTACAAAGGCCTGTGAAACGCAGTTTCTTTGCAGGCCTGATCTGGCTGAAGTAGAAATTCTGCTCTGGGTGTGCTACATTACCCTAGAGTTGCAAGGCAAAACGTGCAGTCTTCTTTCCAAAGGGCGAGTTGCTTCCCAAAGCATCTTGCTTCCAGCTCTTTGGGAAGCTAAGAAACAACTCGCTCTTCACAGTGCTCTTACAGCCTACCGGGAACATCTCTTCCAAAGGCCTGTGAAACGCAGTTTCTTTGCAGGCCTGATCTGGCTGAAGTAGAACTTCTGCTCTGGGTGTGCTACATTGCCCTAGAGCTGTAAGGCACAATGTGCAGGCTTCTATCCAAAGGGTGAGTTGGGCCCCAAAGCATCTTGGGTCCAGCTCTTTGGGAAGCTAAGAAACAACTTGCTCTGCTCAGTGCTCTTACAGCCTACCGGGAACATCTCTTAAAAAGGCCTGTGAAACTCTGTTTCTTTGCAGGCCTGATCTGGCTGAAGCAGAACTTCTGCTCTGGGTGTGCTACATTGCCCTAGAGCTGAAAGGCACAAAGCCCAGCCTTGTTTACAAAGGGGAAGAGAACCCCCAAAGTATCTTGCTTCCAGCTCTTTGGGAAGCTAAGAAACAACTCGCTCTGCACAGTGCTCTTACAGCCTACCGGGAACATCTCTTACAAAGGCCTGTGAAACGCAGTTTCTTTGCAGGCCTGATCTGGCTGCAGTGGAAATTCTGCTCTGCGTGTACTACATTGCCCTAGAGCTTCAAGGCACAAAGCCCTGCCTTGTTTCCAAGGGGAAGATAGGCCCCAAAGCATCTTGCTTCCAGCCCTTTGGGAAGCTAAGACACAACTCGCTCGGCACAGTGCTCTTACAGCCTACCAGAAACATCTCTTACAAAGGCCTGTGAAACGCAGTTTCTTTGCAGGCCTGATCTGGGTGAAGTAGAAATTCTGCTCTGGGTGTGCTCCGTTGCCCTAGAGCTCCAAGGCTCAAAGTGCTGAATCATTTCCAAAGACGGAGTTATGCCCCAAAGCATCTTGCTTCCAGCTCTTTGGGAAGCTAGGAAACAACTCGCTCTGCACAGTGCTCTTACAGCCTACCGGGAACATCTCTTACAAAGGCCTTTGAAACGCAGTTTCTTTGCAGGCCTGATCGGGCTGAATTACAAATTCTGCTCTGGGTGTGCTAAATTGCCCTAGAGCTCCAAGGCACAAAGTGCTGAATCATTTCCAAAGACGGAGTTATGCCCCAAAGCATCTTGCTTCCAGCTCTTTGGGAAGCTAAGAAACAACTCGCTCTGCTCAGTGCTCTTACAGCCAACTGGGAACATCTCTTACAAAGGCCTGTGAAACGCAGTTTCTTTGCAGGCCTGATCTGGCTGAAGTAGAACTTCTGCTCTGCGTGTGCTACATTGCCCGAGAGCTGCAAGGCACAACGTGCAGTCTTCTTTCCTAAGTGTGAGTTGGGCCCCAAAGCATCTTGCTTCCAGCTCTTTGGGAAGCTAAGAAACAACTCGCTCTGCACAGTGCTCTTAAGGCCTACCGGGAACATCTCTTACAAAGGCCTGTGAAACGCAATTTCTTTGCAGGCCAGATCTGGCTGAAGTAGAACTTCTGCTCTGGGTGTGCTACATTGCCCTAAAGCTTCTAGGCACAAAGTGCTGAATTATTTCCAGGAACGGAGATAGGCGCAAAGCATCTTGCTTCCAGCTCTTTGGGAAGCTAAGAAACAACTCGCTCTGCACATGTTCTTACAGCCTACCGGGAACATCTCTTACAAAGGCCTGTGAAACGCTGTTTCTTTGCAGGACTGATCTGGCTGAAGTGGAAATTCTACTCTGGGTGTGCTACATCACCCTAGAGCTGAAAGGCACAACGTGCAGTCTTCTTTCCAAAGGGCGAGTTGCTTCCCAAAGCATGTTGCTTCCAGCTCTTTGGGAAGCTAAGAAACAACTCGCTCTGCACAGTGCTCTTACAGCCTACCGGGACCATCTCTTACAAAGGCCTGTGATACGCAGTTTCTTTGCAGGCCTGATCTGGCTGAAGTAGAACTTCTGCTCTGGGTGTGCTACATTGCCCTAGAGCTGAAAGGCACGATGTGCAGGCTTCTATCCAAAGGGTGAGTCTGGCCCAAAAGCATCTTGCGTCCAGCTCTTTGGGAAGCTAAGAAACAACTCGCTCTGCTCAGTGCTCTTACAGCCTACCGGGAACATCTCTTAAAAAGGCCTGTGAAAATCAGTTTCTTTGAAGGCCTGATCTGGCTGAAGCAGAACTTCTGCTCTGGGTGTGCTACATTGCCCTAGAGCTGAAAGGCACAAAGCCCAGCCTTGTTTACAAATGGGAAGAGAGGCCCCAAAGTATCTTGCTTCCAGCTCTTTGGGAAGCTAAGAAACAACTCGCTCTGCACAGTGCTCTTACAGCCTAGCGGGAACATCTCTTCCAAAGGCCTGTGAAACGCAGTTTCTTTGCAGGCCTGATCTGGCTGCAGTAGAACTTCTGCTCTGCGTGTGCTACATTGCCCTAGAGCTTCAAGGCACAAAGCCCTTCCTTGTTTCCAGAGGGGAAGATAGGCCCCAAAGCATCTTGCTTCCAGCCCTTTGGGAAGCTAAGAAACAACTCACTCTGCACAGTGCTCTTACAGCCAACCGGGAACATCACTTACAAAGGCCTGTGAAACGCAGTTTCTTTGCAGGCCTGATCTGGCTCAAGTAGAACTTCTGCTCTGGGTGTGCTACATTGCCCTAGAGTTTCCATGCACAATTCCCACCTTGTATCCGCCTGGAGAGAGGCCCTAAATAATCTTGCTTCCAGCGATTTGGGAAGCTAAGAAACAACTCGCTGTGCACAGTGCTCTTACAGCCTACCGGGAACATCTCTTACAAAGGCCTGAGAAATGCAGTTTCTTTGCAGGCCTGATCTGGCTGAATTAGAACTTCTGCTCTGGGTGTGCTAAATTGCCCTAGAGCTCCAAGGCACAAGTGCTGAATCATTTCCAAAGACGGAGATATGCCCCAAATCATCTTGCTTCCAGCTCTTTCCGAATCTAAGAAACAACTCACTCTGCACAGTGCTCTTACAGCCTACCGGGAACATCTCTTACAAAGGCCTGAGAAACGCAGTTTCTTTGCAGGCCTGATCTGGCTGAAGTAGAAATTCTGCTCTGGGTGTGCTACATTGCCCTAGAGCTGAAAGGCACAACGTGCAGTCTTCTTTCAAAGGGCGAGTTGCTTCCCAAAACTTCTTGCTTCCAGCTCTTTGGGAACCTAAGAAACAACTCGCTCTGCACAGTGTTCTTACAGCCTACCGGGAACATCTCTTACAAGGGCCTGTGACACGCAGTTTCTTTGCAGACCTGATCTGGCTGAAGTAGAACTTCTGCTCTGGGTGTGCTACATTGCCCTAGAGCTGAAAGGCACAATGTGCAGACTTCTATCCAAAGGGCGAGTTGGGCCCCAAAGCATCTTGCTTCCAGCTCTTTGGGAAGCTAAGAAACAACTGGCTCTGCTCAGTGCTCTTACAGCCTACCGGGAACATCTCTTACAAGGGCCTGTGACACGCAGTTTCTTTGCAGACCTGATCTGGCTGAAGTAGAACTTCTGCTCTGGGTGTGCTACATTGCCCTAGAGCTGAAAGGCACAATGTGCAGACTTCTATCCAAAGGGCGAGTTGGGCCCCAAAGCATCTTGCTTCCAGCTCTTTGGGAAGCTAAGAAACAACTGGCTCTGCTCAGTGCTCTTACAGCCTACCGGGAACATCTCTTAAAAAGGCCTGTGAAACTCAGTTTCTTTGCAGGCCTGATCTGGCTGAAGCAGAACTTCTGCTCTGGGTGTGCTACATTGCCCTAGAGCTGAAAGGCACAAAGCCCAGCCTTGTTTACAAAGGGGAAGAGAGGCCCCAAAGTATCTTGCTTCCAGCTCTTTGGGAAGCTAAGAAACAACTCGCTCTGCACAGTGCTCTTACAGCCTACCGGGAACATCTCTTAAAAAGGCCTGCGAAACACAGTTTCTTTGCAGGCCTGATCTGGGTGAAGTAGAACTTCTGCTCTGGGTGTGCTACATTGCCCTAAAGCTTCTAGGCAGAAAGTGCTGAATTATTTCCAAAGACGGAGATAGGCCCAAAGCATCTTGCTTCCAGCTCTTTGGGAAGCTAAGAAACAACTCGCTCTGCACAGTGCTCTTACAGCCTACCGGGAACATCTCTTACAAAGGCCTGTGAAACGCAGTTTCTTTGCAGGCCTGATCTGGCTGAAGTAGAACTTCTGCTCTGGGTGTGCTACATTGCCCTAGAGCTCCAAGGCACAAAGTGCTGAATCATTTCCAAAGATGGAGATACGCCCAAAAGCATCTTGCTTCCAGCTCTTTGGGAAGCTAAGAAACAACTCGCTCTGCACAGTGCTCTTACAGCCTACCGGGAACATCTCTTACAAAGGCCTGTGAAACGCAGTATCTTTGCAGGCCTGATCTGGCTGAAGTAGAACTTCTGCTCTGGGTGTGCTACATTACCCTAGAGTTGCAAGGCAAAACGTGCAGTCTTCTTTCCAAAGGGCGAGTTGCTTCCCAAAGCATCTTGCTTCCAGCTCTTTGGGAAGCTAAGAAACAACTCGCTCTTCACAGTGCTCTTACAGCCTACCGGGAACATCTCTTCCAAAGGCCTGTGAAACGCAGTTTCTTTGCAGGCCTGATCTGGCTGAAGTAGAACTTCTGCTCTGGGTGTGCTACATTGCCCTAGAGCTGTAAGGCACAATGTGCAGGATTCTATCCAAAGGGTGAGTTGGGCCCCAAAGCATCTTGGGTCCAGCACTTTGGGAAGCTAAGAAACAACTCGCTCTGCTCAGTGCTCTTACAGCCTACCGGGAACATCTCTTAAAAAGGCCTGTGAAACTTTGTTTCTTTGCAGGCCTGATCTGGCTGAAGCAGAACTTCTGCTCTGGGTGTGCTACATTGCCCTAGAGCTGAAAGGCACAACGTGCAGTCTTCTTTCAAAGGGCGAGTTGCTTCCCAAAGCATCTTGCTTCCAGCGCTTTGGGAACCTAAGAAACAACTCGCTCTGCACAGTGCTCTTACAGCCTACCGGGAACATCTCTTACAAGGGCCTGTGACACGCAGTTTCTTTGCAGACCTGATCTGGCTGAAGTAAAACTTCTGCTCTGGGTGTGCTACATTGCCCTAGAGCTGAAAGGCACAATGTGCAGACTTCTATCCAAAGGGCGAGTTGGGCCCCAAAGCATCTTGCTTCCAGCTCTTTGGGAAGCTAAGAAACAACTGGCTCTGCTCAGTGCTCTTACAGCCTACCGGGAACATCTCTTAAAAAGGCCTGTGAAAATCAGTTTCTTTGCAGGCCTGATCTGGCTGAAGCAGAACTTCTGCTCTGGGTGTGCTACATTGCCCTAGAGCTGAAAGGCACAAAGCCCAGCCTTGTTTACAAAGGGGAAGAGAGGCCCCAAAGTATCTTGCTTCCAGCTCTTTGGGAAGCTAAGAAACAACTCGCTCTGCACAGTGCTCTTTCAGCCTACCGGGAACATCTCTTACAAAGGCCTGCGAAACACAGTTTCTTTGCAGGCCAGTTCTGGCTGAAGTAGAACTTCTGCTCTGGGTGTGCTACATTGCTCTAGAGCTTCTAGGCACAAAGTGCTGAATTATTTCCAAAGACGGAGATAGGCCCAAAGCATCTTGCTTCCAGCTCTTTGGGAAGCTAAGAAACAACTCGCTCTGCACAGTGCTCTTACAGCCTACCGGGAACATCTCTTCCAAAGGCCTGTGAAACGCAGTTTCTTTGCAGGCCTGATCTGGCTGAAGTAGAACTTCTGCTCTGGGTGTGCTACATTGCCCTAGAGCTCCAAGGCACAAAGTGCTGAATCATTTCCAAAGATGGAGATACGCCCAAAAGCATCTTGCTTCCAGCTCTTTGGGAAGCTAAGAAACAACTCGCTCTGCTCAGTGCTCTTACAGCCAACCGGGAACATCTCTTACAAAGGCCTGTGAAACGCAGTTTCTTTGCAGGCCTGATCTGGCTGAAGTAGAACATCTGCTCTGCGTGTGCTACATTGCCCGAGAGCTGCAAGGCACAATGTGCAGTCTTCTCTCCAAAGGGTGAGTTGGGCCCCAAAGCATCTTGCTTCCAGCTCTTTGGGAAGCTAAGAAACAACTCGCTCTGCACAGTCCTCTTACAGCCTACCGGCAACATCTCTTACAAAGGTCTGCGAAACGCAGTTTCTTTGCAGGCCTGATGTGGCTGAAGTAGAACTGCTGCTCTGGGTGTGCTACATTGCCCTAGAGCTCCAAGGCAAAAAGTGCTGAATCATTTCCAAAGCAGGATATAGGCCCCAAAGCAACTTGCTTCCAGCTCTTTGGGAAGCTAAGAAACAACTCGCTGTGCACTGTGCTCTTACAGCCTACCGGGAACATCTCTTCCAAAGGCCTGTGACAGGCAGTTCATTTGCAGGCCTGATCTGGCTGAAGTAGAACTTCTGCTCTGGGTGTGCTACATTGCCCTAGAGCTCCAAGGCACAAAGTGCTGAATCATTTCCAAAGATGGAGATACGCCCAAAAGCATCTTGCTTCCAGCTCTTTGGGAAGCTAAGAAACAACTCGCTCTGCACAGTGCTCTTACAGCCTACCGGGAACATCTCTTACAAAGGTCTGTGAAACGCAGTTTCTTTGCAGGCCTGATCTGGCTGAAGTAGAAATTCTGCTCTGGGTGTGCTACACTGCCATAGAGCTGAAAGGCACAACGTGCAGTCTTCTTTCAAAGGGCGAGTTGCTTCCCAAAGCATCTTGCTTCCAGCGCTTTGGGAACCTAAGAAACAACTCGCTCTGCACAGTGCTCTTACAGCCTACCGGGAACATCTCTTACAAGGGCCTGTGACACGCAGTTTCTTTGCAGACCTGATCTGGCTCAAGTAGAACTTCTGCTCTGGGTGTGCTACATTGCCCTAGAGCTGAAAGGCACAATGTGCAGACTTCTATCCAAAGGGCGAGTTGGGCCCCAAAGCATCTTGCTTCCAGCTCTTTGGGAAGCTAAGAAACAACTGGCTCTGCTCAGTGCTCTTACAGCCTACCGGGAACATCTCTTAAAAAGGCCTGTGAAAATCAGTTTCTTTGCAGGCCTGATCTGGCTGAAGCAGAACTTCTGCTCTGGGTGTGCTACATTGCCCTAGAGCTGAAAGGCACAAAGCCCAGCCTTGTTTACAAAGGGGAAGAGAGGCCCCAAAGTATCTTGCTTCCAGCTCTTTGGGAAGCTAAGAAACAACTCGCTCTGCACAGTGCTCTTTCAGCCTACCGGGAACATCTCTTACAAAGGCCTGCGAAACACAGTTTCTTTGCAGGCCAGTTCTGGCTGAAGTAGAACTTCTGCTCTGGGTGTGCTACATTGCCCTAGAGCTGAAAGGCAAAAAGTGCTGAATTATTTCCAAAGACGGAGATAGGCCCAAAGCATCTTGCTTCCAGCTCTTTGGGAAGCTAAGAAACAACTCGCTCTGCACAGTGCTCTTACAGCCTACCGGGAACATCTCTTCCAAAGGCCTGTGAAACGCAGTTTCTTTGCAGGCCTGATCTGGCTGAAGTAGAACTTCTGCTCTGGGTGTGCTACATTGCCCTAGAGCTCCAAGGCACAAAGTGCTGAATCATTTCCAAAGATGGAGATACGCCTAAAAGCATCTTGCTTCCAGCTCTTTGGGAAGCTAAGAAACAACTCGCTCTGCACAGTGCTCTTACAGCCTACTGGGAACATCTCTTACAAAGGCCTGTGAAACGCAGTTTCTTTGCAGGCCTGATCTGGCTGAAGTAGAAATTCTGCTCTGGGTGTGCTACATTACCCTAGAGTTGCAAGGCAAAACGTGCAGTCTTCTTTCCAAAGGGCGAGTTGCTTCCCAAAGCATCTTGCTTCCAGCTCTTTGGGAAGCTAAGAAACAACTCGCTCTTCACAGTGCTCTTACAGCCTACCGGGAACATCTCTTACAAAGGCCTGTGAAACGCAGTTTCTTTGCAGGCCTGATCTGGCTGAAGTAGAACTTCTGCTCTGGGTGTGCTACATTGCCCTAGAGCTGTAAGGCACAATGTGCAGGCTTCTATCCAAAGGGTGAGTTGGGCCCCAAAGCATCTTGGGTCCAGCTCTTTGGGAAGCTAAGAAACAACTCGCTCTGCTCAGTGCTCTTACAGCCTACCGGGAACATCTCTTAAAAAGGCCTGTGAAACTCTGTTTCTTTGCAGGCCTGATCTGGCTGAAGCAGAACTTCTGCTCTGGGTGTGCTACATTGCCCTAGAGCTGAAAGGCACAAAGCCCAGCCTTGTTTACAAAGGGGAAGAGAACCCCCAAAGTATCTTGCTTCCAGCTCTTTGGGAAGCTAAGAAACAACTCGCTCTGCACAGTGCTCTTACAGCCTACCGGGAACATCTCTTACAAAGGCCTGTGAAACGCAGTTTCTTTGCAGGCCTGATCTGGCTGCAGTAGAAATTCTGCTCTGCGTGTACTACATTGCCCTAGAGCTTCAAGGCACAAAGCCCTGCCTTGTTTCCAAGGGGAAGATAGGCCCCAAAGCATCTTGCTTCCAGCCCTTTGGGAAGCGAAGACACAACTCTTTCGGCACAGTGCTCTTACAGCCTACCAGAAACATCTCTTACAAAGGCCTGTGAAACGCAGTTTCTTTGCAGGCCTGATCTGGGTGAAGTAGAAATTCTGCTCTGGGTGTGCTACGTTGCCCTAGAGCTCCAAGGCTCAAAGTGCTGAATCATTTCCAAAGACGGAGTTATGCCCCAAAGCATCTTGCTTCCAGCTCTTTGGGAAGCTAGGAAACAACTCGCTCTGCACAGTGCTCTTACAGCCTACCGGGAACATCTCTTACAAAGGCCTTTGAAACGCAGTTTCTTTGCAGGCCTGATCGGGCTGAATTACAAATTCTGCTCTGGGTGTGCTAAATTGCCCTAGAGCTCCAAGGCACAAAGTGCTGAATCATTTCCAAAGACGGAGTTATGCCCCAAAGCATCTTGCTTCCAGCTCTTTGGGAAGCTAAGAAACAACTCGCTCTGCTCAGTGCTCTTACAGCCAACTGGGAACATCTCTTACAAAGGCCTGTGAAACGCAGTTTCTTTGCAGGCCTGATCTGGCTGAAGTAGAACTTCTGCTCTGCGTGTGCTACATTGCCCGAGAGCTGCAAGGCACAACGTGCAGTCTTCTTTCCTAAGTGTGAGTTGGGCCCCAAAGCATCTTGCTTCCAGCTCTTTGGGAAGCTAAGAAACAACTCGCTCTGCACAGTGCTCTTACAGCCAACTGGGAACATCTCTTACAAAGGCCTGTGAAACGCAGTTTCTTTGCAGGCCTGATCTGGCTGAAGTAGAACTTCTGCTCTGCGTGTGCTACATTGCCCGAGAGCTGCAAGGCACAACGTGCAGTCTTCTTTCCTAAGTGTGAGTTGGGCCCCAAAGCATCTTGCTTCCAGCTCTTTGGGAAGCTAAGAAACAACTCGCTCTGCACAGTGCTCTTAAGGCCTACCGGGAACATCTCTTACAAAGGCCTGTGAAACGCAATTTCTTTGCAGGCCAGAACTGGCTGAAGTAGAACTTCTGCTCTGGGTGTGCTACATTGCCCTAAAGCTTCTAGGCACAAAGTGCTGAATTATTTCCAGGAACGGAGATAGGCGCAAAGCATCTTGCTTCCAGCTCTTTGGGAAGCTAAGAAACAACTCGCTCTGCACATGCTCTTACAGCCTACCGGGAACATCTCTTACAAAGGCCTGTGAAACGCTGTTTCTTTGCAGATCTGATCTGGCTGAAGTGGAAATTCTACTCTGGGTGTGCTACATCACCCTAGAGCTGAAAGGCACAACGTGCAGTCTTCTTTCCAAAGGGCGAGTTGCTTCCCAAAGCATGTTGCTTCCAGCTCTTTGGGAAGCTAAGAAACAACTCGCTCTGCACAGTGCTCTTACAGCCTACCGGGACCATCTCTTACAAAGGCCTGTGATACGCAGTTTCTTTGCAGGCCTGATCTGGCTGAAGTAGAACTTCTGCTCTGGGTGTGCTACATTGCCCTAGAGCTGAAAGGCACGATGTGCAGGCTTCTATCCAAAGGGTGAGTTTGGCCCAAAAGCATCTTGCGTCCAGCTCTTTGGGAAGCTAAGAAACAACTCGCTCTGCTCAGTGCTCTTACAGCCTACCGGGAACATCTATTAAAAAGGCCTGTGAAACGCAGTTCCTTTGCGGGCCTGATCTTGCTGAAGTAGAAATTCTGCTCTGGGTGTACTACATTGCCCTAGAGCTGAAAGGCACAAAGCCCAGCCTTGTTTACAAAGGGGAAGAGAGGCCCCAAAGTATCTTGCTTCCAGCTCTTTGGGAAGCTAAGAAACAACTCGCTCTGCACAGTGCTCTTACAGCCTAGCGGGAACATCTCTTCCAAAGGCCTGTGAAACGCAGTTTCTTTGCAGGCCTGATCTGGCTGCAGTAGAACTTCTGCTCTGCGTGTGCTACATTGCCCTAGAGCTTCAAGGCACAAAGCCCTTCCTTGTTTCCAGAGGGGAAGATAGGCCCCAAAGCATCTTGCTTCCAGCCCTTTGGGAAGCTAAGAAACAACTCACTCTGCACAGTGCTCTTACAGCCAACCGGGAACATCACTTACAAAGGCCTGTGAAACGCAGTTTCTTTGCAGGCCTGATCTGGCTCAAGTAGAACTTCTGCTCTGGGTGTGCTACATTGCCCTAGAGTTTCCATGCACAAGTCCCACCTTGTATCCGCCTGGAGAGAGGCCCTAAATAATCTTGCTTCCAGCGATTTGGGAAGCTAAGAAACAACTCGCTGTGCACAGTGCTCTTACAGCCTACCGGGAACATCTCTTACAAAGGCCTGAGAAATGCAGTTTCTTTGCAGGCCTGATCTGGCTGAATTAGAACTTCTGCTCTGGGTGTGCTAAATTGCCCTAGAGCTCCAAGGCACAAGTGCTGAATCATTTCCAAAGACGGAGATATGCCCCAAATCATCTTGCTTCCAGCTCTTTCCGAATCTAAGAAACAACTCACTCTGCACAGTGCTCTTACAGCCTACCGGGAACATCTCTTACAATGGCCTGAGAAACGCAGTTTCTTTGCAGGCCTGATCTGGCTGAAGTAGAACTTCTGCTCTGGGTGTGCTACACTGCCCCAGAGCTGAAAGGCACAACGTGCAGGCTTCTTTCCAAAGGGTGAGTTGGGCCCCAGAGCATCTTGCTTCCAGCGCTTTGGGAAGCTAAGAAACAACTCGCTCTGCACAGTGCTCTTACAGCCAACCGGGAACATCTCTTACAAAGGCCTGTGAAACGTTGTTTCTTTGCAGGCCTGATCTGGCTGAAGTAGAACTTCTGCTCTGCGTGTGCTACAATGCCCGAGTTCTGAAAGGGACAACGTGCAGTCTTCTTTCCAAAAGGAGAGTTGGGCCCCAAAGCATCTAGCTTCCAGCCTTTTGGGAAGCTAAGAAACAAATCGCTCTGCACAGAGCTGTTACAGCCTACTGGCAACATCTCTTACAAAGGCCTGTGAAACTCAGTTTCTTTGCAGGCCTGATCTGGCTGAAGTAGAACTTCTGCTCTGGGTGTGCTACATTGCCCTAAACCTGAAACGCACAACGTGCAGGCTTCTTTCCAAACGGCGAGTTGGGCCCCAAAGCATCTTGCTTCCAACTCTTTGGGAAGCTAAGAAACAACTCGCTCTGCACAGTGCTCTTACAGCCTAGCGGGAACATCTCTTACAATGGCCTGTGAAACGCAGTTACTTTGAAGGCCTGATCTGGCTGAAGTAGAAATTCTGCTCTGGGTGTGCTACATTGCCCTAGAGCTCCAAGGCACAAAGTGCTGAATCATTTCCAAAGCAGGATATAGGCCCCAAAGCATCTTGCTTGCAGCTCTTTGGGAAGCTAAGAAACAACTCGCTCTGCACAGTGCTATTACAGCCTACCGGGAAAAATCTCTTACAAAGCCCTGTGAAACGCAGTTTCTTTGCAGGCCTGATCTGGCTGAAGTAGAACTTCTGCTCTGAGTGTGCTACATTGCCCTAGAGCTCCAAGGCACAAAGTGCTGCATTATTTCCAAAGACGGAGAGAGGCCCCAAAGTATCTTGGTTCCAGCTCTTTGGGAAGATAAGAAACAACTCGCTGTGCACAGTGCTCTTACAGCCTACAGGGAACATCTCTTCCAAAGGCCTGTGAAACGCAGTTTCTTTGCAGGCCTGATCTGGCTGAAGTAGAACTACTGCTCTGGGTGTGCTACATTGCCCTAGAGCTGAAAGGCACAACGTGCAGTCTTATTTCCAAAGGGCGAGTTGCTTCCCAATGCATCTTGCTTCCAGCTCTTTGGGAAGCTAAGAAACAACTCGCTCTGCACAGTGCTCTTACAGCCTACCGGGAACATCTCTTACAAAGGCCTGTGACACGCAGTTTCTTTGCAGGCCTGATCTGGCTGAAGTAGAACTTCTGCTCTGGGTGTGCTACATTGCCCTAGAGCTGAAAGGCACAATGTGCAGGCTTCTATCCAAATGGTGAGTTGGGCCCCAAAGCATCTTGCGTCCAGCTCTTTGGGAAGCTAAGAAACAACTCGCTCTGCTCAGTGCTCTTACAGCCTACCGGCAACATCTCTTAAAATGCCCTGTGTAACTCAGTTTCTTTGCAGGCCTGATCTGGCTGAAGCAGAACTTCTGCTCTGGGTGTGCTACATTGCCCTAGAGCTGAAAGGCACAAAGCCCAGCCTTGTTTACAAAGGTGAAGAGAGGCCCAAAGTATCTTGCTTCCAGCTCTTTGGGAAGCTAAGAAACAACTCGCTCTGCACAGTCCTCTTAAAGCCTACCGGGAACATCTCTTACAAAGGCCTGTGAAACGCAGTTTCTTTGCAGGCCTGATCTGGCGGCAGTAGTAATTCTGCTCTGGGTGTGCTACATTGCCCTAGAGCTTCAAGGCACAAAGCCCTGCCTTGTTTCCAGAGGGAAATTTAGGCCCCAAAGCATCTTGCTTCCAGCCCTTTGGGAATCTAAGACACAACTCGCTCGGCACAGTGCTCTTACAGCCTACCAGAAACATCTCTTACAAAGGCCTGTGAAACGCAGTTTCTTTGCAGGCCTGATCTGGGTGAAGTAGAAATTCTGCTCTGGGTGTGCTACGTTGCCCTAGAGCTCCAAGGCACAAAGTGCTGAATCATTTCCAAAGACGGAGATACGCCCCAAAGCATCTTGCTTCCAGCTCTTTGGGAAGCTAAGAAACAACTCGCTCTGCACAGAGCTCTTACAGCCTACCGGGAAATCTCTTACAAAGGCCTGTGAAACGCCATTTCTTTGCAGGCCAGATCTGGCTGAAGTAGAACTTCTGCTCTGGGTGTACTACATTGCCCTAGAGCTGAAAGGCACAACGTGCAGTCTTCTTTCCAAAGGGCGAGTTGGGCCCAAAGCATCAAGCTTCCAGCTCTTTGGGAAGCTAAGAAACATCTCGCTGTGCACAGAGCTCTTACAGCCTACCGGCAACATCTCTTACAAAGGCCTGTGAATTGCAGTTTCTTTGCAGGCCTGATCTGGCTGAAGTAGAACTTCTGCTCTAGGTGTGCTACATTGCCCTAGAGCTGAAACGCACAACGTGCAGGCTTCTTTCCAAAGGGCGAGTTGGGCCCAAAGCATCTAGCTTCCAGCTCTTTGGGAAGCTAAGAAACAACTCGCTCTGCACAGAGCTCTTACAGCCTACCGGCAACATCTCTTACAAAGGCCTGTGAAACGCAGTTCCTTTGTAGGCCTGATCTGGCTGAAGTAGAACTTCTGCTCTGCATGTGCTACATTGCCCTAGAGCTCCAAGGCACAAAGTGCTGAATCATTTCCAAAGACGGAGATACGCCCCAAAGCATCTTGATTCCAGCGCCTTGGGAAGCTAAGAAACAACTCGCTCTGCACAGTCCTCTTACAGCCTTACGGCAACATCTCTTACAAAGGCCTGTGAAACGCAGTTCCTTTGCAGGCCTGATCTGGCTGAAGTAGAACTTCTGCTCTGGGTGTGCTACATTGCCCTAGAGCTCCAAGGCACAAAGTGCTGAATCATTTCCAAAGATGGAGTACACCAAAAAGCATCTTGCTTCCAGCTCTTTGGGAAGCTAAGAAACAACTCGCTCTGCACAGTGCTCTTACAGCCTACCGGGAACATCTCTTACAAAGGCCTGTGAAACGCAGTTTCTTTGCAGGCCTGATCTGGATGAAGTAGAAATTCTGCTCTGGGTGTGCTACATTGCCCTAGAGCTGAAAGGCACAACGTGCAGTCTTCTTTCAAAGGGCGAGTTGCTTCCCAAAGCATCTTGCTTCCAGCTCTTTGGGAAGCTAAGAAACAACTCGCTCTGCACAGTGCTCTTACAGCCTACCGGGAACATCTCTTACAAAGGCCTGTGAAATGCAGTTTCTTTGCAGGCGTGATCTGGCTGCAGTAGAACTTCTGCTCTGGGTGTGCTACATTGCCCTAGAGCTTCAAGGCTCAAAGCCCCGTCTTGTTTCCAGAGGGGAAGATAGGCCCCAAAGCATCTTGCTTCCAGCCCTTTGGGAAGCTAAGACACAACTCGCTTGGCACAGTGCTCTTACAGCCTACCAGAAACATCTCTTACAAAAGCCTGTGAAACGCAGTTTCTTTGCGGGCCTGATCTGGGTGAAGTAGAAATTCTGCTCTGGGTGTGCTACGTTGTCCTAGAGCTTCCATGCACAAGGCCCTACCTTGTATCCACCTGGAGAGAGGCCCTAAAGAATCTTGCTTCCAGCGATTTGGGAAGCTAAGAAACAACTCGCTCTTCACAGTGCTCTTACAGCCTACCGGGAACATCTCTTACAAAGGCCTGAGAAACGCAGTTTCTTTGCAGGCCTGATCTGGCTGAAGTAGGACTTCTGCTCTGGGTGTGCTACATTGCCCTAGAGCTCCAAGGCACAAAGAACTGAATCATTTCCAAAGACGGAGATATGCCCCAAAGCATCTGGCTTCCAGCTCATTGGGAATCTAAGAAACAACTCGCTCTGCACAGTCCTCTTACAGCCTACCGGGAACATCTGTTACAAAGGCCTGAGAAACGCAGTTTCTTTGCAGGCCTGATCTGGCTGAAGTAGAACTTCTCCTCTGTGTGTGCTACATAGCCCTAGAGCTGAAACGCACAACGTGCAGGCTTCTTTCCTAAGGGTGAGTTGGGCCCCAGAGCATCTTGCTTAGAGCTCTTTGGGAAGCTAAGAAACAACTCGCTATGCACAGTGCTCTTACAGCCTACCGGGAACATCTCTCACAAAGGCCTGCGAAACACAGTTTCTTTGCAGGCCTGATCTGGGTGAAGTAGATATTCTGCTCTGGGTGTGCTACGTTGCCCTAGAGCTCCAAGGCACAAAGTGCTGAATCATTTCCAAATCGGAGATATGCCCCAAAGGATCTTGCTTCCAGCTCTTTGGGAAGCTAAGAATCAACTCGCTCTGCACAGTGCTCTTACAGCCTACCGGGAACATCTCTTACAAAAGCCTTTGAAACGCAGTTTCTTTGCAGGCCTGATCGGGCTGAATTAGAAATTCTGCTCTGGGTGTGCTAAATTGCCCTAGAGCTCCCAGGCACAAAGTGCTGAATTATTTCCAAAGACGGAGATAGGCCCAAAGCATCTTCCTTCCAGCTCTTTGGGAAGCTAAGAAACAATTCGCTCTGCACAGTGCTCTTACAGCCTACCGGATACATCTCTTACAAAGGCCTGTGAAATGCAGCTTCTTTGCAGGCCTCATCTGGCTGAAGCAGAACTTCTGCTCTGGGTGTGCTGCATGGCCCTAGAGCTGAAAGGCACAAAGCCCAGCCTTGTTTACAATGGGGAAGAGAGACCCCAAAGTATCTTGCTTCCAGCTCTTTGGGAAGCTAAGAAACAACTCGCTCTGCACAGTGCTCTTACAGCATACCGGGAACATCTCTTACAAAGGCCTGCGAAACACAGTTTCTTTGCAGGCCAGATCTGGCTGAAGTAGAACTTCTGCTCTGGGTGTGCTACATTGCCCTAGAGCTGAAAGGCACAATGTGCAGTCTTCTTTCCAAAGGGCGAGTTGGACCCAAAGCATCTTGCTTCCAGCTCTTTGGGAATCTAAGAAAAAACTCGCTCTGCACAGTGCTATTACAGCCTACCGGGAAAAATCTCTTACAAAGCCCTGTGAAACGCAGTTTCTTTGTAGGCCTGATCTGGCCGAAGTAGAACTTCTGCTCTGGGTGTGCTACATTGCCCTAAAGCTTCTAGGCACAAAGTGCTGAATTATTTCCAAAGACGGAGATAGGCCCAAAGCATCTTGCTTCCAGCTCTTTGGGAAGCTAAGAAACAACTCGCTCTGCACTGTGCTCTTACAGCCTACCGGGAACATCTCTTACAAAGGCCTGTGACACGCAGTTTCTTTGCAGGCCTGATCTGGCTGAAGTAGAACTTCTGCTCTGGGTGTGCTACATTGCCCTAGAGCTGAAAGGCACAATGTGCAGGCTTCTATCCAAATGGTGAGTTGGGCCCCAAAGCATCTTGCGTCCAGCTCTTTGGGAAGCTAAGAAACAACTCGCTCTGCTCAGTGCTCTTACAGCCTACCGGCAACATCTCTTAAAATGCCCTGTGTAACTCAGTTTCTTTGCAGGCCTGATCTGGCTGAAGCAGAACTTCTGCTCTGGGTGTGCTACATTGCCCTAGAGCTGAAAGGCACAAAGCCCAGCCTTGTTTACAAAGGTGAAGAGAGGCCCAAAGTATCTTGCTTCCAGCTCTTTGGGAAGCTAAGAAACAACTCGCTCTGCACAGTCCTCTTAAAGCCTACCGGGAACATCTCTTACAAAGGCCTGTGAAACGCAGTTTCTTTGCAGGCCTGATCTGGCTGCAGTAGTAATTCTGCTCTGGGTGTGCTACATTGCCCTAGAGCTTCAAGGCACAAAGCCCTGCCTTGTTTCCAGAGGGAAATTTAGGCCCCAAAGCATCTTGCTTCCAGCCCTTTGGGAATCTAAGACACAACTCGCTCGGCACAGTGCTCTTACAGCCTACCAGAAACATCTCTTACAAAGGCCTGTGAAACGCAGTTTCTTTGCAGGCCTGATCTGGGTGAAGTAGAAATTCTGCTCTGGGTGTGCTACGTTGCCCTAGAGCTCCAAGGCACAAAGTGCTGAATCATTTCCAAAGACGGAGATATGCCCCAAAGCATCTTGCTTCCAGCTCTTTGGGAAGCTAAGAAACAACTCGCTCTGCACAGAGCTCTTACAGTCTACCGGGAAATCTCTTACAAAGGCCTGTGAAACGCCATTTCTTTGCAGGCCAGATCTGGCTGAAGTAGAACTTCTGCTCTGGGTGTACTACATTGCCCTAGAGCTGAAAGGCACAACGTGCAGTCTTCTTTCCAAAGGGCGAGTTGGGCCCAAAGCATCAAGCTTCCAGCTCTTTGGGAAGCTAAGAAACATCTCGCTGTGCACAGAGCTCTTACAGCCTACCGGCAACATCTCTTACAAAGGCCTGTGAATTGCAGTTTCTTTGCAGGCCTGATCTGGCTGAAGTAGAACTTCTGCTCTAGGTGTGCTAGATTGCCCTAGAGCTGAAACGCACAACGTGCAGGCTTCTTTCCAAAGGGCGAGTTGGGCCCAAAGCATCTAGCTTCCAGCTCTTTGGGAAGCTAAGAAACAACTCGCTCTGCACAGAGCTCTTACAGCCTACCGGCAACATCTCTTACAAAGGCCTGTGAAACGCAGTTCCTTTGTAGGCCTGATCTGGCTGAAGTAGAACTTCTGCTCTGCATGTGCTACATTGCCCTAGAGCTCCAAGGCACAAAGTGCTGAATCATTTCCAAAGACGGAGATACGCCCCAAAGCATCTTGATTCCAGCGCCTTGGGAAGCTAAGAAACAACTCGCTCTGCACAGTCCTCTTACAGCCTTACGGCAACATCTCTTACAAAGGCCTGTGAAACGCAGTTCCTTTGCAGGCCTGATCTGGCTGAAGTAGAACTTCTGCTCTGGGTGTGCTACATTGCCCTAGAGCTCCAAGGCACAAAGTGCTGAATCATTTCCAAAGATGGAGTACACCAAAAAGCATCTTGCTTCCAGCTCTTTGGGAAGCTAAGAAACAACTCGCTCTGCACAGTGCTCTTACAGCCTACCGGGAACATCTCTTACAAAGGCCTGTGAAACGCAGTTTCTTTGCAGGCCTGATCTGGATGAAGTAGAAATTCTGCTCTGGGTGTGCTACATTGCCCTAGAGCTGAAAGGCACAACGTGCAGTCTTCTTTCAAAGGGCGAGTTGCTTCCCAAAGCATCTTGCTTCCAGCTCTTTGGGAAGCTAAGAAACAACTCGCTCTGCACAGTGCTCTTACAGCCTACCGGGAACATCTCTTACAAAGGCCTGTGAAATGCAGTTTCTTTGCAGGCGTGATCTGGCTGCAGTAGAACTTCTGCTCTGGGTGTGCTACATTGCCCTAGAGCTTCAAGGCTCAAAGCCCCGTCTTGTTTCCAGAGGGGAAGATAGGCCCCAAAGCATCTTGCTTCCAGCCCTTTGGGAAGCTAAGACACAACTCGCTTGGCACAGTGCTCTTACAGCCTACCAGAAACATCTCTTACAAAAGCCTGTGAAACGCAGTTTCTTTGCGGGCCTGATCTGGGTGAAGTAGAAATTCTGCTCTGGGTGTGCTACGTTGTCCTAGAGCTTCCATGCACAAGGCCCTACCTTGTATCCACCTGGAGAGAGGCCCTAAAGAATCTTGCTTCCAGCGATTTGGGAAGCTAAGAAACAACTCGCTCTTCACAGTGCTCTTACAGCCTACCGGGAACATCTCTTACAAAGGCCTGAGAAACGCAGTTTCTTTGCAGGCCTGATCTGGCTGAAGTAGGACTTCTGCTCTGGGTGTGCTACATTGCCCTAGAGCTCCAAGGCACAAAGAACTGAATCATTTCCAAAGACGGAGATATGCCCCAAAGCATCTGGCTTCCAGCTCATTGGGAATCTAAGAAACAACTCGCTCTGCACAGTCCTCTTACAGCCTACCGGGAACATCTGTTACAAAGGCCTGAGAAACGCAGTTTCTTTGCAGGCCTGATCTGGCTGAAGTAGAACTTCTCCTCTGTGTGTGCTACATAGCCCTAGAGCTGAAACGCACAACGTGCAGGCTTCTTTCCTAAGGGTGAGTTGGGCCCCAGAGCATCTTGCTTAGAGCTCTTTGGGAAGCTAAGAAACAACTCGCTATGCACAGTGCTCTTACAGCCTACCGGGAACATCTCTCACAAAGGCCTGCGAAACACAGTTTCTTTGCAGGCCTGATCTGGGTGAAGTAGATATTCTGCTCTGGGTGTGCTACGTTGCCCTAGAGCTCCAAGGCACAAAGTGCTGAATCATTTCCAAATCGGAGATATGCCCCAAAGGATCTTGCTTCCAGCTCTTTGGGAAGCTAAGAATCAACTCGCTCTGCACAGTGCTCTTACAGCCTACCGGGAACATCTCTTACAAAAGCCTTTGAAACGCAGTTTCTTTGCAGGCCTGATCGGGCTGAATTAGAAATTCTGCTCTGGGTGTGCTAAATTGCCCTAGAGCTCCCAGGCACAAAGTGCTGAATTATTTCCAAAGACGGAGATAGGCCCAAAGCATCTTCCTTCCAGCTCTTTGGGAAGCTAAGAAACAATTCGCTCTGCACAGTGCTCTTACAGCCTACCGGATACATCTCTTACAAAGGCCTGTGAAATGCAGCTTCTTTGCAGGCCTCATCTGGCTGAAGCAGAACTTCTGCTCTGGGTGTGCTGCATGGCCCTAGAGCTGAAAGGCACAAAGCCCAGCCTTGTTTACAATGGGGAAGAGAGACCCCAAAGTATCTTGCTTCCAGCTCTTTGGGAAGCTAAGAAACAACTCGCTCTGCACAGTGCTCTTACAGCATACCGGGAACATCTCTTACAAAGGCCTGCGAAACACAGTTTCTTTGCAGGCCAGATCTGGCTGAAGTAGAACTTCTGCTCTGGGTGTGCTACATTGCCCTAGAGCTGAAAGGCACAATGTGCAGTCTTCTTTCCAAAGGGCGAGTTGGACCCAAAGCATCTTGCTTCCAGCTCTTTGGGAATCTAAGAAAAAACTCGCTCTGCACAGTGCTATTACAGCCTACCGGGAAAAATCTCTTACAAAGCCCTGTGAAACGCAGTTTCTTTGTAGGCCTGATCTGGCCGAAGTAGAACTTCTGCTCTGGGTGTGCTACATTGCCCTAAAGCTTCTAGGCACAAAGTGCTGAATTATTTCCAAAGACGGAGATAGGCCCAAAGCATCTTGCTTCCAGCTCTTTGGGAAGCTAAGAAACAACTCGCTCTGCACTGTGCTCTTACAGCCTACCGGGAACATCTCTTACAAAGGCCTGTGACACGCAGTTTCTTTGCAGGCCTGATCTGGCTGAAGTAGAACTTCTGCTCTGGGTGTGCTACATTGCCCTAGAGCTGAAAGGCACAATGTGCAGGCTTCTATCCAAATGGTGAGTTGGGCCCCAAAGCATCTTGCGTCCAGCTCTTTGGGAAGCTAAGAAACAACTCGCTCTGCTCAGTGCTCTTACAGCCTACCGGCAACATCTCTTAAAATGCCCTGTGTAACTCAGTTTCTTTGCAGGCCTGATCTGGCTGAAGCAGAACTTCTGCTCTGGGTGTGCTACATTGCCCTAGAGCTGAAAGGCAGAAAGCCCAGCCTTGTTTACAAAGGTGAAGAGAGGCCCAAAGTATCTTGCTTCCAGCTCTTTGGGAAGCTAAGAAACAACTCGCTCTGCACAGTCCTCTTAAAGCCTACCGGGAACATCTCTTACAAAGGCCTGTGAAACGCAGTTTCTTTGCAGGCCTGATCTGGCTGCAGTAGTAATTCTGCTCTGGGTGTGCTACATTGCCCTAGAGCTTCAAGGCACAAAGCCCTGCCTTGTTTCCAGAGGGAAATTTAGGCCCCAAAGCATCTTGCTTCCAGCCCTTTGGGAATCTAAGACACAACTCGCTCGGCACAGTGCTCTTACAGCCTACCAGAAACATCTCTTACAAAGGCCTGTGAAACGCAGTTTCTTTGCAGGCCTGATCTGGGTGAAGTAGAAATTCTGCTCTGGGTGTGCTACGTTGCCCTAGAGCTCCAAGGCACAAAGTGCTGAATCATTTCCAAAGACGGAGATACGCCCCAAAGCATCTTGCTTCCAGCTCTTTGGGAAGCTAAGAAACAACTCGCTCTGCACAGAGCTCTTACAGTCTACCGGGAAATCTCTTACAAAGGCCTGTGAAACGCCATTTCTTTGCAGGCCAGATCTGGCTGAAGTAGAACTTCTGCTCTGGGTGTACTACATTGCCCTAGAGCTGAAAGGCACAACGTGCAGTCTTCTTTCCAAAGGGCGAGTTGGGCCCAAAGCATCAAGCTTCCAGCTCTTTGGGAAGCTAAGAAACATCTCGCTGTGCACAGAGCTCTTACAGCCTACCGGCAACATCTCTTACAAAGGCCTGTGAATTGCAGTTTCTTTGCAGGCCTGATCTGGCTGAAGTAGAACTTCTGCTCTAGGTGTGCTACATTGCCCTAGAGCTGAAACGCACAACGTGCAGGCTTCTTTCCAAAGGGCGAGTTGGGCCCAAAGCATCTAGCTTCCAGCTCTTTGGGAAGCTAAGAAACAACTCGCTCTGCACAGAGCTCTTACAGCCTACCGGCAACATCTCTTACAAAGGCCTGTGAAACGCAGTTCCTTTGTAGGCCTGATCTGGCTGAAGTAGAACTTCTGCTCTGCATGTGCTACATTGCCCTAGAGCTCCAAGGCACAAAGTGCTGAATCATTTCCAAAGACGGAGATACGCCCCAAAGCATCTTGATTCCAGCGCCTTGGGAAGCTAAGAAACAACTCGCTCTGCACAGTCCTCTTACAGCCTTACGGCAACATCTCTTACAAAGGCCTGTGAAACGCAGTTCCTTTGCAGGCCTGATCTGGCTGAAGTAGAACTTCTGCTCTGGGTGTGCTACATTGCCCTAGAGCTCCAAGGCACAAAGTGCTGAATCATTTCCAAAGATGGAGTACACCAAAAAGCATCTTGCTTCCAGCTCTTTGGGAAGCTAAGAAACAACTCGCTCTGCACAGTGCTCTTACAGCCTACCGGGAACATCTCTTACAAAGGCCTGTGAAACGCAGTTTCTTTGCAGGCCTGATCTGGATGAAGTAGAAATTCTGCTCTGGGTGTGCTACATTGCCCTAGAGCTGAAAGGCACAACGTGCAGTCTTCTTTCAAAGGGCGAGTTGCTTCCCAAAGCATCTTGCTTCCAGCTCTTTGGGAAGCTAAGAAACAACTCGCTCTGCACAGTGCTCTTACAGCCTACCGGGAACATCTCTTACAAAGGCCTGTGAAATGCAGTTTCTTTGCAGGCGTGATCTGGCTGCAGTAGAACTTCTGCTCTGGGTGTGCTACATTGCCCTAGAGCTTCAAGGCTCAAAGCCCCGTCTTGTTTCCAGAGGGGAAGATAGGCCCCAAAGCATCTTGCTTCCAGCCCTTTGGGAAGCTAAGACACAACTCGCTTGGCACAGTGCTCTTACAGCCTACCAGAAACATCTCTTACAAAAGCTTGTGAAACGCAGTTTCTTTGCGGGCCTGATCTGGGTGAAGTAGAAATTCTGCTCTGGGTGTGCTACGTTGTCCTAGAGCTTCCATGCACAAGGCCCTACCTTGTATCCACCTGGAGAGAGGCCCTAAAGAATCTTGCTTCCAGCGATTTGGGAAGCTAAGAAACAACTCGCTCTTCACAGTGCTCTTACAGCCTACCGGGAACATCTCTTACAAAGGCCTGAGAAACGCAGTTTCTTTGCAGGCCTGATCTGGCTGAAGTAGGACTTCTGCTCTGGGTGTGCTACATTGCCCTAGAGCTCCAAGGCACAAAGAACTGAATCATTTCCAAAGACGGAGATATGCCCCAAAGCATCTGGCTTCCAGCTCATTGGGAATCTAAGAAACAACTCGCTCTGCACAGTCCTCTTACAGCCTACCGGGAACATCTGTTACAAAGGCCTGAGAAACGCAGTTTCTTTGCAGGCCTGATCTGGCTGAAGTAGAACTTCTCCTCTGTGTGTGCTACATAGCCCTAGAGCTGAAACGCACAACGTGCAGGCTTCTTTCCTAAGGGTGAGTTGGGCCCCAGAGCATCTTGCTTAGAGCTCTTTGGGAAGCTAAGAAACAACTCGCTATGCACAGTGCTCTTACAGCCTACCGGGAACATCTCTCACAAAGGCCTGCGAAACACAGTTTCTTTGCAGGCCTGATCTGGGTGAAGTAGATATTCTGCTCTGGGTGTGCTACGTTGCCCTAGAGCTCCAAGGCACAAAGTGCTGAATCATTTCCAAATCGGAGATATGCCCCAAAGGATCTTGCTTCCAGCTCTTTGGGAAGCTAAGAATCAACTCGCTCTGCACAGTGCTCTTACAGCCTACCGGGAACATCTCTTACAAAAGCCTTTGAAACGCAGTTTCTTTGCAGGCCTGATCGGGCTGAATTAGAAATTCTGCTCTGGGTGTGCTAAATTGCCCTAGAGCTCCCAGGCACAAAGTGCTGAATTATTTCCAAAGACGGAGATAGGCCCAAAGCATCTTCCTTCCAGCTCTTTGGGAAGCTAAGAAACAATTCGCTCTGCACAGTGCTCTTACAGCCTACCGGATACATCTCTTACAAAGGCCTGTGAAATGCAGCTTCTTTGCAGGCCTCATCTGGCTGAAGCAGAACTTCTGCTCTGGGTGTGCTGCATGGCCCTAGAGCTGAAAGGCACAAAGCCCAGCCTTGTTTACAATGGGGAAGAGAGACCCCAAAGTATCTTGCTTCCAGCTCTTTGGGAAGCTAAGAAACAACTCGCTCTGCACAGTGCTCTTACAGCATACCGGGAACATCTCTTACAAAGGCCTGCGAAACACAGTTTCTTTGCAGGCCAGATCTGGCTGAAGTAGAACTTCTGCTCTGGGTGTGCTACATTGCCCTAGAGCTGAAAGGCACAATGTGCAGTCTTCTTTCCAAAGGGCGAGTTGGACCCAAAGCATCTTGCTTCCAGCTCTTTGGGAATCTAAGAAAAAACTCGCTCTGCACAGTGCTATTACAGCCTACCGGGAAAAATCTCTTACAAAGCCCTGTGAAACGCAGTTTCTTTGTAGGCCTGATCTGGCCGAAGTAGAACTTCTGCTCTGGGTGTGCTACATTGCCCTAAAGCTTCTAGGCACAAAGTGCTGAATTATTTCCAAAGACGGAGATAGGCCCAAAGCATCTTGCTTCCAGCTCTTTGGGAAGCTAAGAAACAACTCGCTCTGCACTGTGCTCTTACAGCCTACCGGGAACATCTCTTACAAAGGCCTGTGACACGCAGTTTCTTTGCAGGCCTGATCTGGCTGAAGTAGGACTTCTGCTCTGGGTGTGCTACATTGCCCTAGAGCTCCAAGGCACAAAGTGCTGAATCATTTCCAAAGATGGAGATACTCCCAAAAGCATCTTGCTTCCAGCTCTTTGAGAAGCTAAGAAACAACTCGCTCTGCACAGAGCTCTTACAGCCTACCGGGAACATCTCTTACAAAGGCCTGTGACACGCAGTTTCTTTGCAGGACTGATCTGGCTGAAGTAGAAATTCTGCTCTGGGTGTGCTACATTACCCTAGAGGTGAAAGGCACAACGTGCAGTCTTCTTTCCAAAGGGCGAGTTGCTTCCCAAAGCATCTTGCTTCCAGCTCTTTGGGAAGCTAAGAAACAACTCGCTCTGCACAGAGCTCTTACAGCCTACCGGCAACATCTCTTACAAAGGCCTGTGAAATGCAGTTTCTTTGCAGGCCTGATCTGGCTGAAGTAGAACTTCTGCTCTGGGTGTGCTACATTGCCCTAGAGCTGAAACGCACAACGTGCAGGCTTCTTTAAAAAGGGCGAGTTGGGCCCAAAGCATCTAGCTTCCAGCTCTTTGGGAAGCTAAGAAACAACTCGCTCTGCACAGAGCTCTTACAGCCTACCGGCAACATCTCTTACAAAGGCCTGTGAAACGCAGTTTCTTCGCAGGCCTGATCTGGCTGAAGTAGAACTTCTGCTCTGTGTGTGCTACATTGCCCTAGAGCTCCAAGGCACAAAGTGCTGAATCATTTCCAAAGACGGAGATACGCCACAAGGCATCTTGCTTCCAGCTCTTTGGGAAGCTAAGAAACAACTCGCTGTGCACAGTCCTCTTACAGCCTACCGGGAACATCTCTTACAAAGGCCTTTGAAACGCAATATCTATGCAGGCCAGATCTGGCTGAAGTAGAACTTCTGCTCTGCGTGTGCTGCATTGCCCGAGAGCTGCAAGACACAACGTGCAGTCTTCTTTCCAAAGGGTGAGTTGGGCCCCAAAGCATCTTGCTTCCAGCTCTTTGGGAAGCTAAGAAACAACTCGCTCTGCACAGTGCTCTTACAGCCTACCGGGAACATCTCTTACAAAGGCCTGTGAAACGCAATTTCTTTGCAGGCCAGATCTGGCTGAAGTAGAACTTCTGCTCTGCGTGTGCTACATTGCCCGAGAGCTGCAAGGCACAGCGTGCAGTCTTCTTTCCAAAGGGTGAGTTGGCCGCCAAAGCATCTTGCTTCCAGCTCTTTGGGAAGCTAAGAAACAACTCGCTCTGCACAGTGCTCTTACAGCCTACCGGGAACTTCTCTTACAAAGGCCTGTGAAACGCAATTTCTTTGCAGGCCAGATCTGGCTGAAGTAGAACTTCTGCTCTGGGTGTCCTACATTGCCCTAGAGCTGAAAGGCACAACGTGCAGTCTTCTTTCCAAAGGGCGAGTTGGGCCCAAAGCATCTAGCTTCCAGCTCTTTGGGAAGCTAAGAAACAGCTCGCTCTGCACAGAGCTCTTACAGCCTACCGGCAACATCTCTTACAAAGGCCTGTGAATTGCAGTATCTTTGCAGGCCTGATCTGGCTGAAGTAGAACTCTGCTCTGGGTGTGCTACATTGCCCTAGAGCTGAAACGCACAACGTGCAGGCTTCTTTCCAAAGGGCGAGTTGGGCCCAAATCATCTAGCTTCCAGCTCTTTGGGAAGCTAAGAAACAACTCGGTCTGCACAGAGCTCTTACAGCCTACCGGCAACATCTCTTACAAAGGCCTGTGAAATGCAGTTTCTTTGCAGGCCTGATCTGGCTGAAGTAGAACTTCTGGTCTGCATGTGCTTCATTGCCCTAGATGTCCAAGGCACAAAATGCTGAATCATTTCCAAAGACGGAGATACGCCCCAAAGCATCTTGCTTCCAGCTCTTTGGGAAGCTAAGAAACAACTCGCTCTGCACAGTCCTCTTACAGCCTACCGGCAACATCTCTTACAAAGGTCTGTGACACGCACTTTCTTTGCAGGCCTGATGTGGCTGAAGTAGAACTTCTGCTCTGGGTGTGCTACATTGCCCTAGAGCTCCAAGGAACAAAGTGCTGAATCATTTCCAAATCAGGATATTGGACCCAAAGCATCTTGCTTAAAGCTCCTTGGGAAGCTAAGAAACAACTCGCTCTGCACAGTGCTATTACAGCCTACCGCGAAAAATCTCTTACAAAACCCTGTGAAACGCAGTTTCTTTGCAGGCCTGATCTGGCCGAAGTAGAACTTCTGCTCTGGGTGTGCTACATTGCCCTAAAGCTTCTAGGCACAAAGTGCTGAATTATTTCCAAAGACGGAGATAGGCCCAAAGCATCTTGCTTCCAGCTCTTTGGGAAGCTAAGAAACAATTCGCTCTGCACAGTGCTCTTACAGCCTACCGGGAACATCTCTTACAAAGGCCTGTGAAATGCAGCTTCTTTGCAGGCCTGATCTGGCTGAAGTAGAACATCTGCTCTGAGTGTGCTACATTGCCCTAGAGCTCCAAGGCACAAAGTGCTGCATTATTTCCAAAGACGGAGAGAGTCCCCAAAGTATCTTGGTTGCAGCTCTTTGGGAAGCTAAGAAACAACTCGCTGTGCACTGTTCTCTTACAGCCTACCGGGAACATCTCTTACAAAGGACTGTGACACGCAGTTCCTTTGCAGGCCTGATCTGGCTGAAGTAGAACTTCTGCTCTGGGTGTGCTACATTGCCCTAGAGCTCCAAGACACAAAGCGCTGAATCATTTCCAAAGATGGAGATACGCCCAAAAGCATCTTGCTTCCAGCTCTTTGGGAACCTAAGAAACAACTCGCTCTGCACAGAGCTCTTACAGCCTACCGGCAACATCTCTTACAAAGGCCTGTGAAATGCAGTTTCTTTGCAGGCCTGATCTGGCTGAAGTAGAACTTCTGCTGTAGGTGTGCTACATTGCCCTAGAGCTGAAACGGACAACGTGCAGGCTTCTTTCCAAAGGGCGAGTTGGGCCCAAAGCATCTAGCTTCCAGCTCTTTGGGAAGCTAAGAAACAACTCGCTCTGCACAGAGCTCTTACAGCCTACCGGCAACATCTCTTACAAAGGCCTGTGAAACGCAGTTTCTTTGCAGGCCTGATCTGGCTGAAGTAGAACTTCTGCTCTGCGTGTGCTACATTGCCCGAGAGCTGCTAGGCACAACGTGCAGTCTTCTTTCCAAAGGGTGAGTTCGGCCCCAAATCATCTTGCTTCCAGCTCTTTGGGAAGCTAAGAAACAACTCGCTCTGCACAGTGCTCTTAAGGCCTACCGGGAACATCTCTTACAAAGGCCTGTGAAACGCAATTTCTTTGCAGGCCAGATCAGGCTGAAGTAGAACTTCTGCTCTGGGTGTGCTACATTGCCCTAGAGCTGAAAGGCACAACGTGCAGGCTTCTTTCCAAAGGGCGAGTTGGGCCCAAAGCATCTAGCTTCCATCTCTTTGGGAAGCTAAGAAACAACTCGCTCTGCACAGAGCTCTTACAGCCTACAGGCAACATCTCTTACAAAGGCCTGTGAAATGCAGTTTCTTTGCAGGCCTGATCTGGCTGAAGTAGTTCTTCTGCTCTAGGTGTGCTACATTGCCCTAGAGCTGAAACGCACAACGTGCAGGCTTCTTTCCAAAGGGCGAGTTGGGCCCAAAGCATCTAGCTTCCAGCTCTTTGGGAAGCTAAGAAACAACTCGCTCTGCTCAGTGCTCTTACAGCCTACCGGGAACATCTCTTAAAAAGGCCTGTGAAACTCAGTTTCTTTGCAGGCCTGATCTGGCTGAAGCAGAACTTCTGCTCTGGGTGTGCTACATTGCCCCAGAGCTGAAAGGCACAAAGCCCAGCCTTGTTTACAAAGGGGAAGAGAGGCCCCAAAGTATCTTGCTTCCAGCTCTTTGGGAAGCTAAGAAACAACTCGCTCTGCACAGTGCTCTTACAGCCTGCCGGGAACATCTCTTACAAAGGCCTGCGAAACACAGTTTCTTTGCAGGCCAGTTCTGGCTGAAGTAGAACTTCTGCTCTGGGTGTGCTACATTGCCCTAGAGCTGAAAGGGACAACGTGCAGTCTTCTTTCCAAAGGGCGAGTTGGACTCAAAGCATCAAGCTTCCAGCTGTTTGGGAAGCTAAGAAAAAACTCGCTCTGCACAGTGCTATTACAGCCTACCGGGAAAAATCTCTTACAAAGCCCTGTGAAACGCAGTTTCTTTGCAGGCCTGATGTGGGTGAAGTAGAACTTCTGCTCTGGGTGTGCTACATTGCCCTAAAGCTTCTAGGCACAAAGTGCTGAATTATTTCCAAAGACGGAGATAGGCCCAAAGCATCTTGCTTCCAGCTCTTTGGGAAGCTAAGAAACAACTCGCTCTGCACAGTGCTCTTACAGCCTACGGGGAACATCTCTTACAAAGGCCTGTGAAACGCAGTTTGTTTGCAGGCCTGATCTGGCTGAAGTAGAACTTCTGCTCTGGGTGTGCTACATTGCCCTAGAGCTCCAAGGCACAAAGTGCTGAATCATTTCCAAAGATGGAGATACGCCCAATAGCATCTTGCTTCCAGCTCTTTGGGAAGCTAAGAAACAACTCGCTCTGCACAGTGCTCTTACAGCCTACCGGGAACATCTCTTAAAAGGCCTGTGAAACGCAGTTTGTTTGCAGGCCTGATCTGGCTGAAGTAGAAATTCTGCTCTGGGTGTGCTACATTACCCTAGAGCTGCAAGGCACAACGTGCAGTGTTCTTTCCAAAGGGCGAGTTGCTTCCCAAAGCATCTTGCTTCCAGCTCTTTGGGAAGCTAAGAAACAACTCGCTCTTCACAGTGCTCTTACAGCCTACCGGGAACATCTCTTACAAAGGCCTGTGACACGCAGTTTCTTTGCAGGCCTGATCTGGCTGAAGTAGAACTTCTGCTCTGGGTGTGCTACATTGCCCTAGAGCTGTAAGGCACAATGTGCAGGCTTCTATCCAAAGGGTGAGTTGGGCCCCAAAGCATCTTGCGTCCAGCTCTTTGGTAAGCTAAGAAACAACTCGCTCTGCACAGTGCTCTTACAGCCTACCGGGAACATCTCTTAAAAAGGCCTGTGAAACTCAGTTTCTTTGCAGGCCTGATCTGGCTGAAGCAGAACTTCTGCTCTGGGTGTGCTACATTGCCCTAGAGCTGAGAGGCACAAAGCCCAGCCTTGTTTACAAAGGTGAAGAGAGGCCCCAAAGTATCTTGCTTCCAGCTCTTTGGGAAGCTAAGAAACAACTCGCTCTGCACAGCGCTCTTACAGCCTACCGGGAACATCTCTTACAAAGGCCTGTGAAACGCAGTTTCTTTGCAGGCCTGATCTGGCTGCAGTAGAACTTCTGCTCTGCGTGTGCTACATTGACCTAGAGCTTCAAGGCACAAAGCCCTGCCTTGTTTCCAGAGGGAAAGATAGGCCCCAAAGCATCTTGCTTCCAGCCCTTTGGGAAGCTAAGACACAACTCGCTCGGCACAGTGCTCTTACAGCCTACCAGAAACATCTCTTACAAAGGCCTGTGAAACGCAGTTTCTTTGCAGGCCTGATCTGGGTGAAATACAAATTCTGCTCTGGGTGTGCTACGTTGCCATAGAGCTCCAAGGCACAAAGTGCTGAATCATTTCCAAAGACGGAGTTATGCCCCAAAGCATCTTGCTTCCAGCTCTTTGGGAAGCTAAGAAACAACTCGCTCTGCACAGTGCTCTTACAGCCTACCGGGAACATCTCTTACAAAGGCCTTTGAAATGCAGTTTCTTTGCAGGCCTGATCGGGCTGAATTGCAAATTCTGCTCTGGGTGTGCTAAATTGCCCTAGAGCTCCAAGGCACAAAGTGCTGAATCATTTCCAAAGACGGAGTTATGCCCCAAAGCATCTTGCTTCCAGCTCTTTGGGAAGCTAAGAAACAACTCGCTCTGCTCAGTGCTCTTCCAGCCAACCGGGAACATCTCTTACAAAGCCCTGTGAAACCCAGTTTCTTTGCAGGTCTGATCTGGCCGAAGTAGAACTTCTGCTCTGGGTGTGCTACATTGCCCTAAAGCTTCTAGGCACAAAGTGCTGAATTATTTCCAAAGACGGAGATAGGCCCAAAGCATCTTGCTTCCAGCTATTTGGGAAGCTAAGAAACAACTCGCTTTGCACAGTGCTCTTACAGCCTACCGGGAACATCTCTTACAAAGGCCTGTGACACGCAGTTTCTTTGCAGGCCTGATCTGGCTGAAGTAGGACTTCTGCTCTGGGTGTGCTACATTGCCCTAGAGCTCCAAGGCACAAAGTGCTGCATTATTTCCAAAGACGGAGAGAGTCCCCAAAGTATCTTGGTTGCAGCTCTTTGGGAAGCTAAGAAACAACTCGCTGTGCACTGTGCTCTTACAGCCCACCGGGAACATCTCTTACAAAGGCCTGTGACACGCAGTTCCTTTGCAGGCCTGATCTGGCTGAAGTAGAACTTCTGCTCTGGGTGTGCTACATTGCCCTAGAGCTCCAAGACACAAAGCGCTGAATCATTTCCAAAGATGGAGATACGCCCAAAAGCATCTTGCTTCCAGCTCTTTGGGAACCTAAGAAACAACTCGCTCTGCACAGAGCTCTTACAGCCTACCGGCAACATCTCTTACAAAGGCCTGTGAAATGCAGTTTCTTTGCAGGCCTGATCAGGCTGAAGTAGAACTTCTGCTCTAGGTGTGCTACATTGCCCTAGAGCTGAAACGGACAACGTGCAGGCTTCTTTCCAAAGGGCGAGTTGGGCCCAAAGCATCTAGCTTCCAGCTCTTTGGGAAGCTAAGAAACAACTCGCTCTGCACAGAGCTCTTACAGCCTACCGGCAACATCTCTTACAAAGGCCTGTGAAACGCAGTTTCTTTGCAGGCCTGATCTGGCTGAAGTAGAACTTCTGCTCTGCGTGTGCTACATTGCCCGAGAGCTGCTAGGCACAACGTGCAGTCTTCTTTCCAAAGGGTGAGTTCGGCCCCAAATCATCTTGCTTCCAGCTCTTTGGGAAGCTAAGAAACAACTCGCTCTGCACAGTGCTCTTACAGCCTGCCGGGAACATCTCTTACAAAGGCCCGCGAAACACAGTTTCTTTGCAGGCCAGTTCTGGCTGAAGTAGAACTTCTGCTCTGGGTGTGCTACATTGCCCTAGAGCTGAAAGGGACAACGTGCAGTCTTCTTTCCAAAGGGCGAGTTGGACCCAAAGCATCAAGCTTCCAGCTGTTTGGGAAGCTAAGAAAAAACTCGCTCTGCACAGTGCTATTACAGCCTACCGGGAAAAATCTCTTACAAAGCCCTGTGAAACGCAGTTTCTTTGCAGGCCTGATGTGGGTGAAGTAGAACTTCTGCTCTGGGTGTGCTACATTGCCCTAAAGCTTCTAGGCACAAAGTGCTGAATTATTTCCAAAGACGGAGATAGGCCCAAAGCATCTTGCTTCCAGCTCTTTGGGAAGCTAAGAAACAACTCGCTCTGCACAGTGCTCTTACAGCCTACGGGGAACATCTCTTACAAAGGCCTGTGAAACGCAGTTTGTTTGCAGGCCTGATCTGGCTGAAGTAGAACTTCTGCTCTGGGTGTGCTACATTGCCCTAGAGCTCCAAGGCACAAAGTGCTGAATCATTTCCAAAGATGGAGATACGCCCAAAAGCATCTTGCTTCCAGCTCTTTGGGAAGCTAAGAAACAACTCGCTCTGCACAGTGCTCTTACAGCCTACCGGGAACATCTCTTAAAAGGCCTGTGAAACGCAGTTTGTTTGCAGGCCTGATCTGGCTGAAGTAGAAATTCTGCTCTGGGTGTGCTACATTACCCTAGAGCTGCAAGGCACAACGTGCAGTGTTCTTTCCAAAGGGCGAGTTGCTTCCCAAAGCATCTTGCTTCCAGCTCTTTGGGAAGCTAAGAAACAACTCGCTCTTCACAGTGCTCTTACAGCCTACCGGGAACATCTCTTACAAAGGCCTGTGAAACGCAGTTTCTTTGCAGGCCTGATCTGGCTGCAGTAGAACTTCTGCTCTGCGTGTGCTACATTGACCTAGAGCTTCAAGGCACAAAGCCCTGCCTTGTTTCCAGAGGGAAAGATAGGCCCCAAAGCATCTTGCTTCCAGCCCTTTGGGAAGCTAAGACACAACTCGCTCGGCACAGTGCTCTTACAGCCTACCAGAAACATCTCTTACAAAGGCCTGTGAAACGCAGTTTCTTTGCAGGCCTGATCTGGGTGAAATACAAATTCTGCTCTGGGTGTGCTACGTTGCCATAGAGCTCCAAGGCACAAAGTGCTGAATCATTTCCAAAGACGGAGTTATGCCCCAAAGCATCTTGCTTCCAGCTCTTTGGGAAGCTAAGAAACAACTCGCTCTGCACAGTGCTCTTACAGCCTACCGGGAACATCTCTTACAAAGGCCTTTGAAATGCAGTTTCTTTGCAGGCCTGATCGGGCTGAATTGCAAATTCTGCTCTGGGTGTGCTAAATTGCCCTAGAGCTCCAAGGCACAAAGTGCTGAATCATTTCCAAAGACGGAGTTATGCCCCAAAGCATCTTGCTTCCAGCTCTTTGGGAAGCTAAGAAACAACTCGCTCTGCTCAGTGCTCTTACAGCCAACCGGGAACATCTCTTACAAAGCCCTGTGAAACCCAGTTTCTTTGCAGGTCTGATCTGGCCGAAGTAGAACTTCTGCTCTGGGTGTGCTACATTGCCCTAAAGCTTCTAGGCACAAAGTGCTGAATTATTTCCAAAGACGGAGATAGTCCCAAAGCATCTTGCTTCCAGCTATTTGGGAAGCTAAGAAACAACTCGCTTTGCACAGTGCTCTTACAGCCTACCGGGAACATCTCTTACAAAGGCCTGTGACACGCAGTTTCTTTGCAGGCCTGATCTGGCTGAAGTAGGACTTCTGCTCTGGGTGTGCTACATTGCCCTAGAGCTCCAAGGCACAAAGTGCTGCATTATTTCCAAAGACGGAGAGAGTCCCCAAAGTATCTTGGTTGCAGCTCTTTGGGAAGCTAAGAAACAACTCGCTGTGCACTGTGCTCTTACAGCCCACCGGGAACATCTCTTACAAAGGCCTGTGACACGCAGTTCCTTTGCAGGCCTGATCTGGCTGAAGTAGAACTTCTGCTCTGGGTGTGCTACATTGCCCTAGAGCTCCAAGACACAAAGCGCTGAATCATTTCCAAAGATGGAGATACGCCCAAAAGCATCTTGCTTCCAGCTCTTTGGGAACCTAAGAAACAACTCGCTCTGCACAGAGCTCTTACAGCCTATCGGCAACATCTCTTACAAAGGCCTGTGAAATGCAGTTTCTTTGCAGGCCTGATCTGGCTGAAGTAGAACTTCTGCTCTAGGTGTGCTACATTGCCCTAGAGCTGAAACGGACAACGTGCAGGCTTCTTTCAAAAGGGCGAGTTGGGCCCAAAGCATCTACTTCCAGCTCTTTGGGAAGCTAAGAAACAACTCGCTCTGCACAGAGCTCTTACAGCCTACCGGCAACATCTCTTACAAAGGCCTGTGAAACGCAGTTTCTTTGCAGGCCTGATCTGGCTGAAGTAGAACTTCTGCTCTGCGTGTGCTACATTGCCCGAGAGCTGCTAGGCACAACGTGCAGTCTTCTTTCCAAAGGGTGAGTTCGGCCCCAAAGCATCTTGCTTCCAGCTCTTTGGGAAGCTAAGAAACAACTCGCTCTGCACAGTGCTCTTAAGGCCTACCGGGAACATCTCTTACAAAGGCCTGTGAAACGCAATTTCTTTGCAGGCCAGATCAGGCTGAAGTAGAACTTCTGCTCTGGGTGTGCTACATTGCCCTAGAGCTGAAAGGCACAACGTGCAGTCTTCTTTCCAAAGGGCGAGTTGGGCCCAAAGCATCTAGCTTCCAGCTCTTTGGGAAGCTAAGAAACAACTCGCTCTGCACAGAGCTCTTACAGCCTACCGGCAACATCTCTTACAAAGGCCTGTGAAATGCAGTTTCTTTGCAGGCCTGATCTGGCTGAAGTAGTTCTTCTGCTCTAGGTGTGCTACATTGCCCTAGAGCTGAAACGCACAACGTGCAGGCTTCTTTCCAAAGGGCGAGTTGGGCCCAAAGCATCTAGCTTCCAGCTCTTTGGGAAGCTAAGAAACAACTCGCTCTGCTCAGTGCTCTTACAGCCTACCGGGAACATCTCTTAAAAAGGCCTGTGAAACTCAGTTTCTTTGCAGGCCTGATCTGGCTGAAGCAGAACTTCTGCTCTGGGTGTGCTACATTGCCCTAGAGCTGAAAGGCACAAAGCCCAGCCTTGTTTACAAAGGGGAAGAGAGGCCCCAAAGTATCTTGCTTCCAGCTCTTTGGGAAGCTAAGAAACAACTCGCTCTGCACAGTGCTCTTACAGCCTGCCGGGAACATCTCTTACAAAGGCCTGCGAAACACAGTTTCTTTGCAGGCCAGTTCTGGCTGAAGTAGAACTTCTGCTCTGGGTGTGCTACATTGCCCTAGAGCTGAAAGGGACAACGTGCAGTCTTCTTTCCAAAGGGCGAGTTGGACCCAAAGCATCAAGCTTCCAGCTGTTTGGGAAGCTAAGAAAAAACTCGCTCTGCACAGTGCTATTACAGCCTACCGGGAAAAATCTCTTACAAAGCCCTGTGAAACGCAGTTTCTTTGCAGGCCTGATGTGGGTGAAGTAGAACTTCTGCTCTGGGTGTGCTACATTGCCCTAAAGCTTCTAGGCACAAAGTGCTGAATTATTTCCAAAGACGGAGATAGGCCCAAAGCATCTTGCTTCCAGCTCTTTGGGAAGCTAAGAAACAACTCGCTCTGCACAGTGCTCTTACAGCCTACGGGGAACATCTCTTACAAAGGCCTGTGAAACGCAGTTTGTTTGCAGGCCTGATCTGGCTGAAGTAGAACTTCTGCTCTGGGTGTGCTACATTGCCCTAGAGCTCCAAGGCACAAAGTGCTGAATCATTTCCAAAGATGGAGATACGCCCAAAAGCATCTTGCTTCCAGCTCTTTGGGAAGCTAAGAAACAACTCGCTCTGCACAGTGCTCTTACAGCCTACCGGGAACATCTCTTACAAAGGCCTGTGAAACGCAGTTTGTTTGCAGGCCTGATCTGGCTGAAGTAGAAATTCTGCTCTGGGTGTGCTACATTACCCTAGAGCTGCAAGTCACAACGTGCAGTCTTCTTTCAAAGGGCGAGTTGCCTCCCAAAGCATCTTGCTTCCAGCTCTTTGGGAAGCTAAGAAACAACTCGCTCTGCACAGTGCTCTTACAGCCTACCGGGAACATCTCTTACAAAGGCCTGTGACACGCAGTTTCTTTGCAGGCCTGATCTGGCTGAAGCAGAACTTCTGCTCTGGGTGTGCTACATTGCCCTAGAGCTGAAAGGCACAAAGCTGAGCCTTGTTTACAAAGGGGAAGAGAGCCTCCAAAGTATCTTGCTTCCAGCTCTTTGGGAAGATAAGAAACAACTCGCTCTGCACAGTGCTCTTACAGCCTACCGGGAACATCTCTTACAAAGGCCTGTGAAATGCAGTTTCTTTGCAGGCCTGAACTGGCTGCAGTAGAACTTCTGCTCTGCGTGTGCTACATTGCCCTAGAGCTTCTAGGCACAAAGCCCTGCCTTGTTTCCAGAGGGGAAGATAGGCCCCAAAGCATCTTGCTTCCAGCCCTTTGGGAAGCTAAGACACAACTCGCTCGGCACAGTGCTCTTACAGCCTACCAGAAACTTCTCTTACAAAGGCCTGTGAAACGCAGTTTCTTTGCAGGCCTGATCTGGGTGAAGTAGAAATTCTGCTCTGGGTGTGCTACGTTGCCCTAGAGCTTCCAAGCACAAGGCCCTACCGTGTATCCACCTGGAGAGAGGCCCTAAAGAATCTTGCTTCCAGCGATTTGGGAAGCTAAGAAACAACTCGCTCTTCACAGTGCTCTTATAGAAAACCGGGAACATCTCTTACAAAGGCCTGAGAAACGCAGTTTCTTTGCAGGCCTGATCTGGCTGAATTAGAAATTCTGCTCTGGGTGTGCTAAATTGCCCTAGAGCTCCAAGGCACAAAGAACTGAATCATTTCCAAAGACGGAGATATTCCCCAAAGCATCTGGCTTCCAGCTCATTGGGAATCTAAGACAACTCGCTCTGCACAGTCCTCTTACAGCCTACCGGGAACATCTCTTACAAAGGCCTGAGAAACGCAGTTTCTTTGCAGGCCTGATCTGGCTGAAGTAGAACTTCTCCTCTGTGTGTGCTACATAGCCCTAGAGCTGAAACGCACAACGTGCAGGCTTCTTTCCAAAGGGTGAGTTGGGCCCCAGAGCATCTTGCTTCCAGCTCTTTGGGAAGCTAAGAAACAACTCGCTCTGCACAGTGCTCTTACAGCCTACCGGGAACATCTCTTACAAAGGCCTGTGAAACGCAGTTTCTTTGCAGGCCTGATCTGGCTGAAGTAGAACTTCTGCTCTGGGTGTGCTACATTGCCCTAGAGCTCCAAGGAACAAAGTGCTGAATCATTTCCAAATCAGGATATTGGACCCAAAGCATCTTGCTTCCAGCTCCTTGGGAAGCTAAGAAACAACTCGCTCTGCACAGTGCTATTACAGCCTACCGCGAAAAATCTCTTACAAAACCCTGTGAAACGCAGTTTCTTTGCAGGCCTGATCTGGCCGAAGTAGAACTTCTGCTCTGGGTGTGCTACATTGCCCTAAAGCTTCTAGGCACAAAGTGCTGAATTATTTCCAAAGACGGAGATAGGCCCAAAGCATCTTGCTTCCAGCTCTTTGGGAAGCTAAGAAACAATTCGCTCTGCACAGTGCTCTTACAGCCTACCGGGAACATCTCTTACAAAGGCCTGTGAAATGCAGCTTCTTTGCAGGCCTGATCTGGCTGAAGTAGAACATCTGCTCTGAGTGTGCTACATTGCCCTAGAGCTCCAAGGCACAAAGTGCTGCATTATTTCCAAAGACGGAGAGAGTCCCCAAAGTATCTTGGTTGCAGCTCTTTGGGAAGCTAAGAAACAACTCGCTGTGCACTGTGCTCTTACAGCCTACCGGGAACATCTCTTACAAAGGCCTGTGACACGCAGTTCCTTTGCAGGCCTGATCTGGCTGAAGTAGAACTTCTGCTCTGGGTGTGCTACATTGCCCTAGAGCTGAAAGGGACAACGTGCAGTCTTCTTTCCAAAGGGCGAGTTGGACCCAAAGCATCAAGCTTCCAGCTGTTTGGAAGCTAAGAAAAAACTCGCTCTGCACAGTGCTATTACAGCCTACCGGGAAAAATCTCTTACAAAGCCCTGTGAAACGCAGTTTCTTTGCAGGCCTGATGTGGGTGAAGTAGAACTTCTGCTCTGGGTGTGCTACATTGCCCTAAAGCTTCTAGGCACAAAGTGCTGAATTATTTCCAAAGACGGAGATAGGCCCAAAGCATCTTGCTTCCAGCTCTTTGGGAAGCTAAGAAACAACTTGCTCTGCACAGTCCTCTTACAGCCTACCGGCAACATCTCTTACAAAGGCCTGTGAAATGCAGTTTCTTTGCAGGCCTGATCTGGCTGAAGTAGAACTTCTGCTGTAGGTGTGCTACATTGCCCTAGAGCTGAAACGGACAACGTGCAGGCTTCTTTCAAAAGGGCGAGTTGGGCCCAAAGCATCTAGCTTCCAGCTCTTTGGGAAGCTAAGAAACAACTCGCTCTGCACAGAGCTCTTACAGCCTACCGGCAACATCTCTTACAAAGGCCTGTGAAACGCAGTTTCTTTGCAGGCCTGATCTGGCTGAAGTAGAACTTCTGCTCTGCGTGTGCTACATTGCCCGAGAGCTGCTAGGCACAACGTGCAGTCTTCTTTCCAAAGGGTGAGTTCGGCCCCAAATCATCTTGCTTCCAGCTCTTTGGGAAGCTAAGAAACAACTCGCTCTGCACAGTGCTCTTAAGGCCTACCTGGAACATCTCTTACAAAGGCCTGTGAAACGCAATTTCTTTGCAGGCCAGATCAGGCTGAAGTAGAACTTCTGCTCTGGGTGTGCTACATTGCCCTAGAGCTGAAAGGCACAACGTGCAGGCTTCTTTCCAAAGGGCGAGTTGGGCCCAAAGCATCTAGCTTCCATCTCTTTGGGAAGCTAAGAAACAACTCGCTCTGCACAGAGCTCTTACAGCCTACCGGCAACATCTCTTACAAAGGCCTGTGAAATGCAGTTTCTTTGCAGGCCTGATCTGGCTGAAGTAGTTCTTCTGCTCTAGGTGTGCTACATTGCCCTAGAGCTGAAACGCACAACGTGCAGGCTTCTTTCCAAAGGGCGAGTTGGGCCCAAAGCATCTAGCTTCCAGCTCTTTGGGAAGCTAAGAAACAACTCGCTCTGCTCAGTGCTCTTACAGCCTACCGGGAACATCTCTTAAAAAGGCCTGTGAAACTCAGTTTCTTTGCAGGCCTGATCTGGCTGAAGCAGAACTTCTGCTCTGGGTGTGCTACATTGCCCCAGAGCTGAAAGGCACAAAGCCCAGCCTTGTTTACAAAGGGGAAGAGAGGCCCCAAAGTATCTTGCTTCCAGCTCTTTGGGAAGCTAAGAAACAACTCGCTCTGCACAGTGCTCTTACAGCCTGCCGGGAACATCTCTTACAAAGGCCTGCGAAACACAGTTTCTTTGCAGGCCAGATCTGGCTGAAGTAGAACTTCTGCTCTGGGTGTGCTACATTGCCCTAGAGCTGAAAGGGACAACGTGCAGTCTTCTTTCCAAAGGGCGAGTTGGACCCAAAGCATCAAGCTTCCAGCTGTTTGGGAAGCTAAGAAAAAACTCGCTCTGCACAGTGCTATTACAGCCTACCGGGAAAAATCTCTTACAAAGCCCTGTGAAACGCAGTTTCTTTGCAGGCCTGATGTGGGTGAAGTAGAACTTCTGCTCTGGGTGTGCTACATTGCCCTAAAGCTTCTAGGCACAAAGTGCTGAATTATTTCCAAAGACGGAGATAGGCCCAAAGCATCTTGCTTCCAGCTCTTTGGGAAGCTAAGAAACAACTCGCTCTGCACAGTGCTCTTACAGCCTACGGGGAACATCTCTTACAAAGGCCTGTGAAACGCAGTTTGTTTGCAGGCCTGATCTGGCTGAAGTAGAACTTCTGCTCTGGGTGTGCTACATTGCCCTAGAGCTCCAAGGCACAAAGTGCTGAATCATTTCCAAAGATGGAGATACGCCCAAAAGCATCTTGCTTCCAGCTCTTTGGGAAGCTAAGAAACAACTCGCTCTGCACAGTGCTCTTACAGCCTACCGGGAACATCTCTTAAAAGGCCTGTGAAACGCAGTTTGTTTGCAGGCCTGATCTGGCTGAAGTAGAACTTCTGCTCTGGGTGTGCTACATTACCCTAGAGCTGCAAGGCACAACGTGCAGTGTTCTTTCCAAAGGGCGAGTTGCTTCCCAAAGCATCTTGCTTCCAGCTCTTTGGGAAGCTAAGAAACAACTCGCTCTTCACAGTGCTCTTACAGCCTACCGGGAACATCTCTTACAAAGGCCTGTGACACGCAGTTTCTTTGCAGGCCTGATCTGGCTGAAGTAGAACTTCTGCTCTGGGTGTGCTACATTGCCCTAGAGCTGTAAGGCACAATGTGCAGGCTTCTATCCAAAGGGTGAGTTGGGCCCCAAATCATCTTGCGTCCAGCTCTTTGGTAAGCTAAGAAACAACTCGCTCTGCTCAGTGCTCTTACAGCCTACCGGGAACATCTCTTAAAAAGGCCTGTGAAACTCAGTTTCTTTGAAGGCCTGATCTGGCTGAAGCAGAACTTCTGCTCTGGGTGTGCTACATTGCCCTAGAGCTGAGAGGCACAAAGCCCAGCCTTGTTTACAAAGGTGAAGAGAGGCCCCAAAGTATCTTGCTTCCAGCTCTTTGGGAAGCTAAGAAACAACTCGCTCTGCACAGTGCTCTTACAGCCTACCGGGAACATCTCTTACAAAGGCCTGTGAAACGCAGTTTCTTTGCAGGCCTGATCTGGCTGCAGTAGAACTTCTGCTCTGCGTGTGCTACATTGACCTAGAGCTTCAAGGCACAAAGCCCTGCCTTGTTTCCAGAGGGAAAGATAGGCCCCAAAGCATCTTGCTTCCAGCCCTTTGGGAAGCTAAGACACAACTCGCTCGGCACAGTGCTCTTACAGCCTACCAGAAACATCTCTTACAAAGGCCTGTGAAACGCAGTTTCTTTGCAGGCCTGATCTGGGTGAAATACAAATTCTGCTCTGGGTGTGCTACGTTGCCATAGAGCTCCAAGGCACAAAGTGCTGAATCATTTCCAAAGACGGAGTTACGCCCCAAAGCATCTTGCTTCCAGCTCTTTGGGAAGCTAAGAAACAACTCGCTCTGCACAGTGCTCTTACAGCCTACCGGGAACATCTCTTACAAAGGCCTTTGAAATGCAGTTTCTTTGCAGGCCTGATCGGGCTGAATTGCAAATTCTGCTCTGGGTGTGCTAAATTGCCCTAGAGCTCCAAGGCACAAAGTGCTGAATCATTTCCAAAGACGGAGTTATGCCCCAAAGCATCTTGCTTCCAGCTCTTTGGGAAGCTAAGAAACAACTCGCTCTGCTCAGTGCTCTTACAGCCAACCGGGAACATCTCTTACAAAGCCCTGTGAAACCCAGTTTCTTTGCAGGTCTGATCTGGCCGAAGTAGAACTTCTGCTCTGGGTGTGCTACATTGCCCTAAAGCTTCTAGGCACAAAGTGCTGAATTATTTCCAAAGACGGAGATAGGCCCAAAGCATCTTGCTTCCAGCTATTTGGGAAGCTAAGAAACAACTCGCTTTGCACAGTGCTCTTACAGCCTACCGGGAACATCTCTTACAAAGGCCTGTGACACGCAGTTTCTTTGCAGGCCTGATCTGGCTGAAGTAGGACTTCTGCTCTGGGTGTGCTACATTGCCCTAGAGCTCCAAGGCACAAAGTGCTGCATTATTTCCAAAGACGGAGAGAGTCCCCAAAGTATCTTGCTTCCAGCTCTTTGGGAAGCTAAGAAACAACTCGCTGTGCACTGTGCTCTTACAGCCCACCGGGAACATCTCTTACAAAGGCCTGTGACACGCAGTTCCTTTGCATGCCTGATCTGGCTGAAGTAGAACTTCTGCTCTGGGTGTGCTACATTGCCCTAGAGCTGAAAGGCACAAAGCCCAGCCTTGTTTACAAAGGGGAAGAGAGGCCCCAAAGTATCTTGCTTCCAGCTCTTTGGGAAGCTAAGAAACAACTCGCTCTGCACAGTGCTCTTACAGCCTGCCGGGAACATCTCTTACAAAGGCCTGCGAAACACAGTTTCTTTGCAGGCCAGTTCTGGCTGAAGTAGAACTTCTGCTCTGGGTGTGCTACATTGCCCTAGAGCTGAAAGGGACAACGTGCAGTCTTCTTTCCAAAGGGCGAGTTGGACCCAAAGCATCAAGCTTCCAGCTGTTTGGGAAGCTAAGAAAAAACTCGCTCTGCACAGTGCTATTACAGCCTACCGGGAAAAATCTCTTACAAAGCCCTGTGAAACGCAGTTTCTTTGCAGGCCTGATGTGGGTGAAGTAGAACTTCTGCTCTGGGTGTGCTACATTGCCCTAAAGCTTCTAGGCACAAAGTGCTGAATTATTTCCAAAGACGGAGATAGGCCCAAAGCATCTTGCTTCCAGCTCTTTGGGAAGCTAAGAAACAACTCGCTCTGCACAGTGCTCTTACAGCCTACGGGGAACATCTCTTACAAAGGCCTGTGAAACGCAGTTTGTTTGCAGGCCTGATCTGGCTGAAGTAGAACTTCTGCTCTGGGTGTGCTACATTGCCCTAGAGCTCCAAGGCACAAAGTGCTGAATCATTTCCAAAGATGGAGATACGCCCAAAAGCATCTTGCTTCCAGCTCTTTGGGAAGCTAAGAAACAACTCGCTCTGCACAGTGCTCTTACAGCCTACCGGGAACATCTCTTACAAAGGCCTGTGAAACGCAGTTTGTTTGCAGGCCTGATCTGGCTGAAGTAGAAATTCTGCTCTGGGTGTGCTACATTACCCTAGAGCTGCAAGTCACAACGTGCAGTCTTCTTTCAAAGGGCGAGTTGCCTCCCAAAGCATCTTGCTTCCAGCTCTTTGGGAAGCTAAGAAACAACTCGCTCTGCACAGTGCTCTTACAGCCTACCGGGAACATCTCTTACAAAGGCCTGTGACACGCAGTTTCTTTGCAGGCCTGATCTGGCTGAAGCAGAACTTCTGCTCTGGGTGTGCTACATTGCCCTAGAGCTGAAAGGCACAAAGCTGAGCCTTGTTTACAAAGGGGAAGAGAGCCTCCAAAGTATCTTGCTTCCAGCTCTTTGGGAAGATAAGAAACAACTCGCTCTGCACAGTGCTCTTACAGCCTACCGGGAACATCTCTTACAAAGGCCTGTGAAATGCAGTTTCTTTGCAGGCCTGAACTGGCTGCAGTAGAACTTCTGCTCTGCGTGTGCTACATTGCCCTAGAGCTTCTAGGCACAAAGCCCTGCCTTGTTTCCAGAGGGGAAGATAGGCCCCAAAGCATCTTGCTTCCAGCCCTTTGGGAAGCTAAGACACAACTCGCTCGGCACAGTGCTCTTACAGCCTACCAGAAACTTCTCTTACAAAGGCCTGTGAAACGCAGTTTCTTTGCAGGCCTGATCTGGGTGAAGTAGAAATTCTGCTCTGGGTGTGCTACGTTGCCCTAGAGCTTCCAAGCACAAGGCCCTACCGTGTATCCACCTGGAGAGAGGCCCTAAAGAATCTTGCTTCCAGCGATTTGGGAAGCTAAGAAACAACTCGCTCTTCACAGTGCTCTTATAGAAAACCGGGAACATCTCTTACAAAGGCCTGAGAAACGCAGTTTCTTTGCAGGCCTGATCTGGCTGAATTAGAAATTCTGCTCTGGGTGTGCTAAATTGCCCTAGAGCTCCAAGGCACAAAGAACTGAATCATTTCCAAAGACGGAGATATTCCCCAAAGCATCTGGCTTCCAGCTCATTGGGAATCTAAGACAACTCGCTCTGCACAGTCCTCTTACAGCCTACCGGGAACATCTCTTACAAAGGCCTGAGAAACGCAGTTTCTTTGCAGGCCTGATCTGGCTGAAGTAGAACTTCTCCTCTGTGTGTGCTACATAGCCCTAGAGCTGAAACGCACAACGTGCAGGCTTCTTTCCAAAGGGTGAGTTGGGCCCCAGAGCATCTTGCTTCCAGCTCTTTGGGAAGCTAAGAAACAACTCGCTCTGCACAGTGCTCTTACAGCCTACCGGGAACATCTCTTACAAAGGCCTGTGAAACGCAGTTTCTTTGCAGGCCTGATCTGGCTGAAGTAGAACTTCTGCTCTGGGTGTGCTACATTGCCCTAGAGCTCCAAGGAACAAAGTGCTGAATCATTTCCAAATCAGGATATTGGACCCAAAGCATCTTGCTTCCAGCTCCTTGGGAAGCTAAGAAACAACTCGCTCTGCACAGTGCTATTACAGCCTACCGCGAAAAATCTCTTACAAAACCCTGTGAAACGCAGTTTCTTTGCAGGCCTGATCTGGCCGAAGTAGAACTTCTGCTCTGGGTGTGCTACATTGCCCTAAAGCTTCTAGGCACAAAGTGCTGAATTATTTCCAAAGACGGAGATAGGCCCAAAGCATCTTGCTTCCAGCTCTTTGGGAAGCTAAGAAACAATTCGCTCTGCACAGTGCTCTTACAGCCTACCGGGAACATCTCTTACAAAGGCCTGTGAAATGCAGCTTCTTTGCAGGCCTGATCTGGCTGAAGTAGAACATCTGCTCTGAGTGTGCTACATTGCCCTAGAGCTCCAAGGCACAAAGTGCTGCATTATTTCCAAAGACGGAGAGAGTCCCCAAAGTATCTTGGTTGCAGCTCTTTGGGAAGCTAAGAAACAACTCGCTGTGCACTGTGCTCTTACAGCCTACCGGGAACATCTCTTACAAAGGCCTGTGACACGCAGTTCCTTTGCAGGCCTGATCTGGCTGAAGTAGAACTTCTGCTCTGGGTGTGCTACATTGCCCTAGAGCTCCAAGACACAAAGCGCTGAATCATTTCCAAAGATGGAGATACGCCCAAAAGCATCTTGCATCCAGCTCTTTGGGAACCTAAGAAACAACTCGCTCTGCACAGAGCTCTTACAGCCTACCGGCAACATCTCTTACAAAGGCCTGTGAAATGCAGTTTCTTTGCAGGCCTGATCTGGCTGAAGTAGAACTTCTGCTCTGGGTGTGCTACATTGCCCTAGAGCTGAAAGGGACAACGTGCAGTCTTCTTTCCAAAGGGCGAGTTGGACCCAAAGCATCAAGCTTCCAGCTGTTTGGAAGCTAAGAAAAAACTCGCTCTGCACAGTGCTATTACAGCCTACCGGGAAAAATCTCTTACAAAGCCCTGTGAAACGCAGTTTCTTTGCAGGCCTGATGTGGGTGAAGTAGAACTTCTGCTCTGGGTGTGCTACATTGCCCTAAAGCTTCTAGGCACAAAGTGCTGAATTATTTCCAAAGACGGAGATAGGCCCAAAGCATCTTGCTTCCAGCTCTTTGGGAAGCTAAGAAACAACTTGCTCTGCACAGTCCTCTTACAGCCTACCGGCAACATCTCTTACAAAGGCCTGTGAAATGCAGTTTCTTTGCAGGCCTGATCTGGCTGAAGTAGAACTTCTGCTGTAGGTGTGCTACATTGGCCTAGAGCTGAAACGGACAACGTGCAGGCTTCTTTCCAAAGGGCGAGTTGGGCCCAAAGCATCTAGCTTCCAGCTCTTTGGGAAGCTAAGAAACAACTCGCTCTGCACAGAGCTCTTACAGCCTACCGGCAACATCTCTTACAAAGGCCTGTGAAACGCAGTTTCTTTGCAGGCCTGATCTGGCTGAAGTAGAACTTCTGCTCTGCGTGTGCTACATTGCCCGAGAGCTGCTAGGCACAACGTGCAGTCTTCTTTCCAAAGGGTGAGTTCGGCCCCAAATCATCTTGCTTCCAGCTCTTTGGGAAGCTAAGAAACAACTCGCTCTGCACAGAGCTCTTACAGCCTACCGGCAACATCTCTTACAAAGGCCTGTGAAATGCAGTTTCTTTGCAGGCCTGATCTGGCTGAAGTAGTTCTTCTGCTCTAGGTGTGCTACATTGCCCTAGAGCTGAAACGCACAACGTGCAGGCTTCTTTCCAAAGGGCGAGTTGGGCCCAAAGCATCTAGCTTCCAGCTCTTTGGGAAGCTAAGAAACAACTCGCTCTGCTCAGTGCTCTTACAGCCTACCGGGAACATCTCTTACAAAGGCCTGTGAAACTCAGTTTCTTTGCAGGCCTGATCTGGCTGAAGCAGAACTTCTGCTCTGGGTGTGCTACATTGCCCCAGAGCTGAAAGGCACAAAGCCCAGCCTTGTTTACAAAGGGGAAGAGAGGCCCCAAAGTATCTTGCTTCCAGCTCTTTGGGAAGCTAAGAAACAACTCGCTCTGCACAGTGCTCTTACAGCCTGCCGGGAACATCTCTTACAAAGGCCTGCGAAACACAGTTTCTTTGCAGGCCAGATCTGGCTGAAGTAGAACTTCTGCTCTGGGTGTGCTACATTGCCCTAGAGCTGAAAGGGACAACGTGCAGTCTTCTTTCCAAAGGGCGAGTTGGACCCAAAGCATCAAGCTTCCAGCTGTTTGGGAAGCTAAGAAAAAACTCGCTCTGCACAGTGCTATTACAGCCTACCGGGAAAAATCTCTTACAAAGCCCTGTGAAACGCAGTTTCTTTGCAGGCCTGATGTGGGTGAAGTAGAACTTCTGCTCTGGGTGTGCTACATTGCCCTAAAGCTTCTAGGCACAAAGTGCTGAATTATTTCCAAAGACGGAGATAGGCCCAAAGCATCTTGCTTCCAGCTCTTTGGGAAGCTAAGAAACAACTCGCTCTGCACAGTGCTCTTACAGCCTACGGGGAACATCTCTTACAAAGGCCTGTGAAACGCAGTTTGTTTGCAGGCCTGATCTGGCTGAAGTAGAACTTCTGCTCTGGGTGTGCTACATTGCCCTAGAGCTCCAAGGCACAAAGTGCTGAATCATTTCCAAAGATGGAGATACGCCCAAAAGCATCTTGCTTCCAGCTCTTTGGGAAGCTAAGAAACAACTCGCTCTGCACAGTGCTCTTACAGCCTACCGGGAACATCTCTTAAAAGGCCTGTGAAACGCAGTTTGTTTGCAGGCCTGATCTGGCTGAAGTAGAACTTCTGCTCTGGGTGTGCTACATTACCCTAGAGCTGCAAGGCACAACGTGCAGTGTTCTTTCCAAAGGGCGAGTTGCTTCCCAAAGCATCTTGCTTCCAGCTCTTTGGGAAGCTAAGAAACAACTCGCTCTTCACAGTGCTCTTACAGCCTACCGGGAACATCTCTTACAAAGGCCTGTGACACGCAGTTTCTTTGCAGGCCTGATCTGGCTGAAGTAGAACTTCTGCTCTGGGTGTGCTACATTGCCCTAGAGCTGTAAGGCACAATGTGCAGGCTTCTATCCAAAGGGTGAGTTGGGCCCCAAAGCATCTTGCGTCCAGCTCTTTGGTAAGCTAAGAAACAACTCGCTCTGCTCAGTGCTCTTACAGCCTACCGGGAACATCTCTTAAAAAGGCCTGTGAAACTCAGTTTCTTTGAAGGCCTGATCTGGCTGAAGCAGAACTTCTGCTCTGGGTGTGCTACATTGCCCTAGAGCTGAGAGGCACAAAGCCCAGCCTTGTTTACAAAGGTGAAGAGAGGCCCCAAAGTATCTTGCTTCCAGCTCTTTGGGAAGCTAAGAAACAACTCGCTCTGCACAGTGCTCTTACAGCCTACCGGGAACATCTCTTACAAAGGCCTGTGAAACGCAGTTTCTTTGCAGGCCTGATCTGGCTGCAGTAGAACTTCTGCTCTGCGTGTGCTACATTGACCTAGAGCTTCAAGGCACAAAGCCCTGCCTTGTTTCCAGAGGGAAAGATAGGCCCCAAAGCATCTTGCTTCCAGCCCTTTGGGAAGCTAAGACACAACTCGCTCGGCACAGTGCTCTTACAGCCTACCAGAAACATCTCTTACAAAGGCCTGTGAAACGCAGTTTCTTTGCAGGCCTGATCTGGGTGAAATACAAATTCTGCTCTGGGTGTGCTACGTTGCCATAGAGCTCCAAGGCACAAAGTGCTGAATCATTTCCAAAGACGGAGTTACGCCCCAAAGCATCTTGCTTCCAGCTCTTTGGGAAGCTAAGAAACAACTCGCTCTGCACAGTGCTCTTACAGCCTACCGGGAACATCTCTTACAAAGGCCTTTGAAATGCAGTTTCTTTGCAGGCCTGATCGGGCTGAATTGCAAATTCTGCTCTGGGTGTGCTAAATTGCCCTAGAGCTCCAAGGCACAAAGTGCTGAATCATTTCCAAAGACGGAGTTATGCCCCAAAGCATCTTGCTTCCAGCTCTTTGGGAAGCTAAGAAACAACTCGCTCTGCTCAGTGCTCTTACAGCCAACCGGGAACATCTCTTACAAAGCCCTGTGAAACCCAGTTTCTTTGCAGGTCTGATCTGGCCGTAGTAGAACTTCTGCTCTGGGTGTGCTACATTGCCCTAAAGCTTCTAGGCACAAAGTGCTGAATTATTTCCAAAGACGGAGATAGGCCCAAAGCATCTTGCTTCCAGCTATTTGGGAAGCTAAGAAACAACTCGCTTTGCACAGTGCTCTTACAGCCTACCGGGAACATCTCTTACAAAGGCCTGTGACACGCAGTTTCTTTGCAGGCCTGATCTGGCTGAAGTAGGACTTCTGCTCTGGGTGTGCTACATTGCCCTAGAGCTCCAAGGCACAAAGTGCTGCATTATTTCCAAAGACGGAGAGAGTCCCCAAAGTATCTTGCTTCCAGCTCTTTGGGAAGCTAAGAAACAACTCGCTGTGCACTGTGCTCTTACAGCCCACCGGGAACATCTCTTACAAAGGCCTGTGACACGCAGTTCCTTTGCATGCCTGATCTGGCTGAAGTAGAACTTCTGCTCTGGGTGTGCTACATTGCCCTAGAGCTCCAAGACACAAAGCGCTGAATCATTTCCAAAGATGGAGATACGCCCAAAAGCATCTTGCTTCCAGCTCTTTGGGAACCTAAGAAACAACTCGCTCTGCACAGAGCTCTTACAGCCTACCGGCAACATCTCTTACAAAGGCCTGTGAAATGCAGTTTCTTTGCAGGCCTGATCAGGCTGAAGTAGAACTTCTGCTCTAGGTGTGCTACATTGCCCTAGAGCTGAAACGGACAACGTGCAGGCTTCTTTCCAAAGGGCGAGTTGGGCCCAAAGCATCTAGCTTCCAGCTCTTTGGGAAGCTAAGAAACAACTCGCTCTGCACAGAGCTCTTACAGCCTACCGGCAACATCTCTTACAAAAGCCTGTGAAACGCAGTTTCTTTGCAGGCCTGATCTGGCTGAAGTAGAACTTCTGCTCTGCGTGTGCTACATTGCCCGAGAGCTGCTAGGCACAACGTGCAGTCTTCTTTCCAAAGGGTGAGTTCGGCCCCAAAGCATCTTGCTTCCAGCTCTTTGGGAAGCTAAGAAACAACTCGCTCTGCACAGTGCTCTTACAGCCTGCCGGGAACATCTCTTACAAAGGCCTGCGAAACACAGTTTCTTTGCAGGCCAGATCTGGCTGAAGTAGAACTTCTGCTCTGGGTGTGCTACATTGCCCTAGAGCTGAAAGGGACAACGTGCAGTCTTCTTTCCAAAGGGCGAGTTGGACCCAAAGCATCAAGCTTCCAGCTGTTTGGGAAGCTAAGAAAAAACTCGCTCTGCACAGTGCTATTACAGCCTACCGGGAAAAATCTCTTACAAAGCCCTGTGAAACGCAGTTTCTTTGCAGGCCTGATGTGGGTGAAGTAGAACTTCTGCTCTGGGTGTGCTACATTGCCCTAAAGCTTCTAGGCACAAAGTGCTGAATTATTTCCAAAGACGGAGATAGGCCCAAAGCATCTTGCTTCCAGCTCTTTGGGAAGCTAAGAAACAACTCGCTCTGCACAGTGCTCTTACAGCCTACGGGGAACATCTCTTACAAAGGCCTGTGAAACGCAGTTTGTTTGCAGGCCTGATCTGGCTGAAGTAGAACTTCTGCTCTGGGTGTGCTACATTGCCCTAGAGCTCCAAGGCACAAAGTGCTGAATCATTTCCAAAGATGGAGATACGCCCAAAAGCATCTTGCTTCCAGCTCTTTGGGAAGCTAAGAAACAACTCGCTCTGCACAGTGCTCTTACAGCCTACCGGGAACATCTCTTAAAAGGCCTGTGAAACGCAGTTTGTTTGCAGGCCTGATCTGGCTGAAGTAGAAATTCTGCTCTGGGTGTGCTACATTACCCTAGAGCTGCAAGGCACAACGTGCAGTGTTCTTTCCAAAGGGCGAGTTGCTTCCCAAAGCATCTTGCTTCCAGCTCTTTGGGAAGCTAAGAAACAACTCGCTCTTCACAGTGCTCTTACAGCCTACCGGGAACATCTCTTACAAAGGCCTGTGACACGCAGTTTCTTTGCAGGCCTGATCTGGCTGAATTAGAACTTCTGCTCTGGGTGTGCTACATTGCCCTAGAGCTGTAAGGCACAATGTGCAGGCTTCTATCCAAAGGGTGAGTTGGGCCCCAAAGCATCTTGCGTCCAGCTCTTTGGTAAGCTAAGAAACAACTCGCTCTGCTCAGTGCTCTTACAGCCTACCGGGAACATCTCTTAAAAAGGCCTGTGAAACTCAGTTTCTTTGCAGGCCTGATCTGGCTGAAGCAGAACTTCTGCTCTGGGTGTGCTACATTGCCCTAGAGCTGAGAGGCACAAAGCCCAGCCTTGTTTACAAAGGGGAAGAGAGGCCCCAAAGTATCTTGCTTCCAGCTCTTTGGGAAGCTAAGAAACAACTCGCTCTGCACAGTGCTCTTACAGCCTACCGGGAACATCTCTTACAAAGGCCTGTGAAACGCAGTTTCTTTGCAGGCCTGATCTGGCTGCAGTAGAACTTCTGCTCTGCGTGTGCTACATTGACCTAGAGCTTCAAGGCACAAAGCCCTGCCTTGTTTCCAGAGGGAAAGATAGGCCCCAAAGCATCTTGCTTCCAGCCCTTTGGGAAGCTAAGACACAACTCGCTCGGCACAGTGCTCTTACAGCCTACCAGAAACATCTCTTACAAAGGCCTGTGAAACGCAGTTTCTTTGCAGGCCTGATCTGGGTGAAATACAAATTCTGCTCTGGGTGTGCTACGTTGCCATAGAGCTCCAAGGCACAAAGTGCTGAATCATTTCCAAAGACGGAGTTATGCCCCAAAGCATCTTGCTTCCAGCTCTTTGGGAAGCTAAGAAACAACTCGCTCTGCACAGTGCTCTTACAGCCTACCGGGAACATCTCTTACAAAGGCCTTTGAAATGCAGTTTCTTTGCAGGCCTGATCGGGCTGAATTGCAAATTCTGCTCTGGGTGTGCTAAATTGCCCTAGAGCTCCAAGGCACAAAGTGCTGAATCATTTCCAAAGACGGAGTTATGCCCCAAAGCATCTTGCTTCCAGCTCTTTGGGAAGCTAAGAAACAACTCGCTCTGCTCAGTGCTCTTACAGCCTACCGGGAACATCTCTTAAAAAGGCCTGTGAAACTCAGTTTCTTTGCAGGCCTGATCTGGCTGAAGCAGAACTTCTGCTCTGGGTGTGCTACATTGCCCTAGAGCTGAAAGGCACAAAGCCCAGCCTTGTTTACAAAGGGGAAGAGAGGCCCCAAAGTATCTTGCTTCCAGCTCTTTGGGAAGCTAAGAAACAACTCGCTCTGCACAGTGCTCTTACAGCCTGCCGGGAACATCTCTTACAAAGGCCTGCGAAACACAGTTTCTTTGCAGGCCAGTTCTGGCTGAAGTAGAACTTCTGCTCTGGGTGTGCTACATTGCCCTAGAGCTGAAAGGGACAACGTGCAGTCTTCTTTCCAAAGGGCGAGTTGGACCCAAAGCATCAAGCTTCCAGCTGTTTGGGAAGCTAAGAAAAAACTCGCTCTGCACAGTGCTATTACAGCCTACCGGGAAAAATCTCTTACAAAGCCCTGTGAAACGCAGTTTCTTTGCAGGCCTGATGTGGGTGAAGTAGAACTTCTGCTCTGGGTGTGCTACATTGCCCTAAAGCTTCTAGGCACAAAGTGCTGAATTATTTCCAAAGACGGAGATAGGCCCAAAGCATCTTGCTTCCAGCTCTTTGGGAAGCTAAGAAACAACTCGCTCTGCACAGTGCTCTTACAGCCTACGGGGAACATCTCTTACAAAGGCCTGTGAAGCGCAGTTTGTTTGCAGGCCTGATCTGGCTGAAGTAGAACTTCTGCTCTGGGTGTGCTACATTGCCCTAGAGCTCCAAGGCACAAAGTGCTGAATCATTTCCAAAGATGGAGATACGCCCAAAAGCATCTTGCTTCCAGCTCTTTGGGAACCTAAGAAACAACTCGCTCTGCACAGTGCTCTTACAGCCTACCGGGAACATCTCTTACAAAGGCCTGTGAAACGCAGTTTGTTTGCAGGCCTGATCTGGCTGAAGTAGAAATTCTGCTCTGGGTGTGCTACATTACCCTAGAGCTGCAAGGCACAACGTGCAGTCTTCTTTCAAAGGGCGAGTTGCCTCCCAAAGCATCTTGCTTCCAGCTCTTTGGGAAGCTAAGAAACAACTCGCTCTGCACAGTGCTCTTACAGCCTACCGGGAACATCTCTTACAAAGGCCTGTGACACGCAGTTTCTTTGCAGGCCTGATCTGGCTGAAGCAGAACTTCTGCTCTGGGTGTGCTACATTGCCCTAGAGCTGAAAGGCACAAAGCTGAGCCTTGTTTACAAAGGGGAAGAGAGCCTCCAAAGTATCTTGCTTCCAGCTCTTTGGGAAGATAAGAAACAACTCGCTCTGCACAGTGCTCTTACAGCCTACCGGGAACATCTCTTACAAAGGCCTGTGAAATGCAGTTTCTTTGCAGGCCTGAACTGGCTGCAGTAGAACTTCTGCTCTGCGTGTGCTACATTGCCCTAGAGCTTCTAGGCACAAAGCCCTGCCTTGTTTCCAGAGGGGAAGATAGGCCCCAAAGCATCTTGCTTCCAGCCCTTTGGGAAGCTAAGACACAACTCGCTCGGCACAGTGCTCTTACAGCCTACCAGAAACTTCTCTTACAAAGGCCTGTGAAACGCAGTTTCTTTGCAGGCCTGATCTGGGTGAAGTAGAAATTCTGCTCTGGGTGTGCTACGTTGCCCTAGAGCTTCCAAGCACAAGGCCCTACCGTGTATCCACCTGGAGAGAGGCCCTAAAGAATCTTGCTTCCAGCGATTTGGGAAGCTAAGAAACAACTCGCTCTTCACAGTGCTCTTATAGAAAACCGGGAACATCTCTTACAAAGGCCTGAGAAACGCAGTTTCTTTGCAGGCCTGATCTGGCTGAATTAGAAATTCTGCTCTGGGTGTGCTAAATTGCCCTAGAGCTCCAAGGCACAAAGAACTGAATCATTTCCAAAGACGGAGATATTCCCCAAAGCATCTGGCTTCCAGCTCATTGGGAATCTAAGACAACTCGCTCTGCACAGTCCTCTTACAGCCTACCGGGAACATCTCTTACAAAGGCCTGAGAAACGCAGTTTCTTTGCAGGCCTGATCTGGCTGAAGTAGAACTTCTCCTCTCTGTCTGCTACATAGCCCTAGAGCTGAAACGCACAACGTGCAGGCTTCTTTCCAAAGGGTGAGTTGGGCCCCAGAGCATCTTGCTTCCAGCTCTTTGGGAAGCTAAGAAACAACTCGCTCTGCACAGTGCTCTTACAGCCTACCGGGAACATCTCTTACAAAGGCCTGTGAAACGCAGTTTCTTTGCAGGCCTGAGCTGGCTGAAGTAGAACTTCTGCTCTGGGTGTGCTACATTGCCCTAGAGCTCCAAGGAACAAAGTGCTGAATCATTTCCAAATCAGGATATTGGACCCAAAGCATCTTGCTTCCAGCTCCTTGGGAAGCTAAGAAACAACTCGCTCTGCACAGTGCTATTACAGCCTACCGCGAAAAATCTCTTACAAAACCCTGTGAAACGCAGTTTCTTTGCAGGCCTGATCTGGCCGAAGTAGAACTTCTGCTCTGGGTGTGCTACATTGCCCTAAAGCTTCTAGGCACAAAGTGCTGAATTATTTCCAAAGACGGAGATAGGCCCAAAGCATCTTGCTTCCAGCTCTTTGGGAAGCTAAGAAACAATTCGCTCTGCACAGTGCTCTTACAGCCTACCGGGAACATCTCTTACAAAGGCCTGTGAAATGCAGCTTCTTTGCAGGCCTGATCTGGCTGAAGTAGAACATCTGCTCTGAGTGTGCTACATTGCCCTAGAGCTCCAAGGCACAAAGTGCTGCATTATTTCCAAAGACGGAGAGAGTCCCCAAAGTATCTTGGTTGCAGCTCTTTGGGAAGCTAAGAAACAACTCGCTGTGCACTGTGCTCTTACAGCCTACCGGGAACATCTCTTACAAAGGCCTGTGACACGCAGTTCCTTTGCAGGCCTGATCTGGCTGAAGTAGAACTTCTGCTCTGGGTGTGCTACATTGCCCTAGAGCTCCAAGACATAAAGCGCTGAATCATTTCCAAAGATGGAGATACGCCCAAAAGCATCTTGCATCCAGCTCTTTGGGAACCTAAGAAACAACTCGCTCTGCACAGAGCTCTTACAGCCTACCGGCAACATCTCTTACAAAGGCCTGTGAAATGCAGTTTCTTTGCAGGCCTGATCTGGCTGAAGTAGAACTTCTGCTCTGGGTGTGCTACATTGCCCTAGAGCTGAAAGGGACAACGTGCAGTCTTCTTTCCAAAGGGCGAGTTGGACCCAAAGCATCAAGCTTCCAGCTGTTTGGAAGCTAAGAAAAAACTCGCTCTGCACAGTGCTATTACAGCCTACCGGGAAAAATCTCTTACAAAGCCCTGTGAAACGCAGTTTCTTTGCAGGCCTGATGTGGGTGAAGTAGAACTTCTGCTCTGGGTGTGCTACATTGCCCTAAAGCTTCTAGGCACAAAGTGCTGAATTATTTCCAAAGACGGAGATAGGCCCAAAGCATCTTGCTTCCAGCTCTTTGGGAAGCTAAGAAACAACTCGCTCTGCACAGTGCTCTTACAGCCTACGGGGAACATCGCTTACAAAGGCCTGTGAAACGCAGTTTGTTTGCAGGCCTGATCTGGCTGAAGTAGAACTTCTGCTCTGGGTGTGCTACATTGCCCTAGAGCTCCAAGGCACAAAGTGCTGAATCATTTCCAAAGATGGAGATACGCCCAAAAGCATCTTGCTTCCAGCTCTTTGGGAAGCTAAGAAACAACTCGCTCTGCACAGTGCTCTTACAGCCTACCGGGAACATCTCTTACAAAGGCCTGTGAAACGCAGTTTGTTTGCAGGCCTGATCTGGCTGAAGTAGAAATTCTGCTCTGGGTGTGCTACATTACCCTAGAGCTGCAAGGCACAACGTGCAGTGTTCTTTCCAAAGGGCGAGTTGCTTCCCAAAGCATCTTGCTTCCAGCTCTTTGGGAAGCTAAGAAACAACTCGCTCTTCACAGTGCTCTTACAGCCTACCGGGAACATCTCTTACAAAGGCCTGTGACACGCAGTTTCTTTGCAGGCCTGATCTGGCTGAAGTAGAACTTCTGCTCTGGGTGTGCTACATTGCCCTAGAGCTGTAAGGCACAATGTGCAGGCTTCTATCCAAAGGGTGAGTTGGGCCCCAAAGCATCTTGCGTCCAGCTCTTTGGTAAGCTAAGAAACAACTCACTCTGCTCAGTGCTCTTACAGCCTACCGGGAACATCTCTTAAAAAGGCCTGTGAAACTCAGTTTCTTTGCAGGCCTGATCTGGCTGAAGCAGAACTTCTGCTCTGGGTGTGCTACATTGCCCTAGAGCTGAGAGGCACAAAGCCCAGCCTTGTTTACAAAGGGGAAGAGAGGCCCCAAAGTATCTTGCTTCCAGCTCTTTGGGAAGCTAAGAAACAACTCGCTCTGCACAGTGCTCTTACAGCCTACCGGGAACATCTCTTACAAAGGCCTGTGAAACGCAGTTTCTTTGCAGGCCTGATCTGGCTGCAGTAGAACTTCTGCTCTGCGTGTGCTACATTGACCTAGAGCTTCAAGGCACAAAGCCCTGCCTTGTTTCCAGAGGGAAAGATAGGCCCCAAAGCATCTTGCTTCCAGCCCTTTGGGAAGCTAAGACACAACTCGCTCGGCACAGTGCTCTTACAGCCTACCAGAAACATCTCTTACAAAGGCCTGTGAAACGCAGTTTCTTTGCAGGCCTGATCTGGGTGAAATACAAATTCTGCTCTGGGTGTGCTACGTTGCCATAGAGCTCCAAGGCACAAAGTGCTGAATCATTTCCAAAGACGGAGTTATGCCCCAAAGCATCTTGCTTCCAGCTCTTTGGGAAGCTAAGAAACAACTCGCTCTGCACAGTGCTCTTACAGCCTACCGGGAACATCTCTTACAAAGGCCTTTGAAATGCAGTTTCTTTGCAGGCCTGATCTGGCTGAATTGCAAATTCTGCTCTGGGTGTGCTACATTGCCCTAGAGCTCCAAGACACAAAGCGCTGAATCATTTCCAAAGATGGAGATACGCCCAAAAGCATCTTGCTTCCAGCTCTTTGGGAACCTAAGAAACAACTCGCTCTGCACAGAGCTCTTACAGCCTACCGGCAACATCTCTTACAAAGGCCTGTGAAATGCAGATTCTTTGCAGGCCTGATCAGGCTGAAGTAGAACTTCTGCTCTAGGTGTGCTACATTGCCCTAGAGCTGAAACGGACAACGTGCAGGCTTCTTTCCAAAGGGCGATTTGGGCCCAAAGCATCTAGCTTCCAGCTCTTTGGGAAGCTAAGAAACAACTCGCTCTGCACAGAGCTCTTACAGCCTACCGGCAACATCTCTTACAAAGGCCTGTGACACGCAGTTTCTTTGCAGGCCTGATCTGGCTGAAGTAGAACTTCTGCTCTGCGTGTGCTACATTGCCCGAGAGCTGCTAGGCACAACGTGCAGTCTTCTTTCCAAAGGGTGAGTTCGGCCCCAAAGCATCTTGCTTCCAGCTCTTTGGGAAGCTAAGAAACAACTCGCTCTGCACAGTGCTCTTAAGGCCTACCGGGAACATCTCTTACAAAGGCCTGTGAAACGCAATTTCTTTGCAGGCCAGATCAGGCTGAAGTAGAACTTCTGCTCTGGGTGTGCTACATTGCCCTAGAGCTGAAAGGCACAACGTGCAGTCTTCTTTCCAAAGGGCGAGTTGGGCCCAAAGCATCTAGCTTCCAGCTCTTTGGGAAGCTAAGAAACAACTCGCTCTGCACAGAGCTCTTACAGCCTACCGGCAACATCTCTTACAAAGGCCTGTGAAATGCAGTTTCTTTGCAGGCCTGATCTGGCTGAAGTAGTTCTTCTGCTCTAGGTGTGCTACATTGCCCTAGAGCTGAAACGCACAACGTGCAGGCTTCTTTCCAAAGGGCGAGTTGGGCCCAAAGCATCTAGCTTCCAGCTCTTTGGGAAGCTAAGAAACAACTCGCTCTGCTCAGTGCTCTTACAGCCTACCGGGAACATCTCTTAAAAATGCCTGTGAAACTCAGTTTCTTTGCAGGCCTGATCTGGCTGAAGCAGAACTTCTGCTCTGGGTGTGCTACATTGCCCTAGAGCTGAAAGGCACAAAGCCCAGCCTTGTTTACAAAGGGGAAGAGAGGCCCCAAAGTATCTTGCTTCCAGCTCTTTGGGAAGCTAAGAAACAACTCGCTCTGCACAGTGCTCTTACAGCCTACCGGGAACATCTCTTACAAAGGCCTGTGAAACGCAGTTTCTTTGCAGGCCTGAGCTGGCTGAAGTAGAACTTCTGCTCTGGGTGTGCTACATTGCCCTAGAGCTCCAAGGAACAAAGTGCTGAATCATTTCCAAATCAGGATATTGGACCCAAAGCATCTTGCTTCCAGCTCCTTGGGAAGCTAAGAAACAACTCGCTCTGCACAGTGCTATTACAGCCTACCGCGAAAAATCTCTTACAAAACCCTGTGAAACGCAGTTTCTTTGCAGGCCTGATCTGGCCGAAGTAGAACTTCTGCTCTGGGTGTGCTACATTGCCCTAAAGCTTCTAGGCACAAAGTGCTGAATTATTTCCAAAGACGGAGATAGGCCCAAAGCATCTTGCTTCCAGCTCTTTGGGAAGCTAAGAAACAATTCGCTCTGCACAGTGCTCTTACAGCCTACCGGGAACATCTCTTACAAAGGCCTGTGAAATGCAGCTTCTTTGCAGGCCTGATCTGGCTGAAGTAGAACATCTGCTCTGAGTGTGCTACATTGCCCTAGAGCTCCAAGGCACAAAGTGCTGCATTATTTCCAAAGACGGAGAGAGTCCCCAAAGTATCTTGGTTGCAGCTCTTTGGGAAGCTAAGAAACAACTCGCTGTGCACTGTGCTCTTACAGCCTACCGGGAACATCTCTTACAAAGGCCTGTGACACGCAGTTCCTTTGCAGGCCTGATCTGGCTGAAGTAGAACTTCTGCTCTGGGTGTGCTACATTGCCCTAGAGCTCCAAGACATAAAGCGCTGAATCATTTCCAAAGATGGAGATACGCCCAAAAGCATCTTGCATCCAGCTCTTTGGGAACCTAAGAAACAACTCGCTCTGCACAGAGCTCTTACAGCCTACCGGCAACATCTCTTACAAAGGCCTGTGAAATGCAGTTTCTTTGCAGGCCTGATCTGGCTGAAGTAGAACTTCTGCTCTGGGTGTGCTACATTGCCCTAGAGCTGAAAGGGACAACGTGCAGTCTTCTTTCCAAAGGGCGAGTTGGACCCAAAGCATCAAGCTTCCAGCTGTTTGGAAGCTAAGAAAAAACTCGCTCTGCACAGTGCTATTACAGCCTACCGGGAAAAATCTCTTACAAAGCCCTGTGAAACGCAGTTTCTTTGCAGGCCTGATGTGGGTGAAGTAGAACTTCTGCTCTGGGTGTGCTACATTGCCCTAAAGCTTCTAGGCACAAAGTGCTGAATTATTTCCAAAGACGGAGATAGGCCCAAAGCATCTTGCTTCCAGCTCTTTGGGAAGCTAAGAAACAACTCGCTCTGCACAGTGCTCTTACAGCCTACGGGGAACATCGCTTACAAAGGCCTGTGAAACGCAGTTTGTTTGCAGGCCTGATCTGGCTGAAGTAGAACTTCTGCTCTGGGTGTGCTACATTGCCCTAGAGCTCCAAGGCACAAAGTGCTGAATCATTTCCAAAGATGGAGATACGCCCAAAAGCATCTTGCTTCCAGCTCTTTGGGAAGCTAAGAAACAACTCGCTCTGCACAGTGCTCTTACAGCCTACCGGGAACATCTCTTACAAAGGCCTGTGAAACGCAGTTTGTTTGCAGGCCTGATCTGGCTGAAGTAGAAATTCTGCTCTGGGTGTGCTACATTACCCTAGAGCTGCAAGGCACAACGTGCAGTGTTCTTTCCAAAGGGCGAGTTGCTTCCCAAAGCATCTTGCTTCCAGCTCTTTGGGAAGCTAAGAAACAACTCGCTCTTCACAGTGCTCTTACAGCCTACCGGGAACATCTCTTACAAAGGCCTGTGACACGCAGTTTCTTTGCAGGCCTGATCTGGCTGAAGTAGAACTTCTGCTCTGGGTGTGCTACATTGCCCTAGAGCTGTAAGGCACAATGTGCAGGCTTCTATCCAAAGGGTGAGTTGGGCCCCAAAGCATCTTGCGTCCAGCTCTTTGGTAAGCTAAGAAACAACTCACTCTGCTCAGTGCTCTTACAGCCTACCGGGAACATCTCTTAAAAAGGCCTGTGAAACTCAGTTTCTTTGCAGGCCTGATCTGGCTGAAGCAGAACTTCTGCTCTGGGTGTGCTACATTGCCCTAGAGCTGAGAGGCACAAAGCCCAGCCTTGTTTACAAAGGGGAAGAGAGGCCCCAAAGTATCTTGCTTCCAGCTCTTTGGGAAGCTAAGAAACAACTCGCTCTGCACAGTGCTCTTACAGCCTACCGGGAACATCTCTTACAAAGGCCTGTGAAACGCAGTTTCTTTGCAGGCCTGATCTGGCTGCAGTAGAACTTCTGCTCTGCGTGTGCTACATTGACCTAGAGCTTCAAGGCACAAAGCCCTGCCTTGTTTCCAGAGGGAAAGATAGGCCCCAAAGCATCTTGCTTCCAGCCCTTTGGGAAGCTAAGACACAACTCGCTCGGCACAGTGCTCTTACAGCCTACCAGAAACATCTCTTACAAAGGCCTGTGAAACGCAGTTTCTTTGCAGGCCTGATCTGGGTGAAATACAAATTCTGCTCTGGGTGTGCTACGTTGCCATAGAGCTCCAAGGCACAAAGTGCTGAATCATTTCCAAAGACGGAGTTATGCCCCAAAGCATCTTGCTTCCAGCTCTTTGGGAAGCTAAGAAACAACTCGCTCTGCACAGTGCTCTTACAGCCTACCGGGAACATCTCTTACAAAGGCCTTTGAAATGCAGTTTCTTTGCAGGCCTGATCTGGCTGAATTGCAAATTCTGCTCTGGGTGTGCTACATTGCCCTAGAGCTCCAAGACACAAAGCGCTGAATCATTTCCAAAGATGGAGATACGCCCAAAAGCATCTTGCTTCCAGCTCTTTGGGAACCTAAGAAACAACTCGCTCTGCACAGAGCTCTTACAGCCTACCGGCAACATCTCTTACAAAGGCCTGTGAAATGCAGATTCTTTGCAGGCCTGATCAGGCTGAAGTAGAACTTCTGCTCTAGGTGTGCTACATTGCCCTAGAGCTGAAACGGACAACGTGCAGGCTTCTTTCCAAAGGGCGATTTGGGCCCAAAGCATCTAGCTTCCAGCTCTTTGGGAAGCTAAGAAACAACTCGCTCTGCACAGAGCTCTTACAGCCTACCGGCAACATCTCTTACAAAGGCCTGTGACACGCAGTTTCTTTGCAGGCCTGATCTGGCTGAAGTAGAACTTCTGCTCTGCGTGTGCTACATTGCCCGAGAGCTGCTAGGCACAACGTGCAGTCTTCTTTCCAAAGGGTGAGTTCGGCCCCAAAGCATCTTGCTTCCAGCTCTTTGGGAAGCTAAGAAACAACTCGCTCTGCACAGTGCTCTTAAGGCCTACCGGGAACATCTCTTACAAAGGCCTGTGAAACGCAATTTCTTTGCAGGCCAGATCAGGCTGAAGTAGAACTTCTGCTCTGGGTGTGCTACATTGCCCTAGAGCTGAAAGGCACAACGTGCAGTCTTCTTTCCAAAGGGCGAGTTGGGCCCAAAGCATCTAGCTTCCAGCTCTTTGGGAAGCTAAGAAACAACTCGCTCTGCACAGAGCTCTTACAGCCTACCGGCAACATCTCTTACAAAGGCCTGTGAAATGCAGTTTCTTTGCAGGCCTGATCTGGCTGAAGTAGTTCTTCTGCTCTAGGTGTGCTACATTGCCCTAGAGCTGAAACGCACAACGTGCAGGATTCTTTCCAAAGTGCGAGTTGGGCCCAAAGCATCTAGCTTCCAGCTCTTTGGGAAGCTAAGAAACAACTCGCTCTGCTCAGTGCTCTTACAGCCTACCGGGAACATCTCTTAAAAATGCCTGTGAAACTCAGTTTCTTTGCAGGCCTGATCTGGCTGAAGCAGAACTTCTGCTCTGGGTGTGCTACATTGCCCTAGAGCTGAAAGGCACAAAGCCCAGCCTTGTTTACAAAGGGGAAGAGAGGCCCCAAAGTATCTTGCTTCCAGCTCTTTGGGAAGCTAAGAAACAACTCGCTCTGCACAGTGCTCTTACAGCCTGCCGGGAACATCTCTTACAAAGGCCTGCGAAACACAGTTTCTTTGCAGGCCAGTTCTGGCTGAAGTAGAACTTCTGCTCTGGGTGTGCTACATTGCCCTAGAGCTGAAAGGGACAACGTGCAGTCTTCTTTCCAAAGGGCGAGTTGGACCCAAAGCATCAAGCTTCCAGCTGTTTGGGAAGCTAAGAAAAAACTCGCTCTGCACAGTGCTATTACAGCCTACCGGGAAAAATCTCTTACAAAGCCCTGTGAAACGCAGTTTCTTTGCAGGCCTGATGTGGGTGAAGTAGAACTTCTGCTCTGGGTGTGCTACATTGCCCTAAAGCTTCTAGGCACAAAGTGCTGAATTATTTCCAAAGACGGAGATAGGCCCAAAGCATCTTGCTTCCAGCTCTTTGGGAAGCTAAGAAACAACTCGCTCTGCACAGTGCTCTTACAGCCTACGGGGAACATCTCTTACAAAGGCCTGTGAAACGCAGTTTGTTTGCAGGCCTGATCTGGCTGAAGTAGAACTTCTGCTCTGGGTGTGCTACATTGCCCTAGAGCTCCAAGGCACAAAGTGCTGAATCATTTCCAAAGATGGAGATACGCCCAAAAGCATCTTGCTTCCAGCTCTTTGGGAACCTAAGAAACAACTCGCTCTGCACAGTGCTCTTACAGCCTACCGGGAACATCTCTTACAAAGGCCTGTGAAACGCAGTTTGTTTGCAGGCCTGATCTGGCTGAAGTAGAAATTCTGCTCTGGGTGTGCTACATTACCCTAGAGCTGCAAGGCACAACGTGCAGTCTTCTTTCAAAGGGCGAGTTGCCTCCCAAAGCATCTTGCTTCCAGCTCTTTGGGAAGCTAAGAAACAACTCGCTCTGCACAGTGCTCTTACAGCCTACCGGGAACATCTCTTACAAAGGCCTGTGACACGCAGTTTCTTTGCAGGCCTGATCTGGCTGAAGCAGAACTTCTGCTCTGGGTGTGCTACATTGCCCTAGAGCTGAAAGGCACAAAGCTGAGCCTTGTTTACAAAGGGGAAGAGAGCCCCCAAAGTATCTTGCTTCCAGCTCTTTGGGAAGATAAGAAACAACTCGCTCTGCACAGTGCTCTTACAGCCTACTGGGAACATCTCTTACAAAGGCCTGTGAAATGCAGTTTCTTTGCAGGCCTGAACTGGCTGCAGTAGAACTTCTGCTCTGCGTGTGCTACATTGCCCTAGAGCTTCTAGGCACAAAGCCCTGCCTTGTTTCCAGAGGGGAAGATAGGCCCCAAAGCATCTTGCTTCCAGCCCTTTGGGAAGCTAAGACACAACTCGCTCGGCACAGTGCTCTTACAGCCTACCAGAAACTTCTCTTACAAAGGCCTGTGAAACGCAGTTTCTTTGCAGGCCTGATCTGGGTGAAGTAGAAATTCTGCTCTGGGTGTGCTACGTTGCCCTAGAGCTTCCAAGCACAAGGCCCTACTGTGTATCCACCTGGAGAGAGGCCCTAAAGAATCTTGCTTCCAGCGATTTGGGAAGCTAAGAAACAACTCGCTCTTCACAGTGCTCTTATAGAAAGCCAGGAACATCTCTTGCAAAGGCCTGAGAAACGCAGTTTCTTTGCAGGCCTGATCTGGCTGAATTAGAAATTCTGCTCTGGGTGTGCTAAATTGCCCTAGAGCTCCAAGGCACAAAGAACTGAATCATTTCCAAAGACGGAGATATTCCCCAAAGCATCTGGCTTCCAGCTCATTGGGAATCTAAGACAACTCGCACTGCACAGTCCTCTTACAGCCTACCGGGAACATCACTTACAAAGGCCTGAGAAACGCAATTTCTTTGCAGGCCTGATCTGGCTGAAGTAGAACTTCTCCTCTGTGTGTGCTACATAGCCCTAGAGCTGAAACGCACAACGTGCAGGCTTCTTTCCAAAGGGTGAGTTGGGCCCCAGAGCATCTTGCTTCCAGCTCTTTGGGAAGCTAAGAAACAACTCGCTCTGCACAGTGCTCTTACAGCCTACCGGGAACATCTCTTACAAAGGCCTGTGAAACGCAGTTTCTTTGCAGGCCTGATCTGGCTGAAGTAGAACTTCTGCTCTGGGTGTGCTACATTGCCCTAGAGCTCCAAGGAACAAAGTGCTGAATCATTTCCAAATCAGGATATTGGACCCAAAGCATCTTGCTTCCAGCTCCTTGGGAAGCTAAGAAACAACTCGCTCTGCACAGTGCTATTACAGCCTACCGCAAAAAATCTCTTACAAAACCCTGTGAAACGCAGTTTCTTTGCAGGCCTGATCTGGCCGAAGTAGAACTTCTGCTCTGGGTGTGCTACATTGCCCTAAAGCTTCTAGGAACAAAGTGCTGAATTATTTCCAAAGACGGAGATAGGCCCAAAGCATCTTGCTTCCAGCTCTTTGGGAAGCTAAGAAACAATTCGCTCTGCACAGTGCTCTTACAGCCTACCGGGAACATCTCTTACGAAGGCCTGTGAAATGCAGCTTCTTTGCAGGCCTGATCTGGCTGAAGTAGAACATCTGCTCTGAGTGTGCTACATTGCCCTAGAGCTCCAAGGCACAAAGTGCTGCATTATTTCCAAAGACGGAGAGAGTCCCCAAAGTATCTTGGTTGCAGCTCTTTGGGAAGCTAAGAAACAACTCGCTGTGCACTGTGCTCTTACAGCCTACCGGGAACATCTCTTACAAAGGCCTGTGACACGCAGTTCCTTTGCAGGCCTGATCTGGCTGAAGTAGAACTTCTGCTCTGGGTGTGCTACATTGCCCTAGAGCTCCAAGACACAAAGCGCTGAATCATTTCCAAAGATGGAGATACGCCCAAAAGCATCTTGCATCCAGCTCTTTGGGAACCTAAGAAACAACTCGCTCTGCACAGAGCTCTTACAGCCTACCGGCAACATCTCTTACAAAGGCCTGTGAAATGCAGTTTCTTTGCAGGCCTGATCTGGCTGAAGTAGAACTTCTGCTCTAGGTGTGCTACATTGCCCTAGAGCTGAAACGGACAACGTGCAGGCTTCTTTCCAAAGGGCGAGTTGGGCCCAAAGCATCTAGCTTCCAGCTCTTTGGGAAGCTAAGAAACAACTCGCTCTGCACAGAGCTCTTACAGCCTACCGGCAACATCTCTTACAAAGGCCTGTGAAACGCAGTTTCTTTGCAGGCCTGATCTGGCTGAAGTAGAACTTCTGCTCTGCGTGTGCTACATTGCCCGAGAGCTGCTAGGCACAACGTGCAGTCTTCTTTCCAAAGGGTGAGTTCGGCCCCAAAGCATCTTGCTTCCAGCTCTTTGGGAAGCTAAGAAACAACTCGCTCTGCACAGTGATCTTAAGGCCTACCGGGAACATCTCTTACAAAGGCCTGTGAAACGCAATTTCTTTGCAGGCCAGATCAGGCTGAAGTAGAACTTCTGCTCTGGGTGTGCTACATTGCCCTAGAGCTGAAAGGCACAACGTGCAGGCTTCTTTCCAAAGGGCGAGTTGGGCCCAAAGCATCTAGCTTCCAGCTCTTTGGGAAGCTAAGAAACAACTCGCTCTGCACAGAGCTCTTACAGCCTACCGGCAACATCTCTTACAAAGGCCTGTGAAATGCAGTTTCTTTGCAGGCCTGATCTGGCTGAAGTAGTTCTTCTGCTCTAGGTGTGCTACATTGCCCTAGAGCTGAAACGCACAACGTGCAGGCTTCTTTCCAAAGGGCGAGTTGGGCCCAAAGCATCTAGCTTCCAGCTCTTTGGGAAGCTAAGAAACAACTCGCTCTGCTCAGTGCTCTTACAGCCTACCGGGAACATCTCTTACAAAGGCCTGTGAAACTCAGTTTCTTTGCAGGCCTGATCTGGCTGAAGCAGAACTTCTGCTCTGGGTGTGCTACATTGCCCTAGAGCTGAAAGGCACAAAGCCCAGCCTTGTTTACAAAGGGGAAGAGAGGCCCCAAAGTATCTTGCTTCCAGCTCTTTGGGAAGCTAAGAAACAACTCGCTCTGCACAGTGCTCTTACAGCCTGCCGGGAACATCTCTTACAAAGGCCTGCGAAACACAGTTTCTTTGCAGGCCAGATCTGGCTGAAGTAGAACTTCTGCTCTGGGTGTGCTACATTGCCCTAGAGCTGAAAGGGACAACGTGCAGTCTTCTTTCCAAAGGGCGAGTTGGACCCAAAGCATCAAGCTTCCAGCTGTTTGGGAAGCTAAGAAAAAACTCGCTCTGCACAGTGCTATTACAGCCTACCGGGAAAAATCTCTTACAAAGCCCTGTGAAACGCAGTTTCTTTGCAGGCCTGATGTGGGTGAAGTAGAACTTCTGGTCTGGGTGTGCTACATTGCCCTAAAGCTTCTAGGCACAAAGTGCTGAATTATTTCCAAAGACGGAGATAGGCCCAAAGCATCTTGCTTCCAGCTCTTTGGGAAGCTAAGAAACAACTCGCTCTGCACAGTGCTCTTACAGCCTACGGGGAACATCTCTTACAAAGGCCTGTGAAACGCAGTTTGTTTGCAGGCCTGATCTGGCTGAAGTAGAACTTCTGCTCTGGGTGTGCTACATTGCCCTAGAGCTCCAAGGCACAAAGTGCTGAATCATTTCCAAAGATGGAGATACGCCCAAAAGCATCTTGCTTCCAGCTCTTTGGGAAGCTAAGAAACAACTCGCTCTGCACAGTGCTCTTACAGCCTACCGGGAACATCTCTTACAAAGGCCTGTGAAACGCAGTTTGTTTGCAGGCCTGATCTGGCTGAAGTAGAAATTCTGCTCTGGGTGTGCTACATTACCCTAGAGCTGCAAGGCACAACGTGCAGTGTTCTTTCCAAAGGGCGAGTTGCTTCCCAAAGCATCTTGCTTCCAGCTCTTTGGGAAGCTAAGAAACAACTCGCTCTTCACAGTGCTCTTACAGCCTACCGGGAACATCTCTTACAAAGGCCTGTGACACGCAGTTTCTTTGCAGGCCTGATCTGGCTGAAGTAGAACTTCTGCTCTGGGTGTGCTACATTGCCCTAGAGCTGTAAGGCACAATGTGCAGGCTTCTATCCAAAGGGTGAGTTGGGCCCCAAAGCATCTTGCGTCCAGCTCTTTGGGAAGCTAAGAAACAACTCGCTCTGCACAGTGCTCTTACAGCCTACCGGGAACATCTCTTACAAAGGCCTGTGAAACGCAGTTTCTTTGCAGGCCTGATCTGGCTGCAGTAGAACTTCTGCTCTGCGTGTGCTACATTGACCTAGAGCTTCAAGGCACAAAGCCCTGCCTTGTTTCCAGAGGGAAAGATAGGCCCCAAAGCATCTTGCTTCCAGCCCTTTGGGAAGCTAAGACACAACTTGCTCGGCACAGTGCTCTTACAGCCTACCAGAAACATCTCTTACAAAGGCCTGTGAAACGCAGTTTCTTTGCAGGCCTGATCTGGGTGAAATACAAATTCTGCTCTGGGTGTGCTACGTTGCCATAGAGCTCCAAGGCACAAAGTGCTGAATCATTTCCAAAGACGGAGTTATGCCCCAAAGCATCTTGCTTCCAGCTCTTTGGGAAGCTAAGAAACAACTCGCTCTGCACAGTGCTCTTACAGCCTACCGGGAACATCTCTTACAAAGGCCTTTGAAATGCAGTTTCTTTGCAGGCCTGATCGGGCTGAATTGCAAATTCTGCTCTGGGTGTGCTAAATTGCCCTAGAGCTCCAAGGCACAAAGTGCTGAATCATTTCCAAAGACGGAGTTATGCCCCAAAGCATCTTGCTTCCAGCTCTTTGGGAAGCTAAGAAACAACTCGCTCTGCTCAGTGCTCTTACAGCCAACCGGGAACATCTCTTACAAAGCCCTGTAAAACCCAGTTTCTTTGCAGGTCTGATCTGGCCGAAGTAGAACTTCTGCTCTGGGTGTGCTACATTGCCCTAAAGCTTCTAGGCACAAAGTGCTGAATTATTTCCAAAGACGGAGATAGGCCCAAAGCATCTTGCTTCCAGCTATTTGGGAAGCTAAGAAACAACTCGCTTTGCACAGTGCTCTTACAGCCTACCGGGAACATCTCTTACAAAGGCCTGTGACACGCAGTTTCTTTGCAGGCCTGATCTGGCTGAAGTAGGACTTCTGCTCTGGGTGTGCTACATTGCCCTAGAGCTCCAAGGCACAAAGTGATGCATTATTTCCAAAGACGGCGAGAGTCCCCAAAGTATCTTGGTTGCAGCTCTTTGGGAAGCTAAGAAACAACTCGCTGTGCACTGTGCTCTTACAGCCCACCGGGAACATCTCTTACAAAGGCCTGTGACACGCAGTTCCTTTGCAGGCCTGATCTGGCTGAAGTAGAACTTCTGCTCTGGGTGTGCTACATTGCCCTAGAGCTCCAAGACACAAAGCGCTGAATCATTTCCAAAGATGGAGATACGCCCAAAAGCATCTTGCTTCCAGCTCTTTGGGAACCTAAGAAACAACTCGCTCTGCACAGAGCTCTTACAGCCTACCGGCAACATCTCTTACAAAGGCCTGTGAAATGCAGATTCTTTGCAGGCCTGATCAGGCTGAAGTAGAACTTCTGCTCTAGGTGTGCTACATTGCCCTAGAGCTGAAACGGACAACGTGCAGGCTTCTTTCCAAAGGGCGATTTGGGCCCAAAGCATCTAGCTTCCAGCTCTTTGGGAAGCTAAGAAACAACTCGCTCTGCACAGAGCTCTTACAGCCTACCGGCAACATCTCTTACAAAGGCCTGTGAAACGCAGTTTCTTTGCAGGCCTGATCTGGCTGAAGTAGAACTTCTGCTCTGCGTGTGCTACATTGCCCGAGAGCTGCTAGGCACAACGTGCAGTCTTCTTTCCAAAGGGTGAGTTCTGCCCCAAAGCATCTTGCTTCCAGCTCTTTGGGAAGCTAAGAAACAACTCGCTCTGCACAGTGCTCTTAAGGCCTACCGGGAACATCTCTTACAAAGGCCTGTGAAACGCAATTTCTTTGCAGGCCAGATCAGGCTGAAGTAGAACTTCTGCTCTGGGTGTGCTACATTGCCCTAGAGCTGAAAGGCACAACGTGCAGGCTTCTTTCCAAAGGGCGAGTTGGGCCCAAAGCATCTAGCTTCCAGCTCTTTGGGAAGCTAAGAAACAACTCGCTGTGCACAGAGCTCTTACAGCCTACCGGCAACATCTCTTACAAAGGCCTGTGAAATGCAGTTTCTTTGCAGGCCTGATCTGGCTGAAGTAGTTCTTCTGCTCTAGGTGTGCTACATTGCCCTAGAGCTGAAACGCACAACGTGCAGGCTTCTTTCCAAAGGGCGAGTTGGGCCCAAAGCATCTAGCTTCCAGCCCTTTGGGAAGCTAAGAAACAACTCGCTCTGCTCAGTGCTCTTACAGCCTACCGGGAACATCTCTTAAAAAGGCCTGTGAAACTCAGTTTCTTTGCAGGCCTGATCTGGCTGAAGCAGAACTTCTGCTCTGGGTGTGCTACATTGCCCTAGAGCTGAAAGGCACAAAGCCCAGCCTTGTTTACAAAGGGGAAGAGAGGCCCCAAAGTATCTTGCTTCCAGCTCTTTGGGAAGCTAAGAAACAACTCGCTCTGCACAGTGCTCTTACAGCCTGCCGGGAACATCTCTTACAAAGGCCTGCGAAACACAGTTTCTTTGCAGGCCGGTTCTGGCTGAAGTAGAACTTCTGCTCTGGGTGTGCTACGTTGCCCTAGAGCTGAAAGGGACAACGTGCAGTCTTCTTTCCAAAGGGCGAGTTGGACCCAAAGCATCAAGCTTCCAGCTGTTTGGGAAGCTAAGAAAAAACTCGCTCTGCACAGTGCTATTACAGCCTACCGGGAAAAATCTCTTACAAAGCCCTGTGAAACGCAGTTTCTTTGCAGGCCTGATGTGGGTGAAGTAGAACTTCTGCTCTGGGTGTGCTACATTGCCCTAAAGCTTCTAGGCACAAAGTGCTGAATTATTTCCAAAGACGGAGATAGGCCCAAAGCATCTTGCTTCCAGCTCTTTGGGAAGCTAAGAAACAACTCGCTCTGCACAGTGCTCTTACAGCCTACGGGGAACATCTCTTACAAAGGCCTGTGAAACGCAGTTTGTTTGCAGGCCTGATCTGGCTGAAGTAGAACTTCTGCTCTGGGTGTGCTACATTGCCCTAGAGCTCCAAGGCACAAAGTGCTGAATCATTTCCAAAGATGGAGATACGCCCAAAAGCATCTTGCTTCCAGCTCTTTTGGAAGCTAAGAAACAACTCGCTACGCACAGTGCTCTTACAGCCTACCGGGAACATCTCTTACAAAGGCCTGTGAAACGCAGTTTGTTTGCAGGCCTGATCTGGCTGAAGTAGAAATTCTGCTCTGGGTGTGCTACATTACCCTAGAGCTGCAAGGCACAACGTGCAGTCTTCTTTCAAAGGGCGAGTTGCCTCCCAAAGCATCTTGCTTCCAGCTCTTTGGGAAGCTAAGAAACAACTCGCTCTGCACAGTGCTCTTACAGCCTACCGGGAACATCTCTTACAAAGGCCTGTGACACGCAGTTTCTTTGCAGGCCTGATCTGGCTGAAGCAGAACTTCTGCTCTGGGTGTGCTACATTGCCCTAGAGCTGAAAGGCACAAAGCTGAGCCTTGTTTACAAAGGGGAAGAGAGCCCCCAAAGTATCTTGCTTCCAGCTCTTTGGGAAGATAAGAAACATCTCGCTCTGCACAGTGCTCTTACAGCCTACCGGGAACATCTCTTACAAAGGCCTGTGAAATGCAGTTTCTTTGCAGGCCTGAACTGGCTGCAGTAGAACTTCTGCTCTGCGTGTGCTACATTGCCCTAGAGCTTCTAGGCACAAAGCCCTGCCTTGTTTCCAGAGGGGAAGATAGACCCCAAAGCATCTTGCTTCCAGCCCTTTGGGAAGCTAAGACACAACTCGCTCGGCACAGTGCTCTTACAGCCTACCAGAAACTTCTCTTACAAAGGCCTGTGAAACGCAGATTCTTTGCAGGCCTGATCTGGGTGAAGTAGAAATTCTGCTCTGGGTGTGCTACGTTGCCCTAGAGCTTCCAAGCACAAGGCCCTACCGTGTATCCACCTGGAGAGAGGCCCTAAAGAATCTTGCTTCCAGCGATTTGGGAAGCTAAGAAACAACTCGCTCTTCACAGCGCTCTTATAGAAAACCGGGAACATCTCTTACAAAGGCCTGAGAAACGCAGTTTCTTTGCAGGCCTGATCTGGCTGAATTAGAAATTCTGCTCTGGGTGTGCTAAATTGCCCTAGAGCTCCAAGGCACAAAGAACTGAATCATTTCCAAAGACGGAGATATTCCCCAAAGCATCTGGCTTCCAGCTCATTGGGAATCTAAGACAACCCGCTCTGCACAGTCCTCTTACAGCCTACCGGGAACATCTCTTACAAAGGCCTGAGAAACGCAGTTTCTTTGCAGGCCTGATCTGGCTGAAGTAGAACTTCTCCTCTGTGTGTGCTACATAGCCCTAGAGCTGAAACGCACAACGTGCAGGCTTCTTTCCAAAGGGTGAGTTGGGCCCCAGAGCATCTTGCTTCCAGCTCTTTGGGAAGCTAAGAAACAACTCGCTCTGCACAGTGCTCTTACAGCCTACCGGGAACATCTCTTACAAAGGCCTGTGAAACGCAGTTTCTTTGCAGGCCTGATCTGGCTGAAGTAGAACTTCTGCTCTGGGTGTGCTACATTGCCCTAGAGCTGGAAGGCACAACGTCCAGTCTTCTTTCCAAAGGGCGAGTTGGGCCCAAAGCATCTAGCTTCCAGCTCTTTGGGAAGCTAAGAAACAACTCGCTCTGCACAGTGCTCTTAAGGCCTACCGGGAACATCTCTTACAAATGCCTGTGAAACGCAGTTTCTTTGCAGGCCTGATCTGGCCGAAGTAGAACTTCTGCTCTGGGTGTGCTACATTGCCCTAAATCTTCTAGTCACAAAGTGCTGAATTATTTCCAAAGACGGAGATAGGCCCAAAGCATCTTGCTTCCAGCTCTTTGGGAAGCTAAGAAACAATTCGCTCTGCACAGTGCTCTTACAGCCTACCGGATACATCTCTTACAAAGGCCTGTGAAATGCAGCTTCTTTGTAGGCCTGATCTGGCTGAAGCAGAACTTCTGCTCTGAGTGTGCTACATTGCCCTAGAGCTCCCAGGCAGAAAGTGCTGCATTATTTCCAAAGACGGAGAGAGTCCCCAAAATATCTTGGTTGCAGCTCTTTGGGAAGCTAAGAAACAACTCGCTGTGCACTGTGCTCTTACAGCCTACCGGGAACATCTCTTACAAAGGCCTGTGACACGCAGTTCCTTTGCAGGCCTGATCTGGCTGAAGTAGAACTTCTGCTCTGGGTCTGCTACATTGCCCTAGAGCTCCAAGGCACAAAGTGCTGAATCATTTCCAAAGATGGAGATACGCCCAAAAGCATCTTGCTTCCAGCTCTTTGGGAAGCTAAGAAACAACTCGCTCTTCACAGTGCTCTTACAGCCTACCGGGAACATCTCTTACAAAGGCCTGTGACACGCAGTTTCTTTGCCGGCCTGATCTGGCTGAAGTAGAACTTCTGCTCTGGGTGTGCTACATTGCCCTAGAGCTGAAAGGCACAATGTGCAGGCTTCTATCCAAAGGGTGAGTTGGGCCCCAAAGCATCTTGCGTCCAGTTCTTTGGGAAGCTAAGAAACAACTCGCTCTGCTCAGTGCTCTTAAAGCCTACCGGGAACATCTCGTAAAAAGGCCTGTGAAACTCGGTTTCTTTGCAGGCCTGATCTGGCTGAAGCAGAACTTCTGCTCTGGGTGTGCTACATTGCCCTAGAGCTTAGAGGCACAAAGCCCAGCCTTGTTTACAAAGGGGAAGAGAGGCCCCAAAGTATCTTGCTTCCAGCTCTTTGGGAAGCTAAGAAACAACTCGCTCTGCACAGTGCTCTTACAGCCTACCGGGAACATCTCTTCCAAAGGCCTGTGACAGGCAGTTTCTTTGCAGGCCTGATCTGGCTGAAGTAGGACTTCTGCTCTGGGTGTGCTACATTGCCCTAGAGCTCCAAGGCACAAAGTGCTGAATCATTTCCAAAGATGGAGATACTCCCAAAAGCATCTTGCTTCCAGCTCTTTGGGAAGCTAAGAAACAACTCGCTCTGCACAGTGCTCTTACAGCCTACCGGGAACATCTCTTACAAAGGCCTGTGACACGCAGTTTCTTTGCAGGCCTGATCTGGCTGAAGTAGGACTTCTGCTCTGGGTGTGCTACATTGCCCTAGAGCTCCAAGGCACAAAGTGCTGAATCATTTCCAAAGATGGAGATACTCCCAAAAGCATCTTGCTTCCAGCTCTTTGGGAAGCTAAGAAATAACTCGCTCTGCACAGAGCTCTTACAGCCTACCAGGAACATCTCTTACAAAGGCCTAAGAAACGCAGTTTCTTTGCAGGCCTGATCTGGCTGCAGTAGAACTTCTGCTCTGAGTGTGCTACATTGCCCTAAAGCTGAAACGCACAACGTGCAGGCTTCTTTCCAAAGGGTGAGTTGGGCCCCAGAGCATCTTGCTTCCAGCTCTTTGTGAAGCCAAGAAATAACTCACTGTGCACAGTGCTCTTACAGCCAACCGGGAACATCTCGTACAAAGGCCTGTGAAACGCAGTTTCCTTGCAGGCCTGATCTGGCTGAAGTAGAACTTCTGCTCTGCGTGTGCTACATTGCCCTAGAGCTCCAAGGCACAAAGTGCTGAATCATTTCCAAAGACGGAGATACACCCCAAAGCATCTTGCTTCCAGCTCTGTGGGAAGCTAAGAAACAACTCGCTCTGCACAGTCCTCTTACAGCCTACCGGCAACATCTCTTACAAAGGTCTGCGAAACGCAGTTTCTTTGCAGGCCTGATGTGGCTGAAGTAGAACTTCTGCTCTGGGTGTGCTACATTGCCCTAGAGCTCCAAGACACAAAGTGCTGAATCATTTCAAAAGCAGGATATAGGCCCCAAATCATCTTGCTTCCAGCTCTTTGGGAAGCTAAGAAACAACTCGCTCTGCACAGTGCTCTTACAGCCTACCGGGAACATCTCTTCCAAAGGCCTGTGAAACGCAGTTTCTTTGCAGGCCTGATCTGGCTGAAGTAGGACTTCTGCTCTGCGTGTGCTACATTGCCCGAGAGCTGCAAGGCACAACGTGCAGTCTTCTTTCCAAAGGGTGAGTTGGGCCCCAAAGCATCTTGCTTCCAGCTCTTTGGGAAGCTAAGAAACAACTCGCTCTGCACAGTGCTCTCAAGGCCTACCGGGAACATTTCTTACAAAGGCCTCTGAAACGCAATTTCTTTGCAGGCCAGATCCGGCTGAAGTAGAACTTCTGCTCTGGGTGTGCTACATTGCCCTAGAGCTGAAAGGCACAACGTGCAGGCTTCTTTCCAAAGGGCGAGTTGGGCCCAAATCTTCTAGCTTCCAGCTCTTTGGGAAGCTAAGAAACAACTCGCTCTGGACAGAGCTCTTACAGCCTACCGGCAACATCTCTTACAAAGGCCTGTGAAATGCAGTTTCATTGCATGCCTAATCTGGCTGAAGTAGAACTTCTGCTCTAGGTGTGCTACATTGCACTAGAGCTAAAAGGCACAAAGCCCAGCCTTGTTTACAAAGGGGAAGAGAGGCCCCAACGTATCTGGCTTCCAGCTCTTTGGGAAGCTATGAAACAACTCGCTCTGCACAGTGCTCTTACAGCCTACCGGGAACATCTCTTCCAAAGGCCTGTGAAACGCAGTTTCTTTGAAGGCCTGATCTGGCTGAAGTAGAACTTCTGCTCTGCGTGTGCTACATTGCCCTAGAGCTCCAAGGCACAAAGTGCTGAATCATTTCCAAAGACGGAGATACGCCCCAAAGCATCTTGCTTCCAGCTCTTTGGGAAGCTAAGAAACAACTCGCTCTGCACAGTCCTCTTACAGCCTACCGGGAACATCTCTTACAAAGGCCTTTGAAACGCAGTTTCTTTGCAGGCCTGATCGGGCTGAATTAGAAATTCTGCTCTGGGTGTGCTAAATTGCCCTAGAGCTCCAAGGCACAAAGTGCTGAATCATTTCCAAAGACGGAGATATGCCCCAAAGCATCTTGCTTCCAGCTCTTTGGGAATCTAAGAAACAACTCACTCTGCAGAGTGCTCTTACAGCCTACCGGGAACATCTCTTACAAAGGCCTAAGAAACGCAGTTTCTTTGCAGGCCTGATCTGGCTGAAGTAGAACTTCTGCTCTGGGTGAGCTACATTGCCCTAGAGCTGAAAGGCACAACGTGCAGGCTTCTTTCCAAAGGGCGAGTTGGACCCAAAGCACCAAGCTTCCAGCTGTTTGGGAAGCTAAGAAAAAACTCGCTCTGCACAGTGCTATTACAGCCTACCGGGAAACATCTCTTACAAAGCCCTGTGAAACGCAGTTTCTTTGCAGGCCTGATGTGGGTGAAGTAGAACTTCTGCTCTGGGTGTGCTACATTGCCCTAAAGCTTCTACTCACAAAGTGCTGAATTATTTCCAAAGACGGAGATAGGCCCAAAGCATCTTGCTTCCAGCTCTTTGGGAAGCTAAGAAACAACTCGCTCTGCACAGTGCTCTTACAGCCTACCGGGAACATCTCTTACAAAGGCCTGTCACACGCAGTTTCTTTGCAGGCCTGACTGGCTGAAGTAGAACTTCAGCTCTGGGTGTGCTGCATTGCCCTAGAGCTGTAAGGCACAATGTGCAGGCTTCTATGCAAAGGGTGAGTGGGGCCCCAAAGCATCTTGCGTCCAGCTCTTTGGGAAGCTAAGAAACAACTCGCTCTGCTCAGTGCTCTTACAGCCTACCGGGAACATCTCTTAAAAAGGCCTGTGAAACTCAGTTTCTTTGCAGGCCTGATCTGGCTGACGCAGAACTTCTGCTCTGGGTGTGCTACATTGCCCTAGAGCTGAGAGGCACAAAGCCCAGCCTTGTTTACAAAGGGGAAGAGAGGCCCCAAAGTATCTTGATTCCAGCTCTTTGGGAAGCTAAGAAACAACTCGCTCTGCACAGTGCTCTTACAGCTTACCGGGAACATCTCTTACAAAGGCCTGTGAAACGCAGTTACTTTGCAGGCCTGATCTGGCTGCAGTAGAACTTCTGCTCTGCGTGTACTACATTGCCCTAGAGCTTCAAGGCACAAAGCCCTGCCTTGTTTCCAGAGGGGAAGATAGGCCCCAAAGCATCTTGCTTCCAGCCCTTTGGGAAGCTAAGACACAACTCGCTCGGCACAGTGCTCTTACAGCCTACCAGAAACATCTCTTAAAAAGGCCTGTGAAACGCAGTTTCTTTGCAAGCCTGATCTGGCTGAAGTAGAAATTCTGCTCTGGGTGTGCTACGTTGCCCTAGAGCTCCAAGGCTCAAAGTGCTGAATCATTTCCAAAGACGGAGTTATGCCCCAAAGCATCTTGCTTCCAGATCTTTGGGAATCTAAGAAACAACTCACTCTGCAGAGTGCTCTTACAGCCTACCGGGAACATCTCTTACAAAGGCCTAAGAAACGCAGTTTCTTTGCAGGCCTGATCTGGCTGAAGTAGAACTTCTGCTCTGGGTGAGCTACATTGCCCTAGAGCTGAAAGGCACAACGTGCAGGCTTCTTTCCAAAGGGCGAGTTGGACCCAAAGCACCAAGCTTCCAGCTGTTTGGGAAGCTAAGAAAAAACTCGCTCTGCACAGTGCTATTACAGCCTACCGGGAAACATCTCTTACAAAGCCCTGTGAAACGCAGTTTCTTTGCAGGCCTGATGTGGGTGAAGTAGAACTTCTGCTCTGGGTGTGCTACATTGCCCTAAAGCTTCTACTCACAAAGTGCTGAATTATTTCCAAAGACGGAGATAGGCCCAAAGCATCTTGCTTCCAGCTCTTTGGGAAGCTAAGAAACAACTCGCTCTGCACAGTGCTCTTACAGCCTACCGGGAACATCTCTTACAAAGGCCTGTCACACGCAGTTTCTTTGCAGGCCTGACTGGCTGAAGTAGAACTTCAGCTCTGGGTGTGCTGCATTGCCCTAGAGCTGTAAGGCACAATGTGCAGGCTTCTATGCAAAGGGTGAGTGGGGCCCCAAAGCATCTTGCGTCCAGCTCTTTGGGAAGCTAAGAAACAACTCGCTCTGCTCAGTGCTCTTACAGCCTACCGGGAACATCTCTTAAAAAGGCCTGTGAAACTCAGTTTCTTTGCAGGCCTGATCTGGCTGACGCAGAACTTCTGCTCTGGGTGTGCTACATTGCCCTAGAGCTGAGAGGCACAAAGCCCAGCCTTGTTTACAAAGGGGAAGAGAGGCCCCAAAGTATCTTGCTTCCAGCTCTTTGGGAAGCTAAGAAACAACTCGCTCTGCACAGTGCTCTTACAGCTTACCGGGAACATCTCTTACAAAGGCCTGTGAAACGCAGTTACTTTGCAGGCCTGATCTGGCTGCAGTAGAACTTCTGCTCTGCGTGTACTACATTGCCCTAGAGCTTCAAGGCACAAAGCCCTGCCTTGTTTCCAGAGGGGAAGATAGGCCCCAAAGCATCTTGCTTCCAGCCCTTTGGGAAGCTAAGACACAACTCGCTCGGCACAGTGCTCTTACAGCCTACCAGAAACATCTCTTAAAAAGGCCTGTGAAACGCAGTTTCTTTGCAAGCCTGATCTGGCTGAAGTAGAAATTCTGCTCTGGGTGTGCTACGTTGCCCTAGAGCTCCAAGGCTCAAAGTGCTGAATCATTTCCAAAGACGGAGTTATGCCCCAAAGCATCTTGCTTCCAGATCTTTGGGAATCTAAGAAACAACTCACTCTGCAGAGTGCTCTTACAGCCTACCGGGAACATCTCTTACAAAGGCCTAAGAAACGCAGTTTCTTTGCAGGCCTGATCTGGCTGAAGTAGAACTTCTGCTCTGGGTGAGCTACATTGCCCTAGAGCTGAAAGGCACAACGTGCAGGCTTCTTTCCAAAGGGCGAGTTGGACCCAAAGCACCAAGCTTCCAGCTGTTTGGGAAGCTAAGAAAAAACTCGCTCTGCACAGTGCTATTACAGCCTACCGGGAAACATCTCTTACAAAGCCCTGTGAAACGCAGTTTCTTTGCAGGCCTGATGTGGGTGAAGTAGAACTTCTGCTCTGGGTGTGCTACATTGCCCTAAAGCTTCTACTCACAAAGTGCTGAATTATTTCCAAAGACGGAGATAGGCCCAAAGCATCTTGCTTCCAGCTCTTTGGGAAGCTAAGAAACAACTCGCTCTGCACAGTGCTCTTACAGCCTACCGGGAACATCTCTTACAAAGGCCTGTCACACGCAGTTTCTTTGCAGGCCTGACTGGCTGAAGTAGAACTTCAGCTCTGGGTGTGCTGCATTGCCCTAGAGCTGTAAGGCACAATGTGCAGGCTTCTATGCAAAGGGTGAGTGGGGCCCCAAAGCATCTTGCGTCCAGCTCTTTGGGAAGCTAAGAAACAACTCGCTCTGCTCAGTGCTCTTACAGCCTACCGGGAACATCTCTTAAAAAGGCCTGTGAAACTCAGTTTCTTTGCAGGCCTGATCTGGCTGACGCAGAACTTCTGCTCTGGGTGTGCTACATTGCCCTAGAGCTGAGAGGCACAAAGCCCAGCCTTGTTTACAAAGGGGAAGAGAGGCCCCAAAGTATCTTGATTCCAGCTCTTTGGGAAGCTAAGAAACAACTCGCTCTGCACAGTGCTCTTACAGCCTACCGGGAACATCTCTTACAAAGGCCTGTGAAACGCAGTTTCTTTGCAGGCCTGATCTGGCTGCAGTAGAACTTCTGCTCTGCGTGTGCTACATTGCCCTAGAGCTTCAAGGCACAAAGCCCTGCCTTGTTTCCAGAGGGGAAGATAGGCCCCAAAGCATCTTGCTTCCAGCCCTTTGGGAAGCTAAGACACAACTCGCTCGGCACAGTGCTCTTACAGCCTATCAGAAACATCTCTTACAAAGGCCTGTGAAACGCAGTTTCTTTGCAGGCCTGATCTGGGTGAAGTAGAAATTCTGCTCTGGGTGTGCTACGTTGCCCTAGAGCTCCAAGGCACAAAGTGCTGAATCATTTCCAAAGACGGAGTTATGCCCCAAAGCATCTTGCGTCCAGCTCTTTGGGAAGCTAAGAAACAACTCGCTCTGCTCAGTGCTCTTACAGCCAACCGGGAACATCTCTTACAAAGGCCTGTGAAACGCAGTTTCTTTGCAGGCCTGATCTGGCTGAAGTAGAACTTCTGCTCTGCGTGTGCTACATTGCCCGAGAGCTGCAAGGCACAATGTGCAGTCTTCTCTCCAAAGGGTGAGTTGGGCCCCAAAGCATCTTGCTTCCAGCTCTTTGGGAAGCTAAGAAACAACTCGCTCTGCACAGTCCTCTTACAGCCTACCGGCAACATCTCTTACAAAGGTCTGCGAAACGCAGTTTCTTTGCAGGCCTGATGTGGCTGAAGTAGAACTGCTGCTCTGGGTGTGCTACATTGCCCTAGAGCTCCAAGGCACAAAGTGCTGAATCATTTCCAAAGACGGAGTTATGCCCCAAAGCATCTTGCTTCCAGCTCTTTGGGAAGCTAAGAAACAACTCGCTCTGCACAGTGCTCTTGCAGCCTACCGGGAACATCTCTTACAAAGGCCTCTGAAACGCAATTTCTTTGCAGGCCAGATCTGGTTGAAGTAGAACTTCTGCTCTGGGTGTGCTACATTGCCCTAGAGCTGAAAGGCACAACGTGCAGTCTTCTTTCAAAGGGCGAGTTGCTTCCCAAAACTTCTTGCTTCCAGCTCTTTGGGAACCTAAGAAACAACTCGCTCTGCACAGTGTTCTTACAGCCTACCGGGAACATCTCTTACAAGGGCCTGTGACACGCAGTTTCTTTGCAGACCTGATCTGGCTGAAGTAGAACTTCTGCTCTGGGTGTGCTACATTGCCCTAGAGCTGAAAGGCACAATGTGCAGACTTCTATCCAAAGGGCGAGTTGGGCCCCAAAGCATCTTGCATCCAGCTCTTTGGGAAGCTAAGAAACAACTGGCTCTGCTCAGTGCTCTTACAGCCTACCGGGAACATCTCTTACAAGGGCCTGTGACACGCAGTTTCTTTGCAGACCTGATCTGGCTGAAGTAGAACTTCTGCTCTGGGTGTGCTACATTGCCCTAGAGCTGAAAGGCACAATGTGCAGACTTCTATCCAAAGGGCGAGTTGGGCCCCAAAGCATCTTGCTTCCAGATCTTTGGGAAGCTAAGAAACAACTGGCTCTGCTCAGTGCTCTTACAGCCTACCGGGAACATCTCTTAAAAAGGCCTGTGAAACTCAGTTTCTTTGCAGGCCTGATCTGGCTGAGGCAGAACTTCTGCTCTGGGTGTGCTACATTGCCCTAGAGCTGAAAGGCACAAAGCCCAGCCTTGTTTACAAAGGGGAAGAGAGGCCCCAAAGTATCTTGCTTCCAGCTCTTTGGGAAGCTAAGAAACAACTCGCTCTGCACAGTGCTCTTACAGCCTACCGGGAACATCTCTTACAAAGGCCTGCGAAACACAGTTTCTTTGCAGGCCTGATCTGGGTGAAGTAGAACTTCTGCTCTGGGTGTGCTACATTGCCCTAAAGCTTCTAGGCAGAAAGTGCTGAATTATTTCCAAAGACGGAGATAGGCCCAAAGCATCTTGCTTCCAGCTCTTTGGGAAGCTAAGAAACAACTCGCTCTGCACAGTGCTCTTACAGCCTACCGGGAACATCTCTTACAAAGGCCTGTGAAACGCAGTTTCTTTGCAGGCCTGATCTGGCTGAAGTAGAACTTCTGCTCTGGGTGTGCTACATTGCCCTAGAGCTCCAAGGCACAAAGTGCTGAATCATTTCGAAAGATGGAGATACGCCCAAAAGCATCTTGCTTCCAGCTCTTTGGGAAGCTAAGAAACAACTCGCTCTGCACAGTGCTCTTACAGCCTACCGGGAACATCTCTTACAAAGGCCTGTGAAACGCAGTTTCTTTGCAGGCCTGATCTGGCTGAAGTAGAACTTCTGCTCTGGGTGTGCTACATTACCCTAGAGTTGCAAGGCAAAACGTGCAGTCTTCTTTCCAAAGGGCGAGTTGCTTCCCAAAGCATCTTGCTTCCAGCTCTTTGGGAAGCTAAGAAACAATTCGCTCTTCACAGTGCTCTTACAGCCTACCGGGAACATCTCTTACAAAGGCCTGTGAAACGCAGTTTCTTTGCAGGCCTGATCTGGCTGAAGTAGAACTTCTGCTCTGGGTGTGCTACATTGCCCTAGAGCTGTAAGGCACAATGTGCAGGCTTCTATCCAAAGGGTGAGTTGGGCCCCAAAGCATCTTGGGTCCAGCTCTTTGGGAAGCTAAGAAACAACTCGCTCTGCTCAGTGCTCTTAGAGCCTACCGGGAACATCTCTTAAAAAGGCCTGTGAAACTTTGTTTCTTTGCAGGCCTGATCTGGCTGAAGCAGAACTTCTGCTCTGGGTGTGCTACATTGCCCTAGAGCTGAAAGGCACAAAGCCCAGCCTTGTTTACAAAGGGGAAGAGAGGCCCCAAAGTATCTTGCTTCCAGCTCTTTGGGAAGCTAAGAAACAACTCGCTCTGCACAGTGCTCTTACAGCTTACCGGGAACATCTCTTACAAAGGCCTGTGAAACGCAGTTACTTTGCAGGCCTGATCTGGCTGCAGTAGAACTTCTGCTCTGCGTGTACTACATTGCCCTAGAGCTTCAAGGCACAAAGCCCTGCCTTGTTTCCAGAGGGGAAGATAGGCCCCAAAGCATCTTGCTTCCAGCCCTTTGGGAAGCTAAGACACAACTCGCTCGGCACAGTGCTCTTACAGCCTACCAGAAACATCTCTTAAAAAGGCCTGTGAAACGCAGTTTCTTTGCAAGCCTGATCTGGCTGAAGTAGAAATTCTGCTCTGGGTGTGCTACGTTGCCCTAGAGCTCCAAGGCTCAAAGTGCTGAATCATTTCCAAAGACGGAGTTATGCCCCAAAGCATCTTGCTTCCAGATCTTTGGGAATCTAAGAAACAACTCACTCTGCAGAGTGCTCTTACAGCCTACCGGGAACATCTCTTACAAAGGCCTAAGAAACGCAGTTTCTTTGCAGGCCTGATCTGGCTGAAGTAGAACTTCTGCTCTGGGTGAGCTACATTGCCCTAGAGCTGAAAGGCACAACGTGCAGGCTTCTTTCCAAAGGGCGAGTTGGACCCAAAGCACCAAGCTTCCAGCTGTTTGGGAAGCTAAGAAAAAACTCGCTCTGCACAGTGCTATTACAGCCTACCGGGAAACATCTCTTACAAAGCCCTGTGAAACGCAGTTTCTTTGCAGGCCTGATGTGGGTGAAGTAGAACTTCTGCTCTGGGTGTGCTACATTGCCCTAAAGCTTCTACTCACAAAGTGCTGAATTATTTCCAAAGACGGAGATAGGCCCAAAGCATCTTGCTTCCAGCTCTTTGGGAAGCTAAGAAACAACTCGCTCTGCACAGTGCTCTTACAGCCTACCGGGAACATCTCTTACAAAGGCCTGTCACACGCAGTTTCTTTGCAGGCCTGACTGGCTGAAGTAGAACTTCAGCTCTGGGTGTGCTGCATTGCCCTAGAGCTGTAAGGCACAATGTGCAGGCTTCTATGCAAAGGGTGAGTGGGGCCCCAAAGCATCTTGCGTCCAGCTCTTTGGGAAGCTAAGAAACAACTCGCTCTGCTCAGTGCTCTTACAGCCTACCGGGAACATCTCTTAAAAAGGCCTGTGAAACTCAGTTTCTTTGCAGGCCTGATCTGGCTGACGCAGAACTTCTGCTCTGGGTGTGCTACATTGCCCTAGAGCTGAGAGGCACAAAGCCCAGCCTTGTTTACAAAGGGGAAGAGAGGCCCCAAAGTATCTTGATTCCAGCTCTTTGGGAAGCTAAGAAACAACTCGCTCTGCACAGTGCTCTTACAGCCTACCGGGAACATCTCTTACAAAGGCCTGTGAAACGCAGTTTCTTTGCAGGCCTGATCTGGCTGCAGTAGAACTTCTGCTCTGCGTGTGCTACATTGCCCTAGAGCTTCAAGGCACAAAGCCCTGCCTTGTTTCCAGAGGGGAAGATAGGCCCCAAAGCATCTTGCTTCCAGCCCTTTGGGAAGCTAAGACACAACTCGCTCGGCACAGTGCTCTTACAGCCTATCAGAAACATCTCTTACAAAGGCCTGTGAAACGCAGTTTCTTTGCAGGCCTGATCTGGGTGAAGTAGAAATTCTGCTCTGGGTGTGCTACGTTGCCCTAGAGCTCCAAGGCACAAAGTGCTGAATCATTTCCAAAGACGGAGTTATGCCCCAAAGCATCTTGCGTCCAGCTCTTTGGGAAGCTAAGAAACAACTCGCTCTGCTCAGTGCTCTTACAGCCAACCGGGAACATCTCTTACAAAGGCCTGTGAAACGCAGTTTCTTTGCAGGCCTGATCTGGCTGAAGTAGAACTTCTGCTCTGCGTGTGCTACATTGCCCGAGAGCTGCAAGGCACAATGTGCAGTCTTCTCTCCAAAGGGTGAGTTGGGCCCCAAAGCATCTTGCTTCCAGCTCTTTGGGAAGCTAAGAAACAACTCGCTCTGCACAGTCCTCTTACAGCCTACCGGGAACATCTCTTACAAGGGCCTGTGACACGCAGTTTCTTTGCAGACCTGATCTGGCTGAAGTAGAACTTCTGCTCTGGGTGTGCTACATTGCCCTAGAGCTGAAAGGCACAATGTGCAGACTTCTATCCAAAGGGCGAGTTGGGCCCCAAAGCATCTTGCATCCAGCTCTTTGGGAAGCTAAGAAACAACTGGCTCTGCTCAGTGCTCTTACAGCCTACCGGGAACATCTCTTACAAGGGCCTGTGACACGCAGTTTCTTTGCAGACCTGATCTGGCTGAAGTAGAACTTCTGCTCTGGGTGTGCTACATTGCCCTAGAGCTGAAAGGCACAATGTGCAGACTTCTATCCAAAGGGCGAGTTGGGCCCCAAAGCATCTTGCTTCCAGATCTTTGGGAAGCTAAGAAACAACTGGCTCTGCTCAGTGCTCTTACAGCCTACCGGGAACATCTCTTAAAAAGGCCTGTGAAACTCAGTTTCTTTGCAGGCCTGATCTGGCTGAGGCAGAACTTCTGCTCTGGGTGTGCTACATTGCCCTAGAGCTGAAAGGCACAAAGCCCAGCCTTGTTTACAAAGGGGAAGAGAGGCCCCAAAGTATCTTGCTTCCAGCTCTTTGGGAAGCTAAGAAACAACTCGCTCTGCACAGTGCTCTTACAGCCTACCGGGAACATCTCTTACAAAGGCCTGCGAAACACAGTTTCTTTGCAGGCCTGATCTGGGTGAAGTAGAACTTCTGCTCTGGGTGTGCTACATTGCCCTAAAGCTTCTAGGCAGAAAGTGCTGAATTATTTCCAAAGACGGAGATAGGCCCAAAGCATCTTGCTTCCAGCTCTTTGGGAAGCTAAGAAACAACTCGCTCTGCACAGTGCTCTTACAGCCTACCGGGAACATCTCTTACAAAGGCCTGTGAAACGCAGTTTCTTTGCAGGCCTGATCTGGCTGAAGTAGAACTTCTGCTCTGGGTGTGCTACATTGCCCTAGAGCTCCAAGGCACAAAGTGCTGAATCATTTCGAAAGATGGAGATACGCCCAAAAGCATCTTGCTTCCAGCTCTTTGGGAAGCTAAGAAACAACTCGCTCTGCACAGTGCTCTTACAGCCTACCGGGAACATCTCTTACAAAGGCCTGTGAAACGCAGTTTCTTTGCAGGCCTGATCTGGCTGAAGTAGAACTTCTGCTCTGGGTGTGCTACATTACCCTAGAGTTGCAAGGCAAAACGTGCAGTCTTCTTTCCAAAGGGCGAGTTGCTTCCCAAAGCATCTTGCTTCCAGCTCTTTGGGAAGCTAAGAAACAATTCGCTCTTCACAGTGCTCTTACAGCCTACCGGGAACATCTCTTACAAAGGCCTGTGAAACGCAGTTTCTTTGCAGGCCTGATCTGGCTGAAGTAGAACTTCTGCTCTGGGTGTGCTACATTGCCCTAGAGCTGTAAGGCACAATGTGCAGGCTTCTATCCAAAGGGTGAGTTGGGCCCCAAAGCATCTTGGGTCCAGCTCTTTGGGAAGCTAAGAAACAACTCGCTCTGCTCAGTGCTCTTAGAGCCTACCGGGAACATCTCTTAAAAAGGCCTGTGAAACTTTGTTTCTTTGCAGGCCTGATCTGGCTGAAGCAGAACTTCTGCTCTGGGTGTGCTACATTGCCCTAGAGCTGAAAGGCACAAAGCCCAGCCTTGTTTACAAAGGGGAAGAGAGGCCCCAAAGTATCTTGCTTCCAGCTCTTTGGGAAGCTAAGAAACAACTCGCTCTGCACAGTGCTCTTACAGCTTACCGGGAACATCTCTTACAAAGGCCTGTGAAACGCAGTTACTTTGCAGGCCTGATCTGGCTGCAGTAGAACTTCTGCTCTGCGTGTACTACATTGCCCTAGAGCTTCAAGGCACAAAGCCCTGCCTTGTTTCCAGAGGGGAAGATAGGCCCCAAAGCATCTTGCTTCCAGCCCTTTGGGAAGCTAAGACACAACTCGCTCGGCACAGTGCTCTTACAGCCTACCAGAAACATCTCTTAAAAAGGCCTGTGAAACGCAGTTTCTTTGCAAGCCTGATCTGGCTGAAGTAGAAATTCTGCTCTGGGTGTGCTACGTTGCCCTAGAGCTCCAAGGCTCAAAGTGCTGAATCATTTCCAAAGACGGAGTTATGCCCCAAAGCATCTTGCTTCCAGATCTTTGGGAAGCTAAGACACAACTCGCTCTGCACAGTGCTCTTACAGCCTACCGGGAACATCTCTTACAAAGGCCTTTGAAATGCAGTTTCTTTGCAGGCCTGATCGGGCTGAATTACAAATTCTGCTCTGGGTGTGCTAAATTGCCCTAGAGCTCCAAGGCACAAAGTGCTGAATCATTTCCAAACGGAGTTATGCCCCAAAGCATCTTGCTTCCAGCTCTTTGGGAAGCTAAGAAACAACTCGCTCTGCTCAGTGCTCTTACAGCCAACCGGGAACATCTCTTACAAAGGCCTGTGAAACGCAGTTTCTTTGCAGGCCTGATCTGGCTGAAGTAGAAATTCTGCTCTGGGTGTGCTACACTGCCATAGAGCTGAAAGGCACAACGTGCAGTCTTCTTTCAAGGGCGAGTTGCTTCCCAAAGCATCTTGCTTCCAGCGCTTTGGGAACCTAAGAAACAACTCGCTCTGCACAGTGCTCTTACAGCCTACCGGGAACATCTCTTACAAGGGCCTGTGACACGCAGTTTCTTTGCAGACCTGATCTGGCTGAAGTAGAACCTCTGCTCTGGGTGTGCTACATTGCCCTAGAGCTGAAAGGGACAATGTGCAGACTTCTATCCAAAGGGCGAGTTGGGCCCCAAAGCATCTTGCTTCCAGCTCTTTGGGAAGCTAAGAAACAACTGGCTCTGCTCAGTGCTCTTACAGCCTACCGGGAACATCTCTTAAAAAGGCCTGTGAAAATCAGTTTCTTTGCAGGCCTGATCTGGCTGAAGCAGAACTTCTGCTCTGGGTGTGCTACATTGCCCTAGAGCTGAAAGGCACAAAGCCCACCCTTGTTTACAAAGGGGAAGAGAGGCCCCAAAGTATCTTGCTTCCAGCTCTTTGGGAAGCTAAGAAACAACTCGCTCTGCACAGTGCTCTTTCAGCCTACCGGGAACATCTCTTACAAAGGCCTGCGAAACACAGTTTCTTTGCAGGCCAGTTCTGGCTGAAGTAGAACTTCTGCTCTGGGTGTGCTACATTGCCCTAGAGCTGAAAGGCAAACAGTGCTGAATTATTTCCAAAGACGGAGATAGGCCCAAAGCATCTTGCTTCCAGCTCTTTGGGAAGCTAAGAAACAACTCGCTCTGCACAGTGCTCTTACAGCCTACCGGGAACATCTCTTCCAAAGGCCTGTGAAACGCAGTTTCTTTGCAGGCCTGATCTGGCTGAAGTAGAACTTCTGCTCTGGGTGTGCTACATTGCCCTAGAGCTCCAAGGCACAAAGTGCTGAATCATTTCCAAAGATGGAGATACGCCCAAAAGCATCTTGCTTCCAGCTCTTTGGGAAGCTAAGAAACAACTCGCTCTGCACAGTGCTCTTACAGCCTACCGGGAACATCTCTTACAAAGGCCTGTGAAACGCAGTTTCTTTGCAGGCCTGATCTGGCTGAAGTAGAAATTCTGCTCTGGGTGTGCTACATTACCCTAGAGTTGCAAGGCAAAACGTGCAGTCTTCTTTCCAAAGGGCGAGTTGCTTCCCAAAGCATCTTGCTTCCAGCTCTTTGGGAAGCTAAGAAACAACTCGCTCTTCACAGTGCTCTTACAGCCTACCGGGAACATCTCTTACAAAGGCCTGTGAAACGCAGTTTCTTTGCAGGCCTGATCTGGCTGAAGTAGAACTTCTGCTCTGGGTGTGCTACATTGCCCTAGAGCTGTAAGGCACAATGTGCAGGCTTCTATCCAAAGGGTGAGTTGGGCCCCAAAGCATCTTGGGTCCAGCTCTTTGGGAAGCTAAGAAACAACTCGCTCTGCTCAGTGCTCTTACAGCCTACCGGGAACATCTCTTAAAAAGGCCTGTGAAACTCTGTTTCTTTGCAGGCCTGATCTGGCTGAAGCAGAACTTCTGCTCTGGGTGTGCTACATTGCCCTAGAGCTGAAAGGCACAAAGCCCAGCCTTGTTTACAAAGGGGAAGAGAACCCCCAAAGTATCTTGCTTCCAGCTCTTTGGGAAGCTAAGAAACAACTCGCTCTGCACAGTGCTCTTACAGCCTACCGGGAACATCTCTTACAAAGGCCTGTGAAACGCAGTTTCTTTGCAGGCCTGATCTGGCTGCAGTAAAAATTCTGCTCTGCGTGTACTACATTGCCCTAGAGCTTCAAGTCACAAAGCCCTGCCTTGTTTCCAAGGGGAAGATAGGCCCCAAAGCATCTTGCTTCCAGCCCTTTGGGAAGCTAAGACACAACTCGGTCGGCACAGTGCTCTTACAGCCTACCAGAAACATCTCTTACAAAGGCCTGTGAAACGCAGTTTCTTTGCAGGCCTGATCTGGGTGAAGTAGAAATTCTGCTCTGGGTGTGCTACGTTGCCCTAGAGCTCCAAGGCTCAAAGTGCTGAATCATTTCCAAAGACGGAGTTATGCCCCAAAGCATCTTGCTTCCAGCTCTTTGGGAAGCTAGGAAACAACTCGCTCTGCACAGTGCTCTTACAGCCTACCGGGAACATCTCTTACAAAGGCCTTTGAAACGCAGTTTCTTTGCAGGCCTGATCGGGCTGAATTACAAATTCTGCTCTGGGTGTGCTAAATTGCCCTAGAGCTCCAAGGCACAAAGTGCTGAATCATTTCCAAAGACGGAGTTATGCCCCAAAGCATCTTGCTTCCAGCTCTTTGGGAAGCTAAGAAACAACTCGCTCTGCTCAGTGCTCTTACAGCCAACTGGGAACATCTCTTACAAAGGCCTGTGAAACGCAGTTTCTTTGCAGGCCTGATCTGGCTGAAGTAGAACTTCTGCTCTGCGTGTGCTACATTGCCCGAGAGCTGCAAGGCACAACGTGCAGTCTTCTTTCCTAAGTGTGAGTTGGGCCCCAAAGCATCTTGCTTCCAGCTCTTTGGGAAGCTAAGAAACAACTCGCTCTGCACAGTGCTCTTAAGGCCTACCGGGAACATCTCTTACAAAGGCCTGTGAAACGCAATTTCTTTGCAGGCCAGATCTGGCTGAAGTAGAACTTCTGCTCTGGGTGTGCTACATTGCCCTAAAGCTTCTAGGCACAAAGTACTGAATTATTTCCAGGAACGGAGATAGGCGCAAAGCATCTTGCTTCCAGCTCTTTGGGAAGCTAAGAAACAACTCGCTCTGCTCAGTGCTCTTACAGCCTACCGGGAACATCTATTAAAAAGGCCTGTGAAACTCAGTTTCTTTGAAGGCCTGATCTGGCTGAAGCAGAACTTCTGCTCTGGGTGTGCTACATTGCCCTAGAGCTGAAAGGCACAAAGCCCAGCCTTGTTTACAAAGGGGAAGAGAGGCCCCAAAGTATCTTGCTTCCAGCTCTTTGGGAAGCTAAGAAATAACTCGCTCTGCACAGTGCTCTTACAGCCTAGCGGGAACATCTCTTCCAAAGGCCTGTGAAACGCAGTTTCTTTGCAGGCCTGATCTGGCTGCAGTAGAACTTCTGCTCTGCGTGTGCTACATTGCCCTAGAGCTTCAAGGCACAAAGCCCTTCCTTGTTTCCAGAGGGGAAGATAGGCCCCAAAGCATCTTGCTTCCAGCCCTTTGGGAAGCTAAGAAACAACTCACTCTGCACAGTGCTCTTACAGCCAACCGGGAACATCACTTACAAAGGCCTGTGAAACGCAGTTTCTTTGCAGGCCTGATCTGGCTCAAGTAGAACTTCTGCTCTGGGTGTGCTACATTGCCCTAGAGTTTCCATGCACAAGTCCCACCTTGTATCCGCCTGGAGAGAGGCCCTAAATAATCTTGCTTCCAGCGATTTGGGAAGCTAAGAAACAACTCGCTGTGCACAGTGCTCTTACAGCCTACCGGGAACATCTCTTACAAAGGCCTGAGAAATGCAGTTTCTTTGCAGGCCTGATCTGGCTGAATTAGAACTTCTGCTCTGGGTGTGCTAAATTGCCCTAGAGCTCCAAGGCACAAGTGCTGAATCATTTCAAAAGACGGAGATATGCCCCAAATCATCTTGCTTCCAGCTCTTTCCGAATCTAAGAAACAACTCACTCTGCACAGTGCTCTTACAGCCTACCGGGAACATCTCTTACAAAGGCCTGAGAAATGCAGTTTCTTTGCAGGCCTGATCTGGCTGAAGCAGAACTTCTGCTCTGGGTGTGCTACATTGCCCTAGAGCTGAAAGGCACAAAGCCCAGCCTTGTTTACAAAGGGGAAGAGAGGCCCCAAAGTATCTTGCTTCCAGCTCTTTGGGAAGCTAAGAAACAACTCGCTCTGCACAGTGCTCTTACAGCCTGCCGGGAACATCTCTTACAAAGGCCTGCGAAACACAGTTTCTTTGCAGGCCAGTTCTGGCTGAAGTAGAACTTCTGCTCTGGGTGTGCTACATTGCCCTAGAGCTGAAAGGGACAACGTGCAGTCTTCTTTCCAAAGGGCGAGTTGGACCCAAAGCATCAAGCTTCCAGCTGTTTGGGAAGCTAAGAAAAAACTCGCTCTGCACAGTGCTATTACAGCCTACCGGGAAAAATCTCTTACAAAGCCCTGTGAAACGCAGTTTCTTTGCAGGCCTGATGTGGGTGAAGTAGAACTTCTGCTCTGGGTGTGCTACATTGCCCTAAAGCTTCTAGGCACAAAGTGCTGAATTATTTCCAAAGACGGAGATAGGCCCAAAGCATCTTGCTTCCAGCTCTTTGGGAACCTAAGAAACAACTCGCTCTGCACAGTGCTCTTACAGCCTACGGGGAACATCTCTTACAAAGGCCTGTGAAACGCAGTTTGTTTGCAGGCCTGATCTGGCTGAAGTAGAACTTCTGCTCTGGGTGTGCTACATTGCCCTAGAGCTCCAAGGCACAAAGTGCTGAATCATTTCCAAAGATGGAGATACGCCCAAAAGCATCTTGCTTCCAGCTCTTTGGGAAGCTAAGAAACAACTCGCTCTGCACAGTGCTCTTACAGCCTACCGGGAACATCTCTTACAAAGGCCTGTGAAACGCAGTTTCTTTGCAGGACTGATCTGGCTGAAGTAGAAATTCTGCTCTGGGTGTGCTACATTACCCTAGAGCTGCAAGGCACAACGTGCAGTCTTCTTTCAAAGGGCGAGTTGCCTCCCAAAGCATCTTCCTTCCAGCTCTTTGGGAAGCTAAGAAACAACTCGCTCTGCACAGTGCTCTTACAGCCTACCGGGAACATCTCTTACAAAGGCCTGTGACACGCAGTTTCTTTGCAGGCCTGATCTGGCTGAAGTAGAACTTCTGCTCTGGGTGTGCTACATTGCCCTAGAGCTGAAAGGCACAATGTGCAGACTTCTATCCAAAGGGCGAGTTGGGCCCCAAAGCATCTTGCTTCCAGCCCTTTGGGAAGATAAGAAACAACTCGCTCTGCACAGTGCTCTTACAGCCTACCGGGAACATCTCTTACAAAGGCCTGTGAAATGCAGTTTCTTTGCAGGCCTGAACTGGCTGCAGTAGAACTTCTGCTCTGCGTGTGCTACATTGCCCTAGAGCTTCTAGGCACAAAGCCCTGCCTTGTTTCCAGAGGGGAAGATAGGCCCCAAAGCATCTTGCTTCCAGCCCTTTGGGAAGCTAAGACACAACTCGCTCGGCACAGTGCTCTTACAGCCTACCAGAAACATCTCTTACAAAGGCCTGTGAAACGCAGTTTCTTTGCAGGCCTGATCTGGGTGAAATAGAAATTCTGCTCTGGGTGTGCTACGTTGCCATAGAGCTCCAAGGCACAAAGTGCTGAGTCATTTCCAAAGACGGAGTTATGCCCCAAAGCATCTTGCTTCCAGCTCTTTGGGAACCTAAGAAACAACTCGCTCTGCACAGAGCTCTTACAGCCTACCGGCAACATCTCTTACAAAGGCCTGTGAAATGCAGTTTCTTTGCAGGCCTGATCTGGCTGAAGTAGAACTTCTGCTTTAGGTGTGCTACATTGCCCTAGAGCGGAAACGGACAACGTGCAGGCTTCTTTCCAAAGGGCGAGTTGGGCCCAAAGCATCTAGCTTCCAGCTCTTTGGGAAGCTAAGAAACAACACGCTCTGCACAGAGCTCTTACAGCCTACCGGCAACATCTCTTACAAAGGCCTGTGAAACGCAGTTTCTTTGCAGGCCTGAACTGGCTGAAGTAGAACTTCTGCTCTGCGTGTGCTAGATTGCCCGAGAGCTGCTAGGCACAACGTGCAGTCTTCTTTCCAAAGGGTGAGTTCGGCCCCAAAGCATCTTGCTTCCAGCTCTTTGGGAAGCTAAGAAACAACTCGCTCTGCACAGTGCTCTTAAGGCCTACCGGGAACATCTCTTACAAAGGCCTGTGAAACGCAATTTCCTTGCAGGCCAGATCAGGCTGAAGTAGAACTTCTGCTCTGGGTGTGCTACATTGCCCTAGAGCTGAAAGGCACAACGTGCAGTCTTCTTTCCAAAGGGCGAGTTGGGCCCAAAGCATCTAGCTTCCAGCTCTTTGGGAAGCTAAGAAACAACTCGCTCTGCACAGAGCTCTTACAGCCTACCGGCAACATCTCTTACAAAGGCCTGTGAAATGCAGTTTCTTTGCAGGCCTGATCTGGCTGAAGTAGTTCTTCTGCTCTAGGTGTGCTACATTACCCTAGAGCTGAAACGCACAACGTGCAGGCTTCTTTCCAAAGGGCGAGTTGGGCCCAAAGCATCTAGCTTCCAGCTCTTTGGGAAGCTAAGAAACAACTCGCTCTGCTCAGTGCTCTTACAGCCTACCGGGAACATCTCTTAAAAAGGCCTGTGAAACTCAGTTTCTTTGCAGGCCTGATCTGGCTGAAGCAGAACTTCTGCTCTGGGTGTGCTACATTGCCCTAGAGCTGAAAGGCACAAAGCCCAGCCTTGTTTACAAAGGGGAAGAGAGGCCCCAAAGTATCTTGCTTCCAGCTCTTTGGGAAGCTAAGAAACAACTCGCTCTGCACAGTGCTCTTACAGCCTGCCGGGAACATCTCTTACAAAGGCCTGCGAAACACAGTTTCTTTGCAGGCCAGTTCTGGCTGAAGTAGAACTTCTGCTCTGGGTGTGCTACATTGCCCTAGAGCTGAAAGGGACAACGTGCAGTCTTCTTTCCAAAGGGCGAGTTGGACCCAAAGCATCAAGCTTCCAGCTGTTTGGGAAGCTAAGAAAAAACTCGCTCTGCACAGTGCTATTACAGCCTACCGGGAAAAATCTCTTACAAAGCCCTGTGAAACGCAGTTTCTTTGCAGGCCTGATGTGGGTGAAGTAGAACTTCTGGTCTGGGTGTGCTACATTGCCCTAAAGCTTCTAGGCACAAAGTGCTGAATTATTTCCAAACACGGAGATAGGCCCAAAGCATCTTGCTTCCAGCTCTTTGGGAACCTAAGAAACAACTCGCACTGCACAGTGCTCTTACAGCCTACGGGGAACATCTCTTACAAAGGCCTGTGAAACGCAGTTTGTTTGCAGGCCTGATCTGGCTGAAGTAGAACTTCTGCTCTGGGTGTGCTACATTGCCCTAGAGCTCCAAGGCACAAAGTGATGAATCATTTCCAAAGATGGAGATACGCCCAAAAGCATCTTGCTTCCAGCTATTTGGGAAGCTAAGAAACAACTCGCTCTGCACAGTGCTCTTACAGCCTACCGGGAACATCTCTTACAAAGGCCTGTGAAACGCAGTTTCTTTGCAGGACTGATCTGGCTGAAGTAGAAATTCTGCTCTGGGTGTGCTACATTACCCTAGAGCTGCAAGGCACAACGTGCAGTCTTCTTTCAAAGGGCGAGTTGCCTCCCAAAGCATCTTGCTTCCAGCTCTTTGGGAAGCTAAGAAACAACTCGCTCTGCACAGTGCTCTTACAGCCTACCGGGAACATCTCTTACAAAGGCCTGTGACACGCAGTTTCTTTGCAGGCCTGATCTGGCTGAAGTAGAACTTTTGCTCTGGGTGTGCTACATTGCCCTAGAGCTGAAAGGCACAATGTGCAGACTTCTATCCAAAGGGCGAGTTGGGCCCCAAAGCATCTTGCTTCCAGCCCTTTGGGAAGCTAAGAAACAACTCGCTCTGCTCAGTGCTCTTACAGCCTACCGGGAACATCTCTTAAAAAGGCCTGTGAAACTCAGTTTCTTTGCAGGCCTGATCTGGCTGAAGCAGAACTTCTGCTCTGGGTGTGCTACATTGCCCTAGAGCTGAAAGGCACAAAGCTGAGCCTTGTTTACAAAGGGGAAGAGAGCCCCCAAAGTATCTTGCTTCCAGCTCTTTGGGAAGATAAGAAACAACTCGCTCTGCACAGTGCTCTTACAGCCTACCGGGAACATCTCTTACAAAGGCCTGTGAAATGCAGTTTCTTTGCAGGCCTGAACTGGCTGCAGTAGAACTTCTGCTCTGCGTGTGCTACATTGCCCTAGAGCTTCTAGGCACAAAGCCCTGCCTTGTTTCCAGAGGGGAAGATAGGCCCCAAAGCATCTTGCTTCCAGCCCTTTGGGAAGCTAAGACACAACTCGCTCGGCACAGTGCTCTTACAGCCTACCAGAAACTTCTCTTACAAAGGCCTGTGAAACGCAGTTTCTTTGCAGGCCTGATCTGGGTGAAGTAGAAATTCTGCTCTGGGTGTGCTACGTTGCCCTAGAGCTTCCAAGCACAAGGCCCTACCGTGTATCCACCTGGAGAGAGGCCCTAAAGAATCTTGCTTCCAGCGATTTGGGAAGCTAAGAAACAACTCGCTCTTCACAGTGCTCTTATAGAAAACCGGGAACATCTCTTAGAAAGGCCTGAGAAACGCAGTTTCTTTGCAGGCCTGATCTGGCTGAATTAGAAATTCTGCTCTGGGTGTGCTAAATTGCCCTAGAGCTCCAAGGCACAAAGAACTGAATCATTTCCAAAGACGGAGATATTCCCCAAAGCATCTGGCTTCCAGCTCATTGGGAATCTAAGACAACTCGCTCTGCACAGTCCTCTTACAGCCTACCGGGAACATCTCTTACAAAGGCCTGAGAAACGCAGTTTCTTTGCAGGCCTGATCTGGCTGAAGTAGAACTTTTCCTCTGTGTGTGCTACATAGCCCTAGAGCTGAAATGCACAACGTGCAGGCTTCTTTCCAAAGGGTGAGTTGGGCCCCAGAGCATCTTGCTTCCAGCTCTTTGGGAAGCTAAGAAACAACTCGCTCTGCACAGTGCTCTTACAGCCTACCGGGAACATCTCTTACAAAGGCCTGTGAAACGCAGTTTCTTTGCAGGCCTGATCTGGCTGAAGTAGAACTTCTGCTCTGGGTGTGCTACATTGCCCTAGAGCTGAAAGGCACAACGTGCAGTCTTCTTTCCAAAGGGCGAGTTGGGCCCAAAGCATCTAGCATCCAGCTCTTTGGGAAGCTAAGAAACAACTCGCTCTGCACAGTGCTCTTAAGGCCTACCGGGAACATCTCTTACAAATGCCTGTGAAACGCAGTTTCTTTGCAGGCCTGATCTGGCCGAAGTAGAACTTCTGCTCTGGGTGTGCTACATTGCCCTAAATCTTCTAGTCACAAAGTGCTGAATTATTTCCAAAGACGGAGATAGGCCCAAAGCATCTTGCTTCCAGCTCTTTGGGAAGCTAAGAAACAATTCGCTCTGCACAGTGCTCTTACAGCCTACCGGATACATCTCTTACAAAGGCCTGTGAAATGCAGCTTCTTTGCAGGCCTGAACTGGCTGCAGTAGAACTTCTGCTCTGCGTGTGCTACATTGCCCTAGAGCTTCTAGGCACAAAGCCCTGCTTTGTTTCCAGAGGGGAAGATAGGCCCCAAAGCATCTTGCTTCCAGCCCTTTGGGAAGCTAAGACACAACTCGCTCGGCACAGTGCTCTTACAGCCTACCAGAAACTTCTCTTACAAAGGCCTGTGAAACGCAGTTTCTTTGCAGGCCTGATCTGGGTGAAGTAGAAATTCTGCTCTGGGTGTGCTACGTTGCCCTAGAGCTTCCAAGCACAAGGCCCTACCGTGTATCCACCTGGAGAGAGGCCCTAAAGAATCTTGCTTCCAGCGATTTGGGAAGCTAAGAAACAACTCGCTCTTCACAGTGCTCTTATAGAAAACCGGGAACATCTCTTAGAAAGGCCTGAGAAACGCAGTTTCTTTGCAGGCCTGATCTGGCTGAATTAGAAATTCTGCTCTGGGTGTGCTAAATTGCCCTAGAGCTCCAAGGCACAAAGAACTGAATCATTTCCAAAGACGGAGATATTCCCCAAAGCATCTGGCTTCCAGCTCATTGGGAATCTAAGACAACTCGCTCTGCACAGTCCTCTTACAGCCTACCGGGAACATCTCTTACAAAGGCCTGAGAAATGCAGCTTCTTTGTAGGCCTGATCTGGCTGAAGCAGAACTTCTGCTCTGAGTGTGCTACATTGCCCTAGAGCTCCCAGGCAGAAAGTGCTGCATTATTTCCAAAGACGGAGAGAGTCCCCAAAATATCTTGGTTGCAGCTCTTTGGGAAGCTAAGAAACAACTCGCTGTGCACTGTGCTCTTACAGCCTACCGGGAACATCTCTTACAAAGGCCTGTGACACGCAGTTCCTTTGCAGGCCTGATTGGCTGAAGTAGAACTTCTGCTCTGGGTGTGCTACATTGCCCTAGAGCTCCAAGGCACAAAGTGCTGAATCATTTCCAAAGATGGAGATACGCCCCAAAGCATCTTGCTTCCAGCTCTTTGGGAAGCTAAGAAACAACTCGCTCTGCACAGTCCTCTTACAGCCTACCGGCAACATCTCTTACAAAGGTCTGCAAAATGCAGTTTCTTTGCAGGCCTGATGTGGCTGAAGTAGAACTGCTGCTCTGGGTGTGCTACATTGCCCTAGAGCTCCAAGGCACAAAGTGCTGAATCATTTCCAAAGCAGGATATAGGCCCCAAAGCAACTTGCTTCCAGCTCTTTGGGAAGCTAAGAAACAACTCGCTGTGCACTGTGCTCTTACAGCCTACCGGGAACATCTCTTCCAAAGGCCTGTGACAGGCAGTTCCTTTGCAAGCCTGATCTGGCTGAAGTAGAACTTCTGCTCTGGGTGTGCTACATTGCCCTAGAGCTCCAAGGCACAAAGTGCTGAATCATTTCCAAAGATGGAGATACGCCCAAAAGCATCTTGCTTCCAGCTCTTTGGGAAGCTAAGAAACAACTTGCTCTGCACAGTGCTCTTACAGCCTACCGGGAACATCTCTTACAAAGGCCTGTGAAACGCAGTTTCTTTGCAGGCCTGATCTGGCTGAAGTAGAACTTCTGCTCTGGGTGTGCTACATTGCCCTAGAGCTGAAAGGCACAACGTGCAGGCTTCTTTCCAAAGTGCGAGTTGGGCCCCACAGAATATTGCTTCCAGCTCTTTGGGAAGCTAAGAAACAACTCGCTCTGCACAGTGCTCTTAAGGCCTACCGGGAACATCTCTTACAAATGCCTGTGAAACGCAGTTTCTTTGCAGGCCTGATCTGGCCGAAGTAGAACTTCTGCTCTGGGTGTGCTACATTACCCTAAATCTTCTAGTCACAAAGAGCTGAATTATTTCCAAAGACGGAGATAGGACCAAAGCATCTTGCTTCCAGCTCTTTGGGAAGCTAAGAAACAATTCGCTCTGCACAGTGCTCTTACAGCCTACCGGATACGTCTCTTACAAAGGCCTGTGAAATTCAGCTTCTTTGTAGGCCTTATCTGGCTGAAGTAGAACTTCTGCACTGAGTGTGCTACATTGCCCTAGAGCTCCCAGGCAGAAAGTGCTGCATTATTTCCAAAGACGGAGAGAGTCCCCAAAGCATCTTGGTTGCAGCTCTTTGGGAAGCTAAGAAACAACTCGCTGTGCACTGTGCTCTTACAGCCTACCGGGAGCATCTCTTACAAAGGCCTGTGAAACGCAGTTTCTTTGCAGGCCTGATCTGGCTGAAGTAGAAATTCTGCTCTGGGTGTGCTACATTGCCCTAGAGCTGAAAGGCACAACGTGCAGTCTTCTTTCAAAGGGCGTGTTGCTTCCCAAAGCATCTTGCTTCCAGCTCTTTGGGAAGCTAAGAAACAACTCGCTCTGCACAGAGCTCTTACAGCCTACCGGCAACATCTCTTACAAAGGCCTGTGAAACGCAGTTCCTTTGTAGGCCTGATCTGGCTGAAGTAGAACTTCTGCTCTGCATGTGCTACATTGCCCTAGAGCTCCAAGGCACAAAGTGCTGAATCATTTCCAAAGACGGAGATACGCCCCAAAGCATCTTGATTCCAGCGCCTTGGGAAGCTAAGAAACAACTCGCTCTGCACAGTCCTCTTACAGCCTTACGGCAACATCTCTTACAAAGGTCTGTGAAACCCAGTTTCTTTGCAGGCCTGATGTGGCTGAAGTAGAACTTCTGCTCTGGGTGTGCTACATTGCCCTAGAGCTCGAAGGAACCAAGTGCTGAATCATTTCCAAAGATGGAGATACTCCCAAAAGCATCTTGCTTCCAGCTCTTTGGGAAGCTAAGAAACAACTCGCTCTGCACAGTGCTATTACAGCCTACCGGGAAAAATCTCTTACAAAACCCTGTGAAACGCAGTTTCTTTGCAGGCCTGATCTGGCCGAAGTAGAACTTCTGGTCTGGGTGTGCTACATTGCCCTAAAGCTTCTAGGCACAAAGTGCTGAATTATTTCCAAAGACGGAGATAGGCCCAAAGCATCTTGCTTCCAGCTCTTTGGGAAGCTAAGAAACAATTCGCTCTGCACAGTGCTCTTACAGCCTACCGGATACATCTCTTACAAAGGCCTGTGAAATGCAGCTTCTTTGAAGGCCTCATCTGGCTGAAGTAGAACTTCTGCTCTGAGTGTGCTACATTGCCCTAGAGCTCCAAGGCACAAAGTGCTCCATTATTTCCAAAGACGGAGAGAGCCCCCAAAGCATCTTGGTTCCAGCTCTTTGGGAAGCTAAGAAACAACTCGCTCTGCACAGTGCTCTTACAGCCTACCGGGAACATCGCTTACAAAGGCCAATGAAACGCAGTTTCTTTGCAGGCCTGATCTGGCTGAAGTAGAAATTCTGCTCTGGGTGTGCTACATTGCCCTAGAGCTGAAAGGCACAACGTGCAGTCTTCTTTCAAAGGGCGAGTTGCTTCCCAAAGCATCTTGCTTCCAGCTCTTTGGGAAGCTAAGAAACAACTCGCTCTGCACAGTGCTCTTACAGCCTACCGGGAACATCTCTTACAAAGGCCTGTGAAATGCAGTTTCTTTGCAGGCGTGATCTGGCTGCAGTAGAACTTCTGCTCTGGGTGTGCTACATTGCCCTAGAGCTTCAAGGCTCAAAGCCCCGTCTTGATTCCAGAGGGGAAGATAGGCCCCAAAGCATCTTGCTTCCAGCCCTTTGGGAAGCTAAGACACAACTCGCTTGGCACAGTGCTCTTACAGCCTACCAGAAACATCTCTTACAAAAGCCTGTGAAACGCAGTTTCTTTGCGGGCCTGATCTGGGTGAAGTAGAAATTCTGCTCTGGGTGTGCTACGTTGTCCTAGAGCTTCCATGCACAAGGCCCTACCTTGTATCCACCTGGAGAGAGGCCCTAAAGAATCTTGCTTCCAGCGATTTGGGAAGCTAAGAAACAACTCGCTCTTCACAGTGCTCTTACAGCCTACCGGGAACATCTCTTACAAAGGCCTGAGAAACGCAGTTTCTTTGCAGGCCTGATCTGGCTGAAGTAGGACTTCTGCTCTGGGTGTGCTACATTGCCCTAGAGCTCCAAGGCACAAAGAACTGAATCATTTCCAAAGACGGAGATATGCCCCAAAGCATCTGGCTTCCAGCTCATTGGGAATCTAAGAAACAACTCGCTCTGCACAGTCCTCTTACAGCCTACCGGGAACATCTGTTACAAAGGCCTGAGAAACGCAGTTTCTTTGCAGGCCTGATCTGGCTGAAGTAGAACTTCTCCTCTGTGTGTGCTACATAGCCCTAGAGCTGAAACGCACAACGTGCAGGCTTCTTTCCTAAGGGTGAGTTGGGCCCCAGAGCATCTTGCTTAGAGCTCTTTGGGAAGCTAAGAAACAACTCGCTATGCACAGTGCTCTTACAGCCTACCGGGAACATCTCTTACAAAGGCCTGTGAAACGCAGTTCCTTTGCGGGCCTGATCTGGCTGAAGTAGAAATTCTGCTCTGGGTGTACTACATTGCCCTAGAGCTGAAAGGCACAACGTGCAGTCTTCTTTCCAAAGGGCGAGTTGCTTCCCGAAGCATCTTGCTTCCAGCTCTTTGGGAAGCTAAGAAACAACTCTCTCTGCACAGTGCTCTTACAGCCTACCGGGAACATCTCTTACAAAGGCCTGTGACACGCAGTTTCTTTGGAGGCCTGATCTGGCTGAAGTAGAACTTCTGCTCTGGGTGTGCTACATTGCCCTAGATGTGAGAGGCACAATGTGCAGGCTTCTATCCAAAGGGTGAGTTGCGCCCCAAAGCATCTTGCGTCCAGCTCTTTGGGAAGCTAAGAAACAACTCGCTCTGCACAGTGCTCTTACAGCCTACCGGGAACATCTCTAACAAAGGCCTGCGAAACACAGTTTCTTTGCAGGCCTGATCTGGGTGAAGTAGACATTCTGCTCTGGGTGTGCTACGTTGCCCTAGAGCTCCAAGGCACAAAGTGCTGAATCATTTCCAAATCGCAGATATGCCCCAAAGGATCTTGCTTCCAGCTCTTTGGGAAGCTAAGAAACAACTCGCTCTGCACAGTGCTCTTACAGCCTACCGGGAACATCTCTTACAAAAGCCTTTGAAACGCAGTTTCTTTGCAGGCCTGATCGGGCTGAATTAGAAATTCTGCTCTGGGTGTGCTAAATTGCCCTAGAGCTCCCAGGCACAAAGTGCTGAATTATTTCCAAAGACGGAGATAGGCCCAAAGCATCTTCCTTCCAGCTCTTTGGGAAGCTAAGAAACAATTCGCTCTGCACAGTGCTCTTACAGCCTACCGGATACATCTCTTACAAAGGCCTGTGAAATGCAGCTTCTTTGCAGGCCTCATCTGGCTGAAGCAGAACTTCTGCTCTGGGTGTGCTGCATGGCCCTAGAGCTGAAAGGCACAAAGCCCAGCCTTGTTTACAATGGGGAAGAGAGACCCCAAAGTATCTTGCTTCCAGCTCTTTGGGAAGCTAAGAAACAACTCGCTCTGCACAGTTCTCTTACAGCATACCGGGAACATCTCTTACAAAGGCCTGCGAAACACAGTTTCTTTGCAGGCCAGATCTGGCTGAAGTAGAACTTCTGCTCTGGGTGTGCTACATTGCCCTAGAGCTGAAAGGCACAATGTGCAGTCTTCTTTCCAAAGGGCGAGTTGGACCCAAAGCATCAAGCTTCCAGCTGTTTGGGAAGCTAAGAAAAAACTCGCTCTGCACAGTGCTATTACAGCCTACCGGGAAAAATCTCTTACAAAGCCCTGTGAAACGCAGTTTCTTTGCAGGCCTGATCTGGCCGAAGTAGAACTTCTGCTCTGGGTGTGCTACATTGCCCTAAAGCTTCTAGGCACAAAGTGCTGAATTATTTCCAAAGAAGGAGATAGGCCCAAAGCATCTTGCTTCCAGCTCTTTGGGAAGCTAAGAAACAACTCGCTCTGCACTGTGCTCTTACAGCCTACCGGGAACATCTCTTACAAAGGCCTGTGACACGCAGTTTCTTTGCAGGCCTAATCTGGCTGAAGTAGGACTTCTGTTCTGGGTGTGCTACATTGCCCTAGAGCTCCAAGGCACAAAGTGCTGAATCATTTCCAAAGATGGAGATACTCCCAAAAGCAGCTTGCTTCCAGCTCTTTGGGAAGCTAAGAAACAACTCGCTCTGCACAGAGCTCTTACAGCCTACCGGGAACATCTCTTACAAAGGCCTGTGACACGCAGTTTCTTTGCAGGACTGATCTGGCTGAAGTAGAAATTCTGCTCTGGGTGTGCTACATTACCCTAGAGGTGAAAGGCACAACGTGCAGTCTTCTTTCCAAAGGGCGAGTTGCTTCCCAAAGCATCTTGCTTCCAGCTCTTTGGGCAGCTAAGAAACAACTCGCTCTGCACAGAGCTCTTACAGCCTACCGGCAACATCTCTTACAAAGGCCTGTGAAATGCAGTTTCTTTGCAGGCCTGATCTGGCTGAAGTAGAACTTCGGCTCTGGGTGTGCTACATTGCCCTAGAGCTGAAACCCACAACGTGCAGGCTTCTTTAAAAAGGGCGAGTTGGGCCCAAAGCATCTAGCTTCCAGCTCTTTGGGAAGCTAAGAAACAACTCGCTCTGCACAGAGCTCTTACAGCCTACCGGCAACATCTCTTACAAAGGCCTGTGAAACGCAGTTTCTTCGCAGGCCTGATCTGGCTGAAGTAGAACTTCTGCTCTGTGTGTGCTACATTGCCCTAGAGCTCCAAGGCACAAAGTGCTGAATCATTTCCAAAGAAGGAGATACGCCCCAAAGCATCTTGCTTCCAGCTCTTTGGGAAGCTAAGAAACAAATCGCTCTTCACAGTGCTCTTACAGCCTACCGGGAACATCTCTTACAAAGGCCTGTGAAACGCAGTTTCTTTGCAGGCCTGCTCTGGCTGAAGTAGAAATTCTGCTCTGCGTGTGCTACATTGCCCGAGAGGTGAAAGGCACAACGAGCAGTCTTCTTTCCAAAGGGCGAGTTGGGCCCACAGCATCTAGCTTCCAGCTCTTTGGGAAGCTAAGAAACAACTCGCTCTGAACAGTGCTATTACAGCCTACCGGGAATATATCTTACAAAGGCCTGTGAAACGCAGTTTCTTTGCAGGCCTGATCTGGCTCAAGTAGAACTTCTGCTCTGGGTGTGCTACATTGTCCTAGAGCTTCAAGGCACAAAGCCCTGCCTTGTTTCCAGAGGGGAAGTTAGGCCCCAAAGCATCTTGCTTCCAGCCCTTTGGGAATCTAAGACACAACTCGCGAGGCACAGTGCTCTTACAGCCTACCATAAACATCTCTTACAAAGGCCTGTGAAACGCAGTTTCTTTGCAGGCCTGATCTGGGTGAAGTAGAAATTCTGCTCTGGGTGTGCTACGTTGCCCTAGTGCTCCAAGGCACAAAGTGCTGAATCATTTCCAAAGACGGAGATACGCCACAAGGCATCTTGCTTCCAGCTCTTTGGGAAGCTAAGAAACAACTCGCTGTGCACAGTCCTCTTACAGCCTACCGGGAACATCTCTTACAAAGGCCTTTGAAACGCAATATCTATGCAGGCCAGATCTGGCTGAAGTAGAACTTCTGCTCTGCGTGTGCTGCATTGCCCGAGAGCTGCAAGACACAACGTGCAGGCTTCTTTCCAAAGGGCGAGTTGGGCCCAAATCATCTAGCTTCCAGCTCTTTGGGAAGCTAAGAAACAACTCGGTCTGCACAGAGCTCTTACAGCCTACCGGCAACATCTCTAACAAAGGCCTGTGAAATGCAGTTTCTTTGCATGCCTGATCTGGCTGAAGTAGAACTTCTGGTCTGCATGTGCTTCATTGCCCTAGATGTCCAAGGCACAAAATGCTGAATCATTTCCAAAGACGGAGATACGCCCCAAAGCATCTTGCTTCCAGCTCTTTGGGAAGCTAAGAAACAACTCGCTCTCTACAGTCCTCTTACAGCCTACCGGCAACATCTCTTACAAAGGTCTGTGACACGCAGTTTCTTTGCAGGCCTGATGTGGCTGAAGTAGAACTTCTGCTCTGGGTGTGCTACATTGCCCTAGAGCTCCAAGGAACAAAGTGCTGAATCATTTCCAAATCAGGATATTGGACCCAAAGCATCTTGCTTCCAGCTCCTTGGGAAGCTAAGAAACAACTCGCTCTGCACAGTGCTCTTAAGGCCTACCGGGAACATCTCTTACAAAGGCCTGTGAAACGCAATTTCTTTGCAGGCCAGATCAGGCTGAAGTAGAACTTCTGCTCTGGGTGTGCTACATTGCCCTAGAGCTGAAAGGCACAACGTGCAGGCTTCTTTCCAAAGGGCGAGTTGGGCCCAAAGCATCTAGCTTCCAGCTCTTTGGGAAGCTAAGAAACAACTCGCTCTGCACAGAGCTCTTACAGCCTACCGGCAACATCTCTTACAAAGGCCTGTGAAATGCAGTTTCTTTGCAGGCCTGATCTGGCTGAAGTAGTTCTTCTGCTCTAGGTGTGCTACATTGCCCTAGAGCTGAAACGCACAACGTGCAGGCTTCTTTCCAAAGGGCGAGTTGGGCCCAAAGCGTCTAGCTTCCAGCTCTTTGGGAAGCTAAGAAACAACTCGCTCTGCTCAGTGCTCTTACAGCCTACCGGGAACATCTCTTAAAAAGGCCTGTGAAACTCAGTTTCTTTGCAGGCCTGATCTGGCTGAAGCAGAACTTCTGCTCTGGGTCTGCTACATTGCCCTAGAGCTGAAAGGCACAAAGCCCAGCCTTGTTTACAAAGGGGAAGAGAGGCCCCAAAGTATCTTGCTTCCAGCTCTTTGGGAAGCTAAGAAACAACTCGCTCTGCACAGTGCTCTTACAGCCTGCCGGGAACATCTCTTACAAAGGCCTGCGAAACACAGTTTCTTTGCAGGCCAGATCTGGCTGAAGTAGAACTTCTGCTCTGGGTGTGCTACGTTGCCCTAGAGCTGAAAGGGACAACGTGCAGTCTTCTTTCCAAAGGGCGAGTTGGACCCAAAGCATCAAGCTTCCAGCTGTTTGGGAAGCTAAGAAAAAACTCGCTCTGCACAGTGCTATTACAGCCTACCGGGAAAAATCTCTTACAAAGCCCTGTGAAACGCAGTTTCTTTGCAGGCCTGATGTGGGTGAAGTAGAACTTCTGCTCTGGGTGTGCTACATTGCCCTAAAGCTTCTAGGCACAAAGTGCTGAATTATTTCCAAAGACGGAGATAGGCCCAAAGCATCTTGCTTCCAGCTCTTTGGGAAGCTAAGAAACAACTCGCTCTGCACAGTGCTCTTACAGCCTACGGGGAACATCTCTTACAAAGGCCTGTGAAACGCAATTTGTTTGCAGGCCTGATCTGGCTGAAGTAGAACTTCTGCCCTGGGTGTGCTACATTGCCCTAGAGCTCCAAGGCACAAAGTGCTGAATCATTTCCAAAGATGGAGATACGCCCAAAAGCATCTTGCTTCCAGCTCTTTGGGAAGCTAAGAAACAACTCGCTCTGCACAGTGCTCTTACAGCCTACCGGGAACATCTCTTACAAAGGCCTGTGAAACGCAGTTTGTTTGCAGGCCTGATCTGGCTGAAGTAGAAATTCTGCTCTGGGTGTGCTACATTACCCTAGAGCTGCAAGGCACAACGTGCAGTGTTCTTTCCAAAGGGCGAGTTGCTTCCCAAAGCATCTTGCTTCCAGCTCTTTGGGAAGCTAAGAAACAACTCGCTCTTCACAGTGCTCTTACAGCCTACCGGGAACATCTCTTACAAAGGCCTGTGACACGCAGTTTCTTTGCAGGCCTGATCTGGCTGAAGTAGAACTTCTGCTCTGGGTGTGCTACATTGCCCTAGAGCTGTAAGGCACAATGTGCAGGCTTCTATCCAAAGGGTGAGTTGGGCCCCAAAGCATCTTGCGTCCAGCTCTTTGGTAAGCTAAGAAACAACTCGCTCTGCTCAGTGCTCTTACAGCCTACCGGGAACATCTCTTAAAAAGGCCTGTGAAACTCAGTTTCTTTGCAGGCCTGATCTGGCTGAAGCAGAACTTCTGCTCTGGGTGTGCTACATTGCCCTAGAGCTGAAACGCACAACGTGCAGGCTTCTTTAAAAAGGGCGAGTTGGGCCCAAAGCATCTAGCTTCCAGCTCTTTGGGAAGCTAAGAAACAACTCGCTCTGCACAGAGCTGTTACAGCCTACCGGCAACATCTCTTACAAAGGCCTGTGAAACGCAGTTTCTTCGCAGGCCTGATCTGGCTGAAGTAGAACTTCTGCTCTGTGTGTGCTACATTGCCCTAGAGCTCCAAGGCACAAAGTGCTGAATCATTTCCAAAGACGGAGATACGCCCCAAAGCATCTTGCTTCCAGCTCTTTGGGAAGCTAAGAAACAAATCGCTCTTCACAGTGCTCTTACAGCCTACCGGGAACATCTCTTACAAAGGCCTGTGAAACGCAGTTTCTTTGCAGGCCTGCTCTGGCTGAAGTAGAAATTCTGCTCTGCGTGTGCTACATTGCCCGAGAGGTGAAAGGCACAACGAGCAGTCTTCTTTCCAAAGGGCGAGTTGGGCCCACAGCATCTAGCTTCCAGCTCTTTGGGAAGCTAAGAAACAACTCGCTCTGAACAGTGCTATTACAGCCTACCGGGTATATATCTTACAAAGGCCTGTGAAACGCAGTTTCTTTGCAGGCCTGATCTGGCTCAAGTAGAACTTCTGCTCTGGGTGTGCTACATTGTCCTAGAGCTTCAAGGCACAAAGCCCTGCCTTGTTTCCAGAGGGGAAGTTAGGCCCCAAAGCATCTTGCTTCCAGCCCTTTGGGAATCTAAGACACAACTCGCGAGGCACAGTGCTCTTACAGCCTACCATAAACATCTCTTACAAAGGCCTGTGAAACGCAGTTTCTTTGCAGGCCTGATCTGGGTGAAGTAGAAATTCTGCTCTGGGTGTGCTACGTTGCCCTAGTGCTCCAAGGCACAAAGTGCTGAATCATTTCCAAAGACGGAGATACGCCACAAGGCATCTTGCTTCCAGCTCTTTGGGAAGCTAAGAAACAACTCGCTGTGCACAGTCCTCTTACAGCCTACCGGGAACATCTCTTACAAAGGCCTTTGAAACGCAATATCTATGCAGGCCAGATCTGGCTGAAGTAGAACTTCTGCTCTGCGTGTGCTGCATTGCCCGAGAGCTGCAAGACACAACGTGCAGTCTTCTTTCCAAAGGGTGAGTTGGGCCCCAAAGCATCTTGCTTCCAGCTCTTTGGGAAGCTAAGAAACAACTCGCTCTGCACAGTGCTCTTACAGCCTACCGGGAACATCTCTTACAAAGGCCTGTGAAACGCAATTTCTTTGCAGGCCAGATCTGGCTGAAGTAGAACTTCTGCTCTGCGTGTGGTACATTGCCCGAGAGCTGCAAGGCACAGCGTGCAGTCTTCTTTCCAAAGGGTGAGTTGGCCGCCAAAGCATCTTGCTTCCAGCTCTTTGGGAAGCTAAGAAACAACTCGCTCTGCACAGTGCTCTTACAGCCTACCGGGAACATCTCTTACAAAGGCCTGTGAAACGCAATTTCTTTGCAGGCCAGATCTGGCTGAAGTAGAACTTCTGCTCTGGGTGACCTACATTGCCCTATAGCTGAAAGGCACAACGTGCAGTCTTCTTTCCAAAGGGCGTGTTGGGCCCAAAGCATCTAGCTTCCAGCTCTTTGGGAAGCTAAGAAACATCTCGCTCTGCACAGAGCTCTTACAGCCTACCGGCAACATCTCTTACAAAGGCCTGCGAATTGCAGTATCTTTGCAGGCCTGATCTGGCTGAAGTAGAACTTCTGCTCTGGGTGTGCTACATTGCCCTAGAGCTGAAACGCACAACGTGCAGGCTTCTTTCCAAAGGGCGAGTTGGGCCCAAATCATCTAGCTTCCAGCTCTTTGGGAAGCTAAGAAACAACTCGGTCTGCACAGAGCTCTTACAGCCTACCGGCAACATCTCTTACAAAGGCCTGTGAAATGCAGTTTCTTTGCAGGCCTGATCTGGCTGAAGTAGTACTTCTGGTCTGCATGTGCTTCATTGCCCTAGATGTCCAAGGCACAAAATGCTGAATCATTTCCAAAGACGGAGATACGCCCCAAAGCATCTTGCTTCCAGCTCTTTGGGAAGCTAAGAAACAACTCGCTCTCTACAGTCCTCTTACAGCCTACCGGCAACATCTCTTACAAAGGTCTGTGACACGCAGTTTCTTTGCAGGCCTGATGTGGCTGAAGTAGAACTTCTGCTCTGGGTGTGCTACATTGCCCTAGAGCTCCAAGGAACAAAGTGCTGAATCATTTCCAAATCAGGATATTGGACCCAAAGCATCTTGCTTCCAGCTCTTTGGGAAGCTAAGAAACAACTCGCTCTGCTCAGTGCTCTTACAGCCTACCGGGAACATCTCTTAAAAAGGCCTGTGAAACTCAGTTTCTTTGCAGGCCTGATCTGGCTGAAGCAGAACTTCTGCTCTGGGAGTGCTACATTGCCCTAGAGCTGAAAGGCACAAAGCTGAGCCTTGTTTACAAAGGGGAAGAGAGCCCCCAAAGTATCTTGCTTCCAGCTCTTTGGGAAGCTAAGAAACAACTCGCTCTGCACAGTGCTCTTACAGCCTACCGGGAACATCTCTTACAAAGGCCTTTGAAATGCAGTTTCTTTGCAGGCCTGATTGGGCTGAATTGCAAATTCTGCTCTGGGTGTGCTAAATTGCCCTAGAGCTCCAAGGCACAAAGTGCTGAATCATTTCCAAAGACGGAGTTATGCCCCAAAGCATCTTGCTTCCAGCTCTTTGGGAAGCTAAGAAACAACTCGCTCTGCTCAGTGCTCTTACAGCCAACCGGGAACATCTCTTACAAAGCCCTGTGAAACCCAGTTTCTTTGCAGGTCTGATCTGGCCGAAGTAGAACTTCTGCTCTGGGTGTGCTACATTGCCCTAAAGCTTCTAGGCACAAAGTGCTGAATTATTTCCAAAGACGGAGATAGGCCCAAAGCATCTTGCTTCCAGCTATTTGGGAAGCTAAGAAACAACTCGCTTTGCACAGTGCTCTTACAGCCTACCGGGAACATCTCTTACAAAGGCCTGTGACACGCAGTTTCTTTGCAGGCCTGATCTGGCTGAAGTAGGACTTCTGCTCTGGGTGTGCTACATTGCCCTAGAGCTCCAAGGCAAAAAGTGCTGCATTATTTCCAAAGACGGAGAGAGTCCCCAAAGTATCTTGGTTGCAGCTCTTTGGGAAGCTAAGAAACAACTCGCTGTGCACTGTGCTCTTACAGCCCACCGGGAACATCTCTTACAAAGGCCTGTGACACGCAGTTCCTTTGCAGGCCTGATCTGGCTGAAGTAGAACTTCTGCTCTGGGTGTGCTACATTGCCCTAGAGCTCCAAGACACAAAGCGCTGAATCATTTCCAAAGATGGAGATACGCCCAAAAGCATCTTGCTTCCAGCTCTTTGGGAACCTAAGAAACAACTCGCTCTGCACAGAGCTCTTACAGCCTACCGGCAACATCTCTTACAAAGGCCTGTGAAATGCAGTTTCTTTGCAGGCCTGATCTGGCTGAAGTAGGACTTCTGCTCTAGGTGTGCTACATTGCCCTAGAGCTGAAACGGACAACGTGCAGGCTTCTTTCCAAAGGGCGAGTTGGGCCCAAAGCATCTAGCTTCCAGCTCTTTGGGAAGCTAAGAAACAACTCGCTCTGCACAGAGCTCTTACAGCCTACCGGCAACATCTCTTACAAAGGCCTGTGAAACGCAGTTTCTTTGCAGGCCTGAATTGGCTGAAGTAGAACTTCTGCTCTGCGTGTGCTACATTGCCCGAGAGCTGCTAGGCACAACGTGCAGTCTTCTTTCCAAAGGGTGAGTTCGGCCCCAAAGCATCTTGCTTCCAGCTCTTTGGGAAGCTAAGAAACAACTCGCTCTGCACAGTGCTCTTAAGGCCTACCGGGAACATCTCTTACAAAGGCCTGTGAAACGCAATTTCTTTGCAGGCCAGATCAGGCTGAAGTAGAACTTCTGCTCTGGGTGTGCTACATTGCCCTAGAGCTGAAAGGCACAACGTGCAGTCTTCTTTCCAAAGGGCGAGTTGGGCCCAAAGCATCTAGCTTCCAGCTCTTTGGGAAGCTAAGAAACAACTCCCTCTGCACAGAGCTCTTACAGCCTACCGGCAACATCTCTTACAAAGGCCTGTGAAATGCAGTTTCTTTGCAGGCCTGATCTGTCTGAAGTAGTTCTTCTGCTCTAGGTGTGCTACATTGCCCTAGAGCTGAAACACACAACGTGCAGGCTTCTTTCCAAAGGGCGAGTTGGGCCCAAAGCATCTAGCTTCCAGCTCTTTGGGAAGCTAAGAAACAACTCGCTCTGCTCAGTGCTCTTACAGCCTACCGGGAACATCTCTTAAAAAGGCCTGTGAAACTCAGTTTCTTTGCAGGCCTGATCTGGCTGAAGCAGAACTTCTGCTCTGGGTGTGCTACATTGCCCTAGAGCTGAAAGGCACAAAGCCCAGCCTTGTTTACAAAGGGGAAGAGAGGCCCCAAAGTATCTTGCTTCCAGCTCTTTGGGAAGCTAAGAAACAACTCGCTCTGCACAGTGCTCTTACAGCCTACGGGGAACATCTCTTACAAAGGCCTGTGAAACGCAATTTGTTTGCAGGCCTGATCTGGCTGAAGTAGAACTTCTGCCCTGGGTGTGCTACATTGCCCTAGAGCTCCAAGGCACAAAGTGCTGAATCATTTCCAAAGATGGAGATACGCCCAAAAGCATCTTGCTTCCAGCTCTTTGGGAAGCTAAGAAACAACTCGCTCTGCACAGTGCTCTTACAGCCTACCGGGAACATCTCTTACAAAGGCCTGTGAAACGCAGTTTGTTTGCAGGCCTGATCTGGCTGAAGTAGAAATTCTGCTCTGGGTGTGCTACATTACCCTAGAGCTGCAAGGCACAACGTGCAGTGTTCTTTCCAAAGGGCGAGTTGCTTCCCAAAGCATCTTGCTTCCAGCTCTTTGGGAAGCTAAGAAACAACTCGCTCTTCACAGTGCTCTTACAGCCTACCGGGAACATCTCTTACAAAGGCCTGTGACACGCAGTTTCTTTGCAGGCCTGATCTGGCTGAAGTAGAACTTCTGCTCTGGGTGTGCTACATTGCCCTAGAGCTGTAAGGCACAATGTGCAGGCTTCTATCCAAAGGGTGAGTTGGGCCCCAAAGCATCTTGCGTCCAGCTCTTTGGTAAGCTAAGAAACAACTCGCTCTGCTCAGTGCTCTTACAGCCTACCGGGAACATCTCTTAAAAAGGCCTGTGAAACTCAGTTTCTTTGCAGGCCTGATCTGGCTGAAGCAGAACTTCTGCTCTGGGTGTGCTACATTGCCCTAGAGCTGAAACGCACAACGTGCAGGCTTCTTTAAAAAGGGCGAGTTGGGCCCAAAGCATCTAGCTTCCAGCTCTTTGGGAAGCTAAGAAACAACTCGCTCTGCACAGAGCTGTTACAGCCTACCGGCAACATCTCTTACAAAGGCCTGTGAAACGCAGTTTCTTCGCAGGCCTGATCTGGCTGAAGTAGAACTTCTGCTCTGTGTGTGCTACATTGCCCTAGAGCTCCAAGGCACAAAGTGCTGAATCATTTCCAAAGACGGAGATACGCCCCAAAGCATCTTGCTTCCAGCTCTTTGGGAAGCTAAGAAACAAATCGCTCTTCACAGTGCTCTTACAGCCTACCGGGAACATCTCTTACAAAGGCCTGTGAAACGCAGTTTCTTTGCAGGCCTGCTCTGGCTGAAGTAGAAATTCTGCTCTGCGTGTGCTACATTGCCCGAGAGGTGAAAGGCACAACGAGCAGTCTTCTTTCCAAAGGGCGAGTTGGGCCCACAGCATCTAGCTTCCAGCTCTTTGGGAAGCTAAGAAACAACTCGCTCTGAACAGTGCTATTACAGCCTACCGGGTATATATCTTACAAAGGCCTGTGAAACGCAGTTTCTTTGCAGGCCTGATCTGGCTCAAGTAGAACTTCTGCTCTGGGTGTGCTACATTGTCCTAGAGCTTCAAGGCACAAAGCCCTGCCTTGTTTCCAGAGGGGAAGTTAGGCCCCAAAGCATCTTGCTTCCAGCCCTTTGGGAATCTAAGACACAACTCGCGAGGCACAGTGCTCTTACAGCCTACCATAAACATCTCTTACAAAGGCCTGTGAAACGCAGTTTCTTTGCAGGCCTGATCTGGGTGAAGTAGAAATTCTGCTCTGGGTGTGCTACGTTGCCCTAGTGCTCCAAGGCACAAAGTGCTGAATCATTTCCAAAGACGGAGATACGCCACAAGGCATCTTGCTTCCAGCTCTTTGGGAAGCTAAGAAACAACTCGCTGTGCACAGTCCTCTTACAGCCTACCGGGAACATCTCTTACAAAGGCCTTTGAAACGCAATATCTATGCAGGCCAGATCTGGCTGAAGTAGAACTTCTGCTCTGCGTGTGCTGCATTGCCCGAGAGCTGCAAGACACAACGTGCAGTCTTCTTTCCAAAGGGTGAGTTGGGCCCCAAAGCATCTTGCTTCCAGCTCTTTGGGAAGCTAAGAAACAACTCGCTCTGCACAGTGCTCTTACAGCCTACCGGGAACATCTCTTACAAAGGCCTGTGAAACGCAATTTCTTTGCAGGCCAGATCTGGCTGAAGTAGAACTTCTGCTCTGCGTGTGGTACATTGCCCGAGAGCTGCAAGGCACAGCGTGCAGTCTTCTTTCCAAAGGGTGAGTTGGCCGCCAAAGCATCTTGCTTCCAGCTCTTTGGGAAGCTAAGAAACAACTCGCTCTGCACAGTGCTCTTACAGCCTACCGGGAACATCTCTTACAAAGGCCTGTGAAACGCAATTTCTTTGCAGGCCAGATCTGGCTGAAGTAGAACTTCTGCTCTGGGTGACCTACATTGCCCTATAGCTGAAAGGCACAACGTGCAGTCTTCTTTCCAAAGGGCGTGTTGGGCCCAAAGCATCTAGCTTCCAGCTCTTTGGGAAGCTAAGAAACATCTCGCTCTGCACAGAGCTCTTACAGCCTACCGGCAACATCTCTTACAAAGGCCTGCGAATTGCAGTATCTTTGCAGGCCTGATCTGGCTGAAGTAGAACTTCTGCTCTGGGTGTGCTACATTGCCCTAGAGCTGAAACGCACAACGTGCAGGCTTCTTTCCAAAGGGCGAGTTGGGCCCAAATCATCTAGCTTCCAGCTCTTTGGGAAGCTAAGAAACAACTCGGTCTGCACAGAGCTCTTACAGCCTACCGGCAACATCTCTTACAAAGGCCTGTGAAATGCAGTTTCTTTGCAGGCCTGATCTGGCTGAAGTAGTACTTCTGGTCTGCATGTGCTTCATTGCCCTAGATGTCCAAGGCACAAAATGCTGAATCATTTCCAAAGACGGAGATACGCCCCAAAGCATCTTGCTTCCAGCTCTTTGGGAAGCTAAGAAACAACTCGCTCTCTACAGTCCTCTTACAGCCTACCGGCAACATCTCTTACAAAGGTCTGTGACACGCAGTTTCTTTGCAGGCCTGATGTGGCTGAAGTAGAACTTCTGCTCTGGGTGTGCTACATTGCCCTAGAGCTCCAAGGAACAAAGTGCTGAATCATTTCCAAATCAGGATATTGGACCCAAAGCATCTTGCTTCCAGCTCTTTGGGAAGCTAAGAAACAACTCGCTCTGCTCAGTGCTCTTACAGCCTACCGGGAACATCTCTTAAAAAGGCCTGTGAAACTCAGTTTCTTTGCAGGCCTGATCTGGCTGAAGCAGAACTTCTGCTCTGGGAGTGCTACATTGCCCTAGAGCTGAAAGGCACAAAGCTGAGCCTTGTTTACAAAGGGGAAGAGAGCCCCCAAAGTATCTTGCTTCCAGCTCTTTGGGAAGCTAAGAAACAACTCGCTCTGCACAGTGCTCTTACAGCCTACCGGGAACATCTCTTACAAAGGCCTTTGAAATGCAGTTTCTTTGCAGGCCTGATTGGGCTGAATTGCAAATTCTGCTCTGGGTGTGCTAAATTGCCCTAGAGCTCCAAGGCACAAAGTGCTGAATCATTTCCAAAGACGGAGTTATGCCCCAAAGCATCTTGCTTCCAGCTCTTTGGGAAGCTAAGAAACAACTCGCTCTGCTCAGTGCTCTTACAGCCAACCGGGAACATCTCTTACAAAGCCCTGTGAAACCCAGTTTCTTTGCAGGTCTGATCTGGCCGAAGTAGAACTTCTGCTCTGGGTGTGCTACATTGCCCTAAAGCTTCTAGGCACAAAGTGCTGAATTATTTCCAAAGACGGAGATAGGCCCAAAGCATCTTGCTTCCAGCTATTTGGGAAGCTAAGAAACAACTCGCTTTGCACAGTGCTCTTACAGCCTACCGGGAACATCTCTTACAAAGGCCTGTGACACGCAGTTTCTTTGCAGGCCTGATCTGGCTGAAGTAGGACTTCTGCTCTGGGTGTGCTACATTGCCCTAGAGCTCCAAGGCAAAAAGTGCTGCATTATTTCCAAAGACGGAGAGAGTCCCCAAAGTATCTTGGTTGCAGCTCTTTGGGAAGCTAAGAAACAACTCGCTGTGCACTGTGCTCTTACAGCCCACCGGGAACATCTCTTACAAAGGCCTGTGACACGCAGTTCCTTTGCAGGCCTGATCTGGCTGAAGTAGAACTTCTGCTCTGGGTGTGCTACATTGCCCTAGAGCTCCAAGACACAAAGCGCTGAATCATTTCCAAAGATGGAGATACGCCCAAAAGCATCTTGCTTCCAGCTCTTTGGGAACCTAAGAAACAACTCGCTCTGCACAGAGCTCTTACAGCCTACCGGCAACATCTCTTACAAAGGCCTGTGAAATGCAGTTTCTTTGCAGGCCTGATCTGGCTGAAGTAGGACTTCTGCTCTAGGTGTGCTACATTGCCCTAGAGCTGAAACGGACAACGTGCAGGCTTCTTTCCAAAGGGCGAGTTGGGCCCAAAGCATCTAGCTTCCAGCTCTTTGGGAAGCTAAGAAACAACTCGCTCTGCACAGAGCTCTTACAGCCTACCGGCAACATCTCTTACAAAGGCCTGTGAAACGCAGTTTCTTTGCAGGCCTGAATTGGCTGAAGTAGAACTTCTGCTCTGCGTGTGCTACATTGCCCGAGAGCTGCTAGGCACAACGTGCAGTCTTCTTTCCAAAGGGTGAGTTCGGCCCCAAAGCATCTTGCTTCCAGCTCTTTGGGAAGCTAAGAAACAACTCGCTCTGCACAGTGCTCTTAAGGCCTACCGGGAACATCTCTTACAAAGGCCTGTGAAACGCAATTTCTTTGCAGGCCAGATCAGGCTGAAGTAGAACTTCTGCTCTGGGTGTGCTACATTGCCCTAGAGCTGAAAGGCACAACGTGCAGTCTTCTTTCCAAAGGGCGAGTTGGGCCCAAAGCATCTAGCTTCCAGCTCTTTGGGAAGCTAAGAAACAACTCCCTCTGCACAGAGCTCTTACAGCCTACCGGCAACATCTCTTACAAAGGCCTGTGAAATGCAGTTTCTTTGCAGGCCTGATCTGTCTGAAGTAGTTCTTCTGCTCTAGGTGTGCTACATTGCCCTAGAGCTGAAACACACAACGTGCAGGCTTCTTTCCAAAGGGCGAGTTGGGCCCAAAGCATCTAGCTTCCAGCTCTTTGGGAAGCTAAGAAACAACTCGCTCTGCTCAGTGCTCTTACAGCCTACCGGGAACATCTCTTAAAAAGGCCTGTGAAACTCAGTTTCTTTGCAGGCCTGATCTGGCTGAAGCAGAACTTCTGCTCTGGGTGTGCTACATTGCCCTAGAGCTGAAAGGCACAAAGCCCAGCCTTGTTTACAAAGGGGAAGAGAGGCCCCAAAGTATCTTGCTTCCAGCTCTTTGGGAAGCTAAGAAACAACTCGCTCTGCACAGTGCTCTTACAGCCTGCCGGGAACATCTCTTACAAAGGCCTGCGAAACACAGTTTCTTTGCAGGCCAGTTCTGGCTGAAGTAGAACTTCTGCTCTGGGTGTGCTACATTGCCCTAGAGCTGAAAGGGACAACGTGCAGTCTTCTTTCCAAAGGGCGAGTTGGACCCAAAGCATCAAGCTTCCAGCTGTTTGGGAAGCTAAGAAAAAACTCGCTCTGCACAGTGCTATTACAGCCTACCGGGAAAAATCTCTTACAAAGACCTGTGAAACGCAGTTTCTTTGCAGGCCTGATGTGGGTGAAGTAGAACTTCTGCTCTGGGTGTGCTACATTGCCCTAAAGCTTCTAGGCACAAAGTGCTGAATTATTTCCAAAGACGGAGATAGGCCCAAAGCATCTTGCTTCCAGCTCTTTGGGAAGCTAAGAAACAACTCGCTCTGCACAGTCCTCTTACAGCCTACGGGGAACATCTCTTACAAAGACCTGTGAAACGCAGTTTGTTTGCAGGCCTGATCTGGCTGAAGTAGAACTTCTGCTCTGGGTGTGCTACATTGCCCTAGAGCTCCAAGGCACAAAGTGCTGAATCATTTCCAAAGATGGAGATACGCCCAAAAGCATGTTGCTTCCAGCTCTTTGGGAAGCTAAGAAACAACTCGCTCTGCACAGTGCTCTTACAGCCTACCGGGAACATCTCTTACAAAGGCCTGTGAAACGCAGTTTCTTTGCAGGACTGATCTGGCTGAAGTAGAAATTCTGCTCTGGGTGTGCTACATTACCCTAGAGCTGCAAGGCACAACGTGCAGTGTTCTTTCCAAAGGGCGAGTTGCTTCCCAAAGCATCTTGCTTCCAGCTCTTTGGGAAGCTAAGAAACAACTCGCTCTGCACAGTGCTCTTACAGCCTACCGGGAACATCTCTTACAAAGGCCTGTGACACGCAGTTTCTTTGCAGGCCTGATCTGGCTGAAGTAGAACTTCTGCTCTGGGTGTGCTACATTGCCCTAGAGCTGAAAGGCACAATGTGCAGACTTCTATCCAAAGGGCGAGTTGGGCCCCCAAGCATCTTGCTTCCAGCCCTTTGGGAAGATAAGAAACAACTCGCTCTGCACAGTGCTCTTACAGCCTATCGGGAACATCTCTTACAAAGGCCTGTGAAATGCAGTTTCTTTGCAGGCCTGAACTGGCTGCAGTAGAACTTCTGCTCTGCGTGTGCTACATTGCCCTAGAGCTTCTAGGCACAAAGCCCTGCCTTGTTTCCAGAGGGGAAGATAGGCCCCAAAGCATCTTGCTTCCAGCCCTTTGGGAAGCTAAGACACAACTCGCTCGGCACAGTGCTCTTACAGCCTACCGGGAACATCTCTTACAAAGGCCTTTGAAATGCAGTTTCTTTGCAGGCCTGATCGGGCTGAATTGCAAATTCTGCCCTGGGTGTGCTAAATTGCCCTAGAGCTCCAAGGCACAAAGTGCTGAATCATTTCCAAAGACGGAGTTATGCCCCAAATCATCTTGCTTCCAGCTCTTTGGGAAGCTAAGAAACAACTCGCTCTGCTCAGTGCTCTTACAGCCAACCGGGAACATCTCTTACAAAGCCCTGTGAAACCCAGTTTCTTTGCAGGTCTGATCTGGCCGAAGTAGAACTTCTGCTCTGGGTGTGCTACATTGCCCTAAAGCTTCTAGGCACAAAGTGCTGAATTATTTCCAAAGACGGAGATAGGCCCAAAGCATCTTGCTTCCAGCTATTTGGGAAGCTAAGAAACAACTTGCTTTGCACAGTGCTCTTACAGCCTACCGGGAACATCTCTTACAAAGGCCTGTGACACGCAGTTTCTTTGCAGGCCTGATCTGGCTGAAGTAGGATTTCTGCTCTGGGTGTGCTACATTGCCCTAGAGCTCGAAGGCACAAAGTGCTGCATTATTTCCAAAGACGGAGAGAGTCCCCAAAGTATCTTGGTTGCAGCTCTTTGGGAAGCTAAGAAACAACTCGCTGTGCACTGTGCTCTTACAGCCCACCGGGAACATCTCTTACAAAGGCCTGTGACACGCAGTTCCTTTGCAGGCCTGATCTGGCTGAAGTAGAACTTCTGCTCTGGGTGTGCTACATTGCCCTAGAGCTCCAAGACACAAAGCGCTGAATCATTTCCAAAGATGGAGATACGCCCAAAAGCATCTTGCTTCCAGCTCTTTGGGAACCTAAGAAACAACTCGCTCTGCACAGAGCTCTTACAGCCTACCGGCAACATCTCTTACAAAGGCCTGTGAAATGCAGTTTCTTTGCAGGCCTGATCTGGCTGAAGTAGAACTTCTGCTCTAGGTGTGCTACATTGCCCTAGAGCTGAAACGGACAACGTGCAGGCTTCTTTCCAAAGGGCGAGTTGGGCCCAAAGCATCTAGCTTCCAGCTCTTTGGGAAGCTAAGAAACAACTCGCTCTGCACAGAGCTCTTACAGCCTACCGGCAACATCTCTTACAAAGGCCTGTGAAACGCAGTTTCTTTGCAGGCCTGAACTGGCTGAAGTAGAACTTCTGCTCTGCGTGTGCTACATTGCCCGAGAGCTGCTAGGCACAACGTGCAGTCTTCTTTCCAAAGGGTCAGTTCGGCCCCAAAGCATCTTGCTTCCAGCTCTTTGGGAAGCTAAGAAACAACTCGCTCTGCACAGTGCTCTTAAGGCCTACCGGGAACATCTCTTACAAAGGCCTGTGAAACGCAATTTCTTTGCAGGCCAGATCAGGCTGAAGTAGAACTTCTGCTCTGGGTGTGCTACATTGCCCTAGAGCTGAAAGGCACAACGTGCAGTCTTCTTTCCAAAGGGCGAGTTGGGCCCAAAGCATCTAGCTTCCAGCTCTTTGGGAAGCTAAGAAACAACTCCCTCTGCACAGAGCTCTTACAGCCTACCGGCAACATCTCTTACAAAGGCCTGTGAAATGCAGTTTCTTTGCAGGCCTGATCTGGCTGAAGTAGTTCTTCTGCTCTAGGTGTGCTACATTGCCCTAGAGCTGAAACGCACAACGTGCAGGCTTCTTTCCAAAGGGCGAGTTGGGCCCAAAGCATCTAGCTTCCAGCTCTTTGGGAAGCTAAGAAACAACTCGCTCTGCTCAGTGCTCTTACAGCCTACCGGGAACATCTCTTAAAAAGGCCTGTGAAACTCAGTTTCTTTGCAGGCCTGATCTGGCTGAAGCAGAACTTCTGCTCTGGGTGTGCTACATTGCCCTAGAGCTGAAAGGCACAAAGCCCAGCCTTGTTTACAAAGTGGAAGAGAGGCCCCAAAGTATCTTGCTTCCAGCTCTTTGGGAAGCTAAGAAACAACTCGCTCTGCACAGTGCTCTTACAGCCTACCGGGAACATCTCTTACAAAGGCCTGTGACACGCAGTTTCTTTGCAGGCCTGATCTGGCTGAAGTAGAACTTCTGCTCTGGGTGTGCTACATTGCCCTAGAGCTGAAAGGCACAATGTGCAGACTTCTATCCAAAGGGCGAGTTGGGCCCCAAAGCATCTTGCTTCCAGCCCTTTGGGAAGCTAAGAAACAACTCGCTCTGCTCAGTGCTCTTACAGCCTACCGGGAACATCTCTTAAAAAGGCCTGTGAAACTCAGTTTCTTTGCAGGCCTGATCTGGCTGAAGCAGAACTTCTGCTCTGGGAGTGCTACATTGCCCTAGAGCTGAAAGGCACAAAGCTGAGCCTTGTTTACAAAGGGGAAGAGAGCCCCCAAAGTATCTTGCTTCCAGCTCTTTGGGAAGATAAGAAACAACTCGCTCTGCACAGTGCTCTTACAGCCTACCGGGAACATCTCTTACAAAGGCCTGTGAAATGCAGTTTCTTTGCAGGCCCGAACTGGCTGCAGTAGAACTTCTGCTCTGCGTGTGCTACATTGCCCTAGAGCTTCTAGGCACAAAGCCCTGCCTTGTTTCCAGAGGGGAAGATGGGCCCCAAAGCATCTTGCTTCCAGCCCTTTGGGAAGCTAAGACACAACTCGCTCGGCACAGTGCTCTTACAGCCTACCAGAAACTTCTCTTACAAAGGCTTGTGAAACGCAGTTTCTTTGCAGGCCTGATCTGGGTGAAGTAGAAATTCTGCTCTGGGTGTGCTACGTTGCCCTAGAGCTTCCAAGCACAAGGCCCTATCGTGTATCCACCTGGAGAGAGGCCCTAAAGAATCTTGCTTCCAGCGATTTGGGAAGCTAAGTAACAACTCGCTCTTCACAGTGCTCTTATAGAAAACCGGGAACATCTCTTACAAAGGCCTGAGAAACGCAGTTTCTTTGCAGGCCTGATCTGGCTGAATTAGAAATTCTGCTCTGGGTGTGCTAAATTGCCCTAGAGCTCCAAGGCACAAAGAACTGAATCATTTCCAAAGACGGAGATATTCCCCAAAGCATCTGGCTTCCAGCTCATTGGGAATCTAAGACAACTCGCTCTGCACAGTCCTCTTACAGCCTACCGGGAACATCTCTTACAAAGGCCTGAGAAACGCAGTTTCTTTGCAGGCCTGATCTGGCTGAAGTAGAACTTCTCCTCTGTGTGTGCTACATAGCCCTAGAGCTGAAACGCACAACGTGCAGGCTTCTTTCCAAAGGGTGAGTTGGGCCCCAGAGCATCTTGCTTCCAGCTCTTTGGGAAGCTAAGAAACAACTCGCTCTGCACAGTGCTCTTACAGCCTACCGGGAACATCTCTTACAAAGGCCTGTGAAACGCAGTTTCTTTGCAGGCCTGATCTGGCTGAAGTAGAACTTCTGCTCTGGGTGTGCTACATTGCCCTAGAGCTGAAAGGCACAACGTGCAGTCTTCTTTCCAAAGGGCGAGTTGGGCCCAAAGCATCTAGCTTCCAGCTCTTTGGGAAGCTAAGAAACAACTCGCTCTGCACAGTGCTCTTACGGCCTACCGGGAACATCTCTTACAAATGCCTGTGAAACGCAGTTTCTTTGCAGGCCTGATCTGGCCGAAGTAGAACTTCTGCTCTGGGTGTGCTACATTGCCCTAAATCTTCTAGTCACAAAGTGCTGAATTATTTCCAAAGACGGAGATAGGCCCAAAGCATCTTGCTTCCAGCTCTTTGGGAAGCTAAGAAACAATTCGCTCTGCACAGTGCTCTTACAGCCTACCGGATACATCTCTTACAAAGGCCTGTGAAATGCAGCTTCTTTGTAGGCCTGATCTGGCTGAAGCAGAACTTCTGCTCTGAGTGTGCTACATTGCCCTAGAGCTCCCAGGCAGAAAGTGCTGCATTATTTCCAAAGACGGAGAGAGTCCCCAAAATATCTTGGTTGCAGCTCTTTGGGAAGCTAAGAAACAACTCGCTGTGCACTGTGCTCTTACAGCCTACCGGGAACATCTCTTACAAAGGCCTGTGACACGCAGTTCCTTTGCAGGCCTGATCTGGCTGAAGTAGAACTTCTGCTCTGGGTGTGCTACATTGCCCTAGAGCTCCAAGGCACAAAGTGCTGAATCATTTCCAAAGATGGAGATACCCCCAAAAGCATCTTGCTTCCAGCTCTTTGGGAAGCTAAGAAACAACTCGCTCTGCACAGTGCTCTTACAGCCTACCGGGAACATCTCTTACAAAGGCCTGTGACACGCAGTTTCTTTGCAGGCCTGATCTGGCTGAAGTAGAACCTCTGCTCTGGGTGTGCTACATTGCCCTAGAGCTGAAAGGCACAATGTGCAGGCTTCTATCCAAAGGGTGAGTTGGGCCCCAAAGCATCTTGCGTCCAGCTCTTTGGGAAGCTAAGAAACAACTCGCTCTGCTCAGTGCTCTTAAAGCCTACCGGGAACATCTCGTAAAAAGGCCTGTGAAACTCGGTTTCTTTGCAGGCCTGATCTGGCTGAAGCAGAACTTCTGCTCTGGGTGTGCTACATTGCCCTAGAGCTGAGAGGCACAAAGCCCAGCCTTGTTTACAAAGGGGAAGAGAGGCCCCAAAGTATCTTGCTTCCAGCTCTTTGGGAAGCTAAGAAACAACTCGCTCTGCACAGAGCTCTTACAGCCTACCGGCAACATCTCTTACAAAGGCCTGTGAAATGCAGTTTCTTTGCAGTCCTGATCTGGCTGAAGTAGTTCTTCTGCTCTAGGTGTGCTACATTGCCCCAGAGCTGAAACGCACAACGTGCAGGCTTCTTTCCAAAGGGCGAGTTGGGCCCAAAGCATCTAGCTTACAGCTCTTTGGGAAGCTAAGAAACAACTCGCTCTGCACAGAGCTCTTACAGCCTACCGGCAACATCTCTTACAAAGGCCTGTGAAACGCAGTTCCTTTGCAGGCCTGATCTGGCTGAAGTAGAACTTCTGCTCTGCGTGTGCTACATTGCCCGAGAGCTGCAAGGCACAACGTGCAGTCTTCTTTCCAAAGGGTGAGATGGGCCCCAAAGCATCTTGCTTCCAGCTCTTTGGGAAGCTAAGAAATAACTCGCTCTGCACAGTCCTCTTACAGCCTACCGGCAACATCTCTTACAAAGGTCTGCGAAACGCAGTTTCTTTGCAGGCCTGATGTGGCTGAAGTAGAACTGCTGCTCTGGGTGTGCTACATTGCCCTAGAGCTCCAAGGCACAAAGTGCTGAATCATTTCCAAAGCAGGATATAGGCCCCAAAGCAACTTGCTTCCAGCTCTTTGGGAAGCTAAGAAACAACTCGCTGTGCACTGTGCTCTTACAGCCTACCGGGAACATCTCTTCCAAAGGCCTGTGACAGGCAGTTCCTTTGCAAGCCTGATCTGGCTGAAGTAGAACTTCTGCTCTGGGTGTGCTACATTGCCCTAGAGCTCCAAGGCACAAAGTGCTGAATCATTTCCAAAGATGGAGATACGCCCAAAAGCATCTTGCTTCCAGCTCTTTGGGAAGCTAAGAAACAACTCGCTCTGCACAGTGCTCTTACAGCCTACCGGGAACATCTCTTACAAAGGCCTGTGTAACGCAGTTTCTTTGCAGGCCTGATCTGGCTGAAGTAGAACTTCTGCTCTGGTGTGCTACATTGCCCTAGAACTGAAAGGCACAACGTGCAGTCTTCTTTCCAAAGGGCGAGTTGGGCCCAAAGCATCTAGCTTCGAGCTCTTTGGGAAGCTAAGAAACAACTCGCTCTGCACAGTGCTCTTAAGGCCTACCGGGAACATCTCTTACAAATGCCTGTGAAACGCAGTTTCTTTGCAGGCCTGATCTGGCCGAAGTAGAACTTCTGCTCTGGGTGTGCTACATTGCCCTAAATCTTCTAGTCACAAAGTGCTGAATTATTTCCAAAGACGGAGATAGGACCAAAGCATCTTGCTTCCAGCTCTTTGGGAAGCTAAGAAACAATTCGCTCTGCACAGTGCTCTTACAGCCTACCGGATACGTCTCTTACAAAGGCCTGTGAAATTCAGCTTCTTTGTAGGCCTGATCTGGCTGAAGTAGAACTTCTGCACTGAGTGTGCTACATTGCCCTAGAGCTCCCAGGCAGAAAGTGCTGCATTATTTCCAAAGACCGAGAGAGTCCCCAAAGCATCTTGGTTGCAGCTCTTTGGGAAGCTAAGAAACAACTCGCTGTGCACTGTGCTCTTACAGCCTACCGGGAACATCTCTTACAAAGGCCTGTGAAACGCAGTTTCTTGGCAGGCCTGATCTGGCTGAAGTAGAAATTCTGCTCTGGGTGTGCTACATTGCCCTAGAGCTGAAAGGCACAACGTGCAGTCTTCTTTCAAAGGGCGAGTTGCTTCCCAAAGCATCTTGCTTCCAGCTCTTTGGGAACCTAAGAAACAACTCGCTCTGAACAGTGCTCTTACAGCCTACCAGGAACATCACTTACAAGTGCCTGTGACACGCAGTTTCTTTGCAGGCCTGATCTGGCTGAAGTAGAACTTCTGCTCTGGGTGTGCTACATTGCCCTAGAGCTGAAAGGCACAATGTGCAGACTTCTTTCCAAAGGGCGAGTTGCTTCCCAAAGCATCTTGCTTCCAGCTCTTTGGGAAGCTAAGAAACAACTCGCTCTTCACAGTGCTCTTACAGCCTACCGGGAACATCTCTTACAAAGGCCTGTGAAACTCAGTTTCTTTGCAGGCCTGATCTGGCTGAAGCAGAACTTCTGCTCTGGGTGTGCTACATTGCCCTAGAGCTGAAAGGCACAAAGCCCAGCCTTGCTTACTAAGGGGAAGAGAGGCCCCAAAGTATCTTGCTTCCAGCTCTTTGGGAAGCTAAGAAACAACTCGCTCTGCACAGTGCTCTAAACAGCCTACTGGGAACATCTCTTACAAAGGCCTGTGACACGCAGTTTCTTTGCAGGCCTGATGGGCTGAATTACAAATTCTGCTCTGGGTGTGCTAAATTGCCCTAGAGCTCCAAGGCACAAAGTGCTGAATCATTTCCAAAGACGCAGTTATGCCCCAAAGCATCTTGCTTCCAGCTCTTTGGGAAGCTAAGAAACAACTCGCTCTGCTCAGTGCTCTTAGAGCCAACTGGGAACATCTCTTACAAAGGCCTGTGCAACGCAGTTTCTTTGCAGGCCTGATCTGGCTGAAGTAGAACTTCTGCTCTGTGTGTGCTACATTGCCCGAGAGCTGCAAGGCACAACGTGCAGTCTTCTTTCCAAAGGGTGAGTTGGGCCCCAAAGCATCTTGCTTCCAGCTCTTTGGGAAGCTAAGAAACAACTCACTCTGCACAGTGCTCTTAAGACCTACCGGGAACATCTCTTACAAAGGCCTGTGAAACGCAATTTCTTTGCAGGTCAGATCTGGCTGAAGAGGAACTTCTGCTCTGGGTGTGCTACATTGCCCTAGAGCTTCTAGGCACAAATTGCTGAATTATTTCCAAAGACGGAGATAGGCCCAAAGCATCTTGCTTCCAGCTCTTTGGGAAGCTAAGAAACAACGCGCTCTGCACATGCTCTTACAGCCTACCGGGAACATCTCTTCCAAAGGCCTGTGAAACGCAGTTTCTTTGCAGGCCTGATCTGGCTGAAGTAGAACTTCTGCTCTGGGTGTGCTACATTGCCCTAGAGCTCCAAGGCACAAAGTGCTGATTCATTTCCAAAGATGGAGATACGCCCAAAAGCATCTTGCTTCCAGCTCTTTGGGAAGCTAAGAAACAACTCGCTCTGCACATGCTCTTACAGCCTACCGGGAACATCTCTTACAACGGCCTGTGAAACGCTGTTTCTTTGCAGGATTGATCTGGCTGAAGTGGAAATTCTACTCTGGGTGTGGTACATTACCCTAGAGCTGAAAGGCACACCGTGCAGTCTTCTTTCCAAAGGGCGAGTTGCTTCCCAAAGCATCTTGCTTCCAGCTCGTTGGGAAGCTAAGAAAAAACTCGCTCTGCACAGTGCTCTTACAGCCTACCGGGAACATCTCTTACAAAGGCCTGTGAAACGCAGTTTCTTTGCAGGCCTGATCTGGCTGAAGTAGAACTTCTGCTCTGGGTGTGCTACATTGCCCTAGAGCTGAAAGTCACAACGTGCAGGCTTCTTTCCAAAGGGCGAGTTGGGCCCCACAGCATCTTGCTTCCAGCTCTTTGGGAAGCTAAGAAACAACTCGCTCTGCACAGTGCTCTTACAGCCTACCGGGAACATCTCTTCCAAAGGCCTCTGAAACGCACTTTCTTTGCAGGCCTGATCTGGCTGCAGTAGAACTTCTGCTCTGCGTGAGCTACATTGCCCTAGAGCTTCAAGGCACAAAGCCCTTCCTTGTTTCCAGAGGGGAAGATAGGCCCAAAAGCATCTTGCTTCCAGCCCTTTGGGAAGCTAAGACACAACTCGCTCGGCACAGTGGTCTTACAGCCTACCAGAAACATCTCTTACAAAGGCCTGTGAAATGCAGCTTCTTTGCAGGCCTGATCTGGCTGAAGTAGAACTTCTGCTCTGAGTGTGCTACATTGCCCTAGAGCTGAAAGGCACAACGTGCAGTCTTCTTTCCAAAGGGCGAGTAGGGCCAAAGCATCTTGCTTCCAGCTCTTTGGGAAGCTAAGAAACAACTCGCTCTGCTCTGTGCTCTTACAGCCAACCGGGAACATCTCTTACAAAGGCCTGTGAAACGCAGTTTCTTTGCAGGCCTGATCTGGCTGAAGTAGAACTTCTGCTCTGCGTGTGCTACATTGCCCTAGAGCTCCAAGGCACAAAGTCCTGAATCATTTCCAAAGACGGAGATACGCCCCAAAGCATCTTGCTTCCAGCTCTTTGGGAAGCTAAGAAACAACTCGCTCTGCACAGTCCTCTTACAGCCTACCGGCAACATCTCTTACAAAGGTCTGCAAAACGCAGTTTCTTTGCAGGCCTGATGTGGCTGAAGTAGAACTGCTGCTCTGGGTGTGCTACATTGCCCTAGAGCTCCAAGGCACAAAGTGCTGAATCATTTCCAAAGCAGGAGATAGGCCCCAAAGCAACTTGCTTCCAGCTCTTTGGGAAGCTAAGAAACAACTCGCTCTGCACAGTGCTCTTACAGCCTACCGGATACATCTCTTACAAAGACCTGTGAAATGCAGCTTCTTTGCAGGCCTGATCTGGCTGAAGTACAACTTCTGCTCTGAGTGTGCTACATTGCCCTAGAGCTCCAAGGCACAAAGTGCTGCATTATTTCCAAAGAAGGAGAGAGTCCCCAAAGTATCTTGGTTCCAGCTCTTTGGGAAGCTAAGAAACAACACGCTGTGCACTGTGCTCCTACAGCCTACCGGGAACATCTCTTACAATGGCCTGTGACACGCAGTTCCTTTGCAGGCCTGATCTGGCTGAAACAGAACTTCTGCTCTGGGTGTGTTACATTGCCCTAGAGCTGAAAGGCACAACGTGCAGTCTTCTTTCAAAGGGTGAGTTGCTTCCCAAAGCATCTTGCTTCCATCTCTTTGGGAAGCTAAGAAACAACTCGCTCTGCACAGTGCTCTTACAGCCTACCGGGAACATCTCTTACAAAGGCCTGTGACACGCAGTTTCTTTGGAGGCCTGATCTGGCTGCAGTAGAACTTCTGCTCTGCGTGTGCTACATTGCCCTAGAGCTTCAAGGCACAAAGCCTTTCCTTGTTTCCAGACGGGAAGATAGGGCCCAAAGCATCTTGCTTCCAGCCCTTTGGGAAGCTAAGAAACAACTCGCTCGGCACAGTGCTCTTACAGCCTACCAGAAACATCTCTTAAAAAGGCCTGTGAAACGCAGTTTCTTTGCAGGCCTGATCTGGGTGAAGTAGAAATTCTGCTCTGGGTGTGCTACGTTGCCCTAGAGCTCCAAGGCACAAAGTGCTGAATCATTTCCAAAGACGGAGTTATGCCCCAAAGCATCTTGCTTCCAGCTCTTTGGGAAGCTAAGAAACAACTCGCTCTGCACAGTGCTCTTACAGCCTACCGGGAACATCTCTTACAAAGGCCTTCGAAACGCAGATTCTTTGCAGGCCTGATCGGGCTGAATTAGAAATTCTGCTCTGGGTGTGCTAAATTACCCTAGAGCTCCAAGGCACAAAGTGCTGAATCATTTCCAAAGACGGAGATATGCCCCAAAGCATCTTGCTTCCAGCTCTTTGGGAATCTAAGAAACAACTCACTCTGCAGACTGCTCTTACAGCCTACCGGGAACATCTCTTCCAAAGGCCTAAGAAACGAAGTTTCTTTGCAGGCCTGATCTGGCTGAAGTAGAACTTCTACTCTGGGTGTGCTACATTGCCCCAAAGCTGAAACGCACAACGTGCAGGCTCCTTTCCAAAGGGTGAGTTGCGCCCCAGAGCATCTTGCTTCCAGCTCTTTGTGAAGCCAAGAAACAACTCACTCTGCACAGTGCTCTTACAGACAACCGGGAACATCTCTAACAAAGGCCTGTGAAACGCAGTTTCTTTGCAGGCCTGATCTGGCTGAAGTAGAACTTCTGCTCTGCGTGTGCTACATTGCCCGAGAGCTGCAAGGCACAACGTGCAGTCTTCTTTCCAAAGGGTGAGTTGGGCCCCAAAGCATCTTGCTTCCAGCTCTTTGGGAAGCTAAGAAACAACTCACTCTGCACAGTGCTCTTAAGACCTACCGGGAACATCTCTTGCAAAGGCCTGTGAAACGCAATTTCTTTGCAGGTCAGATCTGGCTGAAGTAGAACTTCTGCTCTGGGTGTGCTACATTGCCCTAGAGCTTCTAGGCACAAAGTGCTGAATTATTTCCAAAGACGGAGATAGGCCCAAAGCATCTTGCTTCCAGCTCTTTGGGAAGCTAAGAAACAACGCGCTCTGCACATGCTCTTACAGCCTACCGGGAACATCTCTTCCAAAGGCCTGTGAAACGCAGTTTCTTTGCAGGCCTGATCTGGCTGAAGTAGAACTTCTGCTCTGGGTGTGCTACATTGCCCTAGAGCTCCAAGGCACAAAGTGCTGAATCATTTCCAAAGATGGAGATACACCCAAAAGCATCTTGCTTCCAGCTCTTTGGGAAGCTAAGAAACAACTCGCTCTGCACATGCTCTTACAGCCTACCGGGAACATCTCTTACAAAGGCCTGTGAAACGCTGTTTCTTTGCAGGAGTGATCTGGCTGAAGTGGAAATTCTACTCTGGGTGTGGTACATTACCCTAGAGCTGAAAGGCACACCGTGCAGTCTTCTTTCCAAAGGGCGAGTTGCTTCCCAAAGCATCTTGCTTCCAGCTCGTTGGGAAGCTAAGAAAAAACTCGCTCTGCACAGTTCTCTTACAGCCTACCGGGAACATCTCTTACAAAGGCCTGTGACACGCAGTTTCTTTGCAGGCCTGATGTGGCTGAAGTAGAACTTCTGCTCTGGGTGTGCTACATTGCCCTAGAGCTGAAAGGCACAATGTGCAGGCTTCTATGCAAAGGGTGAGTTGGGCCCCAAAGCATCTTGCGTCCAGCTCTTTGGGAAGCTAAGAAAGAACTCGCTCTGCTCAGTGCTCTTACAGCCTACCGGGAACATCTCTTAAAAAGGCCTGTGAAACTCAGTTTCTTTGAAGGCCTGATCTGGCTGAAGCAGAACTACTGCTCTGGATGTGCTACATTGCCCTAGAGCTTCAAGGCACAAAGCCCAGCCTTGTTTACAAAGGGGAAGAGAGGCCCCAAAGTATCTTGCTTCCAGCTCTTTGGGAAGCTAAGAAACAACTCGCTCTGCACAGTGCTCTTACAGCCTACCGGGAACATCTCTTCCAAAGGCCTCTGAAACGCAGTTTCTTTGCAGGCCTGATCTGGCTGCAGTAGAACTTCTGCTCTGCGTGAGCTACATTGCCCTAGAGCTTCAAGGCACAAAGCCCTTCCTTGTTTCCAGAGGGGAAGATAGGCCCAAAAGCATCTTGCTTCCAGCCCTTTGGGAAGCTAAGACACAACTCGCTCGGCACAGTGGTCTTACAGCCTACCAGAAACATCTCTTACAAAGGCCTGTGAAATGCAGCTTCTTTGCAGGCCTGATCTGGCTGAAGTAGAACTTCTGCTCTGAGTGTGCTACATTGCCCTAGAGCTCCAAGGCACAAAGTGCTGCATTATTTCCAAAGACGGAGAGAGTCCCCAAAGTATCTTGGTTCCAGCTCTTTGGGAAGCTAAGAAACAACTCGCTCTGCACAGTGCTCTTACAGCCAACCGGGAACATCTCCTACAAAGGCATGTGAAACGCAATTTCTTTGCAGGCTAGATCTGGCTGAAGTAGAACTTCTGCTCTGGGTGTGCTACATTGCCCTAGAGCTGAAAGGCACAACGTGCAGTCTTCTTTCCAAAGGGCGAGTAGGGCCAAAGCATCTTGCTTCCAGCTCTTTGGGAAGCTAAGAAACAACTCGCTCTGCTCTGTGCTCTTACAGCCAACCGGGAACATCTCTTACAAAGGCCTGTGAAACGCAGTTTCTTTGCAGGCCTGATCTGGCTGAAGTAGAACTTCTGCTCTGCGTGTGCTACATTGCCCTAGAGCTCCAAGGCACAAAGTCCTGAATCATTTCCAAAGACGGAGATACGCCCCAAAGCATCTTGCTTCCAGCTCTTTGGGAAGCTAAGAAACAACTCGCTCTGCACAGTCCTCTTACAGCCTACCGGCAACATCTCTTACAAAGGCCTGTGAAACGCAGTTTCTTTGCAGGCCTGATGTGGCTGAAGTAGAACTGCTGCTCTGGGTGTGCTACATTGCCATAGAGCTCCAAGGCACAAAGTGCTGAATCATTTCCAAAGCAGGAGATAGGCCCCAAAGCAGCTTGCTTCCAGCTCTTTGGGAAGCTAAGAAACAAATCGCTCTGCACAGTGCTCTTACAGCCTACCGGATACATCTCTTACAAAGACCTGTGAAATGCAGCTTCTTTGCAGGCCTGATCTGGCTGAAGTACAACTTCTGCTCTGAGTGTGCTACATTGCCCTAGAGCTCCAAGGCACAAAGTGCTGCATTATTTCCAAAGAAGGAGAGAGTCCCCAAAGTATCTTGGTTCCAGCTCTTTGGGAATCTAAGAAACAACACGCTGTGCACTGTGCTCCTACAGCCTACCGGGAACATCTCTTACAATGGCCTGTGACACGCAGTTCCTTTGCAGGCCTGATCTGGCTGAAACAGAACTTCTGCTCTGGGTGTGTTACATTGCCCTAGAGCTGAAAGGCACAACGTGCAGTCTTCTTTCAAAGGGTGAGTTGCTTCCCAAAGCATCTTGCTTCCATCTCTTTGGGAAGCTAAGAAACAACTCGCTCTGCACAGTGCTCTTACAGCCTACCGGGAACATCTCTTACAAAGGCCTGTGACACGCAGTTTCTTTGGAGGCCTGATCTGGCTGCAGTAGAACTTCTGCTCTGCGTGTGCTACATTGCCCTAGAGCTTCAAGGCACAAAGCCTTTCCTTGTTTCCAGACGGGAAGATAGGGCCCAAAGCATCTTGCTTCCAGCCCTTTGGGAAGCTAAGAAACAACTCGCTCGGCACAGTGCTCTTACAGCCTACCAGAAACATCTCTTAAAAAGGCCTGTGAAACGCAGTTTCTTTGCAGGCCTGATCTGGGTGAAGTAGAAATTCTGCTCTGGGTGTGCTACGTTGCCCTAGAGCTCCAAGGCACAAAGTGCTGAATCATTTCCAAAGACGGAGTTATGCCCCAAAGCATCTTGCTTCCAGCTCTTTGGGAAGCTAAGAAACAAGTCGCTCTGCACAGTGCTCTTACAGCCTACCGGGAACATCTCTTACAAAGGCCTTCGAAACGCAGATTCTTTGCAGGCCTGATCGGGCTGAATTAGAAATTCTGCTCTGGGTGTGCTAAATTGCCCTAGAGCTCCAAGGCACAAAGTGCTGAATCATTTCCAAAGACGGAGATATGCCCCAAAGCATCTTGCTTCCAGCTCTTTGGGAATCTAAGAAACAACTCACTCTGCAGACTGCTCTTACAGCCTACCGGGAACATCTCTTCCAAAGGCCTAAGAAACGCAGTTTCTTTGCAGGCCTGATCTGGCTGAAGTAGAACTTCTACTCTGGGTGTGCTACATTGCCCCAAATCTGAAACGCACCACGTGCAGGCTCCTTTCCAAAGGGTGAGTTGCGCCCCAGAGCATCTTGCTTCCAGCTCTTTGTGAAGCCAAGAAACAACTCACTCTGCACAGTGCTCTTACAGACAACCGGGAACATCTCTAACAAAGGCCTGTGAAACGCAGTTTCTTTGCAGGCCTGATCTGGCTGAAGTAGAACTTCTGCTCTGCGTGTGCTACATTGCCCGAGATCTGCAAGGCACAACGTGCAGTCTTCTTTCCAAAGGGTGAGTTGGGCCCCAAAGCATCTTGCTTCCAGCTTTTGGGAAGCTAAGAAACAACTCGCTCTGCACAGTGCTCTTACAGCCTACCGGGAACATCTCTTACAAAGGCCTGTGAAACGCAATTTCTTTGCAGGCCAGATCTGGCTGAAGTAGAACTTCTGCTCTGGGTGTGCTACATTGCCCTAGAGCTGAAAGGCACAACGTGCAGTCTTCTTTCCAAAGGGAGAGTTGGGCCCAATGCATCTAGCTTCCAGCTCTTTGGGAAGCTAAGAAACAACTCGCTCTGCACAATGTTCTTACAGCCTACAGTCAACATATCTTACAAAGGCCTGTGAAACGCAGTTTCTTTGCAGGCCTGATCTGGGTGAAGTAGAACTTCTGCTCTGCGTGTGCTACATTGCCCTAGAGCTCCAAGGCACAAAGTGCTGAATCATTTCCAAAGACGGAGATACGCCCCAAAGCATCTTGCTTCCAGCTCTTTGGGAAGCTAAGAAACAACTCGCTCTGCACAGTCCTCTTACAGCCTACCGGCAACATCTCTTACAAAGGTCTGCGAAACGCAGTTTCTTTGCAGGCCTGATGTGGCTGAAGTAGAACTTCTGCTCTGGGTGTGCTACATTGCCCTAGAGCTGAAAGGCACAACGTCCAGGCTTCTTTCCAAAGGGCGAGTTGGGCCACACAGCATCTTGCTTCCAGCTCTTTGGGAAGCTAAGAAACAACTCGCTCTGCTCAGTGCTCTTACAGCCTACCGGGAACATCTCTTAAAAAGGCCTGTGAAACTCAGTTTCTTTGCAGGCCTGATCTGGCTGAAGCAGAACTTCCGCTCTGGGTGTGCTACATTGCCCTAGAGCTCCAAGGCACAAAGTGCTGAATCATTTCCAAAGATGGAGATACGCCCAAAAGCATCTTGCTTCCAGTTCTTTGGGAAGCTAAGAAACAACTCGCTCTGCACAGAGCTCTTACATCCTACCGGCAACATCTCTTACAAAGGCCTGTGAAACGCAGTTTCTTTGCAGGCCTGATCTGGCTGAAGTAGAACTTCTGCTCTGCGTGTGCTACATTGCCCTAGAGCTCCAAGGCACAAAGTGCTGAATCATTTCCAAAGACGGAGATATGCCCCAAAGCATCTTGCTTCCAGCTCTTTGGGAAGCTAAGAAACAACTCGCTCTGCACAGTCCTCTTACAGCCTACCGGCAACATCTCTTACAAAGGCCTGAGAAACGCAGTTTCTTTGCAGGCCTGATGTGGCTGAAGTAGAACTTCTGCTCTGGGTGTGCTACATTGCCCTAGAGCTCCAAGGCACAAAGTGCTGAATCCTTTCCAAAGCAGGATATAGGCCCCAAAGCATCTTGCTTCCAGCTCTTTGGGAAGCTAGGAAACAACTCGCTCTGCACAGTGCTCTTACAGCCTACCGGATACATCTCTTACAAAGGCCTGTGAAACGCAGTTTCTTGGCAGGCCTGATGTGGCTGAAGTAGAAATTCTACTCTGGGTGTGCTACATTGCCCTAGAGCTGAAAGGCACAACGTGCAGTCTTCTTTCAAAGGGCGAGTTGCTTCCCAAAGCATCTTGCTTCCAGCTCTTTGGGAAGCTAAGAAACAACTCGCTCTGCACAGTGCTCTTACAGCCTACCGGGAACATCTCTTCCAAAGGCCTGTGAAACGCAGTTTCTTTGCAGGCCTGATCTGGCTGAAGTAGGACTTTTGCTCTGGGTGTGCTATATTGCCCTAGTGCTTCCATGCACAAGGCCCTACCTTGTATCCACCTGGAGAGAGGCCCTAAAGAATCTTGCTTCCAGCTCTTTGGGAAGGTAAGAAACAACTCGCTGTGCACAGTGCTCTTACAGCCTACCGAGAACATCTCTTACAAAGGTCTGTGAAACGCAGTTTCTTTGCAGGCCTGATGTGGCTGAAGTAGAACTTCTGCTCTGGGTGTGCTACATTACCCTAGAGCTCCAAGGCACAAAGTGCTGAATCATTTCCAAAGACGGAGATACGCCCCAAAGCATCTTGCTTCCAGCTCTTTGGGAAGCTAAGAAACAACTCGCTCTGCACAGTGCTCGTACAGCCTACCGGGAACATCTCTTACAAAGGCCTGTGACACGCAGTTTCTTTGCAGGTCTGATGTGGGTGAAGTAGAACTTCTGCTCTGGGTGTGCTACATTGCCCTAGAGCTGAAAGGCACAATGTGCAGGCTTCTATCCAAAGGGCGAGTTGGGCCCCAAAGCATCTTGCTTGCAGCTCTATGGGAAGCTAAGAAACAACTCGCTCTGCTCAGTGCTCTTACAGCCTACCGGGAACATCTCTTAAAAAGGCAAGTGAAACTCAGTTTCTTTGCATGCCTGATCTGGCTGAAGTAGAACTTCTGCTGTGGGTGTTCTACATTGCCCTAGAGTTTCAAGGCACAAAGTCCAGTCTTGTATACAAGGGGGAGTGAGGCCCCAAAGCATCTTGCTTCCAGCTCTTTGGGAAGCTAACAAACAATTCGCTCTGCACAGTGCTCTTAGAGCCTACCGGGAACATCTCTTACAAAGCCCTGTGAAACGCAGTGCCTTTGCAGGCCAGATCTGGCTGAAGTAGAACTTCTGCTGTGGGAGAGCTACATTGCCCTAGAGCTTCAACGCACAAAGCCCTACCTTGTTTCCAGAAGGAAGATAGGCCCCAAAGCATCTTGCTTCCAGCCCTTTGGGAAGCTAAGACACAACTCGCTCGGCACAGTCCTCTTACAGCCTACCAGAAACATCTCTTACAAAGGCCTGTGAAACGCAGTTTCTTTGCAGGCGTGATCTGGCTGAAGTAGAACTTCTGCTCTGCGTGTGCTACATTGCCCTAGAGCTCCAAGGCACAAAGTGCTGAATCATTTCCAAAGATGGAGATACGCCCAAAAGCATCTTGCTTCCAGCTCTTTGGGAAGCAAAGAAACAACTCGCTCTGCACAGAGCTCTTACATCCTACCGGCAACATCTCTTCCAAAGGCCTGTGAAACGCAGTTTCTTTGCACGCCTGATCTGGCTGAAGTAGAACTTCTGCTCTTCGTGTGCTACATTGCCCTAGAGCTCCAAGGCACAAAGTGCTGAATCATTTCCAAAGACGGAGATATGCCCCAAAGCATCTTGCTTCCAGCTCTTTGGGAAGCTAAGAAACAACTCGCTCTGCACAGTCCTCTTACAGCCTACCGGCAACATCTCTTACAGAGGCCTGAGAAACGCAGTTTCTTTGCAGGCCTGATGTGGCTGAAGTAGAACTTCTGCTCTGGGTGTGCTACATTGCCCTAGAGCTCCAAGGCACAAAGTGCTGAATCCTTTCCAAAGCAGGATATAGGCCCCAAAGCATCTTGCTTCCAGCTCTTTGGGAAGCTAGGAAACAACTCGCTCTGCACAGTGCTCTTACAGCCTACCGGATACATCTCTTACAAAGGCCTGTGAAACGCAGTTTCTTGGCAGGCCTGATGTGGCTGAAGTAGAAATTCTACTCTGGGTGTGCTACATTGCCCTAGAGCTGAAAGGCACAACGTGCAGTCTTCTTTCAAAGGGCGAGTTGCTTCCCAAAGCATCTTGCTTCCAGCTCTTTGGGAAGCTAAGAAACAACTCGCTCTGCACAGTGCTCTTACAGCCTACCGGGAACATCTCTTCCAAAGGCCTGTGAAACGCATTTCCTTTGCAGGCCTGATCTGGCTGAAGTAGGACTTCTGCTCTTGGTGTGCTACATTGCCCTAGTGCTTCCATGCACAAGGCCCTACCTTGTATCCACCTGGAGAGAGGCCCTAAAGAATCTTGCTTCCAGCTCTTTGGGAAGGTAAGAAACAACTCGCTGTGCACAGTGCTCTTACAGCCTACCGAGAACATCTCTTACAAAGGTCTGTGAAACGCAGTTTCTTTGCAGGCCTGATGTGGCTGAAGTAGAACTTCTGCTCTGGGTGTGCTACATTACCCTAGAGCTCCAAGGCACAAAGTGCTGAATCATTTCCAAAGACGGAGATACGCCCCAAAGCATCTTGCTTCCAGCTCTTTGGGAAGCTAAGAAACAACTCGCTCTGCACAGTGCTCGTACAGCCTACTGGGAACATCTCTTACAAAGGCCTGTGACACGCAGTTTCTTTGCAGGTCTGATGTGGCTGAGGTAGGACTCCTGCTCTGGGTGTGCTACATTGTCCTAGAGCTGAAGGCACAACGTGCAGGCTTCTTTCCAAAGCGCGAGTTGGGCCCCACAGCATCTTGCTTCCAGCTCTTTGGGAAGCTAAGAAACAACTCGCTCTGCACAGTGCTCTTACAGCCTACCGGGAACATCTCTTCCAAAGGCCTGTGAAACACAGTTTCTTTGCAGGCCTGATCTGGCTGAAGTAGGACTTCTGCTCTGGGTGTACTACATTGCCCTAGAGCTGAAAGGCACAAGGCCCTACCTTGTATCCACCTGGAGAGAGGCCCTAAAGAATCTTGCTTCCAGCGATTTGTTAAGGTAAGAAACAACTCGCTGTGCACAGTGCTCTTACAGCCTACCGGGAACATCTCTTCCAAAGGCCTGTGAAACGCAGTTTCTTTGCAGGCCTGATCTGGCTGAAGTAGGACTTCTGCTCTGGGTGTGCTACATTGCCCTAGAGCTGAAAGGCACAACGTGCAGGCTTCTTCCCAAAGGGCGAGTTGGGCCCCACAGCATCTTGCTTCCAGCTCTTTTTGAAGCTAAGAAACAACTCGCTCTGCACAGTGCTCTTACAGCCTACTGGGAACATCTATTCCAAAGGCCTGTGAAACGCAGTTTCTTTGCAGGCCTGATCTGGCTGAAGTAGGACTTCTGCTCTGGGTGTGCTACATTGCCCTAGAGCTGAAAGGCACAACGTGCAGGCTTCTTTTCAAAGGGCGTGTTGGGCCCCACAGCATCTTGCTTCCAGCTCTTTTTAAAGCTACGAAACAACTCGCTCTGCACAGTGCTCTTACAGCATACAGGGAACATCTCTTCCAAAGGCCTGTGAAAAGCAGTTTCTTTGCAGGCCTGATCTCGCTGAAGTAGGACTTCTGCTCTGGGTGTGCTACATTGCCCTAGAGCTGAAAGGCACAACGTGCAGGCTTCTTTCCAAAGGGCGAGTTGGGCCCCACAGCATCTTGCTTCCCGCTCTTTGGAAAGCTAAGAAACAACTCGCTCTGCACAGTGCTCTTACAGCCTACCGGGAACATCTCTTCCTAAGGCCTGTGAAACGCAGTTTCTTTGCAGGCCTGATCTGGCTGAAGTTGGACTTCTGCTCTGGGTGTGCTACATTGTCCTAGAGATGAAGGCACAACGTGCAGGCTTCTTTCCAAAGGGCGAGTTGGGCCCCACAGCATCTTGCTTCCAGCTCTTTGGGAAGCTAAGAAACAACTCGCTCTGCACAGTGCTCTTACAGCCTACCGGGAACATATGTTCCAAAGGACTGTGAAACGCAGTTTCTTTGCAGGACTTATCTGGCTGAAGTAGGACTTCTGCTCTGGGTGTGCTACATTGCCCTAGAGCTGAAAGGCACAACGTGCAGGCTTCATTCCAAAGGGCGAGTTGGGCCCCACAGCATCTTGCTTCCAGCTCTTTGGGAAGATAAGAAACAACTCGCTCTGCACAGTGCTCTTACAGCCTACCGGGAACATCTCTTCCAAAGGCCTGTGAAAAGCAGTTTCTTTGCAGGCCTGATCTCGCTGAAGTAGCACTTCTGCTCTGGGTGTGCTACATTGCCCTAGAGCTTAAAGGCACAACGTGTAGGCTTCTTTCCAAAGGGTGAGTTGGGCCCCACAGCATCTTGCTTCCAGCTCTTAGGGAAGCTAAGAAACAACTCGCTCTGCACAGTGCTCTTACATCCTACCGGGAACATCTCTTCCAAAGGCCTATGAAACGCAGTTTCTTTGCAGGCCTGATCTCGCTGAAGTAGGACTTCTGCTCTGGGTGTGCTACATTGCCCTAGAGGTGAAGGCACAACGTGCAGGCTTCTTTCCAAAGGGCGAGTTGGGCCCCACAGCATCTTGCTTCCAGCTCTTTGGGAAGCTAAGAAACAACTTGCTCTGCACAGTGCTCTTACAGCCTACCGGGAACATCTCTTCCAAAGGCCTGTGAAACGCACTTTCTTTGCAGGCCTGATGTGGCTGAAGTAGGACTTCTGCTCTGGGTGTGCTACATTGCCCTAGAGCTGAAAGGCACAATGTGCAGGCTTCTTTCCAATTGCGAGTTGGGCCCCACAGCATCTTGCTTCCAGCTCTTTGGAAAGCTAAGAAACAACGCGCTCTGCACAGTGCTCTTACAGCCTACCGGGAACATCTCTTCCAAAGGCCTGTGAAACGAAGTTTCTTTGCAGGCCTGATCTGGCTGATGTAGGACTTCTGCTCTGGGTGTGCTACATTGCCCTAGAGCAGAAAGGCACAACGTGCAGGCTTCTTTCCAAAGGGCGAGTTGGGCCCCACAGCATCTTGCTTCCAGCTCTTTGGAAAGCTAAGAAAGAACTCGCTTTGCACAGTGCTCTTACAGCCTAAGGGAACATCTCTTCCAAAGGCCTGTGAAACGCAGTTTCTTTGCAGGCCTGATCTGGCTGAAGTAGGACTTCTGCTCTGGGTGTGCTACATTGCCCTAGAGCTGAAAGGCGCAACGTGCAGGCTTCTTTCCAAAGGGCGAGTTGGGCCCCACAGCATCTTGCTTCCAGCTCTTTGGGAAGCTAAGAAACAACTCGCTCTGCACAGTGCTCTTACAGCCTACCGGGAACATCTCTTCCAAAGGCCTGTGAAACGCAGTTTCTTTGCAGGCCTGATCTCGCTGAAGTAGAACTTCTGCTCTGGGTGTGCTGCATTGCCCTAGAGCTGAAAGGCGCAACGTGCAGGCTTCTGTCCAAAGGGTGAGTCGGGCCCCACAGCATCTTGCTTCCAGCTCTTTGGGAAGCTAAGAAACAACTTGCTCTGCACAGTGCTCTTACAGCCTACCGGGAACATCTCTTCCAAAGGCCTGTGAAAAGCACTTTCTTTGCCGGCCTGATCTCGCTGAAGTAGAACTTTTGCTCTGGGTGTTCTACATTGCCCTAGAGCTGAAAGGCACAACGTGCAGGCTTCTTTCCAAAGGGCGAGTTGGGTCCCACAGCATCTTGCTTCCAGCTCTTTGGGAAGCTAAGAAACAACTCGCTCTGCACAGTGCTCTTACAGCCTATCAGGAACATCTCTTCCAAAGGCCTGTGAGATGCACTTCCGTTGCAGGACTGATCTGGCTGAAGTAGAACTTCTGCTTTGGGCGTTGTACATTGCCCTAGAGCTTCAACGCACAAGGCCCTGCCTTGAATCCAAAGAGGTAGAGAGGCCCCAAAGCATCTTGCTTCCAGCTCTTTGGGAATCTAAGAAAAAACTCACTCTGCACAGTGGTCTTACAGCATACCGGGAACATCTCTTACAAAGGCCTGTGAAACGCAGTTTCTTTTCAGGCCTGATCTGGCTGAAGTAGAACTTCTGCTCTGGGTGTGCTACATTGCCCTAGAGCTCCAAGGCACAATGCGCTGCGTTATTTCCAAAGACGGAGAGAGGCCCCAAAGCATCTTGCTTAGAGCTCTTTGGGAAGCTATGAAACCACTCGCTCTGCACAGTGCTCTTACTGCCTACCGGGACCATCTCTTCCAAAGGCCTGTGAAACGCAGTTCCTTTGCAGGCCTAATCTGGGTGAAGTAGAAATTCTGATCTGGGTGTGCTAAATTGCCCTAGAGCTCCAAGGCACAAAGTGCTGAATCATTTCCAAAGACGCAGATATGCCCCAAAGCATCTTGCTTCCAGCTCTTTGGGAAGCTAAGAAACAACTCGCTCTGCACAGTGCTCTTACAGCCTACCGGGAACATCTCTTACAAAGGCCTGTGAAACGGAGTTCCTTTGCAGGCCTGATCTGGCTGAAGTAGAACTTCTGCTCTGGGTGTGCTACATTGCCCTAGAGCTTCAAGGCACAAAGCCCAGCCTTGTTTACAAAGGGGAAGAGACGCCCCAAAGTATCTTGCTTCCAGCTCTTTGGGAATCTAAGAAACAACTCGCTCTGCACAGTGCTCTTACAGCCTACCGGGAACATCTCTTCCAAAGGCCTGTGAAACGCAGTTCCTTTGCAGGCCTGATCTGGCTGAAGTAGAACTTCTGCTCTGGGTGTGCTACATTGCCCTAGAGCTTCCATGCACAAGGCCCTACCTTGTATCCACCTGGAGAGAGGCCCTAAAGAATCTTGCTTCCAGCGATTGGGGAAGGTAAGAAACAACTCGCTGTGCACAGTGCTCTTACAGCCTACCGAGAACATCACTTACAAAGGCCTGTGAAACGCAGATTCTTTGCAGGCCTGATGTGGCTGAAGTACACTTTCTGCTCTGGGTGTGCTACATTGCCCTAGAGCTCCAAGGCACAAAGTGCTGAATCATTTCCAAAGACAGAGATACGCCCCAAAGCGTCTTTCTTCCAGCTCTTTGGGAAGCTAACAAACAACTCGTTCTGCACAGTGCTCTTACAGCCTACCGGGAACATCTCTTCCAAAGGCCTGTGAAACGCAGTTTCTTTGCAGGCCTGATCTGGCTGAAGTAGGACTTCTGCTCTGGGTGTGCTACATTGCCCTAGAGGTGAAGGCACAACGTGCAGGCTTCTTTCCAAAGGGTGAGTTGGGCCCCACAGCATCTTGCTTCCAGCTCTATGGGAAGCTAAGAAACAACTCGCTCTGCACAGTGCTCTTACAGCCTACCGGGGACATGTCTTCCAAAGGCCTGTGAAACGCAGTTTCTTTGCAGGCCTGATCTGGCTGAAGTAGGACTTCTGCTCTGGGTGTGCTACATTGGCCTATAGCTGACAGGCACAACCTGCAGGCTTCTTTTCAAAGGGCGAGTTGGGTCCAACAGCATCTTGCTTCCAGCTCTTTGGGAAGCTAAGAAACAACTTGCTCTGCACAGTGCTCTTACAGCCTACCGGGAACATCTCTTCCAAAGGCCTGTGAAAAGCACTTTCTTTGCCGGCCTGATCTCGCTGAAGTAGAACTTTTGCTCTGGGTGTTCTACATTGCCCTAGAGCTGAAAGGCACAACGTGCAGGCTTCTTTCCAAAGGGCGAGTTGGGTCCCACAGCATCTTGCTTCCAGCTCTTTGGGAAGCTAAGAAACAACTCGCTCTGCACAGTGCTCTTACAGCCTATCAGGAACATCTCTTCCAAAGGCCTGTGAGATGCACTTCCGTTGCAGGACTGATCTGGCTGAAGTAGAACTTCTGCTTTGGGCGTTGTACATTGCCCTAGAGCTTCAACGCACAAGGCCCTGCCTTGAATCCAAAGAGGTAGAGAGGCCCCAAAGCATCTTGCTTCCAGCTCTTTGGGAATCTAAGAAAAAACTCACTCTGCACAGTGGTCTTACAGCATACCGGGAACATCTCTTACAAAGGCCTGTGAAACGCAGTTTCTTTTCAGGCCTGATCTGGCTGAAGTAGAACTTCTGCTCTGGGTGTGCTACATTGCCCTAGAGCTCCAAGGCACAATGCGCTGCGTTATTTCCAAAGACGGAGAGAGGCCCCAAAGCATCTTGCTTAGAGCTCTTTGGGAAGCTATGAAACCACTCGCTCTGCACAGTGCTCTTACTGCCTACCGGGACCATCTCTTCCAAAGGCCTGTGAAACGCAGTTCCTTTGCAGGCCTAATCTGGGTGAAGTAGAAATTCTGATCTGGGTGTGCTAAATTGCCCTAGAGCTCCAAGGCACAAAGTGCTGAATCATTTCCAAAGACGCAGATATGCCCCAAAGCATCTTGCTTCCAGCTCTTTGGGAAGCTAAGAAACAACTCGCTCTGCACAGTGCTCTTACAGCCTACCGGGAACATCTCTTACAAAGGCCTGTGAAACGGAGTTCCTTTGCAGGCCTGATCTGGCTGAAGTAGAACTTCTGCTCTGGGTGTGCTACATTGCCCTAGAGCTTCAAGGCACAAAGCCCAGCCTTGTTTACAAAGGGGAAGAGACGCCCCAAAGTATCTTGCTTCCAGCTCTTTGGGAATCTAAGAAACAACTCGCTCTGCACAGTGCTCTTACAGCCTACCGGGAACATCTCTTCCAAAGGCCTGTGAAACGCAGTTCCTTTGCAGGCCTGATCTGGCTGAAGTAGAACTTCTGCTCTGGGTGTGCTACATTGCCCTAGAGCTTCCATGCACAAGGCCCTACCTTGTATCCACCTGGAGAGAGGCCCTAAAGAATCTTGCTTCCAGCGATTGGGGAAGGTAAGAAACAACTCGCTGTGCACAGTGCTCTTACAGCCTACCGAGAACATCACTTACAAAGGCCTGTGAAACGCAGATTCTTTGCAGGCCTGATGTGGCTGAAGTACACTTTCTGCTCTGGGTGTGCTACATTGCCCTAGAGCTCCAAGGCACAAAGTGCTGAATCATTTCCAAAGACAGAGATACGCCCCAAAGCGTCTTTCTTCCAGCTCTTTGGGAAGCTAACAAACAACTCGTTCTGCACAGTGCTCTTACAGCCTACCGGGAACATCTCTTCCAAAGGCCTGTGAAACGCAGTTTCTTTGCAGGCCTGATCTGGCTGAAGTAGGACTTCTGCTCTGGGTGTGCTACATTGCCCTAGAGGTGAAGGCACAACGTGCAGGCTTCTTTCCAAAGGGTGAGTTGGGCCCCACAGCATCTTGCTTCCAGCTCTATGGGAAGCTAAGAAACAACTCGCTCTGCACAGTGCTCTTACAGCCTACCGGGGACATGTCTTCCAAAGGCCTGTGAAACGCAGTTTCTTTGCAGGCCTGATCTGGCTGAAGTAGGACTTCTGCTCTGGGTGTGCTACATTGGCCTATAGCTGACAGGCACAACCTGCAGGCTTCTTTTCAAAGGGCGAGTTGGGTCCAACAGCATCTTGCTTCCAGCTCTTTGGGAAGCTAAGAAACAACTTGCTCTGCACAGTGCTCTTACAGCCTACCGGGAACATCTCTTCCAAAGGCCTGTGAAACGCACTTTCTTTGCAGGCCTGATGTGGCTGAAGTAGGACTTCTGCTCTGGGTGTGCTACATTGCCCTAGAGCTGAAAGGCACAATGTGCAGGCTTCTTTCCAATTGCGAGTTGGGCCCCACAGCATCTTGCTTCCAGCTCTTTGGAAAGCTAAGAAACAACGCGCTCTGCACAGTGCTCTTACAGCCTACCGGGAACATCTCTTCCAAAGGCCTGTGAAACGAAGTTTCTTTGCAGGCCTGATCTGGCTGAAGTAGGACTTCTGCTCTGGGTGTGCTACATTGCCCTAGAGCAGAAAGGCACAACGTGCAGGCTTCTTTCCAAAGGGCGAGTTGGGCCCCACAGCATCTTGCTTCCAGCTCTTTGGAAAGCTAAGAAAGAACTCGCTTTGCACAGTGCTCTTACAGCCTAAGGGAACATCTCTTCCAAAGGCCTGTGAAACGCAGTTTCTTTGCAGGCCTGATCTGGCTGAAGTAGGACTTCTGCTCTGGGTGTGCTACATTGCCCTAGAGCTGAAAGGCGCAACGTGCAGGCTTCTTTCCAAAGGGCGAGTTGGGCCCCACAGCATCTTGCTTCCAGCTCTTTGGGAAGCTAAGAAACAACTCGCTCTGCACAGTGCTCTTACAGCCTACCGGGAACATCTCTTCCAAAGGCCTGTGAAACGCAGTTTCTTTGCAGGCCTGATCTGGCTGAAGTAGGACTTCTGCTCTGGGTGTGCTGCATTGCCCTAGAGCTGAAAGGCGCAACGTGCAGGCTTCTTTCCAAAGGCCGAGTTGGGCCAGAAAGCATGTTGCTTCCAGCTCTTTGGGAAGCTAAGAAACAACTCGCTCTGCACAGTGCTCTTACGGCCTACCGGGAACATCTCTTCCAAAGGCCTGTGAAACGCAGTTTCTTTGCAGGCCTGATCTCGCTGAAGTAGGACTTCTGCTCTGGGTGTGCTACATTGCCCTAGAGCTGAAAGGCACAACGTGCAGGCTTCCTTCCATAGGGCGAGTTGGGCCCCACAGCATCTTGCTTCCAGCTCTTTGGGAAGCTAAGAAACAACTCGCTCTGCACAGTGCTCTTACAGCCTACCGGGAACATCTCTTCCAAAGGCCTGTGAAACGCAGTTTCTTTGCAGGCCTGATGTGGCTTAAGTAGGACTTCTGCACTGGGTGTGCTACATTGCCCTAGAGCTGAAAGGCACAACGTGCAGGCTTCTTTCCTAATGGTGAGTTGGTTCCCACAGCATCTTGCTTCCAGCTCTTTGGGAAGCTAGTAATCAACTCGCTCTGCACAGTGCTCTTACAGCCAACCGCGAGCATCTCTTCAAAAGGCCTGTGAAACGCAGTTTCTTTGCAGGCCTGATCTGGCTGAAGTACGACTTCTGCTCTGGGTGTGCTACATTGCCCTAGAGCTGAAAGGCACAACGTGCAGGCTTCTTTTCAAAGGGCGTGTTGGGCCCCACAGCATCTTGCTTCCAGCTCTTTGGGAAGCTAAGAAACAACTCGCTCTGCAGAGTGTTCTTACACCCTACCGGGAACATCTCTTCCAAAGGCCTGTGAAACGCAGTTTCTTTGCAGGCCTGATCTGCCTGAAGTAGGACTTCTGCTCTGGGTGTGCTACATTGCCCTAGAGCTGAAAGGCACAACGTGCAGGCTTGTTTCCTAATGGTGATTTGGGCCCCATAGCATCTTGCTTCCCGGTCTTTGCGAAGCTAAGAAACAACTCGCTCTGCACAATGCTCTTACAGCCTACCGGGAACATCTCTTCCAAAGGCCTGTGAAACGCAGTTTCTTTGCAGGCCTGATTTGGTTGAAGTAGAACTTCTGCTCTGGGTGTGCTACATTGCCCTAGAGCAGAAAGGCACAACGTGCAGGCTTCTTTCCAAACGGCGAGTTGGGCCCCAAAGCATGTTGCCTCCAGCTCTTTGGGAAGCTAAGAAACAACTCGCTCTGCACAGTGCTCTTACAGCCTACCGGGAACATCTCTTCCAAAGGCCTGTGAAACGCAGTTTCTTTGCAGGCCTGATCTGGCTGAAGTAGGACTTCTGCTCTGGGTGTGCTACATTGCCCTAGAGCTGAAAGGCACAACGTGCAGGCTTGTTTCCTAATGGTGATTTGGGCACCATAGCATCTTGCTTCCCGGTCTTTGCGAAGCTAAGAAACAACTCGCTCTGCACAGTGCTCTTACAGCCTACCGGGAACATCTCTTCCAAAGGCCTGTGAAACGCAGTTTCTTTGCATGCCTGATCTGGCTGAAGTATGACTTCTGCTCTGGGTGTGCTACATTGCCCTAGAGCTGAAAGGCACAACGTGCAGGCTTCTTTCCAAAGGGCGAGTTGGGCCCCACAGCATCTTGCTTCCAGCTCTTTGGGAAGCTAACAAACAACTCGCTCTGCACAGTGCTCTTTCAGCCTACCGGGAACATATCTAACAAAGGCCTCTGAAACGCAGTTTCTTTGCAGGCCTGATCTGGCTGAAGTAGGACTTCTGCTCTGGGTGTGCTACTTTGCCATAGAGCTGAAAGGCACAACGTGCAGGCTTCTTTCCAAAGGGCAAGTTGGGCCCCACAGCATCCTCCTTCCAGCTCTTTGGGAGGCTAAGAAACAGCTCGCTCTGCAAAGTGCTCTTACAGCCTACCGGGAACATCTCTTTCAAAGGCCTGTGAAGCACAGTTTCTTTGCAGGCCTGGTCTGGCTGAAGTAGGACTTCTGCTCTGGGTGTGCTACATTGCCCTAGAGCTGACAGGCACAACGTGCAGGCTTCTTTTCAAAGGGCGAGTTGGGTCCAACAGCATCTTGCTTCCAGCTCTTTGGGAAGCTAAGAAACAACGCGCTCTGCACAGTGCTCTTACAGCCTACCGGGAACATCTCTTCCAAAGGCCTGTGAAAAGCAGTTTCTTTTCAGGCCTGATCTGGCTGAAGTAGGACTCCTGCTCTGGGTGTGCTACATTGTCCTAGAGATGAAGGCACAACGTGCAGGCTTCTTTCCAAAGGGCGAGTTGGGCCCCACAGCTTCTTGCTTCCAGCTCGTTGGGAAGCTAAGAAACAACTCGCTCTGCACAGTGCTCCTACAGCCTACCGGGAACATCTCTTCCAAAGGCCTGTGAAACGCAGTTTCTTTGCAGGACTGATCTGGCTGAAGTAGGACTTCTGCTCTCGGTGTGCTACATTGCACTAGAGCTGAAAGGCACAACGTGCAGGCTTCTTTCCAAAGGGCGAGTTGGGCCCCACAGCATCTTGCTTCCAGCTCTTTGGGAAGCTAAGAAACAACTCGCTCTGCACAGTGCTCTTACAGCCTACCGGGAACATCTCTTCCAAAGGCCTGTGAAAAGCAGTTTCTTTGCAGGCCTGATCTCGCTGATGTAGACTTTCTGCTCTGGGTGTGCTACATTGCCCTAGAGCTTAAAGGCACAACGTGTAGGCTTCTTTCCAAAGGGTGACTTGGGCCCCACAGCATCTTGCTTCCAGCTCTTTGGAAAGCTAAGAAACAACTCGCTCTGCACAGTGCTCTTACAGCCTACCGGGAACATCTCTTCCAAAGGCCTGTGAAACGCAGTTTCTTTGCAGGCCTGATCTGGCTGAAGTAGGACTTCTGCTCTGGGTGTGCTACATTGGCCTATAGCTGACAGGCACAACGTGCAGGCTTCTTTTCAAAGGGCGAGTTGGGCCCAACAGCATCTTGCTTCCAGCTCTTTGGGAAGCTAAGAAACAACTTGCTCTGCACAGTGCTCTTACAGCCTACCGGGAACATCTCTTCCAAAGGCCTGTGAAACGCACTTTCTTTGCAGGCCTGATGTGGCTGAAGTAGGACTTCTGCTCTGGGTGTGCTACATTGCCCTAGAGCTGAAAGGCACAATGTGCAGGCTTCTTTCCAATTGCGAGTTGGGCCCCACAGCATCTTGCTTCCAGCTCTTTGGAAAGCTAAGAAACAACGCGCTCTGCACAGTGCTCTTACAGCCTACCGGGAACATCTCTTCCAAAGGCCTGTGAAACGAAGTTTCTTTGCAGGCCTGATCTGGCTGAAGTAGGACTTCTGCTCTGGGTGTGCTACATTGCCCTAGAGCTGAAAGGCACAACGTGCAGGCTTCTTTCCAAAGGGCGAGTTGGGCCCCACAGCATCTTGCTTCCAGCTCTTTGGAAAGCTAAGAAAGAACTCGCTTTGCACAGTGCTCTTACAGCCTAAGGGAACATCTCTTCCAAAGGCCTGTGAAACGCAGTTTCTTTGCAGGCCTGATCTGGCTGAAGTAGGACTTCTGCTCTGGGTGTGCTACATTGCCCTAGAGCTGAAAGGCGCAACGTGCAGGCTTCTTTCCAAAGGGCGAGTTGGGCCCCACAGCATCTTGCTTCCAGCTCTTTGGGAAGCTAAGAAACAACTCGCTCTGCACAGTGCTCTTACAGCCTACCGGGAACATCTCTTCCAAAGGCCTGTGAAACGCAGTTTCTTTGCAGGCCTGATCTCGCTGAAGTAGGACTTCTGCTCTGGGTGTGCTGCATTGCCCTAGAGCTGAAAGGCGCAACGTGCAGGCTTCTTTCCAAAGGCCGAGTTGGGCCAGAAAGCATGTTGCTTCCAGCTCTTTGGGAAGCTAAGAAACAACTCGCTCTGCACAGTGCTCTTACGGCCTACCGGGAACATCTCTTCCAAAGGCCTGTGAAACGCAGTTTCTTTGCAGGCCTGATCTCGCTGAAGTAGGACTTCTGCTCTGGGTGTGCTACATTGCCCTAGAGCTGAAAGGCACAACGTGCAGGCTTCCTTCCATAGGGCGAGTTGGGCCCCACAGCATCTTGCTTCCAGCTCTTTGGGAAGCTAAGAAACAACTCGCTCTGCACAGTGCTCTTACAGCCTACCGGGAACATCTCTTCCAAAGGCCTGTGAAACGCAGTTTCTTTGCAGGCCTGATCTGGCTTAAGTAGGACTTCTGCACTGGGTGTGCTACATTGCCCTAGAGCTGAAAGGCACAACGTGCAGGCTTCTTTCCTAATGGTGAGTTGGTTCCCACAGCATCTTGCTTCCAGCTCTTTGGGAAGCTAGTAATCAACTCGCTCTGCACAGTGCTCTTACAGCCAACCGCGAGCATCTCTTCAAAAGGCCTGTGAAACGCAGTTTCTTTGCATGCCTGATCTGGCTGAAGTACGACTTCTGCTCTGGGTGTGCTACATTGCCCTAGAGCTGAAAGGCACAACGTGCAGGCTTCTTTTCAAAGGGCGTGTTGGGCCCCACAGCATCTTGCTTCCAGCTCTTTGGGAAGCTAAGAAACAACTCGCTCTGCAGAGTGTTCTTACACCCTACCGGGAACATCTCTTCCAAAGGCCTGTGAAACGCAGTTTCTTTGCAGGCCTGATCTGCCTGAAGTAGGACTTCTGCTCTGGGTGTGCTACATTGCCCTAGAGCTGAAAGGCACAACGTGCAGGCTTGTTTCCTAATGGTGATTTGGGCCCCATAGCATCTTGCTTCCCGGTCTTTGCGAAGCTAAGAAACAACTCGCTCTGCACAATGCTCTTACAGCCTACCGGGAACATCTCTTCCAAAGGCCTGTGAAACGCAGTTTCTTTGCAGGCCTGATTTGGTTGAAGTAGAACTTCTGCTCTGGGTGTGCTACATTGCCCTAGAGCAGAAAGGCACAACGTGCAGGCTTCTTTCCAAACGGCGAGTTGGGCCCCAAAGCATGTTGCCTCCAGCTCTTTGGGAAGCTAAGAAACAACTCGCTCTGCACAGTGCTCTTACAGCCTACCGGGAACATCTCTTCCAAAGGCCTGTGAAACGCAGTTTCTTTGCAGGCCTGATCTGGCTGAAGTAGGACTTCTGCTCTGGGTGTGCTACATTGCCCTAGAGCTGAAAGGCACAACGTGCAGGCTTGTTTCCTAATGGTGATTTGGGCACCATAGCATCTTGCTTCCCGGTCTTTGCGAAGCTAAGAAACAACTCGCTCTGCACAGTGCTCTTACAGCCTACCGGGAACATCTCTTCCAAAGGCCTGTGAAACGCAGTTTCTTTGCATGCCTGATCTGGCTGAAGTATGACTTCTGCTCTGGGTGTGCTACATTGCCCTAGAGCTGAAAGGCACAACGTGCAGGCTTCTTTCCAAAGGGCGAGTTGGGCCCCACAGCATCTTGCTTCCAGCTCTTTGGGAAGCTAACAAACAACTCGCTCTGCACAGTGCTCTTTCAGCCTACCGGGAACATATCTAACAAAGGCCTCTGAAACGCAGTTTCTTTGCAGGCCTGATCTGGCTGAAGTAGGACTTCTGCTCTGGGTGTGCTACTTTGCCATAGAGCTGAAAGGCACAACGTGCAGGCTTCTTTCCAAAGGGCAAGTTGGGCCCCACAGCATCCTCCTTCCAGCTCTTTGGGAGGCTAAGAAACAGCTCGCTCTGCAAAGTGCTCTTACAGCCTACCGGGAACATCTCTTTCAAAGGCCTGTGAAGCACAGTTTCTTTGCAGGCCTGGTCTGGCTGAAGTAGGACTTCTGCTCTGGGTGTGCTACATTGCCCTAGAGCTGACAGGCACAACGTGCAGGCTTCTTTTCAAAGGGCGAGTTGGGTCCAACAGCATCTTGCTTCCAGCTCTTTGGGAAGCTAAGAAACAACGCGCTCTGCACAGTGCTCTTACAGCCTACCGGGAACATCTCTTCCAAAGGCCTGTGAAAAGCAGTTTCTTTTCAGGCCTGATCTGGCTGAAGTAGGACTCCTGCTCTGGGTGTGCTACATTGTCCTAGAGATGAAGGCACAACGTGCAGGCTTCTTTCCAAAGGGCGAGTTGGGCCCCACAGCATCTTGCTTCCAGCTCGTTGGGAAGCTAAGAAACAACTCGCTCTGCACAGTGCTCCTACAGCCTACCGGGAACATCTCTTCCAAAGGCCTGTGAAACGCAGTTTCTTTGCAGGACTGATCTGGCTGAAGTAGGACTTCTCTCGGTGTGCTACATTGCACTAGAGCTGAAAGGCACAACGTGCAGGCTTCTTTCCAAAGGGCGAGTTGGGCCCCACAGCATCTTGCTTCCAGCTCTTTGGGAAGCTAAGAAACAACTCGCTCTGCACAGTGCTCTTACAGCCTACCGGGAACATCTCTTCCAAAGGCCTGTGAAAAGCAGTTTCTTTGCAGGCCTGATCTCGCTGATGTAGACTTTCTGCTCTGGGTGTGCTACATTGCCCTAGAGCTTAAAGGCACAACGTGTAGGCTTCTTTCCAAAGGGTGACTTGGGCCCCACAGCATCTTGCTTCCAGCTCTTTGGAAAGCTAAGAAACAACTCGCTCTGCACAGTGCTCTTACAGCCTACCGGGAACATCTCTTCCAAAGGCCTGTGAAACGCAGTTTCTTTGCAGGCCTGATCTGGCTGAAGTAGGACTTCTGCTCTGGGTGTGCTACATTGGCCTATAGCTGACAGGCACAACGTGCAGGCTTCTTTTCAAAGGGCGAGTTGGGCCCAACAGCATCTTGCTTCCAGCTCTTTGGGAAGCTAAGAAAAAACTCGCTCTGCACAGTGCTCTTACAGCCTACCAGGAACATCTCTTCCAAAGGACTCTGAAACGCAGTTTCTTTGCAGGCCTGATCTGGCTGAAGTAGGACTTCTGCTCTGGGTGTGCTACATTGCCCTAGAGCAGAAAGGCACAACGTGCAGGCTTCTTTCCAAAGTGCGAGTTGGGCCCCACAGCATCTTGCTTCCAGCTCTTTGGGAAGCTAAGAAACAACTCGCTCTGCACAGTGCTCTTACAGCCTACCGGGAACATCTCTTCCAAAGGCCTGTGAAACGCAGTTTCTTTGCAGGCCTGAACTGGCTGATGTAGGACTTCTGGTCTGGGTGTGCTACATTGCCCTAGAGCTGAAAGGCACAACGTGCAGTCTTCTTTCCAAAGGGTGAGTTGCGCCCGACAGCATCTTGCATCCAGCTTTTTGGGAAGCTAAGAAACAACTCGCTCTGCACAGTGCTCTGACAACCTGTCGGGAACATCTCTTCCAAAGGCCTGTGAAACGCAGTTTATTTGCAGGCCTGATCTGCCTGAAGTAGGACTTCTGCTCTGGGTGTGCTACATTGCCCTAGAGCTGAAAGGCACAACGTGCAGGCTTCTTTCCAAAGGGCGAGTTGGGCCCCACAGCATCTTGCATCCAGCTCCTTGGAAAGCTAAGAAAGAACTCGCTTTGCACAGTGCTCTTACAGCCTAAGGGAACATCTCTTCCAAAGGCCTGTGAAACGCAGTTTCTTTGCAGGCCTGATCTGGCTGAAGTAGGACTTCTGCTCTGGGTGTGCTACATTGCCCTAGAGCTGAAAGGCGCAACGTGCAGGCTTCTTTCCAAAGGGCGAGTTGGGCCCCACAGCATCTTGCTTCCAGCTCTTTGGGAAGCTAAGAAACAACTCGCTCTGCACAGTGCTCTTACAGCCTACCGGGAACATCTCTTCCAAAGGCCTGTGAAACGCAGTTTCTTTGCAGGCCTGATCTGGCTGAAGTAGGACTTCTGCTCTGGGTGTGCTGCATTGCCCTAGAGCTGAAAGGCGCAACGTGCAGGCTTCTGTCCAAAGGGTGAGTTGGGCCCCACAGCATCTTGCTTCCAGCTCTTTGGGAAGCTAAGAAACAACTCGCTCTGCACAGTGCTCTTACAGCCTACCGGGAACATCTCTTCCAAAGGCCTGTGAAACCTAGTTTCTTTGCGGGACACATCTGGCTGAAGTAGGACTTCTGCTCTGGGTGTGCTACATTGCCCTAGAGCTGAAAGGCACAACGTGCAGGCTTCTTTCCAAAGGGCGAGTTGGGCCCCACAGCATCTTGCTTCCAGCTCTTTGGGAAGCTAAGAAACAACTCGCTCTGCACAGTGCTCTTACAGCCTACCGGGAACATCTCTTCCAAAGGCCTGTGAAACGCAGTTTCTTTGCAGGCCTGATCTGGTTGAAGTAGGACTTCTGCTCTGGGTGTGCTACATTGCCCTAGAGATGAAATGCGCAACGTGCAGTCTTCTTTCCAAAGGGTGAGTTGCGCCCGACAGCATCTTGCATCCAGCTTTTTGGGAAGCTAAGAAACAACTCGCTCTGCACAGTGCTCTTACAGCCTACCGGGAACATCTCTTCCAAAGGCCTGTGAAATGCAGTTTCTTTGCAGGCCTGATTTGGCTGAAGTAGGACTTCTGCTCTGGGTGTGCTACATTGCCCTAGAGCTGAAAGGCACAACGTGCAGGCTTCTTTCCAAAGGGCGAGTTGGGCCCCACAGCATCTTGCTTCCAGCTCTTTGGGAAGCTAAGAAACAACTCGCTCTGCACAGTGCTCTTACAGCCTACCGGGAACATCTCTTCCAAAGGCCTGTGAAACGCAGTTTCTTTGCAGGCCTGATCTGGCTGAAGTAGGACTTCTGCTCTGGGTGTGCTACATTGCCCTAGAGCTGAAAGGCACAACGTGCAGTCTTCTTTCCAAAGGGCGAGTTGGGCCGCACATCATCTTGCTTCCAGCTCTTTGGGAAGCTAAGAAACAACTCGCTCTGCATAGTGCTCTTACAGCCTACCGGGAACATCTCATCCAAAGGCCTGTGTAACGCAGTTTCTTTGCAGGCCTGATCTGGTTGAAGTAGAACTTCTGCTCTGGGTGTGCTACATTGCCCTAGAGCTGAAAGGCACAACGTGAAGGCTTCTTTCCAAAGGGCGAGTTGGGCCCCACAGCATCTTGCTTCCAGCTCTTTGGAAAGCTAAGAAACAGCTCGCTCTGCACAGTGCTCTTACAGCCTACCGGGAACATCTCTAACAAAGGCCTGTGAAACGCAGTTTCTTTGCATGCCTGATCTGGCTGAAGTAGGACTTCTGCTCTGGGTGTGCTACTTTGCCATAGAGCTGAAAGGCACAACGTGCAGGCTTCTTTCCAAAGGGCGAGTTGGGCCCCACAGCATCCTGCTTCCAGCTCTTTGGGAAGCTAAGAAACAACTCGCTCTGCACAGTGCTCTTACAGCCTACCGGGAACATCTCTTCCAAAGGCCTGTGAAACGCAGATTCTTTGCAGGCCTGATCTGGCTGATGTAGGACTTCTGCTCTGGGTGTGCTACATTGCCCTAGAGCTGAAAGGCACAACGTACAGGCTTCTTTCCTATGGGTGAGTTGGGCCCCACAGCATCTTGCTTCCAGCTCTTTGGGAAGCTAAGAAACAACTCGCTCTGCACAGGGCTCTTACAGCCTACCGGGAACATCCCTTCCAAAGGCCTGTGAAACGCAGTTTCTTTGCAGGCCTGATCTGGCTGAAGTAGGACTCCTGCTCTGGGTGTGCTACATTGCCCCAGAGCTGAAAGGCACAACGTGCAGGCTTCTTTCCAAAGGGCGAGTTGGGCCCCACAGAATCTTGCTTCCAGCTCTTTGGGAAGTTAAGAAACAGCATGCTCTGCACAGTGCTGTTACACCCTACCGGGAACATCTCTTCCAAAGGCCTGTGAAACGCAGTTTCTTTGCAGGCCTGATCTGGCTGAAGTAGGACTTCTGCTCTGGGTGTGCAACTTTGCCCTAGAGCTGACAGGTACAACGTGCAGGCTTCTTTCCAAAGGGCAAGTTGGGCCCCACAGCATCCTCCTTCCAGCTCTTTGGGAAGCTAAGAAACAACTCGCTCTGCACAGTGCTCTTACAGCCTACCGGGAACATCTCTTCCAAAGGCCTGTGAAACGCAGTTTCTTTGCAGGCCTGATCTCGCTGAAGTAGGACTTCTGCTCTGGGTGTGCTACATTGCCCTAGAGCTGAAAGGCACAACGTGCAGGCTTCTTTCCAAAGGGCGAGTTGGGCCCCACAGCATCTTGCTTCCAGCTCTTTGGGAAGCTAAGAAACAACTGGCTCTGCACAGTGCTCTTACAGCCTACCGGGAACATCTCTTCCAAAGGCCTGTGAAACGCAGTTTCTTTGCAGGCCTGATCTGGCTTAAGTAGGACTTCTGCACTGGGTGTGCTACATTGCCGTAGAGCTGAAAGGCACAACGTGCAGGCTTCTTTCCTAATGGTGAGTTGGGTCCCACAGCATCTTGCTTCCAGCTCTTTGGGAAGCTAATAATCAACTCGCTCTGCACAGTGCTCTTACAGCCAACCGCGAGCATCTCTTCAAAAGGCCTGTGAAACGCAGTTTCTTTGCAGGCCTGATCTGGCTGAAGTACGACTTCTGCTCTGGGTGTGCTACATTGCCCTAGAGCTGAAAGGCACAACGTGCAGGCTTCTTTTCAAAGGGCGTGTTGGGCCCCACAGCATCTTGCTTCCAGCTCTTTGGGAAGCTAAGAAACAACTCGCTCTGCACAGTGCTCTTATAGCCTACCGGGAACATCTCTTCCAAAGACCTGTGAAATGGAGTTTCTTTGCAGGCCTGATCTGGCTGAAGTAGGACTTCTGCTCTGGGTGTGCTACATTGCCCTAGAGCTGAAAGGCACAACGTGCAGGCTTCTTTTCAAAGGGCGAGTTGGGCCCCACAGCATCTTGCTTCCAGCTCTTTGGGAAGCTTACGAACAGCTTGCTCTGCACAGTGCTGTTACACCCTACCAGGAACATCTCTTCCAAAGGCGTGTGAAACGCAGTTTCTTTGCAGGCCTGCTCTGGCTGAAGTAGGACTTCTGCTCTGGGTGTGCTACTTTGCCCTAGAGGTGAAAGGCACAACGTGCAGACTTCTTTCCAAAGGGCGAGTTGGGCCCCACAGCATCCTCCTTCCAGCTCTTTGGGAAGCTAAGAAACAACTCGCTCTGCACAGTGCTCTTACAGCCTACCGGGAACATCTCTTCCAAAGGCCTGTGAAATGCAGTTTCTTTTCAGGCCTGATCTGGCTGAAGTAAGACTTCTGCTCTGGGTGTGCTACATTGCCCTAGAGCTGAAAGCCACAACGTGCAGGCTTCTTTCCAAAGGGCGAGTTGGGCCCCACAGCATCTTGCTTCCAGCTCTTTGGGAAGCTAAGAAACAACTCGCTCTGCACAGTGCTCTTACAGCCTACCGGGAACATCTCTTCCAAAGGCCTGTGAAACGCAGTTTCTTTGCAGGCCTGATCTGGCTGAAGTAGGACTTCTGCTCTGGGTGTGCTACATTGCCCTAGAGCTGAAAGTCACAACGTGCAGGCTTGTTTCCTAATGGTGATTTGGGCCCCATAGCATCTGGCTTCCCGCTCTTTGCGAAGCTAAGAAACAACTCGCTCTGCACAGTGCTCTTACAGCCTACCGGGAACATATCTAACAAAGGCCTGTGAAACGCAGTTTCTTTGCAGGCCTGATCTGGATGAAGTAGGACTTCTGCTCTGAGTGTGCTACTTTGCCATAGAGCTGAAAGGCACAACGTGCAGGCTTCTTTCCAAAGGGCGAGTTGGGCCCCACAGCATCCTGCTTCCAGCTCTTTGGGAAGCTAAGAAACAACTCGCTCTGCACAGTGCTCTTACAGCCTACTGGGAACATCTCTTCCAAATGCCTGTGAAACGCAGTTTCTTTGCAGGCCTGATCTGGCTGAAGTAGGACTTCTGCTCTGGGTGTGCTACATTGCCCTAGAGCTGAAAGGCACAACGTGCAGGCTTCTTTCCAAAGGGCGAGTTGGGCCCCACAGCATCTTGCTTCCAGCTCTTTGGGAAGCTAAGAAACAGCTTGCTCTGCACAGTGCTGTTACACCCTACCGGGAACATCGCTTCCAAAGGCCTGTGAAACGCAGTTTCTTTGCAGGCGTGATCTGGCTGCAGTAGAACTTCTGCTCTGGGTGTGCTACTTTGCCCTAGAGCTGAAAGGTACAACGTGCAGGCTTCTTTCCAAAGGGCGAGTTGGGCCCCACAGCATCCTCCTTCCAGCTCTTTGGGAGGCTAAGAAACAACTCGCTCTGCACAGTGCTCTTACAGCCTACCGAGAACATCTCTTTCAAAGGCCTGTGAAGCACAGGCTCTTTGCAGGCCTGGTCTGGCTGAAGTAGGACTTCTGCTCTGGGTGTGCTACAGTGCACTAGAGCTGAAAGGCACAACGTGCAGGCTTCTTTCCAAAGGGCGAGTTGGGCCCCACAGCATCTTGCTTCCAGCTCTTTGGGAAGCTAAGAAACAGCTCGCTCTGCACAGTGCTCTTACAGCCTACCGGGAACATATCTAACAAAGGCCTGTGAAACGCAGTTTCTTTGCATGCCTGATCTGGCTGAAGTAGGACTTCTGCTCTGGGTGTGCTACTTTGCCATAGAGCTGAAAGGCACAACGTGCAGGCTTCTTTCCAAAGGGCGAGTTGGGCCCCACAGCATCCTGCTTCCAGCTCTTTGGGAAGCTAAGAAACAACTCGCTCTGCACAGTGCTCTTACAGCCTACCGGGAACATCTCTTCCAAAGGCCTGTGAAACGCAGTTTCTTTGCAGGCCTGATCTGGCTGAAGTAGGACTTCTGCTCTGGGTGTGCTACATTGCCCTATAGCTGAAAGGCACAACGTGCAGGCTTCTTTCCAAAGGGCGAGTTGGGCCCCACAGCATCTTGCTTCCAGCTCTTTGGGAAGCTAAGAAACAGCTCGCTCTGCATAGTGCTCTTACAGCCAACCGGGAACATATCTAACAAAGGCCTGTGAAACGCAGTTTCTTTGCATGCCTGATCTGGCTGAAGTAGGACTTCTGCTCTGGGTGTGCTACTTTGCCATAGAGCTGAAAGGCACAACGTGCAGGCTTCTTTCCAAAGGGCGAGTTGGGCCCCACAGCATCCTCCTTCCAGCTCTTTGGGAAGCTAAGAAACAACTCGCTCTGCACAGTGCTCTTACAGCCTACCGGGAACATCTCTTCCAAAGGCCTGTGAAGCGCAGTTTCTTTGCAGGCCTGATCTCGCTGAAGTAGGACTTCTGCTCTGGGTGTGCTGCATTGCCCTAGAGCTGAAAGGCTCAACGTGCAGGCTTCTTTCCAAAGGGTGAGTTGGGCCCAACAGCATCTTGCTTCCAGCTCTTTGGGAAGCTAAGAAACAACTCGCTCTGCACAGTGCTCTTACAGCCTACCGGGAACATCTCTTCCAAAGGCCTGTGAAACGCAGTTTCTTTGCAGGACTGATCTGGCTGAAGTAAGACTTCTGCTCTGGGTGTGCTACATTGCCCTAGAGCTGAAAGGCACAACGTGCAGGCTTCTTTCCAAAGGGCGAGTTGGGACCCACAGCATCTTGCTTCCAGCTCTTTGGGATGCTGAGAAACAACTCGCTCTGCACAGTGCTCTTACAGCCTACCGGGAACATCTCTTCCAAAGGCCTGTGAAACGCAGTTTCTTTGCAGGCCTGACTGGTTGAAGTAGAACTTCTGCTCTGGGTGTGATACATTGCCCTAGAGCTGAAAGGCACAACGTGCAGGCTTCTTTCCAAAGGGCGAGTTGGGCCCCACAGCATCTTGCTTCCAGCTCTTTGGGAAGCTAAGAAACAGCTCGCTCTGCACAGTGCTCTTACAGCCTACCGGGAACATCTCTTCCAAAGGCCTGTGAAACGCAGTTTCTTTGCAGGCCTGATCTGGCTGAAGTAGGACTTCTGCTCTGGGTGTGCTACATTGCCCTAGAGCTGAAAGGCACAACGTGCAGGCTTCTTTCCAAAGGGCGAGTTGGGCCCACAGCATCTTGCTTCCAGCACTTTGGGAAGCTAAGAAACATTCGCTCTGCACAGTGCTCTTACAGCCTACGGGGAACATCTCTTCCAAAGGCCTGTGAAACGCAGTTTCTTTGCAGGCCTGATCTGGCTGAAGTAGGACTTCTGCTCTGGGTGTGCTACATTGCCTTAGAGGTGAAGACACAACGTGCAGGCTTCTTTCCAAAGGGCGAGTTGGGACCCACAGCATCTTGCTTCCAGCACTTTGGTAAGCTAACAAACAACTCGCTCTGCACAGTGCTCTTACAGCCTACCGGGAACATCTCTTCCAAAGGCCTGTGAAACGCAGTTTCTTTGCAGGCCTGATCTGGCTTAAGTAGGACTTCTGCTCTGGGTGTGCTACATTGCCCTAGAGCTGAAAGGCACAACGTGCAGGCTTGTTCACTAATGGTGATTTGGGCCCCACAGCATCTTGCTTACCGCTCTTTGGGAAGCTAAGAAACAACTCGCTCTGCACAGTGCTCTTACAGCCTAGTGGGAACATCTCTTCCAAAGGCCTGTGAAGCGCAGTTTCTTTGCAGGCCTGATCTGGCTGAAGTAGGACTTCTGCTCTGGGTGTGCTACATTGCCCTAGAGCTGAAAGGCACAACGTACAGGCTTCTTTCCAAAGGGCGAGTTGGGCCCCACAGCATCTTGCTTCCAGCTCTTTGGGAAGCTAAGAAACATTCGCTCTGCACAGTGCTCTTACAGCCTACCGGGAACATATCTAACAAAGGCCTGTGAAACGCAGTTTCTTTGCATGCCTGAACTGGCTGAAGTAGGACTTCTGCTCTGGGTGTGCTACTTTGCCATAGAGCTGAAAGGCACAACGTGCAGGCTTCTTTCCAAAGGGCGAGTTGGGCCCCACAGCATCCTGCTTCCAGCTCTTTGGGAAGCTAAGAAACAACTCGCTCTGCACAGTGCTCTTACAGCCTACCGGGAACATCTCTTCCAAAGGCCTGTGAAATGCAGTTTCTTTGCAGGCCTGATCTGGCTGAAGTAGGACTTCTGCTCTGGGTGTGCTACATTGCCCTAGAGCTGAAAGGCACAACGTGCAGGCTTCTTTCCAAAGGGCGAGTTGGGCCCCACAGCATCTTGCTTCCAGCTCTTTGGGAAGCTAAGAAACAGCTCGCTCTGCACAGTGCTCTTACAGCCTACCGGGAACATATCTAACAAAGGCCTGTGAAACGCAGTTTCTTTGCATGCCTTATCAGGCTGAAGTAGGACTTCTGCTCTGGGTGTGCTACTTTGCCATAGAGCTGAAAGGCACAACGTGCAGGCTTCTTTCCAAAGGGCGAGTTGGGCCCCACAGCATCCTGCTTCCAGCTCTTTGGGAAGCTAAGAAACAACTCGCTCTGCACAGTGCTCTTACAGCCTACCGGGAACATCTCTTCCAAAGGCCTGTGAAGCGCAGTTTCTTTGCAGGCCTGATCTGGCTGAAGTAGGACTTCTGCTCTGGGTGTGCTACATTGCCCTAGAGCTGAAAGGCACAACGTGCAGGCTTCTTTCCAAAGGGCGAGTTGGGCCCCACAGCATCTTGCTTCCAGCTCTTTGGGAAGCTAAGAAACATTCGCTCTGCACAGTGCTCTTACAGCCTACCGGGAACATATCAAACAAAGGCCTGTGAAACGCAGTTTCTTTGCATGCCTGATCTGGCTGAAGTAGGACTTCTGCTCTGGGTGTGCTACTTTGCCATAGAGCTGAAAGGCACAACGTGCAGTCTTCTTTCCAAAGGGCGAGTTGGGCCCCACAGCATCTTGCTTCCAGCTCTTTGGGAAGCTAAGAAACAACTCGCTCTGCACAGTGCTCTTACAGCCTAACGGGAACATCTCTTCCAAAAGCCTGTGAAACGCAGTTTCTTTGCCGGCCTGACTGGTTGAAGTAGAACTTCTGCTCTGTGTGTGCTACATTGCCCTAGAGCTGAAAGGCACAACGTGCAGGCTTCTTTCCAAAGGGCGAGTTGGGCCCCACAGCATCTTGCTTCCAGCTCTTTGGGAAGCTAAGAAACAGCTCGCTCTGCACAGTGCTCTTACAGCCTACCGGGAACATATCTAACAAAGGCCTGTGAAACGCAGTTTCTTTGCATGCCTGATCTGGCTGAAGTAGGACTTCTGCTCTGGGTGTGCTACATTGACCTAGAGCTGAAAGGCACAACGTGCAGGCTTCTTGCCAAAGGGCGAGTTGGGCCCCAAAGTATCCTGCTTCCACCTCTTTGGGAAGCTAAGAAACAACTCGCTCTGCACAGTGCTCTTACAGCCTACCGGGAACATCTCTTCCAAAGGCCTGTGAAACGCAGTTTCTTTGCAGGCCTGATCTGGCTGAAGTAGGACTTCTGCTCTGGGTGTGCTACATTGCCCTAGAGCTGAAAGGCACAACGTGCAGGCTTCTTTCCAAAGGGCGAGTTGGGCCGCACAGCATCTTGCTTCCAGCTCTTTGCGAAGCTAAGAAACAGCTCGCTCTGCACAGTGCTCTTACAGCCTACCGGGAACATATCTAACAAAGGCCTGTGAAACGCAGTTTCTTTGCATGCCTTATCTGGCTGAAGTAGGACTTCTGCTCTGGGTGTGCTACTTTGCCATAGAGCTGAAAGGCACAACGTGCAGGCTTCTTTCCAAAGGGCGAGTTGGGCCCCACAGCATCCTGCTTCCAGCTCTTTGGGAAGCTAAGAAACAACTCGCTCTGCACAGTGCTCTTACAGCCTACCGGGAACATCTCTTCCAAAGGCCTGTGAAGCGCAGTTTCTTTGCAGGCCTGATCTGGCTGAAGTAGGACTTCTGCTCTGGGTGTGCTACATTGCCCTAGAGCTGAAAGGCACAACGTGCAGGCTTCTTTCCAAAGGGCGAGTTGGGCCCCACAGCATCTTGCTTCCAGCTCTTTGGGAAGCTAAGAAACATTCGCTCTGCACAGTGCTCTTACAGCCTACCGGGAACATATCAAACAAAGGCCTGTGAAACGCAGTTTCTTTGCATGCCTGATCTGGCTGAAGTAGGACTTCTGCTCTGGGTGTGCTACTTTGCCATAGAGCTGAAAGGCACAACATGCAGGCTTCTTTCCAAAGGGCGAGTTGGGCCCCACAGCATCCTCCTTCCAGCTCTTTGGGAAGCTAAGAAACAACTCGCTCTTCACAGTGCTCTTACAGCCTACCGGAACATCTCTTCCAAAAGCCTGTGAAACGCAGTTTCTTTGCAGGCCTGACTGGTTGAAGTAGAACTTCTGCTCTGTGTGTGCTACAGTGCCCTAGAGCTGAAAGGCACAACGTGCAGGCTTCTTTCCAAAGGGCGAGTTGGGCCCCACAGCATCTTGCTTCCAGCTCTTTGGGAAGCTAAGAAACAACTCGCTCTGCACAGTGCTCTTACAGCCTAGTGGGAACATCTCTTCCAAAGGCCTGTGAAACGCAGTTTCTTTGCAGGCCTGATGTGGCTGAAGTAGGACTTCTGCTCTGGGTGTGCTACATTGCCCTAGAGCTGAAAGGCACAACGTACAGGCTTCTTTCCAAAGGGCGAGTTGGGCCCCACAGCATCTTGCTTCCAGCTCTTTGGGAAGCTAAGAAACAGCTCGCTCTGCACAGTGCTCTTACAGCCTACCGGGAACATATCTAACAAAGGCCTGTGAAACGCAGTTTCTTTGCATGCCTGATCTGGCTGAAGTAGGACTTCTGCTCTGGGTGTGCTACATTGACCTAGAGCTGAAAGGCACAACGTGCAGGCTTCTTGCCAAAGGGCGAGTTGGGCCCCAAAGTATCCTGCTTCCACCTCTTTGGGAAGCTAAGAAACAACTCGCTCTGCACAGTGCTCTTACAGCCTACCGGGAACATCTCTTCCAAAGGCCTGTGAAACGCAGTTTCTTTGCAGGCCTGATCTGGCTGAAGTAGGACTTCTGCTCTGGGTGTGCTACATTGGCCTATAGCTGACAGGCACAACGTGCAGGCTTCTTTTCAAAGGGCGAGTTGGGCCCAACAGCATCTTGCTTCCAGCTCTTTGGGAAGCTAAGAAAAAACTCGCTCTGCACAGTGCTCTTACAGCCTACCAGGAACATCTCTTCCAAAGGACTCTGAAACGCAGTTTCTTTGCAGGCCTGATCTGGCTGAAGTAGGACTTCTGCTCTGGGTGTGCTACATTGCCCTAGAGCAGAAAGGCACAACGTGCAGGCTTCTTTCCAAAGTGCGAGTTGGGCCCCACAGCATCTTGCTTCCAGCTCTTTGGGAAGCTAAGAAACAACTCGCTCTGCACAGTGCTCTTACAGCCTACCGGGAACATCTCTTCCAAAGGCCTGTGAAACGCAGTTTCTTTGCAGGCCTGAACTGGCTGATGTAGGACTTCTGGTCTGGGTGTGCTACATTGCCCTAGAGCTGAAAGGCACAACGTGCAGGCTTCTTTCCAAAGGGCGAGTTGGGCCCCACAGCATCTTGCATCCAGCTCCTTGGAAAGCTAAGAAAGAACTCGCTTTGCACAGTGCTCTTACAGCCTAAGGGAACATCTCTTCCAAAGGCCTGTGAAACGCAGTTTCTTTGCAGGCCTGATCTGGCTGAAGTAGGACTTCTGCTCTGGGTGTGCTACATTGCCCTAGAGCTGAAAGGCGCAACGTGCAGGCTTCTTTCCAAAGGGCGAGTTGGGCCCCACAGCATCTTGCTTCCAGCTCTTTGGGAAGCTAAGAAACAACTCGCTCTGCACAGTGCTCTTACAGCCTACCGGGAACATCTCTTCCAAAGGCCTGTGAAACGCAGTTTCTTTGCAGGCCTGATCTGGCTGAAGTAGGACTTCTGCTCTGGGTGTGCTGCATTGCCCTAGAGCTGAAAGGCGCAACGTGCAGGCTTCTGTCCAAAGGGTGAGTCGGGCCCCACAGCATCTTGCTTCCAGCTCTTTGGGAAGCTAAGAAACAACTCGCTCTGCACAGTGCTCTTACAGCCTACCGGGAACATCTCTTCCAAAGGCCTGTGAAACCTAGTTTCTTTGCGGGACACATCTGGCTGAAGTAGGACTTCTGCTCTGGGTGTGCTACATTGCCCTAGAGCTGAAAGGCACAACGTGCAGGCTTCTTTCCAAAGGGCGAGTTGGGCCCCACAGCATCTTGCTTCCAGCTCTTTGGGAAGCTAAGAAACAACTCGCTCTGCACAGTGCTCTTACAGCCTACCGGGAACATCTCTTCCAAAGGCCTGTGAAACGCAGTTTCTTTGCAGGCCTGATCTGGTTGAAGTAGGACTTCTGCTCTGGGTGTGCTACATTGCCCTAGAGATGAAATGCGCAACGTGCAGTCTTCTTTCCAAAGGGTGAGTTGCGCCCGACAGCATCTTGCATCCAGCTTTTTGGGAAGCTAAGAAACAACTCGCTCTGCACAGTGCTCTTACAGCCTACCGGGAACATCTCTTCCAAAGGCCTGTGAAATGCAGTTTCTTTGCAGGCCTGATTTGGCTGAAGTAGGACTTCTGCTCTGGGTGTGCTACATTGCCCTAGAGCTGAAAGGCACAACGTGCAGGCTTCTTTCCAAAGGGCGAGTTGGGCCCCACAGCATCTTGCTTCCAGCTCTTTGGGAAGCTAAGAAACAACTCGCTCTGCACAGTGCTCTTACAGCCTACCGGGAACATCTCTTCCAAAGGCCTGTGAAACGCAGTTTCTTTGCAGGCCTGATCTGGCTGAAGTAGGACTTCTGCTCTGGGTGTGCTACATTGCCCTAGAGCTGAAAGGCACAACGTGCAGTCTTCTTTCCAAAGGGCGAGTTGGGCCGCACATCATCTTGCTTCCAGCTCTTTGGGAAGCTAAGAAACAACTCGCTCTGCATAGTGCTCTTACAGCCTACCGGGAACATCTCATCCAAAGGCCTGTGTAACGCAGTTTCTTTGCAGGCCTGATCTGGTTGAAGTAGAACTTCTGCTCTGGGTGTGCTACATTGCCCTAGAGCTGAAAGGCACAACGTGAAGGCTTCTTTCCAAAGGGCGAGTTGGGCCCCACAGCATCTTGCTTCCAGCTCTTTGGAAAGCTAAGAAACAGCTCGCTCTGCACAGTGCTCTTACAGCCTACCGGGAACATCTCTAACAAAGGCCTGTGAAACGCAGTTTCTTTGCATGCCTGATCTGGCTGAAGTAGGACTTCTGCTCTGGGTGTGCTACTTTGCCATAGAGCTGAAAGGCACAACGTGCAGGCTTCTTTCCAAAGGGCGAGTTGGGCCCCACAGCATCCTGCTTCCAGCTCTTTGGGAAGCTAAGAAACAACTCGCTCTGCACAGTGCTCTTACAGCCTACCGGGAACATCTCTTCCAAAGGCCTGTGAAACGCAGATTCTTTGCAGGCCTGATCTGGCTGATGTAGGACTTCTGCTCTGGGTGTGCTACATTGCCCTAGAGCTGAAAGGCACAACGTACAGGCTTCTTTCCTATGGGTGAGTTGGGCCCCACAGCATCTTGCTTCCAGCTCTTTGGGAAGCTAAGAAACAACTCGCTCTGCACAGGGCTCTTACAGCCTACCGGGAACATCCCTTCCAAAGGCCTGTGAAACGCAGTTTCTTTGCAGGCCTGATCTGGCTGAAGTAGGACTCCTGCTCTGGGTGTGCTACATTGCCCCAGAGCTGAAAGGCACAACGTGCAGGCTTCTTTCCAAAGGGCGAGTTGGGCCCCACAGAATCTTGCTTCCAGCTCTTTGGGAAGTTAAGAAACAGCATGCTCTGCACAGTGCTGTTACACCCTACCGGGAACATCTCTTCCAAAGGCCTGTGAAACGCAGTTTCTTTGCAGGCCTGATCTGGCTGAAGTAGGACTTCTGCTCTGGGTGTGCAACTTTGCCCTAGAGCTGACAGGTACAACGTGCAGGCTTCTTTCCAAAGGGCAAGTTGGGCCCCACAGCATCCTCCTTCCAGCTCTTTGGGAAGCTAAGAAACAACTCGCTCTGCACAGTGCTCTTACAGCCTACCGGGAACATCTCTTCCAAAGGCCTGTGAAACGCAGTTTCTTTGCAGGCCTGATCTCGCTGAAGTAGGACTTCTGCTCTGGGTGTGCTACATTGCCCTAGAGCTGAAAGGCACAACGTGCAGGCTTCTTTCCAAAGGGCGAGTTGGGCCCCACAGCATCTTGCTTCCAGCTCTTTGGGAAGCTAAGAAACAACTGGCTCTGCACAGTGCTCTTACAGCCTACCGGGAACATCTCTTCCAAAGGCCTGTGAAACGCAGATTCTTTGCAGGCCTGATCTGGCTTAAGTAGGACTTCTGCACTGGGTGTGCTACATTGCCGTAGAGCTGAAAGGCACAACGTGCAGGCTTCTTTCCTAATGGTGAGTTGGGTCCCACAGCATCTTGCTTCCAGCTCTTTGGGAAGCTAATAATCAACTCGCTCTGCACAGTGCTCTTACAGCCAACCGCGAGCATCTCTTCAAAAGGCCTGTGAAACGCAGTTTCTTTGCAGGCCTGATCTGGCTGAAGTACGACTTCTGCTCTGGGTGTGCTACATTGCCCTAGAGCTGAAAGGCACAACGTGCAGGCTTCTTTTCAAAGGGCGTGTTGGGCCCCACAGCATCTTGCTTCCAGCTCTTTGGGAAGCTAAGAAACAACTCGCTCTGCACAGTGCTCTTATAGCCTACCGGGAACATCTCTTCCAAAGACCTGTGAAATGGAGTTTCTTTGCAGGCCTGATCTGGCTGAAGTAGGACTTCTGCTCTGGGTGTGCTACATTGCCCTAGAGCTGAAAGGCACAACGTGCAGGCTTCTTTTCAAAGGGCGAGTTGGGCCCCACAGCATCTTGCTTCCAGCTCTTTGGGAAGCTTACGAACAGCTTGCTCTGCACAGTGCTGTTACACCCTACCAGGAACATCTCTTCCAAAGGCGTGTGAAACGCAGTTTCTTTGCAGGCCTGCTCTGGCTGAAGTAGGACTTCTGCTCTGGGTGTGCTACTTTGCCCTAGAGGTGAAAGGCACAACGTGCAGACTTCTTTCCAAAGGGCGAGTTGGGCCCCACAGCATCCTCCTTCCAGCTCTTTGGGAAGCTAAGAAACAACTCGCTCTGCACAGTGCTCTTACAGCCTACCGGGAACATCTCTTCCAAAGGCCTGTGAAATGCAGTTTCTTTTCAGGCCTGATCTGGCTGAAGTAAGACTTCTGCTCTGGGTGTGCTACATTGCCCTAGAGCTGAAAGCCACAACGTGCAGGCTTCTTTCCAAAGGGCGAGTTGGGCCCCACAGCATCTTGCTTCCAGCTCTTTGGGAAGCTAAGAAACAACTCGCTCTGCACAGTGCTCTTACAGCCTACCGGGAACATCTCTTCCAAAGGCCTGTGAAACGCAGTTTCTTTGCAGGCCTGATCTGGCTGAAGTAGGACTTCTGCTCTGGGTGTGCTACATTGCCCTAGAGCTGAAAGGCACAACGTGCAGGCTTGTTTCCTAATGGTGATTTGGGCCCCATAGCATCTGGCTTCCCGCTCTTTGCGAAGCTAAGAAACAACTCGCTCTGCACAGTGCTCTTACAGCCTACCGGGAACATATCTAACAAAGGCCTGTGAAACGCAGTTTCTTTGCAGGCCTGATCTGGATGAAGTAGGACTTCTGCTCTGAGTGTGCTACTTTGCCATAGAGCTGAAAGGCACAACGTGCAGGCTTCTTTCCAAAGGGCGAGTTGGGCCCCACAGCATCCTGCTTCCAGCTCTTTGGGAAGCTAAGAAACAACTCGCTCTGCACAGTGCTCTTACAGCCTACTGGGAACATCTCTTCCAAATGCCTGTGAAACGCAGTTTCTTTGCAGGCCTGATCTGGCTGAAGTAGGACTTCTGCTCTGGGTGTGCTACATTGCCCTAGAGCTGAAAGGCACAACGTGCAGGCTTCTTTCCAAAGGGCGAGTTGGGCCCCACAGCATCTTGCTTCCAGCTCTTTGGGAAGCTAAGAAACAGCTTGCTCTGCACAGTGCTGTTACACCCTACCGGGAACATCGCTTCCAAAGGCCTGTGAAACGCAGTTTCTTTGCAGGCGTGATCTGGCTGCAGTAGAACTTCTGCTCTGGGTGTGCTACTTTGCCCTAGAGCTGAAAGGTACAACGTGCAGGCTTCTTTCCAAAGGGCGAGTTGGGCCCCACAGCATCCTCCTTCCAGCTCTTTGGGAGGCTAAGAAACAACTCGCTCTGCACAGTGCTCTTACAGCCTACCGAGAACATCTCTTTCAAAGGCCTGTGAAGCACAGGCTCTTTGCAGGCCTGGTCTGGCTGAAGTAGGACTTCTGCTCTGGGTGTGCTACAGTGCACTAGAGCTGAAAGGCACAACGTGCAGGCTTCTTTCCAAAGGGCGAGTTGGGCCCCACAGCATCTTGCTTCCAGCTCTTTGGGAAGCTAAGAAACAGCTCGCTCTGCACAGTGCTCTTACAGCCTACCGGGAACATATCTAACAAAGGCCTGTGAAACGCAGTTTCTTTGCATGCCTGATCTGGCTGAAGTAGGACTTCTGCTCTGGGTGTGCTACTTTGCCATAGAGCTGAAAGGCACAACGTGCAGGCTTCTTTCCAAAGGGCGAGTTGGGCCCCACAGCATCCTGCTTCCAGCTCTTTGGGAAGCTAAGAAACAACTCGCTCTGCACAGTGCTCTTACAGCCTACCGGGAACATCTCTTCCAAAGGCCTGTGAAACGCAGTTTCTTTGCAGGCCTGACTGGTTGAAGTAGAACTTCTGCTCTGGGTGTGATACATTGCCCTAGAGCTGAAAGGCACAACGTGCAGGCTTCTTTCCAAAGGGCGAGTTGGGCCCCACAGCATCTTGCTTCCAGCTCTTTGGGAAGCTAAGAAACAGCTCGCTCTGCACAGTGCTCTTACAGCCTACCGGGAACATCTCTTCCAAAGGCCTGTGAAACGCAGTTTCTTTGCAGGCCTGATCTGGCTGAAGTAGGACTTCTGCTCTGGGTGTGCTACATTGCCCTAGAGCTGAAAGGCACAACGTGCAGGCTTCTTTCCAAAGGGCGAGTTGGGCCCCACAGCATCTTGCTTCCAGCACTTTGGGAAGCTAAGAAACATTCGCTCTGCACAGTGCTCTTACAGCCTACGGGGAACATCTCTTCCAAAGGCCTGTGAAACGCAGTTTCTTTGCAGGCCTGATCTGGCTGAAGTAGGACTTCTGCTCTGGGTGTGCTACATTGCCTTAGAGGTGAAGACACAACGTGCAGGCTTCTTTCCAAAGGGCGAGTTGGGACCCACAGCATCTTGCTTCCAGCACTTTGGTAAGCTAACAAACAACTCGCTCTGCACAGTGCTCTTACAGCCTACCGGGAACATCTCTTCCAAAGGCCTGTGAAACGCAGTTTCTTTGCAGGCCTGATCTGGCTTAAGTAGGACTTCTGCTCTGGGTGTGCTACATTGCCCTAGAGCTGAAAGGCACAACGTGCAGGCTTGTTCACTAATGGTGATTTGGGCCCCACAGCATCTTGCTTACCGCTCTTTGGGAAGCTAAGAAACAACTCGCTCTGCACAGTGCTCTTACAGCCTAGTGGGAACATCTCTTCCAAAGGCCTGTGAAGCGCAGTTTCTTTGCAGGCCTGATCTGGCTGAAGTAGGACTTCTGCTCTGGGTGTGCTACATTGCCCTAGAGCTGAAAGGCACAACGTACAGGCTTCTTTCCAAAGGGCGAGTTGGGCCCCACAGCATCTTGCTTCCAGCTCTTTGGGAAGCTAAGAAACATTCGCTCTGCACAGTGCTCTTACAGCCTACCGGGAACATATCTAACAAAGGCCTGTGAAACGCAGTTTCTTTGCATGCCTGAACTGGCTGAAGTAGGACTTCTGCTCTGGGTGTGCTACTTTGCCATAGAGCTGAAAGGCACAACGTGCAGGCTTCTTTCCAAAGGGCGAGTTGGGCCCCACAGCATCCTGCTTCCAGCTCTTTGGGAAGCTAAGAAACAACTCGCTCTGCACAGTGCTCTTACAGCCTACCGGGAACATCTCTTCCAAAGGCCTGTGAAATGCAGTTTCTTTGCAGGCCTGATCTGGCTGAAGTAGGACTTCTGCTCTGGGTGTGCTACATTGCCCTAGAGCTGAAAGGCACAACGTGCAGGCTTCTTTCCAAAGGGCGAGTTGGGCCCCACAGCATCTTGCTTCCAGCTCTTTGGGAAGCTAAGAAACAGCTCGCTCTGCACAGTGCTCTTACAGCCTACCGGGAACATATCTAACAAAGGCCTGTGAAACGCAGTTTCTTTGCATGCCTTATCAGGCTGAAGTAGGACTTCTGCTCTGGGTGTGCTACTTTGCCATAGAGCTGAAAGGCACAACGTGCAGGCTTCTTTCCAAAGGGCGAGTTGGGCCCCACAGCATCCTGCTTCCAGCTCTTTGGGAAGCTAAGAAACAACTCGCTCTGCACAGTGCTCTTACAGCCTACCGGGAACATCTCTTCCAAAGGCCTGTGAAGCGCAGTTTCTTTGCAGGCCTGATCTGGCTGAAGTAGGACTTCTGCTCTGGGTGTGCTACATTGCCCTAGAGCTGAAAGGCACAACGTGCAGGCTTCTTTTCAAAGGGCGAGTTGGGCCCCACAGCATCTTGCTTCCAGCTCTTTGGGAAGCTTACGAACAGCTTGCTCTGCACAGTGCTGTTACACCCTACCAGGAACATCTCTTCCAAAGGCGTGTGAAACGCAGTTTCTTTGCAGGCCTGCTCTGGCTGAAGTAGGACTTCTGCTCTGGGTGTGCTACTTTGCCCTAGAGGTGAAAGGCACAACGTGCAGACTTCTTTCCAAAGGGCGAGTTGGGCCCCACAGCATCCTCCTTCCAGCTCTTTGGGAAGCTAAGAAACAACTCGCTCTGCACAGTGCTCTTACAGCCTACCGGGAACATCTCTTCCAAAGGCCTGTGAAATGCAGTTTCTTTTCAGGCCTGATCTGGCTGAAGTAAGACTTCTGCTCTGGGTGTGCTACATTGCCCTAGAGCTGAAAGCCACAACGTGCAGGCTTCTTTCCAAAGGGCGAGTTGGGCCCCACAGCATCTTGCTTCCAGCTCTTTGGGAAGCTAAGAAACAACTCGCTCTGCACAGTGCTCTTACAGCCTACCGGGAACATCTCTTCCAAAGGCCTGTGAAACGCAGTTTCTTTGCAGGCCTGATCTGGCTGAAGTAGGACTTCTGCTCTGGGTGTGCTACATTGCCCTAGAGCTGAAAGGCACAACGTGCAGGCTTGTTTCCTAATGGTGATTTGGGCCCCATAGCATCTGGCTTCCCGCTCTTTGCGAAGCTAAGAAACAACTCGCTCTGCACAGTGCTCTTACAGCCTACCGGGAACATATCTAACAAAGGCCTGTGAAACGCAGTTTCTTTGCAGGCCTGATCTGGATGAAGTAGGACTTCTGCTCTGAGTGTGCTACTTTGCCATAGAGCTGAAAGGCACAACGTGCAGGCTTCTTTCCAAAGGGCGAGTTGGGCCCCACAGCATCCTGCTTCCAGCTCTTTGGGAAGCTAAGAAACAACTCGCTCTGCACAGTGCTCTTACAGCCTACTGGGAACATCTCTTCCAAATGCCTGTGAAACGCAGTTTCTTTGCAGGCCTGATCTGGCTGAAGTAGGACTTCTGCTCTGGGTGTGCTACATTGCCCTAGAGCTGAAAGGCACAACGTGCAGGCTTCTTTCCAAAGGGCGAGTTGGGCCCCACAGCATCTTGCTTCCAGCTCTTTGGGAAGCTAAGAAACAGCTTGCTCTGCACAGTGCTGTTACACCCTACCGGGAACATCGCTTCCAAAGGCCTGTGAAACGCAGTTTCTTTGCAGGCGTGATCTGGCTGCAGTAGAACTTCTGCTCTGGGTGTGCTACTTTGCCCTAGAGCTGAAAGGTACAACGTGCAGGCTTCTTTCCAAAGGGCGAGTTGGGCCCCACAGCATCCTCCTTCCAGCTCTTTGGGAGGCTAAGAAACAACTCGCTCTGCACAGTGCTCTTACAGCCTACCGAGAACATCTCTTTCAAAGGCCTGTGAAGCACAGGCTCTTTGCAGGCCTGGTCTGGCTGAAGTAGGACTTCTGCTCTGGGTGTGCTACAGTGCACTAGAGCTGAAAGGCACAACGTGCAGGCTTCTTTCCAAAGGGCGAGTTGGGCCCCACAGCATCTTGCTTCCAGCTCTTTGGGAAGCTAAGAAACAGCTCGCTCTGCACAGTGCTCTTACAGCCTACCGGGAACATATCTAACAAAGGCCTGTGAAACGCAGTTTCTTTGCATGCCTGATCTGGCTGAAGTAGGACTTCTGCTCTGGGTGTGCTACTTTGCCATAGAGCTGAAAGGCACAACGTGCAGGCTTCTTTCCAAAGGGCGAGTTGGGCCCCACAGCATCCTGCTTCCAGCTCTTTGGGAAGCTAAGAAACAACTCGCTCTGCACAGTGCTCTTACAGCCTACCGGGAACATCTCTTCCAAAGGCCTGTGAAACGCAGTTTCTTTGCAGGCCTGACTGGTTGAAGTAGAACTTCTGCTCTGGGTGTGATACATTGCCCTAGAGCTGAAAGGCACAACGTGCAGGCTTCTTTCCAAAGGGCGAGTTGGGCCCCACAGCATCTTGCTTCCAGCTCTTTGGGAAGCTAAGAAACAACTCGCTCTGCACAGTGCTCTTACAGCCTACCGGGAACATCTCTTCCAAAGGCCTGTGAAACGCAGTTTCTTTGCAGGCCTGATCTGGCTGAAGTAGGACTTCTGCTCTGGGTGTGCTACATTGCCCTAGAGCTGAAAGGCACAACGTGCAGGCTTCTTTCCAAAGGGCGAGTTGGGCCCCACAGCATCTTGCTTCCAGCACTTTGGGAAGCTAAGAAACATTCGCTCTGCACAGTGCTCTTACAGCCTACGGGGAACATCTCTTCCAAAGGCCTGTGAAACGCAGTTTCTTTGCAGGCCTGATCTGGCTGAAGTAGGACTTCTGCTCTGGGTGTGCTACATTGCCCTAGAGCTGAAGACACAACGTGCAGGCTTCTTTCCAAAGGGCGAGTTGGGACCCACAGCATCTTGCTTCCAGCACTTTGGTAAGCTAACAAACAACTCGCTCTGCACAGTGCTCTTACAGCCTACCGGGAACATCTCTTCCAAAGGCCTGTGAAACGCAGTTTCTTTGCAGGCCTGATCTGGCTTAAGTAGGACTTCTGCTCTGGGTGTGCTACATTGCCCTAGAGCTGAAAGGCACAACGTGCAGGCTTGTTCACTAATGGTGATTTGGGCCCCACAGCATCTTGCTTACCGCTCTTTGGGAAGCTAAGAAACAACTCGCTCTGCACAGTGCTCTTACAGCCTAGTGGGAACATCTCTTCCAAAGGCCTGTGAAGCGCAGTTTCTTTGCAGGCCTGATCTGGCTGAAGTAGGACTTCTGCTCTGGGTGTGCTACATTGCCCTAGAGCTGAAAGGCACAACGTACAGGCTTCTTTCCAAAGGGCGAGTTGGGCCCCACAGCATCTTGCTTCCAGCTCTTTGGGAAGCTAAGAAACATTCGCTCTGCACAGTGCTCTTACAGCCTACCGGGAACATATCTAACAAAGGCCTGTGAAACGCAGTTTCTTTGCATGCCTGAACTGGCTGAAGTAGGACTTCTGCTCTGGGTGTGCTACTTTGCCATAGAGCTGAAAGGCACAACGTGCAGGCTTCTTTCCAAAGGGCGAGTTGGGCCCCACAGCATCCTGCTTCCAGCTCTTTGGGAAGCTAAGAAACAACTCGCTCTGCACAGTGCTCTTACAGCCTACCGGGAACATCTCTTCCAAAGGCCTGTGAAATGCAGTTTCTTTGCAGGCCTGATCTGGCTGAAGTAGGACTTCTGCTCTGGGTGTGCTACATTGCCCTAGAGCTGAAAGGCACAACGTGCAGGCTTCTTTCCAAAGGGCGAGTTGGGCCCCACAGCATCTTGCTTCCAGCTCTTTGGGAAGCTAAGAAACAACTCGCTCTGCACAGTGCTCTTACAGCCTACCGGGAACATATCTAACAAAGGCCTGTGAAACGCAGTTTCTTTGCATGCCTTATCAGGCTGAAGTAGGACTTCTGCTCTGGGTGTGCTACTTTGCCATAGAGCTGAAAGGCACAACGTGCAGGCTTCTTTCCAAAGGGCGAGTTGGGCCCCACAGCATCCTGCTTCCAGCTCTTTGGGAAGCTAAGAAACAACTCGCTCTGCACAGTGCTCTTACAGCCTACCGGGAACATCTCTTCCAAAGGCCTGTGAAGCGCAGTTTCTTTGCAGGCCTGATCTGGCTGAAGTAGGACTTCTGCTCTGGGTGTGCTACATTGCCCTAGAGCTGAAAGGCACAACGTGCAGGCTTCTTTCCAAAGGGCGAGTTGGGCCCCACAGCATCTTGCTTCCAGCTCTTTGGGAAGCTAAGAAACATTCGCTCTGCACAGTGCTCTTACAGCCTACCGGGAACATATCAAACAAAGGCCTGTGAAACGCAGTTTCTTTGCATGCCTGATCTGGCTGAAGTAGGACTTCTGCTCTGGGTGTGCTACTTTGCCATAGAGCTGAAAGGCACAACGTGCAGTCTTCTTTCCAAAGGGCGAGTTGGGCCCCACAGCATCTTGCTTCCAGCTCTTTGGGAAGCTAAGAAACAACTCGCTCTGCACAGTGCTCTTACAGCCTAACGGGAACATCTCTTCCAAAAGCCTGTGAAACGCAGTTTCTTTGCAGGCCTGACTGGTTGAAGTAGAACTTCTGCTCTGTGTGTGCTACATTGCCCTAGAGCTGAAAGGCACAACGTGCAGGCTTCTTTCCAAAGGGCGAGTTGGGCCCCACAGCATCTTGCTTCCAGCTCTTTGGGAAGCTAAGAAACAACTCGCTCTGCACAGTGCTCTTACAGCCTACCGGGAACATATCTAACAAAGGCCTGTGAAACGCAGTTTCTTTGCATGCCTGATCTGGCTGAAGTAGGACTTCTGCTCTGGGTGTGCTACATTGACCTAGAGCTGAAAGGCACAACGTGCAGGCTTCTTGCCAAAGGGCGAGTTGGGCCCCAAAGTATCCTGCTTCCACCTCTTTGGGAAGCTAAGAAACAACTCGCTCTGCACAGTGCTCTTACAGCCTACCGGGAACATCTCTTCCAAAGGCCTGTGAAACGCAGTTTCTTTGCAGGCCTGATCTGGCTGAAGTAGGACTTCTGCTCTGGGTGTGCTACATTGCCCTAGAGCTGAAAGGCACAACGTGCAGGCTTCTTTCCAAAGGGCGAGTTGGGCCGCACAGCATCTTGCTTCCAGCTCTTTGCGAAGCTAAGAAACAGCTCGCTCTGCACAGTGCTCTTACAGCCTACCGGGAACATATCTAACAAAGGCCTGTGAAACGCAGTTTCTTTGCATGCCTTATCTGGCTGAAGTAGGACTTCTGCTCTGGGTGTGCTACTTTGCCATAGAGCTGAAAGGCACAACGTGCAGGCTTCTTTCCAAAGGGCGAGTTGGGCCCCACAGCATCCTGCTTCCAGCTCTTTGGGAAGCTAAGAAACAACTCGCTCTGCACAGTGCTCTTACAGCCTACCGGGAACATCTCTTCCAAAGGCCTGTGAAGCGCAGTTTCTTTGCAGGCCTGATCTGGCTGAAGTAGGACTTCTGCTCTGGGTGTGCTACATTGCCCTAGAGCTGAAAGGCACAACGTGCAGGCTTCTTTCCAAAGGGCGAGTTGGGCCCCACAGCATCTTGCTTCCAGCTCTTTGGGAAGCTAAGAAACATTCGCTCTGCACAGTGCTCTTACAGCCTACCGGGAACATATCAAACAAAGGCCTGTGAAACGCAGTTTCTTTGCATGCCTGATCTGGCTGAAGTAGGACTTCTGCTCTGGGTGTGCTACTTTGCCATAGAGCTGAAAGGCACAACATGCAGGCTTCTTTCCAAAGGGCGAGTTGGGCCCCACAGCATCCTCCTTCCAGCTCTTTGGGAAGCTAAGAAACAACTCGCTCTTCACAGTGCTCTTACAGCCTACCGGAACATCTCTTCCAAAAGCCTGTGAAACGCAGTTTCTTTGCAGGCCTGACTGGTTGAAGTAGAACTTCTGCTCTGTGTGTGCTACAGTGCCCTAGAGCTGAAAGGCACAACGTGCAGGCTTCTTTCCAAAGGGCGAGTTGGGCCCCACAGCATCTTGCTTCCAGCTCTTTGGGAAGCTAAGAAACAACTCGCTCTGCACAGTGCTCTTACAGCCTAGTGGGAACATCTCTTCCAAAGGCCTGTGAAACGCAGTTTCTTTGCAGGCCTGATGTGGCTGAAGTAGGACTTCTGCTCTGGGTGTGCTACATTGCCCTAGAGCTGAAAGGCACAACGTACAGGCTTCTTTCCAAAGGGCGAGTTGGGCCCCACAGCATCTTGCTTCCAGCTCTTTGGGAAGCTAAGAAACAGCTCGCTCTGCACAGTGCTCTTACAGCCTACCGGGAACATATCTAACAAAGGCCTGTGAAACGCAGTTTCTTTGCATGCCTGATCTGGCTGAAGTAGGACTTCTGCTCTGGGTGTGCTACATTGACCTAGAGCTGAAAGGCACAACGTGCAGGCTTCTTGCCAAAGGGCGAGTTGGGCCCCAAAGTATCCTGCTTCCACCTCTTTGGGAAGCTAAGAAACAACTCGCTCTGCACAGTGCTCTTACAGCCTACCGGGAACATCTCTTCCAAAGGCCTGTGAAACGCAGTTTCTTTGCAGGCCTGATCTGGCTGAAGTAGGACTTCTGCTCTGTGTGTTCTACATTGCCCTAGAGCTGAAAGGCACAACGTGCAGGCTTCTTTCCAAAGGGCAACTTGGGCCCCAAAGCATCTTGCTTCCAGCTCTTTGGGAAGCGAACAAACCACTCGCTCTGCACAGTGCTCTTACAGCCTACCGAGAACATCTCTTCCAAAGGCCTGTGAAACGCAGTTTGCTTGCAGGCCTGATCTGGCTGAAGTAGGACTTCTGCTCTGGGTGTGCTACATTGCCCTAGAGCTGAAAGGCACAACGTGCAGGCTTCTTGCCAAAGGGCGAGTTGGGCCCCACAGCATGTTGCTTCCAGCTCTTTGGGAAGCTAAGAAACAACTCGCTCTGCACAGTGCTCTTACAGCCTACCGGGAACATCTCTTCCAAAGGCCTGTGAAACGCAGATTCTTTGCAGTCCTGATCTGGCTGAAGTAGGACTTCTGCTCTGGGTGTGCTACATTGCCCTAGAGCAGAATGGCACAACGTGCAGGCTTCTTTCCTAGGGGCGAGTTGGGCCCCACATCCTCTTGCTTGCAGCTCTTGGGAAGCTAAGAAACAACTCGCTCTGCACAGTGCTCTTACAGCCTACCGGGAAAATCTCTTCCAAAGGCCTGTGAAACGCAGTTTCTTTGCAGGCCTGATCTGGCTGAAGTAGGACTTCTGCTCTGGGTGTGCTACATTGCCCTAGAGCTGAAAGGCACAACGTGCAGGCTTCTTTTCAAAGGGCGTGTTGGGCCCCACAGCATCTTGCTTCCAGCTCTTTGGGAAGCTAAGAAACAACTCGCTCTGCACAGTGCTCTTACAGCCTACCGGGAACATCTCTTCCAAAGGCCTGTGAAACGCAGTTTCTTTGCAGGCCTGATCTGGCTGAAGTAGGACTCCTGCTCTGTGTGTGCTACATTGCCCTAGAGCTGAAAGGCACAACGTGCAGGCTTCTTTCAAAAGGGCCAGTTGGGCCACACAGCATCTTGCTTCCAGCTCTTTTTGAAGCTAAGAAACAACTCGCTCTGCACAGTGCTCTTACATCCTACCGGGAACATCTCTTCCAAAGGCCTGTGAAAAGCAGTTTCTTTGCAGGCCTGATCTCGCTGAAGTAGAACTTCTGCTCTGGATGTGCTACATTGCCCTAGAGCTGAAAGGCGGAACGTGCAGGCTTCTTTCCAAAGGGCGAGTTGGGCCCCACAGCATCTTGCTTCCAGCTCTTTGGGAAGCTGAGAAACAACTCTCTCTGCACAGTGCTCTTACAGCCTACCGGGAACATCTCTTCCAAAGGCCTGTGAAACGCAGTTTCTTTGCAGGCCTGATCTGGCTGAAGTAGGACTCCTGCTCTGGGTGTGCTACATTGCCCTAGAGCTGAAAGGCACAACGTGCAGGCTTCTTTCCAAAGGGCGAGTTGGGCCCTTAGCATCTTGCTTCCAGCTCTTTGGGAAGCTAAGAAACAACTCGCTCTGCAGAGTGTTCTTACACCCTACCGGGAACATCTCTTCCAAAGGCCTGTGAAACGCAGTTTCTTTGCAGGCCTGATCTGGCTGAAGTAGGACTTCTGCTCTGGGTGTGCTACATTGCCCTAGAGCTGAAAGGCACAACGTGCAGGCTACTTTCCAAAGGGCGAGTTGGGCCCCACAGCATCTTGCTTCCAGCTTTTTGGGAAGCTAAGAAACAACTCGCTCTGCACAGTGCTCTTACAACCTACTGGGAACATCTCTTCCAAATGCCTGTGAAACGCAGTTTCTTTGCAGGCCTGATCTGGCTGAAGTAGGACTTCTGCTCTGGGTGTGCTACATTGCCCTAGAGCTGAAAGGCACAACGTGCAGGCTTCTTTCCAAAGGGCGAGTTGGGCCCCACAGCATCTTGCTTCCAGCTCTTTGGGAAGCTAAGAAACAGCTTGCTCTGCACAGTGCTGTTACACCCTACCGGGAACATCGCTTCCAAAGGCCTGTGAAACGCAGTTTCTTTGCAGGCCTGATCTGGCTGAAGTAGGACTTCTGCTCTGGGTGTGCTACTTTGCCCTAGAGCTGAAAGGTACAACGTGCAGGCTTCTTTCCAAAGGGCGAGTTGGGCCCCACAGCATCCTCCTTCCAGCTCTTTGGGAGGCTAAGAAACAACTCGCTCTGCACAGTGCTCTTACAGCCTACCGAGAACATCTCTTTCAAAGGCCTGTGAAGCACAGGCTCTTTGCAGGCCTGGTCTGGCTGAAGTAGGACTTCTGCTCTGGGTGTGCTACAGTGCACTAGAGCTGAAAGGCACAACGTGCAGGCTTCTTTCCAAAGGGCGAGTTGGGCCCCACAGCATCTTGCTTCCAGCTCTTTGGGAAGCTAAGAAACATTCGCTCTGCACAGTGCTCTTACAGCCTACCGGGAACATATCAAACAAAGGCCTGTGAAACGCAGTTTCTTTGCATGCCTGATCTGGCTGAAGTAGGACTTCTGCTCTGGGTGTGCTACTTTGCCATAGAGCTGAAAGGCACAACGTGCAGTCTTCTTTCCAAAGGGCGAGTTGGGCCCCACAGCATCTTGCTTCCAGCTCTTTGGGAAGCTAAGAAACAACTCGCTCTGCACAGTGCTCTTACAGCCTAACGGGAACATCTCTTCCAAAAGCCTGTGAAACGCAGTTTCTTTGCAGGCCTGACTGGTTGAAGTAGAACTTCTGCTCTGTGTGTGCTACATTGCCCTAGAGCTGAAAGGCACAACGTGCAGGCTTCTTTCCAAAGGGCGAGTTGGGCCCCACAGCATCTTGCTTCCAGCTCTTTGGGAAGCTAAGAAACAGCTCGCTCTGCACAGTGCTCTTACAGCCTACCGGGAACATATCTAACAAAGGCCTGTGAAACGCAGTTTCTTTGCATGCCTGATCTGGCTGAAGTAGGACTTCTGCTCTGGGTGTGCTACATTGACCTAGAGCTGAAAGGCACAACGTGCAGGCTTCTTGCCAAAGGGCGAGTTGGGCCCCAAAGTATCCTGCTTCCACCTCTTTGGGAAGCTAAGAAACAACTCGCTCTGCACAGTGCTCTTACAGCCTACCGGGAACATCTCTTCCAAAGGCCTGTGAAACGCAGTTTCTTTGCAGGCCTGATCTGGCTGAAGTAGGACTTCTGCTCTGGGTGTGCTACATTGCCCTAGAGCTGAAAGGCACAACGTGCAGGCTTCTTTCCAAAGGGCGAGTTGGGCCGCACAGCATCTTGCTTCCAGCTCTTTGCGAAGCTAAGAAACAGCTCGCTCTGCACAGTGCTCTTACAGCCTACCGGGAACATATCTAACAAAGGCCTGTGAAACGCAGTTTCTTTGCATGCCTTATCTGGCTGAAGTAGGACTTCTGCTCTGGGTGTGCTACTTTGCCATAGAGCTGAAAGGCACAACGTGCAGGCTTCTTTCCAAAGGGCGAGTTGGGCCCCACAGCATCCTGCTTCCAGCTCTTTGGGAAGCTAAGAAACAACTCGCTCTGCACAGTGCTCTTACAGCCTACCGGGAACATCTCTTCCAAAGGCCTGTGAAGCGCAGTTTCTTTGCAGGCCTGATCTGGCTGAAGTAGGACTTCTGCTCTGGGTGTGCTACATTGCCCTAGAGCTGAAAGGCACAACGTGCAGGCTTCTTTCCAAAGGGCGAGTTGGGCCCCACAGCATCTTGCTTCCAGCTCTTTGGGAAGCTAAGAAACATTCGCTCTGCACAGTGCTCTTACAGCCTACCGGGAACATATCAAACAAAGGCCTGTGAAACGCAGTTTCTTTGCATGCCTGATCTGGCTGAAGTAGGACTTCTGCTCTGGGTGTGCTACTTTGCCATAGAGCTGAAAGGCACAACATGCAGGCTTCTTTCCAAAGGGCGAGTTGGGCCCCACAGCATCCTCCTTCCAGCTCTTTGGGAAGCTAAGAAACAACTCGCTCTTCACAGTGCTCTTACAGCCTACCGGAACATCTCTTCCAAAAGCCTGTGAAACGCAGTTTCTTTGCAGGCCTGACTGGTTGAAGTAGAACTTCTGCTCTGTGTGTGCTACAGTGCCCTAGAGCTGAAAGGCACAACGTGCAGGCTTCTTTCCAAAGGGCGAGTTGGGCCCCACAGCATCTTGCTTCCAGCTCTTTGGGAAGCTAAGAAACAACTCGCTCTGCACAGTGCTCTTACAGCCTAGTGGGAACATCTCTTCCAAAGGCCTGTGAAACGCAGTTTCTTTGCAGGCCTGATGTGGCTGAAGTAGGACTTCTGCTCTGGGTGTGCTACATTGCCCTAGAGCTGAAAGGCACAACGTACAGGCTTCTTTCCAAAGGGCGAGTTGGGCCCCACAGCATCTTGCTTCCAGCTCTTTGGGAAGCTAAGAAACAGCTCGCTCTGCACAGTGCTCTTACAGCCTACCGGGAACATATCTAACAAAGGCCTGTGAAACGCAGTTTCTTTGCATGCCTGATCTGGCTGAAGTAGGACTTCTGCTCTGGGTGTGCTACATTGACCTAGAGCTGAAAGGCACAACGTGCAGGCTTCTTGCCAAAGGGCGAGTTGGGCCCCAAAGTATCCTGCTTCCACCTCTTTGGGAAGCTAAGAAACAACTCGCTCTGCACAGTGCTCTTACAGCCTACCGGGAACATCTCTTCCAAAGGCCTGTGAAACGCAGTTTCTTTGCAGGCCTGATCTGGCTGAAGTAGGACTTCTGCTCTGTGTGTTCTACATTGCCCTAGAGCTGAAAGGCACAACGTGCAGGCTTCTTTCCAAAGGGCAACTTGGGCCCCAAAGCATCTTGCTTCCAGCTCTTTGGGAAGCGAACAAACCACTCGCTCTGCACAGTGCTCTTACAGCCTACCGAGAACATCTCTTCCAAAGGCCTGTGAAACGCAGTTTGCTTGCAGGCCTGATCTGGCTGAAGTAGGACTTCTGCTCTGGGTGTGCTACATTGCCCTAGAGCTGAAAGGCACAACGTGCAGGCTTCTTGCCAAAGGGCGAGTTGGGCCCCACAGCATGTTGCTTCCAGCTCTTTGGGAAGCTAAGAAACAACTCGCTCTGCACAGTGCTCTTACAGCCTACCGGGAACATCTCTTCCAAAGGCCTGTGAAACGCAGATTCTTTGCAGTCCTGATCTGGCTGAAGTAGGACTTCTGCTCTGGGTGTGCTACATTGCCCTAGAGCAGAATGGCACAACGTGCAGGCTTCTTTCCTAGGGGCGAGTTGGGCCCCACATCCTCTTGCTTGCAGCTCTTGGGAAGCTAAGAAACAACTCGCTCTGCACAGTGCTCTTACAGCCTACCGGGAAAATCTCTTCCAAAGGCCTGTGAAACGCAGTTTCTTTGCAGGCCTGATCTGGCTGAAGTAGGACTTCTGCTCTGGGTGTGCTACATTGCCCTAGAGCTGAAAGGCACAACGTGCAGGCTTCTTTTCAAAGGGCGTGTTGGGCCCCACAGCATCTTGCTTCCAGCTCTTTGGGAAGCTAAGAAACAACTCGCTCTGCACAGTGCTCTTACAGCCTACCGGGAACATCTCTTCCAAAGGCCTGTGAAACGCAGTTTCTTTGCAGGCCTGATCTGGCTGAAGTAGGACTCCTGCTCTGTGTGTGCTACATTGCCCTAGAGCTGAAAGGCACAACGTGCAGGCTTCTTTCAAAAGGGCCAGTTGGGCCACACAGCATCTTGCTTCCAGCTCTTTGGGAAGCTAAGAAACAACTCGCTCTGCACAGTGCTCTTACATCCTACCGGGAACATCTCTTCCAAAGGCCTGTGAAAAGCAGTTTCTTTGCAGGCCTGATCTCGCTGAAGTAGAACTTCTGCTCTGGATGTGCTACATTGCCCTAGAGCTGAAAGGCGGAACGTGCAGGCTTCTTTCCAAAGGGCGAGTTGGGCCCCACAGCATCTTGCTTCCAGCTCTTTGGGAAGCTGAGAAACAACTCTCTCTGCACAGTGCTCTTACAGCCTACCGGGAACATCTCTTCCAAAGGCCTGTGAAACGCAGTTTCTTTGCAGGCCTGATCTGGCTGAAGTAGGACTCCTGCTCTGGGTGTGCTACATTGCCCTAGAGCTGAAAGGCACAACGTGCAGGCTTCTTTCCAAAGGGCGAGTTGGGCCCTTAGCATCTTGCTTCCAGCTCTTTGGGAAGCTAAGAAACAACTCGCTCTGCAGAGTGTTCTTACACCCTACCGGGAACATCTCTTCCAAAGGCCTGTGAAACGCAGTTTCTTTGCAGGCCTGATCTGGCTGAAGTAGGACTTCTGCTCTGGGTGTGCTACATTGCCCTAGAGCTGAAAGGCACAACGTGCAGGCTACTTTCCAAAGGGCGAGTTGGGCCCCACAGCATCTTGCTTCCAGCTTTTTGGGAAGCTAAGAAACAACTCGCTCTGCACAGTGCTCTTACAACCTACTGGGAACATCTCTTCCAAATGCCTGTGAAACGCAGTTTCTTTGCAGGCCTGATCTGGCTGAAGTAGGACTTCTGCTCTGGGTGTGCTACATTGCCCTAGAGCTGAAAGGCACAACGTGCAGGCTTCTTTCCAAAGGGCGAGTTGGGCCCCACAGCATCTTGCTTCCAGCTCTTTGGGAAGCTAAGAAACAGCTTGCTCTGCACAGTGCTGTTACACCCTACCGGGAACATCGCTTCCAAAGGCCTGTGAAACGCAGTTTCTTTGCAGGCCTGATCTGGCTGAAGTAGGACTTCTGCTCTGGGTGTGCTACTTTGCCCTAGAGCTGAAAGGTACAACGTGCAGGCTTCTTTCCAAAGGGCGAGTTGGGCCCCACAGCATCCTCCTTCCAGCTCTTTGGGAGGCTAAGAAACAACTCGCTCTGCACAGTGCTCTTACAGCCTACCGAGAACATCTCTTTCAAAGGCCTGTGAAGCACAGGCTCTTTGCAGGCCTGGTCTGGCTGAAGTAGGACTTCTGCTCTGGGTGTGCTACAGTGCACTAGAGCTGAAAGGCACAACGTGCAGGCTTCTTTCCAAAGGGCGAGTTGGGACCCACAGCATCTTGCTTCCAGCTCTTTGGGAAGCTAAGAAACAGCTCGCTCTGCACAGTGCTCTTACAGCCTACCGGGAACATATCTAACAAAGGCCTGTGAAACGCAGTTTCTTTGCATGCCTGATCTGGCTGAAGTAGGACTTCTGCTCTGGGTGTGCTACTTTGCCATAGAGCTGAAAGGCACAACGTGCAGGCTTCTTTCCAAAGGGCGAGTTGGGCCCCACAGCATCCTGCTTCCAGCTCTTTGGGAAGCTAAGAAACAACTCGCTCTGCACAGTGCTCTTACAGCCTACCGGGAACATCTCTTCCAAAGGCCTGTGAAACGCAGTTTCTTTGCAGGCCTGATCTGGCTGAAGTAGGACTTCTGCTCTGGGTGTGCTACATTGCCCTATAGCTGAAAGGCACAACGTGCAGGCTTCTTTCCAAAGGGCGAGTTGGGCCCCACAGCATCTTGCTTCCAGCTCTTTGGGAAGCTAAGAAACAGCTCGCTCTGCATAGTGCTCTTACAGCCAACCGGGAACATATCTAACAAAGGCCTGTGAAACGCAGTTTCTTTGCATGCCTGATCTGGCTGAAGTAGGACTTCTGCTCTGGGTGTGCTACTTTGCCATAGAGCTGAAAGGCACAACGTGCAGGCTTCTTTCCAAAGGGCGAGTTGGGCCCCACAGCATCCTCCTTCCAGCTCTTTGGGAAGCTAAGAAACAACTCGCTCTGCACAGTGCTCTTACAGCCTACCCGGAACATCTCTTCCAAAGGCCTGTGAAGCGCAGTTTCTTTGCAGGCCTGATCTCGCTGAAGTAGGACTTCTGCTCTGGGTGTGCTACATTGCCCTAGAGCTGAAAGGCTCAACGTGCAGGCTTCTTTCCAAAGGGTGAGTTGGGCCCCACAGCATCTTGCTTCCAGCTCTTTGGGAAGCTAAGAAACAACTCGCTCTGCACAGTGCTCTTACAGCCTACCGGGAACATCTCTTCCAAAGGCCTGTGAAACGCAGTTTCTTTGCAGGACTGATCTGGCTGAAGTAAGACTTCTGCTCTGGGTGTGCTACATTGCCCTAGAGCTGAAAGGCACAACGTGCAGGCTTCTTTCCAAAGGGCGAGTTGGGACCCACAGCATCTTGCTTCCAGCTCTTTGGGATGCTGAGAAACAACTCGCTCTGCACAGTGCTCTTACAGCCTACCGGGAACATGTCTTCCAAAGGCCTGTGAAACGCAGTTTCTTTGCAGGCCTGACTGGTTGAAGTAGAACTTCTGCTCTGGGTGTGATACATTGCCCTAGAGCTGAAAGGCACAACGTGCAGGCTTCTTTCCAAAGGGCGAGTTGGGCCCCACAGCATCTTGCTTCCAGATCTTTGGGAAGCTAAGAAACAGCTCGCTCTGCACAGTGCTCTTACAGCCTACCGGGAACATCTCTTCCAAAGGCCTGTGAAACGCAGTTTCTTTGCAGGCCTGATCTGGCTGAAGTAGGACTTCTGCTCTGGGTGTGCTACATTGCCCTAGAGCTGAAAGGCACAACGTGCAGGCTTCTTTCCAAAGGGCGAGTTGGGCCCCACAGCATCTTGCTTCCAGCACTTTGGGAAGCTAAGAAACATTCGCTCTGCACAGTGCTCTTACAGCCTACGGGGAACATCTCTTCCAAAGGCCTGTGAAACGCAGTTTCTTTGCAGGCCTGATCTGGCTGAAGTAGGACTTCTGCTCTGGGTGTGCTACATTGCCTTAGAGGTGAAGACACAACGTGCAGGCTTCTTTCCAAAGGGCGAGTTGGGACCCACAGCATCTTGCTTCCAGCACTTTGGGAAGCTAACAAACAACTCGCTCTGCACAGTGCTCTTACAGCCTACCGGGAACATCTCTTCCAAAGGCCTGTGAAACGCAGTTTCTTTGCAGGCCTGATCTGGCTTAAGTAGGACTTCTGCTCTGGGTGTGCTACATTGCCCTAGAGCTGAAAGGCACAACGTGCAGGCTTGTTCACTAATGGTGATTTGGGCCCCACAGCATCTTGCTTACCGCTCTTTGGGAAGCTAAGAAACAACTCGCTCTGCACAGTGCTCTTACAGCCTAGTGGGAACATCTCTTCCAAAGGCCTGTGAAGCGCAGTTTCTTTGCAGGCCTGATCTGGCTGAAGTAGGACTTCTGCTCTGGGTGTGCTACATTGCCCTAGAGCTGAAAGGCACAACGTACAGGCTTCTTTCCAAAGGGCGAGTTGGGCCCCACAGCATCTTGCTTCCAGCTCTTTGGGAAGCTAAGAAACATTCGCTCTGCACAGTGCTCTTACAGCCTACCGGGAACATATCTAACAAAGGCCTGTGAAACGCAGTTTCTTTGCATGCCTGAACTGGCTGAAGTAGGACTTCTGCTCTGGGTGTGCTACTTTGCCATAGAGCTGAAAGGCACAACGTGCAGGCTTCTTTCCAAAGGGCGAGTTGGGCCCCACAGCATCCTGCTTCCAGCTCTTTGGGAAGCTAAGAAACAACTCGCTCTGCACAGTGCTCTTACAGCCTACCGGGAACATCTCTTCCAAAGGCCTGTGAAATGCAGTTTCTTTGCAGGCCTGATCTGGCTGAAGTAGGACTTCTGCTCTGGGTGTGCTACATTGCCCTAGAGCTGAAAGGCACAACGTGCAGGCTTCTTTCCAAAGGGCGAGTTGGGCCCCACAGCATCTTGCTTCCAGCTCTTTGGGAAGCTAAGAAACAGCTCGCTCTGCACAGTGCTCTTACAGCCTACCGGGAACATATCTAACAAAGGCCTGTGAAACGCAGTTTCTTTGCATGCCTTATCAGGCTGAAGTAGGACTTCTGCTCTGGGTGTGCTACTTTGCCATAGAGCTGAAAGGCACAACGTGCAGGCTTCTTTCCAAAGGGCGAGTTGGGCCCCACAGCATCCTGCTTCCAGCTCTTTGGGAAGCTAAGAAACAACTCGCTCTGCACAGTGCTCTTACAGCCTACCGGGAACATCTCTTCCAAAGGCCTGTGAAGCGCAGTTTCTTTGCAGGCCTGATCTGGCTGAAGTAGGACTTCTGCTCTGGGTGTGCTACATTGCCCTAGAGCTGAAAGGCACAACGTGCAGGCTTCTTTCCAAAGGGCGAGTTGGGCCCCACAGCATCTTGCTTCCAGCTCTTTGGGAAGCTAAGAAACATTCGCTCTGCACAGTGCTCTTACAGCCTACCGGGAACATATCAAACAAAGGCCTGTGAAACGCAGTTTCTTTGCATGCCTGATCTGGCTGAAGTAGGACTTCTGCTCTGGGTGTGCTACTTTGCCATAGAGCTGAAAGGCACAACGTGCAGGCTTCTTTCCAAAGGGCGAGTTGGGCCCCACAGCATCCTCCTTCCAGCTCTTTGGGAAGCTAAGAAACAACTCGCTCTGCACAGTGCTCTTACAGCCTAACGGGAACATCTCTTCCAAAAGCCTGTGAAACGCAGTTTCTTTGCAGGCCTGACTGGTTGAAGTAGAACTTCTGCTCTGTGTGTGCTACATTGCCCTAGAGCTGAAAGGCACAACGTGCAGGCTTCTTTCCAAAGGGCGAGTTGGGCCGCACAGCATCTTGCTTCCAGCTCTTTGGGAAGCTAAGAAACAGCTCGCTCTGCACAGTGCTCTTACAGCCTACCGGGAACATATCTAACAAAGGCCTGTGAAACGCAGTTTCTTTGCATGCCTTATCTGGCTGAAGTAGGACTTCTGCTCTGGGTGTGCTACTTTGCCATAGAGCTGAAAGGCACAACGTGCAGGCTTCTTTCCAAAGGGCGAGTTGGGCCCCACAGCATCCTGCTTCCAGCTCTTTGGGAAGCTAAGAAACAACTCGCTCTGCACAGTGCTCTTACAGCCTACCGGGAACATCTCTTCCAAAGGCCTGTGAAGCGCAGTTTCTTTGCAGGCCTGATCTGGCTGAAGTAGGACTTCTGCTCTGGGTGTGCTACATTGCCCTAGAGCTGAAAGGCACAACGTGCAGGCTTCTTTCCAAAGGGCGAGTTGGGCCCCACAGCATCTTGCTTCCAGCTCTTTGGGAAGCTAAGAAACATTCGCTCTGCACAGTGCTCTTACAGCCTACCGGGAACATATCAAACAAAGGCCTGTGAAACGCAGTTTCTTTGCATGCCTGATCTGGCTGAAGTAGGACTTCTGCTCTGGGTGTGCTACTTTGCCATAGAGCTGAAAGGCACAACGTGCAGGCTTCTTTCCAAAGGGCGAGTTGGGCCCCACAGCATCCTCCTTCCAGCTCTTTGGGAAGCTAAGAAACAACTCGCTCTTCACAGTGCTCTTACAGCCTACCGGAACATCTCTTCCAAAAGCCTGTGAAACGCAGTTTCTTTGCAGGCCTGACTGGTTGAAGTAGAACTTCTGCTCTGTGTGTGCTACAGTGCCCTAGAGCTGAAAGGCACAACGTGCAGGCTTCTTTCCAAAGGGCGAGTTGGGCCCCACAGCATCTTGCTTCCAGCTCTTTGGGAAGCTAAGAAACAACTCGCTCTGCACAGTGCTCTTACAGCCTAGTGGGAACATCTCTTCCAAAGGCCTGTGAAACGCAGTTTCTTTGCAGGCCTGATGTGGCTGAAGTAGGACTTCTGCTCTGGGTGTGCTACATTGCCCTAGAGCTGAAAGGCACAACGTACAGGCTTCTTTCCAAAGGGCGAGTTGGGCCCCACAGCATCTTGCTTCCAGCTCTTTGGGAAGCTAAGAAACAGCTCGCTCTGCACAGTGCTCTTACAGCCTACCGGGAACATATCTAACAAAGGCCTGTGAAACGCAGTTTCTTTGCATGCCTGATCTGGCTGAAGTAGGACTTCTGCTCTGGGTGTGCTACATTGACCTAGAGCTGAAAGGCACAACGTGCAGGCTTCTTTCCAAAGGGCGAGTTGGGCCCCACAGCATCCTCCTTCCAGCTCTTTGGGAAGCTAAGAAACAACTCGCTCTTCACAGTGCTCTTACAGCCTACCGGAACATCTCTTCCAAAAGCCTGTGAAACGCAGTTTCTTTGCAGGCCTGACTGGTTGAAGTAGAACTTCTGCTCTGTGTGTGCTACAGTGCCCTAGAGCTGAAAGGCACAACGTGCAGGCTTCTTTCCAAAGGGCGAGTTGGGCCCCACAGCATCTTTCTTCCAGCTCTTTGGGAAGCTAAGAAACAACTCGCTCTGCACAGTGCTCTTACAGCCTAGTGGGAACATCTCTTCCAAAGGCCTGTGAAACGCAGTTTCTTTGCAGGCCTGATGTGGCTGAAGTAGGACTTCTGCTCTGGGTGTGCTACATTGCCCTAGAGCTGAAAGGCACAACGTACAGGCTTCTTTCCAAAGGGCGAGTTGGGCCCCACAGCATCTTGCTTCCAGCTCTTTGGGAAGCTAAGAAACAGCTCGCTCTGCACAGTGCTCTTACAGCCTACCGGGAACATATCTAACAAAGGCCTGTGAAACGCAGTTTCTTTGCATGCCTGATCTGGCTGAAGTAGGACTTCTGCTCTGGGTGTGCTACATTGACCTAGAGCTGAAAGGCACAACGTGCAGGCTTCTTGCCAAAGGGCGAGTTGGGCCCCAAAGTATCCTGCTTCCACCTCTTTGGGAAGCTAAGAAACAACTCGCTCTGCACAGTGCTCTTACAGCCTACCGGGAACATCTCTTCCAAAGGCCTGTGAAACGCAGTTTCTTTGCAGGCCTGATCTGGCTGAAGTAGGACTTCTGCTCTGTGTGTTCTACATTGCCCTAGAGCTGAAAGGCACAACGTGCAGGCTTCTTTCCAAAGGGCAACTTGGGCCCCAAAGCATCTTGCTTCCAACTCTTTGGGAAGCGAACAAACCACTCGCTCTGCACAGTGCTCTTACAGCCTACCGAGAACATCTCTTCCAAAGGCCTGTGAAACGCAGTTTGCTTGCAGGCCTGATCTGGCTGAAGTAGGACTTCTGCTCTGGGTGTGCTACATTGCCCTAGAGCTGAAAGGCACAACGTGCAGGCTTCTTGCCAAAGGGCGAGTTGGGCCCCACAGCATGTTGCTTCCAGCTCTTTGGGAAGCTAAGAAACAACTCGCTCTGCACAGTGCTCTTACAGCCTACCGGGAACATCTCTTCCAAAGGCCTGTGAAACGCAGATTCTTTGCAGTCCTGATCTGGCTGAAGTAGGACTTCTGCTCTGGGTGTGCTACATTGCCCTAGAGCAGAATGGCACAACGTGCAGGCTTCTTTCCTAGGGGCGAGTTGGGCCCCACATCCTCTTGCTTGCAGCTCTTGGGAAGCTAAGAAACAACTCGCTCTGCACAGTGCTCTTACAGCCTACCGGGAAAATCTCTTCCAAAGGCCTGTGAAACGCAGTTTCTTTGCAGGCCTGATCTGGCTGAAGTAGGACTTCTGCTCTGGGTGTGGTACATTGCCCTAGAGCTGAAAGGCACAACGTGCAGGCTTCTTTTCAAAGGGCGTGTTGGGCCCCACAGCATCTTGCTTCCAGCTCTTTGGGAAGCTAAGAAACAACTCGCTCTGCACAGTGCTCTTACAGCCTACCGGGAACATCTCTTCCAAAGGCCTGTGAAACGCAGTTTCTTTGCAGGCCTGATCTGGCTGAAGTAGGACTCCTGCTCTGTGTGTGCTACATTGCCCTAGAGCTGAAAGGCACAACGTGCAGGCTTCTTTCAAAAGGGCCAGTTGGGCCACACAGCATCTTGCTTCCAGCTCTTTGGGAAGCTAAGAAACAACTCGCTCTGCACAGTGCTCTTACATCCTACCGGGAACATCTCTTCCAAAGGCCTGTGAAAAGCAGTTTCTTTGCAGGCCTGATCTCGCTGAAGTAGAACTTCTGCTCTGGATGTGCTACATTGCCCTAGAGCTGAAAGGCGGAACGTGCAGGCTTCTTTCCAAAGGGCGAGTTGGGCCCCACAGCATCTTGCTTCCAGCTCTTTGGGAAGCTGAGAAACAACTCTCTCTGCACAGTGCTCTTACAGCCTACCGGGAACATCTCTTCCAAAGGCCTGTGAAACGCAGTTTCTTTGCAGGCCTGATCTGGCTGAAGTAGGACTCCTGCTCTGGGTGTGCTACATTGCCCTAGAGCTGAAAGGCACAACGTGCAGGCTTCTTTCCAAAGGGCGAGTTGGGCCCTTAGCATCTTGCTTCCAGCTCTTTGGGAAGCTAAGAAACAACTCGCTCTGCAGAGTGTTCTTACACCCTACCGGGAACATCTCTTCCAAAGGCCTGTGAAACGCAGTTTCTTTGCAGGCCTGATCTGCCTGAAGTAGGACTTCTGCTCTGGGTGTGCTACATTGCCCTAGAGCTGAAAGGCACAACGTGCAGGCTACTTTCCAAAGGGCGAGTTGGGCCCCACAGCATCTTGCTTCCAGCTTTTTGGGAAGCTAAGAAACAACTCGCTCTGCACAGTGCTCTTACAACCTACCGGGAACATCTCTTCCAAAGGCCTGTGAAACGCAGTTTCTTTGCAGGCCTGATCTGGCTGAAGTAGGACTTCTGCTCTGCGTGTGCTACATTGCCCTAGAGCTGAAAGGCACAACGTGCAGGCTCCTTTCCAAAGGGCGAGTTGGGCCCCACAGCATCTTGCTTCCAGCTCTTTGGGAAGCTAAGAAACAACTCGCTCTGCACAGTGCTCTTACAGCCTACCGGGAACATCTCTTCCAAAGGTCTGTGAAACGGAGTTTCTTTGCAGTCCTGATCTGGCTGAAGTAGCACTTCTGCTCTGGGTGTGCTACATTGCCCTAGAGCTGAAAGGCACATCGTGCAGGCTTCTTTCTAAAGGGCGAGTTGGGCCCCACAGCATCTTGCTTTCAGCTCTTTTTGAAGCTAAGAAACAACTCGCTCTGCACAGTGCTCTTACATCCTACCGGGAACATCTCTTCCAAAGGCATGTGAAAAGCAATTTCTTTGCAGGCCTGATCTGGCTGAAGTAGGACTTCTGCTCTGGGTGTGCTACATTGCCCTAGAGCTGAAAGGCACAACGTGCAGGCTTCTTTCCTAACTGTGAGTTGGGCCCCACAGCATCTTCCTTCCAGCTCTTTTGGAAGCTAAGAAACAACTCGCTCTGCACAGTGCTCTTACAGCCTACCGGGAACATCTCTTCCAAAGGCCTGTGAAACGCAGTTTCTTTGCAGGCCTGATCTGGCTGAAGTAGGACTCCTGCTCTGGGTGTGCTACATTGACCTAGAGCAGAATGGCACAACGTGCAGGCTTCTTTCCAAGGGGCGAGTTGGGCCCCACAGCCTCTTGCTTGCAGCTCTTGGGAAGCTAAGAAACAACTCGCTCTGCACAGTGCTCTTACAGCCTACCGGGAACATCACTTCCAAAGGCCTGTGAAACGCAGTTTCTTTGCAGGCCTGATCTGGCTGAAGTAGCACTTCTGCTTTGGGTCTGCTACATTGCCCTAGAGCTGAAAGGCACATCGTGCACGCTTCTTTCGAAAGGGCGAGTTGAGCCCCACAGCATCATGCTTCCAGCTCTTTTTGAAGCTAAGAAACAACTCGCTCTGCACAGTGCTCTTTATCCTACCGGGAACATCTCTTCCAAAGGCCTGTGAAACGCAGTTTCTTTGCAGGCCTGATCTGGCTGAAGTAGGACTTCTGCTCTGGGTGTGCTACATTGCCCTATAGCTGAAAGGCACAACGTGCCGGCTTCTTTCCAAAGGGCGAGTTGGGCCCCACAGCATCTTGCTTCCAGCTCTTTGGGAAGCTAAGAAACAACTCGCTCTGCACAGTGCTCTTACAGCCTACCGGGAACATCTCTTCCAAAGGCCTGTGAAACGCAGTTTCTTTGCAGGCCTGATCTGGCTGAAGTAGGACTTCTGCTCTGGGTGTGCTACATTGCCCTAGAGCTGAAAGGCACAACGTGCCGGCTTCTTTCCAAAGTGCGAGTTGGGCCCCACAGAATATTGCTTCCAGCTCTTTGGGAAGCTAAGAAACAACTCGCTCTGCACAGTGCTATTACAGCCTACCGGGAACATCTCTTCCAAAGGCCTGTGAAACGCAGTTTCTTTGCAGGCCTGATCTGGCTGAAGTAGCACTTCTGCTCTGGGTGTGCTACATTGCCCTAGAGCTGAAAGGCACATCGTGCAGTCTTCTTTCGAAAGGGCGAGTTGGGCCCCACAGCATCATGCTTCCAGCTCTTTTTGAAGCTAAGAAACAACTCGCTCTGCACAGTGCTCTTTAGCCTACCGGGAACATCTCTTCCAAAGGCCTGTGAAACGCAGTTTCTTAGCAGGCCTGATCTGGCTGAAGTAGGACTTCTGCTCTGGGTGTGCTACATTGCCCTATAGCTGAAAGGCACAACGTGCAGGCTTCTTTCCTAACTGTGAGTTGGGCCCCACAGCATCTTGCTTCCAGCTCTTTGGGAAGCTAAGAAACAACTCGCTCTGCACAGTGCTCTTACAGCCTACCGGGAACATCTCTTCCAAAGGCCTGTGAAACGCAGTTTCTTTGCAGGCCTGATCTGGCTGAAGTAGTACTTCTGCTCTGGGTGTGCTACATTGCCCTAGAGCTGAAAGGCACAACGTGCCGGCTTCTTTCCAAAGGGCGAGTTTGGCCCCACAGCATGTTGCTTCCAGCTCTTTGGGAAGCTAAGAAACAACTCGCTCTGCACAGTGCTCTTACAGCCTACCCGGAACATCTCTTCCAAAGGCCTGTGAAATGCAGTTTCTTTGCAGGCCTGATCTGGCTGAAGTAGGACTTCTGCTCTGGGTGTGCTACATTGCCCTAGAGCTGAAAGGCACAACGTGCAGGCTTCTTTCCAAAGGGCGAGTTGGGCCCCACAGCATCTTGCTTCCAGCTCTTTGGGAAGCTAAGAAACAACTCGCTCTTCACAGTGCTCTTACAGCCTACCGGGAACATCTCTTCCAAAGACCTGTGAAACGCAGTTTCTTTGCAGGCCTGATCTGGCGGAAGTAGCACTTCTGCTCTGGGTGTGCTACATTGCCCTAGAGCTGAAAGGCACATCGTGCAGTCTTCTTTCGAAAGGGCGAGATGGGCCCCACAGCATCATGGTTCCAGCTCTTTTTGAAGCTAAGAAACAACTCGCTCTGCACAGTGCTCTTTAGCCTACCGGGAACATCTCTTCCAAAGGCCTGTGAAACGCAGTTTCTTTGCAGGCCTGATCTGGCTGAAGTAGGACTTCTGCTCTGGGTGTGCTACATTGCCCTATAGCTGAAAGGCACAACGTGCAGGCGTCTTTGCCTAACTGTGAGTTGGGCACCACAGCATCTTGCTTCCAGCTCTTTGGGAAGCTAAGAAACAACTCGCTCTGCACAGTGCTCTTACAGCCTACCGGGAACATCTCTTCCAAAGGCCTGTGAAACGCAGTTTCTTTGCAGGCCTGATCTGGCTGAAGTAGGACTCCTCCTCTGGGTGTGCTACATTGCTCTAGAGCTGAAAGGCACAACGTGCAGGCTTCTTTCCAAAGGGCGAGTTGTGCCCCACAGCATCTTGCTTCCAGCTCTCTGGGAAGCTAACAAACAGCTCGCTCTGCACAGTGATCTTACAGCCTACCGGGAACATCTCTTCCAAAGGCCTGTGAAACGCAATTTCTTTGCAGGCCTGATCTGGTTGAAGTAGGACTTCTGCTGTGGGTGTGCTACATTGCCCTAGAGCTGAAAGGCAGAACGTGCAGGCTTCTTTCCAAAGGGCGAGTTGCGCCCCACAGCATCTTGCTTCCAGCTCTTTGGGAAGCTAAGAAACAACTCGCTCTGCACACTGCTCTTACAGCCTACCGGGAACATCTCTTCCAAAGGCCTGTGAAACGCAGTTTCTTTGCAGGCCTGATCTGGCTGAAGTAGGACTCCTGCTCTGTGTGTGCTACATTGCCCTAGAGCTGAAAGGCACAACGTGCAGGCTTCTTTGCAAAGGGCGAGTTGGGCCCCACAGCATCTTGCTTCCATCTCTTTGGGAAGCTAAAAAACAACTCGCTCTGCACAGTGCTCTTACATCCTACCGGGAACATCTCTTCCAAAGGCCTGTGAAAAGCAGTTTATTTGCAGGCCTGATCTCGCTGAAGTAGAACTTCTGCTCTGGATGTGCTACATTGCCCTAGAGCTGAAAGGCGGAACGTGCAGGCTTCTTTCCAAAGGGCGAGTTGGGCCCCACAGCATCTTGCTTCCAGCTCTTTGGGAAGCTGAGAAACATCTCGCTCTGCACAGTGCTCTTACAGCCTACCGGGAACATCTCTTCCAAAGGCCTGTGAAACGCAGTTTCTTTGCAGGCCTGATCTGGCTGAAGTAGGACTCCTGCTCTGGGTGTGCTACATTGCCCTAGAGCTGAAAGGCACAATGTGCAGGCTTCTTTCCAAAGTGCGAGTTGGGCCCTTAGCATCTTGCTTCCAGCTCTTTGGGAAGCTAAGAAACAACTCGCTCTGCAGAGTGTTCTTACACCCTACCGGGAACATCTCTTCCAAAGGCCTGTGAAACGCAGTTTCTTTGCAGGCCTGATCTGGCTGAAGTAGGACTTCTGCTCTGGGTGTGCTACATTGCCCTAGAGCTGAAAGGCACAACGTGCAGTCTTCTTTCCTAACTGTGAGTTGGGCCCCACAGCATCTTCCTTGCAGCTCTTTTGGAAGCTAAGAAACAACTCGCTCTGCACAGTGCTCTTACAGCCTACCGGGAACATCTCTTCCAAAGGCTTATGAAACGCAGTTTCTTTGCAGGCCTGATCTGGCTGAAGTAGGACTCCTGCACTGGGTGTGCTACATTGCCCTAGAGCTGAAAGGCACAACGTGCAGGCTTCTTTTCAAAGGGCATGTTGGGCCCCACAGCATCTTGCTTCCAGCTCTTTGGGAAGCTAAGAAACAACTCGCTCTGCACAGTGCTCTTACAGCCTACCGGGAACATCTCTTCCAAAGGCCTGTGAAACGCAGTTTCTTTGCAGGCCTGATCTGGCTGAAGTAGGACTTCTGCTCTGGGTGTGCTACATTGCCCTAGAGCAGAAAGGCACAACGTGCAGGCTTCTTTCCAAAGGGCGAGTTGCGCCCCACAGCATCTTGCTTCCAGCTCTTTGGGAAGCTAAGAAACAACTCGGTCTGCACACTGCTCTTACAGCCTACCGGGAACATCTCTTCCAAAGGCCTGTGAAACGCAGTTTCTTTGCAGGCCTGATCTGGCTGAAGTAGAACTCCTGCTCTGTGTGTGCTACATTGCCCTAGAGCTGAAAGGCACAACGTGCAGGCTTCTTTCAAAAGGGTGAGTTGGGCCCCACAGCATCTTGCTTCCAGCTCTTTGGGAAGCTAAGAAACAACTCGCTCTGCACAGTGCTCTTACATCCTACCGGGAACATCTCTTCCAAAGGCCTGTGAAAAGCAGTTTCTTTGCAGGCCTGATCTCGCTGAAGTAGCACTTCTGCTCTGGATGTGCTACATTGCCCTAGAGCTGAAAGGCGGAACGTGCAGGCTTCTTTCAAAAGGGCGAGTTGGGCCCCACAGCATCTTGCTTCCAGCTCTTTGGGAAGCTGCGAAACAACTCTCTCTGCACAGTGCTCTTACAGCCTACCGGGAACATCTCTTCCAAAGGCCTGTGAAACGCAGTTTCTTTGCAGGCCTGATCTGGCTGAAGTAGCACTCCTGCTCTGGGTGTGCTACATTGCCCTAGAGCAGAAAGGCACAACGTGCAGTCTTCTTTAAAAAGGGCGAGTTGGGCCCCACAGCATCTTGCCTCCAGCTCTTTGGGAAGCTAAGAATCAACTCGCTCTGCAGAGTGTTCTTACACCCTACCGGCAACATCTCTTCCAAAGGCCTGTGAAACGCAGTTTCTTTGCAGGCCTCATCTGGCTGAAGTAGGACTTCTGCTCTGGGTGTGCTACATTGCCCTAGAGCTGAAAGGCACAACGTGCAGGCTTCTTTCCAAAGGGCGAGTTGCGCCCCACAGCATCTTGCTTCCAGCTATTTGGGAAGCTAAGAAACAACTCGCTCTGCACAGTGCTCTCACAACCTACAGGGAACATCTCTTCCAAAGGCCTGTGAAATGCAGTTTCTTTGCAGGCCTGTTCTGGCTGAAGTAGGACTTCTGCTCTGTGTGTGCTACATTGCCCTAGAGCTGAAAGGCACAACGTGCTGGCTCCTTTCCAAAGGGCGAGTTGGGCCCCACAGCATCTTGCTTCCAGCTCTTTGGGAAGCTAAGAAACAACTCGCTCTGCACAGTGCTCTTACAGCCTACCGGGAACATCTCTTCCAAAGGCCTGTGAAACGGAGTTTCTTTGCAGGCCTGATCTGGCTGAAGTAGCACTTCTGCTCTGGGTGTGCTACATTGCCCTAGAGCTGAAAGGCACATCGTGCAGGCTTCTTTCAAAAGGGCGAGTTGGGCCCCACAGCATCTTGCTTCCAGCTCTTTTTGAAGCTAAGAAACAACTCGCTCTTCACAGTGCTCTTACAGCCTACCGGGAACATCTCTTCCAAAGGCATGTGAAAAGCAGTTTCTTTGCAGGCCTGATCTGGCTGAAGTACGACTTCGGCTCTGGGTGTGGTACATTGCCCTAGAGCTGAAAGGCACAACGTGCAGACTTATTTCCAAGGGGCGAGTTGGGCCCCACAGCATCTTGCTTGCAGCTCTTTGGGAAGCTAAGAAACAACTCGCTCTGCACAGTGCTCTTACAGCCTATCGGGAACATCTCTTCCAAAGGCCTGTGAAACGCAGTTTCTTTGCAGGCCTGATCTGGCTGAAGTAGCACTTCTGCTCTGGGTGTGCTACATTGCCCTAGAGCTGAAAGGCACATCGTGCACGCTTCTTTCGAAAGGGCGAGTTGGGCCCCACAGCATCATGCTTCCAGCTCTTTTTGAAGCTAAGAAACAACTCGCTCTGCACAGTGCTCTTTAGCCTACCGGGAACATCTCTTCCAAAGGCCTGTGAAACGCAGTTTCTTTGCAGGCCTGATCTGGCTTAAGTAGGACTTCTGCTCTGGGTGTGCTACATTGCCCTAGAGCTGAAAGGCACAACGTGCAGGCTTCTTTCCTAACTGTGAGTTGGGCCCCACAGCACCTTGCTTCCAGCTCTTTGGGAAACTAAGAAACAACTCGCTGTGCACAGTGCTTTCACAACCTACAGGGAACATCTCTTCCAAAGGCCTGTGAAACGCAGTTTCTTTGCAGGCCTGATCTGGCTGAAGTAGGACTTCTGCTCTGGGTGTGCTACATTGCCCTAGAGCTGAAAGGCCCAACGTGCTGGCTCCTTTCCAAAGGGCGAGTTGGGCCCCACAGCATCTTGCTTCCAGCTCTTTGGGAAGCTAAGAAACAACTCGCTCTGCACAGTGCTCTTACAGCCTACCGGGAACATCTCTTCCAAAGGCCTGTGAAACGCAGTTTCTTTGCAGGCCTGATCTGGCTGAAGTAGCACTTCTGCTCTGGGTGTGCTACATTGCCCTAGAGCTGAAAGGCACATCGTGCAGGCTTCTTTCGAAAGGGCGAGTTGGGCCCCACAGCATCATGCTTCCAGCTCTTTTTGAAGCTAAGAAACAACTCGCTCTGCACAGTGCTCTTTAGCCTACCGGGAACATCTCTTCCAAAGGCCTGTGAAACGCAGTTTCTTTGCAGGCCTGATCTGGCTGAAGTAGGACTTCTGCTCTGGGTGTGCTACATTGCCCTATAGCTGAAAGGCACAACGTGCAGGCTTCTTTCCTAACTGTGAGTTGGGCCCCACAGCATCATGCTTCCAGCTCTTTTTGAAGCTAAGAAACAACTCGCTCTGCACAGTGCTCTTTAGCCTACCGGGAACATCTCTTCCAAAGGCCTGTGAAACGCAGTTTCTTTGCAGTCCTGATCTGGCTGAAGTAGGACTCCTGCTCTGGGTGTGCTACATTGCCCTAGAGCAGAAAGGCACAACGTGCAGTCTTCTTTAAAAAGGGCGAGTTGGGCCCCACAGCATCTTGCCTCCAGCTCTTTGGGAAGCTAAGAATCAACTCGCTCTGCAGAGTGTTCTTACACCCTACCGGGAACATCTCTTCCAAAGGCCTGTGAAACGCAGTTTCTTTGCAGGCCTGATCTGGCTGAAGTAGGACTTCTGCTCTGGGTGTGCTACATTGCCCTAGAGCTGAAAGGCACAACGTGCAGGCTTCTTTCCAAAGGGCGAGTTGCGCCCAACAGCATCTTGCTTCCAGCTATTTGGGAAGCTAAGAAACAACTCGCTCTGCACAGTGCTCTCACAACCTACAGGGAACATCTCTTCCAAAGGCCTGTGAAATGCAGTTTCTTTGCAGGCCTGTTCTGGCTGAAGTAGGACTTCTGCTCTGTGTGTGCTACATTGCCCTAGAGCTGAAAGGCACAACGTGCTGGCTCCTTTCCAAAGGGCGAGTTGGGCCCCACAGCATCTTGCTTCCAGCTCTTTGGGAAGCTAAGAAACAACTCGCTCTGCACAGTGCTCTTACAGCCTACCGGGAACATCTCTTCCAAAGGCCTGTGAAACGGAGTTTCTTTGCAGGCCTGATCTGGCTGAAGTAGCACTTCTGCTCTGGGTGTGCTACATTGCCCTAGAGCTGAAAGGCACATCGTGCAGGCTTCTTTCAAAAGGGCGAGTTGGGCCCCACAGCATCTTGCTTCCAGCTCTTTTTGAAGCTAAGAAACAACTCGCTCTTCACAGTGCTCTTACAGCCTACCGGGAACATCTCTTCCAAAGGCATGTGAAAAGCAGTTTCTTTGCAGGCCTGATCTGGCTGAAGTACGACTTCGGCTCTGGGTGTGGTACATTGCCCTAGAGCTGAAAGGCACAACGTGCAGACTTATTTCCAAGGGGCGAGTTGGGCCCCACAGCATCTTGCTTGCAGCTCTTTGGGAAGCTAAGAAACAACTCGCTCTGCACAGTGCTCTTACAGCCTATCGGGAACATCTCTTCCAAAGGCCTGTGAAACGCAGTTTCTTTGCAGGCCTGATCTGGCTGAAGTAGCACTTCTGCTCTGGGTGTGCTACATTGCCCTAGAGCTGAAAGGCACATCGTGCACGCTTCTTTCGAAAGGGCGAGTTGGGCCCCACAGCATCATGCTTCCAGCTCTTTTTGAAGCTAAGAAACAACTCGCTCTGCACAGTGCTCTTTAGCCTACCGGGAACATCTCTTCCAAAGGCCTGTGAAACGCAGTTTCTTTGCAGGCCTGATCTGGCTTAAGTAGGACTTCTGCTCTGGGTGTGCTACATTGCCCTAGAGCTGAAAGGCACAACGTGCAGGCTTCTTTCCTAACTGTGAGTTGGGCCCCACAGCACCTTGCTTCCAGCTCTTTGGGAAACTAAGAAACAACTCGCTGTGCACAGTGCTTTCACAACCTACAGGGAACATCTCTTCCAAAGGCCTGTGAAACGCAGTTTCTTTGCAGGCCTGATCTGGCTGAAGTAGGACTTCTGCTCTGGGTGTGCTACATTGCCCTAGAGCTGAAAGGCCCAACGTGCTGGCTCCTTTCCAAAGGGCGAGTTGGGCCCCACAGCATCTTGCTTCCAGCTCTTTGGGAAGCTAAGAAACAACTCGCTCTGCACAGTGCTCTTACAGCCTACCGGGAACATCTCTTCCAAAGGCCTGTGAAACGCAGTTTCTTTGCAGGCCTGATCTGGCTGAAGTAGCACTTCTGCTCTGGGTGTGCTACATTGCCCTAGAGCTGAAAGGCACATCGTGCAGGCTTCTTTCGAAAGGGCGAGTTGGGCCCCACAGCATCATGCTTCCAGCTCTTTTTGAAGCTAAGAAACAACTCGCTCTGCACAGTGCTCTTTAGCCTACCGGGAACATCTCTTCCAAAGGCCTGTGAAACGCAGTTTCTTTGCAGGCCTGATCTGGCTGAAGTAGGACTTCTGCTCTGGGTGTGCTACATTGCCCTATAGCTGAAAGGCACAACGTGCAGGCTTCTTTCCTAACTGTGAGTTGGGCCCCACAGCATCATGCTTCCAGCTCTTTTTGAAGCTAAGAAACAACTCGCTCTGCACAGTGCTCTTTAGCCTACCGGGAACATCTCTTCCAAAGGCCTGTGAAACGCAGTTTCTTTGCAGTCCTGATCTGGCTGAAGTAGGACTCCTGCTCTGGGTGTGCTACATTGCCCTAGAGCAGAAAGGCACAACGTGCAGTCTTCTTTAAAAAGGGCGAGTTGGGCCCCACAGCATCTTGCCTCCAGCTCTTTGGGAAGCTAAGAATCAACTCGCTCTGCAGAGTGTTCTTACACCCTACCGGGAACATCTCTTCCAAAGGCCTGTGAAACGCAGTTTCTTTGCAGGCCTGATCTGGCTGAAGTAGGACTTCTGCTCTGGGTGTGCTACATTGCCCTAGAGCTGAAAGGCACAACGTGCAGGCTTCTTTCCAAAGGGCGAGTTGCGCCCAACAGCATCTTGCTTCCAGCTATTTGGGAAGCTAAGAAACAACTCGCTCTGCACAGTGCTCTCACAACCTACAGGGAACATCTCTTCCAAAGGCCTGTGAAACGCAGTTTCTTTGCAGGCCTGATCTGGCTGAAGTAGGACTTCTGCTCTGGGTGTGCTACATTGCCCTAGAGCTGAAAGGCACAACGTGCAGGCTCCTCTCCAAACGGCGAGTTGGTCCCCACAGCATCTTGCTTCCAGCTCTTTGGGAAGCTAAGAAACAACTCGCTCTGCACAGTGCTCTTACAGCCTACCGGGAACATCTCTTCCAAAGGCCTGTGAAACGGAGTTTCATTGCAGGCCTGATCTGGCTGAAGTAGCACTTCTGCTCTGGGTGTGCTACATTGCCCTAGAGCTGAAAGGCACATCGTGCAGGCTTCTTTCAAAAGGGCGAGTTGGGCCCCACAGCATCTTGCTTCCAGCTCTTTTTGAAGCTAAGAAACAACTCGCTCTGCACAGTGCTCTTACATCCTACCGGGAACATCTCTTCCAAAGGCATGTGAAAAGCAGTTTCTTTGCAGGCCTGATCTGGCTGAAGTAGGACTTCTGCTCTGGTTGTGCTACATTGCCCTATAGCAGAAAGGCACAACGTGCAGGCTTCTTTCCTAACTGTGAGTTGGGCCCCAAAGCATCTTGCTTCCAGCTATTTGGGAAGCTAAGAAACAACTCGCTCTGCACAGTGCTCTTACAGCCTACCGGGAACATCTCTTCCAAAGGCTTGTGAAACGCAGTTTCTTTGCAGGCCTGATCTGGCTGAAGTAGGACTCCTGCTCTGGGTGTGCTACATTGCCCTAGAGCAGAATGGCACAACGTGCAGGCTTCTTTCCAAGGGGCGAGTTGGGCCCCACAGCCTCTTGCTTGCAGCTCTTGGGAAGCTAAGAAACAACTCGCTCTGCACAGTGCTCTTACAGCCTACCGGGAACATCTCTTCGAAAGGACTGTGAAACGCAGTTTCTTTGCAGGCCTGATCTGGCTGAAGTAGGACTTCTGCTCTGGGTGTGCTACATTGCCCTAGAGCTGAAAGGCACAACGTGCAGGCTTCTTTTCAAAGGGCATGTTGGGCCCCACAGCATCTTGCTTCCAGCTCTTTGGGAAGCTAAGAAACAACTCGCTCTGCACAGTGCTCTTACAGCCTACCGGGAACATCTCTTCCAAAGGCCTGTGAAACGCAGTTTCTTTGCAGGCCTGATCTGGCTGAAGTAGGACTTCTGCTCTGGGTGTGCTACATTGCCCTAGAGCAGAAAGGCACAACGTGCAGGCTTCTTTCCAAAGGGCGAGTTGCGCGCCACAGCATCTTGCTTCCAGCTCTTTGGGAAGCTAAGAAACAACTCGGTCTGCACACTGCTCTTACAGCCTACCGGGAACATCTCTTCCAAAGGCCTGTGAAACGCAGTTTCTTTGCAGGCCTGATCTGGCTGAAGTAGGACTCCTGCTCTGTGTGTGCTACATTGCCCTAGAGCTGAAAGGCACAACGTGCAGGCTTCTTTCAAAAGGGTGAGTTGGGCCCCACAGCATCTTGCTTCCAGCTCTTTGGGAAGCTAAGAAACAACTCGCTCTGCACAGTGCTCTTACATCCTACCGGGAACATCTCTTCCAAAGGCCTGTGAGAAGCAGTTTCTTTGCAGGCCTGATCTCGCTGAAGTAGCACTTCTGCTCTGGATGTGCTACATTGCCCTAGAGCTGAAAGGCGGAACGTGCAGGCTTCTTTCCAAAGGGCGAGTTGGGCCCCACAGCATCTTGCTTCCAGCTCTTTGGGAAGCTGTGAAACAACTCTCTCTGCACAGTGCTCTTACAGCCTACCGGGAACATCTCTTCCAAAGGCCTGTGAAACGCAGTTTCTTTGCAGGCCTGATCTGGCTGAAGTAGCACTTCTGCTCTGGGTGTGCTACATTGCCCTAGAGCAGAAAGGCACAACGTGCTGGCTCCTTTCCAAAGGGCGAGTTGGGCCCCACAGCATCTTGCTTCCAGCTCTTTGGGAAGCTAAGAAACAACTCGCTCTGCACAGTGCTCTTACAGCCTACCGGGAACATCTCTTCCAAAGGCCTGTGAAACGCAGTTTCTTTGCAGGCCTGATCTGGCTGAAGTAGCACTTCTGCTCTGGGTGTGCTACATTGCCCTAGAGCTGAAAGGCACATCGTGCAGGCTTCTTTCAAAAGGGCGAGTTGGGCCCCACAGCATCTTGCTTCCAGCTCTTTTTGAAGCTAAGAAACAACTCGCTCTGCACAGTGCTCTTACAGCCTACCGGGAACATCTCTTCCAAAGGCCTGTGAAACGCAGTTTCTTTGCAGGCCTGATCTGGCTGAAGTACGACTTCGGCTCTGGGTGTGGTACATTGCCCTAGAGCTGAAAGGCACAACGTGCAGGCTTCTTTCCAAAGGGCGAGTTGGGCCCCACAGCATCTTGCTTGCAGCTCTTTGGGAAGCTAAGAAACAACTCGCTCTGCACAGTGCTCTTACAGCCTATCGGGAACATCTCTTCCAAAGGCCTGTGAAACGCAGTTTCTTTGCAGGCCTGATCTGGCTGAAGTAGCACTTCTGCTCTGGGTGTGCTACATTGCCCTAGAGCTGAAAGGCACAACGTGCAGGCTTCTTTCCAAAGGGCGAGTTGGGCCCCACAGCATCTTGCTTCCAGCTCTTTGGGAAGCTAAGAAACAACTCGCTCTGCACAGTGCTCTTACAGCCTACCGGGAACATCTCTTCCAAAGGCCTGTGAAACGCAGTTTCTTTGCAGGCCTGATCTGGCTGAAGTAGTACTTCTGCTCTGGGTGTGCTACATTGCCCTAGAGCTGAAAGGCACAACGTGCAGTCTTCTTTCCAAAGGGCGAGTTGGGCCCCACAGAATCTTGCTTCCAGCTCTTTGGGAAGCTAAGAAACAACTCGCTCTGCACAGTGCTCTTACAGCCTACCGGGAACATCTCTTCCAAAGGCCTGTGAAACGCAGTTTCTTTGCAGGCCTGATCTGGCTGAAGTAGCACTTCTGCTCTGGGTGTGCTACATTGTCCTAGAGCTGAAAGGCACATCGTGCAGGCATCTTTCGAAAGGGCGAGTTGGGCCCCACAGCATCATGCTTCCAGCTCTTTTTGAAGCCAGGAAACAATTCGCTCTGCACAGTGCTCTTTAGCCTACCGGGAACATCTCTTCCAAAGGCCTGTGAAACGCAGTTTCTTAGCAGGCCTGATCTGGCTGAAGTAGGACTTCTGCTCTGGGTGTGCTACATTGCCCTATAGCTGAAAGGCACAACGTGCAGGCTTCTTTCCTAACTGTGAGTTGGGCCCCACAGCATCTTGCTTCCAGCTCTTTGGGAAGCTAAGAAACAACTCGCTCTGCACAGTGCTCTTACAGCCTACCGGGAACATCTCTTCCAAAGGCCTGTGAAACGCAGTTTCTTTGCAGGCCTGATCTGGCTGAAGTAGGACTCCTGCTCTGGGTGTGCTACATTGCTCTAGAGCTGAAAGGCACAACGTGCAGGCTTCTTTCCAGAGGGCGAGTTGGGCCCCACAGCATCTTGCTTCCAGCTCTTTGGGAAGCTAACAAACAACACGCTCTGCACAGTGATCATACAGCCTACCGGGAACATCTCTTCCAAAGGCCTGTGAAACGCAGTTTCTTTGCAGGCCTGATCTGGCTGAAGTAGGACTCCTGCTCTGGGTGTGCTACATTGCCCTAGAGCAGAAAGGCACAACGTGCAGGCTTCTTTCCAAAGGGCAAGTTGGGCCCCACAGCATCTTGCTTCCAGCTCTTTGGGAAGCTAAGAAACAACTCGCTCTTCACAGTGCTCTTACAGCCTACCGGGAACATCTCTTCCAAAGACCTGTGAAACGCAGTTTCTTTGCAGGCCTGATCTGGCGGAAGTAGCACTTCTGCTCTGGGTGTGCTACATTGCCCTAGTGCTGAAAGGCACATCGTGCAGTCTTCTTTCGAAAGGGCGAGATGGCCCCCACAGCATCATGGTTCCAGCTCTTTTTGAAGCTAAGAAACCACTCGCTCTGCACAGTGCTCTTTAGCCTACCGGGAACATCTCTTCCAAAGGCCTGTGAAACGCAGTTTCTTTGCAGGCCTGATCTGGCTGAAGTAGGACTTCTGCTCTGGGTGTGCTACATTGCCCTATAGCTGAAAGGCACAACGTGCAGGCGTCTTTCCTAACTGTGAGTTGGGCCCCACAGCATCTTGCTTCCACCTCTTTGGGAAGCTAAGAAACAACTCGCTCTGCACAGTGCTCTTACAGCCTACCGGGAACATCTCTTCCAAAGGCCTGTGAAACGCAGTTTCTTTGCAGGCCTGATCTGGCTGAAGTAGGACTCCTCCTCTGGGTGTGCTACATTGCTCTAGAGCTGAAAGGCACAACGTGCAGGCTTCTTTCCAAAGGGCGAGTTGTGCCCCACAGCATCTTGCTTGCAGCTCTTTGGGAAGCTAAGAAACAAATCGCTCTGCACAGTGCTCTTACAGCCTACCGGGAACATCTCTTCCAAAGGCCTGTGAAACGCAGTTTCTTTGCAGGCCTGATCTGGTTGAAGTAGGACTTCTGCTGTGGGTGTGCTACATTGCCCTAGAGCTGAAAGGCACAACGTGCAGGCTTCTTTCCAAAGGGCGAGTTGCGCCCCACAGCATCTTGCTTCCAGCTCTTTGGGAAGCTAAGAAACAACTCGCTCTGCACACTGCTCTTACAGCCTACCGGGAACATCTCTTCCAAAGGCCTGTGAAACGCAGTTTCTTTGCAGGCCTGATCTGGCTGAAGTAGGACTCCTGCTCTGTGTGTGCTACATTGCCCTAGAGCTGAAAGGCAAAACGTGCAGGCTTCTTTGCAAAGGGCGAGTTGGGCCCCACAGCATCTTGCTTCCTGCTCTTTGGGAAGCTAAAAAACAACTCGCTCTGCACAGTGCTCTTACATCCTACCGGGAGCATCTCTTCCAAAGGCCTGTGAAAAGCAGTTTATTTGCAGGCCTGATCTCGCTGAAGTACAACTTCTGCTCTGGATGTGCTACATTGCCCTAGAGCTGAAAGGCGGAACGTGCAGGCTTCTTTCCAAAGGGCGAGTTGGGCCCCACAGCATCTTGCTTCCAGCTCTTTGGGACGCTGAGAAACAACTCTCTCTGCACAGTGCTCTTACAGCCTACCGGGAACATCTCTTCCAAAGGCCTGTGAAACGCAGTTTCTTTGCAGTCCTGATCTGGCTGAAGTAGGACTCCTGCTCTGGGTGTGCTACATTGCCCTAGAGCAGAAAGGCACAACGTGCAGTCTTCTTTAAAAAGGGCGAGTTGGGCCCCACAGCATCTTGCCTCCAGCTCTTTGGGAAGCTAAGAATCAACTCGCTCTGCAGAGTGTTCTTACACCCTACCGGGAACATCTCTTCCAAAGGCCTGTGAAACGCAGTTTCTTTGCAGGCCTGATCTGGCTGAAGTAGGACTTCTGCTCTGGGTGTGCTACATTGCCCTAGAGCTGAAAGGCACAACGTGCAGGCTTCTTTCCAAAGGGCGAGTTGCGCCCCACAGCATCTTGCTTCCAGCTATTTGGGAAGCTAAGAAACAACTCGCTGTGCACAGTGCTCTCACAACCTACAGGGAACATCTCTTCCAAAGGCCTGTGAAACGCAGTTTCTTTGCAGGCCTGATCTGGCTGAAGTTGGACTTCTGCTCTGTGTGTGCTACATTGCCCTAGAGCTGAAAGGCACAACGTGCTGGCTCCTTTCCAAAGGGCGAGTTGGGCCCCACAGCATCTTGCTTCCAGCTCTTTGGGAAGCTAAGAAACAACTCGCTCTGCACAGTGCTCTTACAGCCTACCGGGAACATCTCTTCCAAAGGCCTGTGAAATGCAGTTTCTTTGCAGGCCTGATCTGGCTGAAGTAGCACTTCTGCTCTGGGTGTGCTACATTGCCCTAGAGCTGAAAGGCACAACGTGCAGGCTTCTTTCCAAAGGGCGAGTTGGGCCCCACAGCATCTTGCTTCCAGCTCTTTTTGAAGCTAAGAAACAACTCGCTCTTCACAGTGCTCTTACAGCCTACCGGGAACATCTCTTCCAAAGGCCTGTGAAACGCAGTTTCTTTGCAGGCCTGATCTGGCTGAAGTAGGACTCCTGCTCTGGGTGTGCTACATTGCTCTAGAGCTGAAAGGCACAACGTGCAGGCTTCTTTCCAAAGGGCGAGTTGTGCCCCACAGCATCTTGCTTCCAGCTCTTTGGGAAGCTAACAAACAGCTCGCTCTGCACAGTGATCTTACAGCCTACCGGGAACATCTCTTCCAAAGGCCTGTGAAACGCAGTTTCTTTGCAGGCCTGATCTGGCTGAAGTGGGACTCCTGCTCTGTGTGTGCTACATTGCCCTAGAGCTGAAAGGCACAACGTGCAGGCTTCTTTCAAAAGGGCGAGTTGGGCCCCACAGCATCTTGCTTCCAGCTCTTTGGGAAGCTAAGAAACAACTCGCTCTGCACAGTGCTCTTACAGCCTACCGGGAACATCTCTTCCAAAGGCATGTGAAACGCAGTTTCTTTGCAGGCCTGATCTGGCTGAAGTAGCACTTCTGCTCTGGGTGTGCTACATTGCCCTAGAGCTGAAAGGCACATCGTGCAGGCTCCTTTCGAAAGGGCGAGTTGGGCCCCACAGCATCATGCTTCCAGCTCTTTTTGAAGCTAAGAAACAACTCGCTCTGCACAGTGCTCTTTAGCCTACAGGGAACATCTCTTCCAAAGGCCTGTGAAACGCAGGTTCTTTGCAGGCCTCATCTGGCTGAAGTAGCACTTCTGCTCTGGGTGTGCTACATTGCCCTAGAGCTGAAAGGCACAACGTGCCGGCTTCTTTCCAAAGGGCGAGTTTGGCCCCACAGCATCTTGCTTCCAGCTCTTTGGGAAGCTAAGAAACAACTCGCTCTGCACAGTGCTCTTTAGCCTACCGGGAACATCTCTTCCAAAGGCCTGTGAAACGCAGTTTCTTTGCAGGCCTCATCTGGCTGAAGTAGGACTTCTGCTCTGGGTGTGCTACATTGCCCTAGAGCTGAAAGGCACAACGTGCCGGCTTCTTTCCAAAGGGCGAGTTGGGCCCCACAGCATCTTGCTTCCAGCTCTTTGGGAAGCTAAGAAACAACTCGCTCTGCACAGTGCTCTTACAGCCTACCGGGAACATCTCTTCCAAAGGCCTGTGAAACGCAGTTTCTTTGCAGGCCTGATCTGGCTGAAGTAGGACTTCTGCTCTGGGTGTGCTACATTGCCCTAGAGCTGAAAGGCACAACGTGCAGGCTTCTTTCCTAACTGTGAGTTTGGCCCCACAGCATCTTGCTTCCAGCTCTTTGGGAAGCTAAGAAACAACTCGCTCTGCACAGTGCTCTTACAGCCTACCGGGAACATCTCTTCCAAAGGCCTGTGAAACGCAGTTTCTTTGCAGGCCTGATCTGGCTGAAGTAGGACTCCTGCTCTGGGTGTGCTACATTGCTCTAGAGCTGAAAGGCACAACGTGCAGGCTTCTTTCCAGAGGGCGAGTTGGGCCCCACAGCATCTTGCTTCCAGCTCTTTGGGAAGCTAACAAACAACACGCTCTGCACAGTGATCATACAGCCTACCGGGAACATCTCTTCCAAAGGCCTGTGAAACGCAGTTTCTTTGCAGGCCTGATCTGGCTGAAGTAGGACTCCTGCTCTGGGTGTGCTACATTGCCCTAGAGCAGAAAGGCACAACGTGCAGGCTTCTTTCCAAGGGGCGAGTTGGGCCCCACAGCATCTTGCTTCCAGCTCTTTGGGAAGCTAAGAAACAACTCGCTCTTCACAGTGCTCTTACAGCCTACCGGGAACATCTCTTCCAAAGACCTGTGAAACGCAGTTTCTTTGCAGGCCTGATCTGGCGGAAGTAGCACTTCTGCTCTGGGTGTGCTACATTGCCCTAGTGCTGAAAGGCACATCGTGCAGTCTTCTTTCGAAAGGGCGAGATGGCCCCCACAGCATCATGGTTCCAGCTCTTTTTGAAGCTAAGAAACCACTCACTCTGCACAGTGCTCTTTAGCCTACCGGGAACATCTCTTCCAAAGGCCTGTGAAACGCAGTTTCTTTGCAGGCCTGATCTGGCTGAAGTAGGACTTCTGCTCTGGGTGTGCTACATTGCCCTATAGCTGAAAGGCACAACGTGCAGGCGTCTTTCCTAACTGTGAGTTGGGCCCCACAGCATCTTGCTTCCAGCTCTTTGGGAAGCTAAGAAACAACTCGCTCTGCACAGTGCTCTTACAGCCTACCGGGAACATCTCTTCCAAAGGCCTGTGAAACGCAGTTTCTTTGCAGGCCTGATCTGGCTGAAGTAGGACTCCTCCTCTGGGTGTGCTACATTGCTCTAGAGCTGAAAGGCACAACGTGCAGGCTTCTTTCCAAAGGGCGAGTTGTGCCCCACAGCATCTTGCTTGCAGCTCTTTGGGAAGCTAAGAAACAAATCGCTCTGCACAGTGCTCTTACAGCCTACCGGGAACATCTCTTCCAAAGGCCTGTGAAACGCAGTTTCTTTGCAGGCCTGATCTGGTTGAAGTAGGACTTCTGCTGTGGGTGTGCTACATTGCCCTAGAGCTGAAAGGCACAACGTGCAGGCTTCTTTCCAAAGGGCGAGTTGCGCCCCACAGAATCTTGCTTCCAGCTCTTTGGGAAGCTAAGAAACAACTCGCTCTGCACACTGCTCTTACATCCTACCGGGAACATCTCTTCCAAAGGCCTGTGAAACGCAGTTTCTTTGCAGGCCTGATCTGGCTGAAGTAGGACTCCTGCTCTGTGTGTGCTACATTGCCCTAGAGCTGAAAGGCAAAACGTGCAGGCTTCTTTGCAAAGGGCGAGTTGGGCCCCACAGCATCTTGCTTCCTGCTCTTTGGGAAGCTAAAAAACAACTCGCTCTGCACAGTGCTCTTACATCCTACCGGGAGCATCTCTTCCAAAGGCCTGTGAAAAGCAGTTTATTTGCAGGCCTGATCTCGCTGAAGTACAACTTCTGCTCTGGATGTGCTACATTGCCCTAGAGCTGAAAGGCGGAACGTGCAGGCTTCTTTCCAAAGGGCGAGTTGGGCCCCACAGCATCTTGCTTCCAGCTCTTTGGGACGCTGAGAAACAACTCTCTCTGCACAGTGCTCTTACAGCCTACCGGGAACATCTCTTCCAAAGGCCTGTGAAACGCAGTTTCTTTGCAGTCCTGATCTGGCTGAAGTAGGACTCCTGCTCTGGGTGTGCTACATTGCCCTAGAGCAGAAAGGCACAACGTGCAGTCTTCTTTAAAAAGGGCGAGTTGGGCCCCACAGCATCTTGCCTCCAGCTCTTTGGGAAGCTAAGAATCAACTCGCTCTGCAGAGTGTTCTTACACCCTACCGGGAACATCTCTTCCAAAGGCCTGTGAAACGCAGTTTCTTTGCAGGCCTGATCTGGCTGAAGTAGGACTTCTGCTCTGGGTGTGCTACATTGCCCTAGAGCTGAAAGGCACAACGTGCAGGCTTCTTTCCAAAGGGCGAGTTGCGCCCCACAGCATCTTGCTTCCAGCTATTTGGGAAGCTAAGAAACAACTCGCTGTGCACAGTGCTCTCACAACCTACAGGGAACATCTCTTCCAAAGGCCTGTGAAACGCAGTTTCTTTGCAGGCCTGATCTGGCTGAAGTTGGACTTCTGCTCTGTGTGTGCTACATTGCCCTAGAGCTGAAAGGCACAACGTGCTGGCTCCTTTCCAAAGGGCGAGTTGGGCCCCACAGCATCTTGCTTCCAGCTCTTTGGGAAGCTAAGAAACAACTCGCTCTGCACAGTGCTCTTACAGCCTACCGGGAACATCTCTTCCAAAGGCCTGTGAAATGCAGTTTCTTTGCAGGCCTGATCTGGCTGAAGTAGCACTTCTGCTCTGGGTGTGCTACATTGCCCTAGAGCTGAAAGGCACAACGTGCAGGCTTCTTTCCAAAGGGCGAGTTGGGCCCCACAGCATCTTGCTTCCAGCTCTTTTTGAAGCTAAGAAACAACTCGCTCTTCACAGTGCTCTTACAGCCTACCGGGAACATCTCTTCCAAAGGCCTGTGAAACGCAGTTTCTTTGCAGGCCTGATCTGGCTGAAGTAGGACTCCTGCTCTGGGTGTGCTACATTGCTCTAGAGCTGAAAGGCACAACGTGCAGGCTTCTTTCCAAAGGGCGAGTTGTGCCCCACAGCATCTTGCTTCCAGCTCTTTGGGAAGCTAACAAACAGCTCGCTCTGCACAGTGATCTTACAGCCTACCGGGAACATCTCTTCCAAAGGCCTGTGAAACGCAGTTTCTTTGCAGGCCTGATCTGGCTGAAGTGGGACTCCTGCTCTGTGTGTGCTACATTGCCCTAGAGCTGAAAGGCACAACGTGCAGGCTTCTTTCAAAAGGGCGAGTTGGGCCCCACAGCATCTTGCTTCCAGCTCTTTGGGAAGCTAAGAAACAACTCGCTCTGCACAGTGCTCTTACAGCCTACCGGGAACATCTCTTCCAAAGGCATGTGAAACGCAGTTTCTTTGCAGGCCTGATCTGGCTGAAGTAGCACTTCTGCTCTGGGTGTGCTACATTGCCCTAGAGCTGAAAGGCACATCGTGCAGGCTCCTTTCGAAAGGGCGAGTTGGGCCCCACAGCATCATGCTTCCAGCTCTTTTTGAAGCTAAGAAACAACTCGCTCTGCACAGTGCTCTTTAGCCTACAGGGAACATCTCTTCCAAAGGCCTGTGAAACGCAGGTTCTTTGCAGGCCTCATCTGGCTGAAGTAGCACTTCTGCTCTGGGTGTGCTACATTGCCCTAGAGCTGAAAGGCACAACGTGCCGGCTTCTTTCCAAAGGGCGAGTTTGGCCCCACAGCATCTTGCTTCCAGCTCTTTGGGAAGCTAAGAAACAACTCGCTCTGCACAGTGCTCTTTAGCCTACCGGGAACATCTCTTCCAAAGGCCTGTGAAACGCAGTTTCTTTGCAGGCCTCATCTGGCTGAAGTAGGACTTCTGCTCTGGGTGTGCTACATTGCCCTAGAGCTGAAAGGCACAACGTGCCGGCTTCTTTCCAAAGGGCGAGTTGGGCCCCACAGCATCTTGCTTCCAGCTCTTTGGGAAGCTAAGAAACAACTCGCTCTGCACAGTGCTCTTACAGCCTACCGGGAACATCTCTTCCAAAGGCCTGTGAAACGCAGTTTCTTTGCAGGCCTGATCTGGCTGAAGTAGGACTTCTGCTCTGGGTGTGCTACATTGCCCTAGAGCTGAAAGGCACAACGTGCAGGCTTCTTTCCTAACTGTGAGTTTGGCCCCACAGCATCTTGCTTCCAGCTCTTTGGGAAGCTAAGAAACAACTCGCTCTGCACAGTGCTCTTACAGCCTACCGGGAACATCTCTTCCAAAGGCCTGTGAAACGCAGTTTCTCTGCAGGCCTGATCTGGCTGAAGTAGGACTTCTGCTCTGGGTGTGCTACATTGCCCTAGAGCTGAAAGGCACATCGTGCAGTCTTCTTTCGAAAGGGCGAGTTGGGCCCCACAGCATCATGCTTCCAGCTCTTTTTGAAGCTAAGAAACAACTCGCTCTGCACAGTGCTCTTTAGCCTACAGGGAACATCTCTTCCAAAGGCCTGTGAAACGCAGTTTCTTAGCAGGCCTGATCTGGCTGAAGTAGGACTTCTGCTCTGGGTGTGCTACATTGCCCTATAGCTGAAAAGCACAACGTGCAGGCTTCTTTCCTAACTGTGAGTTGGGCCCCACAGCATCTTGCTTCCAGCTCTTTGGGAAGCTAAGAAACAACTCGCTCTGCACAGTGCTCTTACAGCCTACCGGGAACATCTCTTCCAAAGGCCTGTGAAACGCAGTTTCTTTGCAGGCCTGATCTGGCTGAAGTAGGACTCCTGCTCTGGGTGTGCTACATTGCTCTAGAGCTGAAAGGCACAACGTGCAGGCTTCTTTCCAGAGGGCGAGTTGGGCCCCACAGCATCTTGCTTCCAGCTCTTTGGGAAGCTAACAAACAACACACTCTGCACAGTGATCATACAGCCTACCGGGAACATCTCTTCCAAAGGCCTGTGAAACGCAGTTTCTTTGCAGGCCTTATCTGGCTGAAGTAGGACTTCTGCGCTGGGTGTGCTACATTGCCCTAGAGCTGAAAGGCACAACGTGCAGGCTTCTTTCCCAAAGGCGAGTTGCGCCCCACAGCATCTTGCTTCCAGCTCTTTGGGAAGCTAAGAAACAACTCGCTCTGCACAGTGCTCTTACAGCCTACCGGGAACATCTCTTCCAAAGGCCTGTGAAACGCAGTTTCTTTGCAGGCCTGATCTGGCTGAAGTAGGACTCCTGCTCTGTGTGTGCTACATTGCCCTAGAGCTGAAAGGCACAACGTGCAGGCTTCTTTCAAAAGGGCGAGTTGGGCCCCACAGCATCTTGCTTCCAGCTCTTTGGGAAGCTAAGAAACAACTCGCTCTGCACAGTGCTCTTACATCCTACCGGGAACATCTCTTCCAAAGGCCTGTGAAAAGCAGTTTCTTTGCAGGCCTGATCTCGCTGAAGTAGAACTTCTGCTCTGGATGTGCTACATTGCCCTAGAGCTGAAAGGCGGAACGTGCAGGCTTCTTTCCAAAGGGCGAGTTTGGCCCCACAGCATCTTGATTCCAGCTCTTTCGGAAGCTGAGAAACATCTCTCTCTGCACAGTGCTCTTACAGCCTACCGGCAACATCTCTTCCAAAGGCCTGTGAAACGCAGTTTCTTTGCAGGCCTGATCTGGCTGAACTAGGACTCCTGCTCTGGGTGTGCTACATTGCCCTAGAGCAGAAAGGCACAACGTGCAGTCTTCTTTAAAAAGGGCGAGTTGGGCCCCACAGCATCTTGCCTACAGCTCTTTGGGAAGCTAAGAATCAACTCGCTCTGCAGAGTGTTCTTACACCCTACCGGGAACATCTCTTCCAAAGGCCTGTGAAACGCAGTTTCTTTGCAGGCCTGATCTGGCTGAAGTAGGACTTCTGCTCTGGGTGTGCTACATTGCCCTAGAGCTGAAAGGCACAACGTGCAGGCTTCTTTCCAAAGGGCGAGTTGGGCCCCACAGCATCTTGCTTCCAGCTCTTTGGGAAGCTAAGAAACAACTCGCTCTGCACAGTGCTCTTACAGCCTACCGGGAACATCTCTTCCAAAGGCCTGTGAAACGCAGTTTCTCTGCAGGCCTGATCTGGCTGAAGTAGGACTTCTGCTCTGGGTGTGCTACATTGCCCTAGAGCTGAAAGGCACATCGTGCAGTCTTCTTTCGAAAGGGCGAGTTGGGCCCCACAGCATCATGCTTCCAGCTCTTTTTGAAGCTAAGAAACAACTCGCTCTGCACAGTGCTCTTTAGCCTACCGGGAACATCTCTTCCAAAGGCCTGTGAAACGCAGTTTCTTAGCAGGCCTGATCTGGCTGAAGTAGGACTTCTGCTCTGGGTGTGCTACATTGCCCTATAGCTGAAAAGCACAACGTGCAGGCTTCTTTCCTAACTGTGAGTTGGGCCCCACAGCATCTTGCTTCCAGCTCTTTGGGAAGCTAAGAAACAACTCGCTCTGCACAGTGCTCTTACAGCCTACCGGGAACATCTCTTCCAAAGGCCTGTGAAACGCAGTTTCTTTGCAGGCCTGATCTGGCTGAAGTAGGACTCCTGCTCTGGGTGTGCTACATTGCTCTAGAGCTGAAAGGCACAACGTGCAGGCTTCTTTCCAGAGGGCGAGTTGGGCCCCACAGCATCTTGCTTCCAGCTCTTTGGGAAGCTAACAAACAACACACTCTGCACAGTGATCATACAGCCTACCGGGAACATCTCTTCCAAAGGCCTGTGAAACGCAGTTTCTTTGCAGGCCTTATCTGGCTGAAGTAGGACTTCTGCGCTGGGTGTGCTACATTGCCCTAGAGCTGAAAGGCACAACGTGCAGGCTTCTTTCCCAAAGGCGAGTTGCGCCCCACAGCATCTTGCTTCCAGCTCTTTGGGAAGCTAAGAAACAACTCGCTCTGCACAGTGCTCTTACAGCCTACCGGGAACATCTCTTCCAAAGGCCTGTGAAACGCAGTTTCTTTGCAGGCCTGATCTGGCTGAAGTAGGACTCCTGCTCTGTGTGTGCTACATTGCCCTAGAGCTGAAAGGCACAACGTGCAGGCTTCTTTCAAAAGGGCGAGTTGGGCCCCACAGCATCTTGCTTCCAGCTCTTTGGGAAGCTAAGAAACAACTCGCTCTGCACAGTGCTCTTACATCCTACCGGGAACATCTCTTCCAAAGGCCTGTGAAAAGCAGTTTCTTTGCAGGCCTGATCTCGCTGAAGTAGAACTTCTGCTCTGGATGTGCTACATTGCCCTAGAGCTGAAAGGCGGAACGTGCAGGCTTCTTTCCAAAGGGCGAGTTTGGCCCCACAGCATCTTGATTCCAGCTCTTTGGGAAGCTGAGAAACATCTCTCTCTGCACAGTGCTCTTACAGCCTACCGGCAACATCTCTTCCAAAGGCCTGTGAAACGCAGTTTCTTTGCAGGCCTGATCTGGCTGAACTAGGACTCCTGCTCTGGGTGTGCTACATTGCCCTAGAGCAGAAAGGCACAACGTGCAGTCTTCTTTAAAAAGGGCGAGTTGGGCCCCACAGCATCTTGCCTACAGCTCTTTGGGAAGCTAAGAATCAACTCGCTCTGCAGAGTGTTCTTACACCCTACCGGGAACATCTCTTCCAAAGGCCTGTGAAACGCAGTTTCTTTGCAGGCCTGATCTGGCTGAAGTAGGACTTCTGCTCTGGGTGTGCTACATTGCCCTAGAGCTGAAAGGCACAACGTGCCGGCTTCTTTCCAAAGGGCGAGTTTGGCCCCACAGCATCTTGCTTCCAGCTCTTTGGGAAGCTAAGAAACAACTCGCCCTGCACAGTGCTCTTACAGCCTACCGGGAACATCTCTTCCAAAGGCCTGTGAAACGCAGTTTCTTTGCAGGCCTGATCTGGCTGAAGTAGGACTTCTGCTCTGGGTGTGCTACATTGCCCTAGAGCTGAAAGGCACAACGTGCTGGCTCCTTTCCAAAGGGCGAGTTGGGCCCCACAGCATCTTGCTTCCAGCTCTTTGGGAAGCTAAGAAACAACTCGCTCTGCACAGTGCTCTTACAGCCTACCGGGTACATCTCTTCCAAAGGCCTGTGAAACGGAGTTTCTTTGCAGGCCTGATCTGGCTGAAGTAGCACTTCTGCTCTGGGTGTGCTACATTGCCCTAGAGCTGAAAGGCACATCGTGCAGGCTTCTTTCCAAAGGGCGAGTTGGGCCCCACAGCATCTTGCTTCCAGCTCTTTTTGAAGCTAAGAAACAACTCGCTCTGCACAGTGCTCTTACAGCCTACCGGGAACATCTCTTCCAAAGGCATGTGAAAAGCAGTTTCTTCGCAGGCCTGATCTGGCTGAAGTACGACTTCGGCTCTGGGTGTGGTACATTGCCCTAGAGCTGAAAGGCACAACGTGCAGGCTTCTTTCCTAACTGTGAGTTGGGCCCCACAGCATCTTCCTTCCAGCTCTTTTGGAAACTAAGAAACAACTCGCTCTGCACAGTGCTCTTACAGCCTACCGGGAACATCTCTTCCAAAGGCCTGTGAAACGCAGTTTCTTTGCAGGCCTGATCTGGCTGAAGCAGGACTCCTGCTCTGGGTGTGCTACATTGCCCTAGAGCAGAAAGGCACAACGTGCAGGCTTCTTTCCAAGGGGCGAGTTGGGCCCCACAGCATCTTGCTTGCAGCTCTTTGGGAAGCTAAGAAACAAATCGCTCTGCACAGTGCTCTTACAGCCTACCGGGAACATCTCTTCCAAAGGCCTGTGAAACGCAGTTTCTTTGCAGGCCTGATCTGGCTGAAGTAGCACTTCTGCTCTGGGTGTGCTACATTGCCCTAGAGCTGAAAGGCACATCGTGCAGGCTTCTTTCGAAAGGGCGAGTTGGGCCCCACAGCATCATGCTTCCAGCTCTTTTTGAAGCTAAGAAACAACTCGCTCTGCACAGTGCTCTTTAGCCTACCGGGAACATCTCTTCCAAAGGCCTGTGAAACGCAGTTTCTTTGCAGGCCTGATCTGGCTGAAGTAGGACTTCTGCTCTGGGTGTGCTACATTGCCCTATAGCTGAAAGGCACAACGTGCAGGCTTCTTTCCTAACTGTGAGTTGGGCCCCACAGCATCATGCTTCCAGCTCTTTTTGAAGCTAAGAAACAACTCGCTCTGCACAGTGCTCTTTAGCCTACCGGGAACATCTCTTCCAAAGGCCTGTGAAACGCAGTTTCTTTGCAGGCCTGATCTGGCTGAAGTAGGACTTCTGCTCTGGGTGTGCTACATTGCCCTAGAGCTGAAAGGCACAACGTGCCGGCTTCTTTCCAAAGGGCGAGTTGGGCCCCACAGCATCTTGCTTCCAGCTCTTTGGGAAGCTAAGAAACAACTCGCTCTGCACAGTGCTCTTACAGCCTACCGGGAACATCTCTTCCAAAGGCCTGTGAAATGCAGTTTCTTTGCAGGCCTGATCTGGCTGAAGTAGGACTTCTGCTCTGGGTGTGCTACATTTCCCTAGAGCTGAAAGGCACAACGTGCAGGCTTCTTTCCAAAGTGCGAGTTGGGCCCCACAGCATCTTGCTTCCAGCTATTTGGGAAGCTAAGAAACAACTCGCTCTTCACAGTGATCTTACAGCCTACCGGGAACTTCTCTTCCAAAGACCTGTGAAACGCAGTTTCTTTGCAGGCCTGATCTGGCGGAAGTAGCACTTCTGCTCTGGGTGTGCTACATTGCCCTAGAGCTGAAAGGCACATCGTGCAGTCTTCTTTCGAAAGGGCGAGATGGGCCCCACAGCATCATGGTTCCAGCTCTTTGGGAAGCTAAGAAACAACTCGCTCTGCACAGTGCTCTTTAGCCTACCGGGAACATCTCTTCCAAAGGCCTGTGAAACGCAGTTTCTTTGCAGGCCTGATCTGGCTGAAGTAGGACTTCTGCTCTGGGTGTGCTACATTGCCCTATAGCTGAAAGGCACAACGTGCAGGCGTCTTTCCTAACTGTGAGTTGGGCCCCACAGCATCTTGCTTCCAGCTATTTGGGAAGCTAAGAAACAACTCGCTCTGCACAGTGCTCTTACAGCCTACCGGGAACATCTCTTCCAAAGGCCTGTGAAACGCAGTTTCTTTGCAGGCCTGATCTGGCTGAAGTAGGACTCCTCCTCTGGGTGTGCTACATTGCTCTAGAGCTGAAAGGCACAACGTGCAGGCTTCTTTCCAAAGGGCGAGTTGTGCCCCACAGCATCTTGCTTCCAGCTCTCTGGGAAGCTAACAAACAGCTCGCTCTGCACAGTGATCTTACAGCCTACCGGGAACATCTCTTCCAAAGGCCTGTGAAAAGCAGTTTATTTGCAGGCCTGATCTCGCTGAAGTAGAACTTCTGCTCTGGATGTGCTACATTGCCCTAGAGCTGATAGGCGGAACGTGCAGGCTTCTTTCCAAAGGGCGAGTTGGTCCCCACAGCATCTTGCTTCCAGCTCTTTGGGAAGCTGAGAAACAACTCTCTCTGCACAGTTCTCTTACAGCCTACCGGGAACATCTCTTCCAAAGGCCTGTGAAACGCAGTTTCTTTGCAGGCCTGATCTGGCTGAAGTAGGACTCCTGCTCTGGGTGTGCTACATTGCCCCAGAGCAGAAAGGCACAACGTGCAGTCTTCTTTAAAAAGGGCGAGTTGGGCCCCAGAGCATCTTGCTTCCAGCTCTTTGGGAAGCTAAGAAACAACTCGCTCTGCAGAGTGTTCTTACACCCTACCGGGAACATCTCTTCCAAAGGCCTGTGAAACGCAGTTTCTTTGCAGGCCTGATCTGGCTGAAGTAGGACTTCTGCTCTGGGTGTGCTACATTGCCCTAGAGCTGAAAGGCACAACGTGCAGGCTCCTTTCCAAACGGCGAGTTGGGCCCCACAGCATCTTGCTTCCAGCTCTTTGGGAAGCTAAGAAACAACTCGCTCTGCACAGTGCTCTTACAGCCTACCGGGTACATCTCTTCCAAAGGCCTGTGAAACGGAGTTTCTTTGCAGGCCTGATCTGGCTGAAGTAGCACTTCTGCTCTGGGTGTGCTACATTGCCCTAGAGCTGAAAGGCACATCGTGCAGGCTTCTTTCCAAAGGGCGAGTTGGGCCCCACAGCATCTTGCTTCCAGCTCTTTTTGAAGCTAAGAAACAACTCGCTCTGCACAGTGCTCTTACAGCCTTCCGGGAACATCTCTTCCAAAGGCATGTGAAAAGCAGTTTCTTTGCAGGCCTGATCTGGCTTAAGTACGACTTCTGCTCTGGGTGTGGTACATTGCCCTAGAGCTGAAAGGCACAACGTGCAGGCTTCATTCCTAACTGTGAGTTGGGCCCCACAGCATCTTCCTTCCAGCTCTTTTGGAAGCTAAGAAACAACTCGCTCTGCACAGTGCTCTTACAGCCTACCGGGAACATCTCTTCCAAAGGCCTGTGAAACGCAGTTTCTTTGCAGGCCTGATCTGGCTGAAGTAGGACTCCTGCTCTGTGTGTGCTACATTGCCCTAGAGCAGAAAGGCACATCGTGCAGGCTTCTTTCCAAGGGGCGAGTTGGGCCCCACAGCATCTTGCTTGCAGCTCTTTGGGAAGCTAAGAAACAACTCGCTCTGCACAGTGCTCTTACAGCCTCCCGGGAACATCTCTTCCAAAGGCCTGTGAAACGCAGTTTCTTTGCAGGCCTGATCTGGCTGAAGTAGGACTTCTGCTCTGGGTGTGCTACATTGCCCTAGAGCTGAAAGGCACAACGTGCAGGCTTCTTTCCAAAGTGCGAGTTGGGCCCCACAGAATATTGCTTCCAGCTCTTTGGGAAGCTAAGAAACAACTCGCTCTGCACAGTGCTCTTACAGCGTACCGGGAACATCCCTTCCAAAGGCCTGTGAAACGCAGTTTCTTTGCAGGCCTGATCTGGCTGAAGTAGCACTTCTGCTCTGGGTGTGCTACATTGTCCTAGAGCTGAAAGGCACATCGTGCAGTCTTCTTTCGAAAGGGCGAGTTGGGCCCCACAGCATCATGCTTCCAGCTCTTTTTGAAGCTAAGAAACAACTCGCTCTGCACAGTGCTCTTTAGCCTACCGGGAACATCTCTTCCAAAGGCCTGTGAAACGCAGTTTCTTAGCAGGCCTGATCTGGCTGAAGTAGGACTTCTGCTCTGGGTGTGCTACATTGCCCTATAGCTGAAAGGCACAACGTGCAGGCTTCTTTCCTAACTGTGAGTTGGGCCCCACAGCATCTTGCTTCCAGCTCTTTGGGAAGCTAAGAAACAACTCGCTCTGCACAGTGCTCTTACAGCCTACCGGGAACATCTCTTCCAAAGGCCTGTGAAACGCAGTTTCTTTGCAGGCCTGATCTGGCTGAAGTAGGACTCCTGCTCTGTGTGTGCTACATTGCCCTAGAGCTGAAAGGCACAATTTGCAGGCTTCTTTCAAAAGGGCGAGTTGGGCCCCACAGCATCTTGCTTCCAGCTCTTTGGGAAGCTGAGAAACATCTCTCTCTGCACAGTGCTCTTACAGCCTACCGGGAACATCTCTTCCAAAGGCCTGTGAAACGCAGTTTCTTTGCAGGCCTGATCTGGCTGAACTAGGACTCCTGCTCTGGGTGTGCTACATTGCCCTAGAGCAGAAAGGCACAACGTGCAGTCTTCTTTAAACAAGGCGAGTTGGGCCCCACAGCATCTTGCTTCCAGCTCTTTGGGAAGCTAAGAATCAACTCGCTCTGCAGAGTGTTCTTACACCCTACCGGGAACATCTCTTTCAAAGGCCTGTGAAACGCAGTTTCTTTGCAGGCCTGATCTGGCTGAAGTAGGACTTCTGCTCTGGGTGTGCTACATTGCCCTAGAGCTGAAAGGCACAACGTGCAGGCTTCTTTCCAAAGGGCGAGTTGTGCCCCACAGCATCTTGCTTCCAGCTATTTGGGAAGCTAAGAAACAACTCGCTGTGCACAGTGCTCTCACAACCTACAGGGAACATCTCTTCCAAAGGCCTGTGAAACGCAGTTACTTTGCAGGCCTGATCTGGCTGAAGTAGGACTTCTGCTCTGGGTGTGCTACATTGCCCTAGAGCTGAAAGGCACAACGTGCTGGCTCCTTTCCAAAGGGCGAGTTGGGCCCCACAGCATCTTGCTTCCAGCTCTTTGGGAAGCTAAGAAACAACTCGCTCTGCACAGTGCTCTTACAGCCTACCGGGAACATCTCTTCCAAAGGCCTGTGAAACGGAGTTTCTTTGCAGGCCTGATGTGGCTGAAGTAGCACTTCTGCTCTGGGTGTGCTACATTGCCCTAGAGCTGAAAGGCACATCGTGCAGGCTTCTTTCCAAAGGGCGAGTTGGGCCCCACAGCATCTTGCTTCCAGCTCTTTTTGAAGCTAAGAAACAACTCGCTCTGCACAGTGCTCTTACAGCCTACCGGGAACATCTCTTCCAAAGGCCTGTGAAACGCAGTTTCTTTGCAGGCCTGATCTGGCTGAAGTAGCACTTCTGCTCTGGGTGTGCTACATTGCCCTAGAGCTGAAAGGCACATCGTGCAGGCTCCTTTCGAAAGGGCGAGTTGGGCCCCACAGCATCATGCTTCCAGCTCTTTTTGAAGCTAAGAAACAACTCGCTCTGCACAGTGCTCTTTAGCCTACAGGGAACATCTCTTCCAAAGGCCTGTGAAACGCAGTTTCTTTGCAGGCCTCATCTGGCTGAAGTAGGACTTCTGCTCTGGGTGTGCTACATTGCCCTAGAGCTGAAAGGCACAACGTGCCGGCTTCTTTCCAAAGGGCGAGTTTGGCCCCACAGCATCTTGCTTCCAGCTCTTTGGGAAGCTAAGAAACAACTCGCTCTGCACAGTGCTCTTTAGCCTACCGGGAACATCTCTTCCAAAGGCCTGTGAAACGCAGTTTCTTTGCAGGCCTGATCTGGCTGAAGTAGGACTTCTGCTCTGGGTGTGCTACATTGCCCTAGAGCTGAAAGGCACAACGTGCAGGCTTCTTTCCAAAGTGCGAGTTGGGCCCCACAGAATATTGCTTCCAGCTCTTTGGGAAGCTAAGAAACAACTCGCTCTGCACAGTGCTCTTACAGCCTACCGGGAACATCTCTTCCAAAGGCCTGTGAAACGCAGTTTCTTTGCAGGCCTGATCTGGCTGAAGTAGCACTTCTGCTCTGGGTGTGCTACATTGTCCTAGAGCTGAAAGGCACATCGTGCAGGCTTCTTTCAAAAGGGCGAGTTGGGCCCCACAGCATCATGCTTCCAGCTCTTTTTGAAGCTAAGAAACAACTCGCTCTGCACAGTGCTCTTTAGCCTACCGGGAACATCTCTTCCAAAGGCCTGTGAAACGCAGTTTCTTAGCAGGCCTGATCTGGCTGAAGTAGGACTTCTGCTCTGGGTGTGCTACATTGCCCTATAGCTGAAAGGCACAACGTGCAGGCTTCTTTCCTAACTGTGAGTTGGGCCCCACAGCATCTTGCTTCCAGCTCTTTGGGAAGCTAAGAAACAACTCGCTCTGCACATTGCTCTTACAGCCTACCGGGAACATCTCTTCCAAAGGCCTGTGAAACGCAGTTTCTTTGCAGGCCTGATCTGGCTGAAGTAGGACTCCTGCTCTGGGTGTGCTACATTGCTCTAGAGCTGAAAGGAACAACGTGCAGGCTTCTTTCCAAAGGGCGAGTTGTGCCCCACAGCATCTTGCTTCCAGCTATTTGGGAAGCTAAGAAACAACTCGCTGTGCACAGTGCTCTCACAACCTACAGGGAACATCTCTTCCAAAGGCCTGTGAAACGCAGTTTCTTTGCAGTCCTGATCTGGCTGAAGTAGGACTTCTGCTCTGGGTGTGCTACATTGCCCAGAGCTGAAAGGCACAACGTGCTGGCTCCTTTCCAAAGGGCGAGTTGGGCCCCACAGCATCTTGCTTGCAGCTCTTTGGGAAGCTAAGAAACAAATCGCTCTGCACAGTGCTCTTACAGCCTACCGGGCACATCTCTTCCAAAGGCCTGTGAAACGGAGTTTCTTTGCAGGCCTGATCTGGCTGAAGTAGCACTTCTGCTCTGGGTGTGCTACATTGCCCTAGAGCTGAAAGGCACATCGTGCAGGCTTCTTTCCAAAGGGCGAGTTGGGCCCCACAGCATCTTGCTTCCAGCTCTTTTTGAAGCTAAGAAACAACTCGCTCTGCACAGTGCTCTTACAGCCTACCGGGAACATCTCTTCCAAAGGCATGTGAAAAGCAGTTTCTTCGCAGGCCTGATCTGGCTGAAGTACGACTTCGGCTCTGGGTGTGGTACATTGCCCTAGAGCTGAAAGGCACAACGTGCAGGCTTCTTTCCTAACTGTGAGTTGGGCCCCACAGCATCTTCCTTCCAGCTCTTTTGGAAACTAAGAAACAACTCGCTCTGCACAGTGCTCTTACAGCCTACCGGGAACATCTCTTCCAAAGGCCTGTGAAGCGCAGTTTCTTTGCAGGCCTGATCTGGCTGAAGTAGGACTCCTGCTCTGGGTGTGCTACATTGCCCTAGAGCAGAAAGGCACAACGTGCAGGCTTCTTTCCATGGGGCGAGTTGGGCCCCACAGCATCTTGCTTGCAGCTCTTTGGGAAGCTAAGAAACAAATCGCTCTGCACAGTGCTCTTACAGCCTACCGGGAACATCTCTTCCAAAGGCCTGTGAAACGCAGTTTCTTTGCAGGCCTGATCTGGCTGAAGTAGCACTTCTGCTCTGGGTGTGCTACATTGCCCTAGAGCTGAAAGGCACATCGTGCAGGCTTCTTTCGAAAGGGCGAGTTGGGCCCCACAGCATCATGCTTCCAGCTCTTTTTGAAGCTAAGAAACAACTCGCTCTGCACAGTGCTCTTTAGCCTACCGGGAACATCTCTTCCAAAGGCCTGTGAAACGCAGTTTCTTTGCAGGCCTGATCTGGCTGAAGTAGGACTTCTGCTCTGGGTGTGCTACATTGCCCTATAGCTGAAAGGCACAACGTGCAGGCTTCTTTCCTAACTGTGAGTTGGGCCCCACAGCATCATGCTTCCAGCTCTTTTGGAATCTAAGAAACAACTCGCTCTGCACAGTGCTCTTTAGCCTACCGGGAACATCTCTTCCAAAGGCCTGTGAAACGCAGTTTCTTTGCAGGCCTGATCTGGCTGAAGTAGGACTTCTGCTCTGGGTGTGCTACATTGCCCTAGAGCTGAAAGGCGGAACGTGCAGGCTTCTTTCCAAAGGGCGAGTTGGGCCCCACAGCATCTTGCTTCCAGCTCTTTGGGAAGCTGAGAAACAACTCTCTCTGCACAGTGCTCTTACAGCCTACCGGGAACATCTCTTCAAAAGGCCTGTGAAACGCAGTTTCTTTGCAGGCCTGATCTGGCTGAAGTAGGACTCCTGCTCTGGGTGTGCTACATTGCCCTAGAGCTGAAAGGCACAACGTGCAGGCTTCTTTCCAAAGTGCGAGTTGGGCCCTTCAGCATCTTGCTTCCAGCTCTTTGGGAAGCTAAGAAACAACTCGCTCTGCACAGTGTTCTTACACCCTACCGGGAACATCTCTTCCAAAGGCCTGTGAAACGCAGTTTCTTTGCAGGCCTGATCTGCCTGAAGTAGGACTTCTGCTCTGGGTGTGCTACATTGCCCTAGAGCTGAAAGGCACAAAGTGCAGGCTACTTTCCAAAGGGCGAGTTGCGCCCCACAGCATCTTGCTTCCAGCTTTTTGGGAAGCTAAGAAACAACTCCCTCTGCACAGTGCTCTTACAACCTACAGGGAACATCTCTTCCAAAGGCCTGTGAAACGCAGTTTCTTTGCAGGCCTGATCTGGCTGAAGTAGGACTTCTGCTCTGTGTGTGCTACATTGCCCTAGAGCTGAAAGGCACAACGTGCAGGCTCCTTTCCAAACGGCGAGTTGGGCCCCACAGCATCTTGCTTCCAGCTCTTTGGGAAGCTAAGAAACAACTCGCTCTGCACAGTGCTCTTACAGCCTACCGGGAACATCTCTTCCAAAGGCCTGTGAAACGGAGTTTCATTGCAGGCCTGATCTGGCTGAAGTAGCACTTCTGCTCAAGGTGTGCTACATTGCCCTAGAGCTGAAAGGCACAACGTGCAGGCTTCTTTCCAAAGTGCGAGTTGGGCCCCACAGCATCTTGCTTCCAGCTATTTGGGAAGCTAAGAAACAACTCGCTCTGCACAGTGCTCTTACAGCCTACCGGGAACATCTCTTCCAAAGGCATGTGAAAAGCAGTTTCTCTGCAGGCCTGATCTGGCTGAAGTAGGACTCCTGCTCTGGGTGTGCTACATTGCCCTAGAGCTGAAAGGCACATCGTGCAGTCTTCTTTCGAAAGGGCGAGTTGGGCCCCACAGCATCATGCTTCCAGCTCTTTTTGAAGCTAAGAAACAACTCGCTCTGCACAGTGCTCTTTAGCCTACCGGGAACATCTCTTCCAAAGGCCTGTGAAACGCAGTTTCTTAGCAGGCCTGATCTGGCTGAAGTAGGACTTCTGCTCTGGGTGTGCTACATTGCCCTATAGCTGAAAGGCACAACGTGCAGGCTTCTTTCCTAACTGTGAGTTGGGCCCCACAGCATCTTGCTTCCAGCTCTTTGGGAAGCTAAGAAACAACTCGCTCTGCACAGTGCTCTTACAGCCTACCGGGAACATCTCTTCCAAAGGCCTGTGAAACGCAGTTTCTTTGCAGGCCTGATCTGGCTGAAGTAGGACTCCTGCTCTGTGTGTGCTACATTGCCCTAGAGCTGAAAGGCACAACGTGCAGGCTTCTTTCAAAAGGGCGAGTTGGGCCCCACAGCATCTTGCTTCCAGCTCTTTGGGAAGCTAAGAAACAACTCGCTCTGCACAGTGCTCTTACATCCTACCGGGAACATCTCTTCCAAAGGCCTGTGAAAAGCAGTTTCTTTGCAGGCCTGATCTCGCTGAAGTAGAACTTCTGCTCTGGGTGTGCTACATTGCCCTAGAGCTGAAAGGCGGAACGTGCAGGCTTCTTTCCAAAGGGCGAGTTTGGCCCCACAGCATCTTGCTTCCAGCTCTTTGGGAAGCTGAGAAACAACTCTCTCTGCACAGTGCTCTTACAGCCTACCGGGAACATCTCTTCCAAATGCCTGTGAAACGCAGTTTCTTTGCAGGCCTGATCTGGCTGAACTAGGACTCCTGCTCTGGGTGTGCTACATTGCCCTAGAGCAGAAAGGCACAACGTGCAGTCTTCTTTAAAAAGGGCGAGTTGGGCCCCACAGCATCTTGCCTACAGCTCTTTGGGAAGCTAAGAATCAACTCGCTCTGCAGAGTGTTCTTACACCCTACCGGGAACATCTCTTCCAAAGGCCTGTGAAACGCAGTTTCTTTGCAGGCCTGATCTGGCTGAAGTAGGACTTCTGCTCTGGGTGTGCTACATTGCCCTAGAGCTGAAAGGCACAACGTGCAGGCTTCTTTCCAAAGGGCGAGTTGTGCCCCACAGCATCTTGCTTCCAGCTATTTGGGAAGCTAAGAAACAACTCGCTGTGCACAGTGCTCTCACAACCTACAGGGAACATCTCTTCCAAAGGCCTGTGAAACGCAGTTTCTTTGCAGGCCTGATCTGGCTGAAGTAGGACTTCTGCTCTGGGTGTGCTACATTGCCCTAGAGCTGAAAGGCACAACGTGCTGGCTCCTTTCCAATGGGCGAGTTGGGCCCCACAGCATCTTGCTTCCAGTTCTTTGGGAAGCTAAGAAACAACTCGCTCTGCACAGTGATCATACAGCCTACCGGGAACATCTCTTCCAAAGGCCTGTGAAACGCAGTTTCTTTGCAGGCCTGATCTGGCTGAAGTAGGACTTCTGCGCTGGGTGTGCTACATTGCCCTAGAGCTGAAAGGCACAACGTGCAGGCTTCTTTCCAAAGGGCGAGTTGTGCCCCACAGCATCTTGCTTCCAGCTATTTGGGAAGCTAAGAAACAACTCGCTGTGCACAGTGCTCTCACAACCTACAGGGAACATCTCTTCCAAAGGCCTGTGAAACGCAGTTTCTTTGCAGGCCTGATCTGGCTGAAGTAGGACTTCTGCTCTGGGTGTGCTACATTGCCCTAGAGCTGAAAGGCACAACGTGCTGGCTCCTTTCCAAAGGGCGAGTTGGGCCCCACAGCATCTTGCTTGCAGCTCTTTGGGAAGCTAAGAAACAAATCGCTCTTCACAGTGCTCTTACAGCCTACCGGGAACATCTCTTCCAAAGGCCTGTGAAACGGAGTTCTTTGCAGGCCTGATCTGGCAGAAGTAGCACTTCTGCTCTGGGTGTGCTACATTGCCCTAGAGCTGAAAGGCACATCGTGCAGGCTTCTTTCCAAAGGGCGAGTTGGGCCCCACAGCATCTTGCTTCCAGCTCTTTGTGAAGCTAAGAAACAACTCGCTCTGCACAGTGCTCTAACAGCCTACCGGGAACATCTCTTCCAAAGGCATGTGAAAAGCAGTTTCTTCGCAGGCCTGATCTGGCTGAAGTACGACTTCGGCTCTGGGTGTGCTACATTGCCCTAGAGCTGAAAGGCACAACGTGCAGGCTTCTTTCCTAACTGTGAGTTGGGCCCCACAGCATCTTCCTTCCAGCTCTTTTGGAAACTAAGAAACAACTCGCTCTGCACAGTGCTCTTACAGCCTACCGGGAACATCTCTTCCAAAGGCCTGTGAAACGCAGTTTCTTTGCAGGCCTGATCTGGCTGAAGTAGGACTCCTGCTCTGGGTGTGCTACATTGCCCTAGAGCAGAAAGGCACAACGTGCAGGCTTCTTTCCAAGGGGCGAGTTGGGCCCCACAGCATCTTGCTTGCAGCTCTTTGGGAAGCTAAGAAACAAATCGCTCTGCACAGTGCTCTTACAGCCTACCGGGAACATCTCTTCCAAAGGCCTGTGAAACGCAGTTTCTTTGCAGGCCTGATCTGGCTGAAGTAGCACTTCTGCTCTGGGTGTGCTACATTGCCCTAGAGCTGAAAGGCACATCGTGCAGGCTTCTTTCGAAAGGGCGAGTTGGGCCCCACAGCATCATGCTTCCAGCTCTTTTTGAAGCTAAGAAACAACTCGCTCTGCACAGTGCTCTTTAGCCTACCGGGAACATCTCTTCCAAAGGCCTCTGAAACGCAGTTTCTTTGAAGGCCTGATCTGGCTGAAGTAGGACTTCTGCTCTGGGTGTGCTACATTGCCCTAGAGCTGAAAGGCACAACGTGCAGGCGTCTTTCCTAACTGTGAGTTGGGCCCCACAGCATCTTGCTTCCAGCTATTTGGGAAGCTAAGAAACAACTCGCTCTGCACAGTGCTCTTACAGCCTACCGGGAACATCTCTTCCAAAGGCCTGTGAAACGCAGTTTCTTTGCAGGCCTGATCTGGCTGAAGTAGGACTCCTCCTCTGGGTGTGCTACATTGCCCTAGAGCTGAAAGGCACAACGTGCAGGCTTCTTTCCAAAGGGCGAGTTGTGCCCCACAGCATCTTGCTTCCAGCTCTCTGGGAAGCTAACAAACAACTCGCTCTGCACAGTGATCTTACAGCCTACCGGGAACATCTCTTCCAAAGGCCTGTGAAAAGCAGTTTCTTTGCAGGCCTGATCTCGCTGAAGTAGAACCTCTGCTCTGGATGTGCTACATTGCCCTAGAGCTGAAAGGCGGAACGTGCAGGCTTCTTTCCAAAGGGCGAGTTGGGCCCCACAGCATCTTGCTTCCAGCTCTTTGGGAAGCTGAGAAACAACTCGCTCTGCACAGTGCTCTTACAGCCTACCGGGAACATCTCTTCCAAAGGCCTGTGAAACGCAGTTTCTTTGCAGGCCTGATCTGGCTGAAGTAGGACTCCTGCTCTGGGTGTGCTACATTGCCCTAGAGCTGAAAGGCACAATGTGCAGGCTTCTTTCCAAAGTGCGAGTTGGGCCCTTCAGCATCTTGCTTCCAGCTCTTTGGGAAGCTAAGAAACAACTCGCTCTGCAGAGTGTTCTTACACCCTACCGGGAACATCTCTTCCAAAGGCCTGTGAAACGCAGTTTCTTTGCAGGCCTGATCTGCCTGAAGTAGGACTTCTGCTCTGGGTGTGCTACATTGCCCTAGAGCTGAAAGGCACAACGTGCAGGCTACTTTCCAAAGGGCGAGTTGCGCCCCACAGCATCTTGCTTCCAGCTTTTTGGAGAGCTAAGAAACAACTCCCTCTGCACAGTGCTCTTACAACCTACAGGGAACATCTCTTCCAAAGGCCTGTGAAACGCAGTTTCTTTGCAGGCCTGATCTGGCTGAAGTAGGACTTCTGCTCTGTGTGTGCTACATTGCCCTAGAGCTGAAAGGCACAACGTGCAGGCTCCTTTCCAAACGGCGAGTTGGGCCCCACAGCATCTTGCTTCCAGCTCTTTGGGAAGCTAACAAACAACACGCTCTGCACAGTGATCATACAGCCTACCGGGAACATCTCTTCCAAAGGCCTGTGAAACGCAGTTTCTTTGCAGGCCTGATCTGGCTGAAGTAGGACTTCTGCGCTGGGTGTGCTACATTGCCCTAGAGCTGAAAGGCACAACGTGCAGGCTTCTTTCCAAAGGGCGAGTTGCGCCCCACAGCATCTTGCTTCCAGCTCTTTGGGAAGCTAAGAAACAACTCGCTCTGCACACTGCTCTTACAGCCTACCGGGAACATCTCTTCCAAAGGCCTGTGAAACGCAGTTTCTTTGCAGGCCTTATCTGGCTGAAGTAGGACTCCTGCTCTGGGTGTGCTACATTGCCCTAGAGCTGAAAGGCACAACGTGCAGGCTTCTTTCCAAAGGGCGAGTTGGGCCCCACAGCATCTTGCTTCCAGCTCTTTGGGAAGCTAAGAAACAACTCGCTCTGCACAGTGCTCTTACAGCCTACCGGGAACATCTCTTCCAAAGGCCTGTGAAAAGCAGTTTCTTTGCAGGCCTGATCTCGCTGAAGTAGAACTTCTGCTCTGGGTGTGCTACATTGCCCTAGAGCTGAAAGGCGGAACGTGCAGGCTTCTTTCCAAAGGGCGAGTTGGGCCCCACAGCATCTTGCTTCCAGCTCTTTGGGAAGCTAAGAAACAACTCGCTCTGCACAGTGCTCTTACAGCCTACCGGGAACATCTCTTCCAAAGGCCTGTGAAACGCAGTTTCTTTGCAGGCCTGATCTGGCTGAACTAGGACTTCTGCTCTGGGTGTGCTACATTGCCCTAGAGCTGAAAGGCACAACGTGCAGTCTTCTTTAAAAAGGGCGAGTTGGGCCCCACAGCATCTTGCCTACAGCTCTTTGGGAAGCTAAGAAACAACTCGCTCTGCAGAGTGCTCTTACAGCCTACCGGGAACATCTCTTCCAAAGGCCTGTGAAACGCAGTTTCTTTGCAGGCCTGATCTGGCTGAAGTAGGACTTCTGCTCTGGGTGTGCTACATTGCCCTAGAGCTGAAAGGCACAACGTGCAGGCTTCTTTCCAAAGGGCGAGTTGTGCCCCACAGCATCTTGCTTCCAGCTCTTTGGGAAGCTAAGAAACAACTCGCTGTGCACAGTGCTCTCACAACCTACAGGGAACATCTCTTCCAAAGGCCTGTGAAACGCAGTTTCTTTGCAGGCCTGATCTGGCTGAAGTAGGACTTCTGCTCTGGGTGTGCTACATTGCCCTAGAGCTGAAAGGCACAACGTGCTGGCTCCTTTCCAAAGGGCGAGTTGGGCCCCACAGCATCTTGCTTCCAGCTCTTTGGGAAGCTAAGAAACAACTCGCTCTGCACAGTGCTCTTACAGCCTACCGGGAACATCTCTTCCAAAGGCCTGTGAAACGGAGTTTCTTTGCAGGCCTGATCTGGCTGAAGTAGCACTTCTGCTCTGGGTGTGCTACATTGGCCTAGAGCTGAAAGGCACATCGTGCAGGCTTCTTTCCAAAGGGCGAGTTGGGCCCCACAGCATCTTGCTTCCAGCTCTTTTTGAAGCTAAGAAACAACTCGCTCTGCACAGTGCTCTTACAGCCTACCGGGAACATCTCTTCCAAAGGCATGTGAAAAGCAGTTTCTTCGCAGGCCTGATCTGGCTGAAGTACGACTTCTGCTCTGGGTGTGCTACATTGCCCTAGAGCTGAAAGGCACAACGTGCAGGCTTCTTTCCTAACTGTGAGTTGGGCCCCACAGCATCTTCCTTCCAGCTCTTTTGGAAGCTAAGAAACAACTCGCTCTGCACAGTGCTCTTACAGCCTACCGGGAACATCTCTTCCAAAGGCCTGTGAAACGCAGTTTCTTTGCAGGCCTGATCTGGCTGAAGTAGGACTTCTGCTCTGGGTGTGCTACATTGCCCTAGAGCTGAAAGGCACAACGTGCAGGCTTCTTTCCAAAGGGCGAGTTGGGCCCCACAGCATCTTGCTTCCAGCTCTTTGGGAAGCTAAGAAACAACTCGCTCTGCACAGTGCTCTTACAGCCTACCGGGAACATCTCTTCCAAAGGCCTGTGAAACGCAGTTTCTTTGCAGGCCTGATCTGGCTGAAGTAGCACTTCTGCTCTGGGTGTGCTACATTGCCCTAGAGCTGAAAGGCACAACGTGCAGGCTTCTTTCCAAAGGGCGAGTTGGGCCCCACAGCATCATGCTTCCAGCTCTTTTGGAAGCTAAGAAACAACTCGCTCTGCACAGTGCTCTTACAGCCTACCGGGAACATCTCTTCCAAAGGCCTGTGAAACGCAGTTTCTTTGCAGGCCTGATCTGGCTGAAGTAGGACTTCTGCTCTGGGTGTGCTACATTGCCCTAGAGCTGAAAGGCACAACGTGCAGGCTTCTTTCCAAAGGGCGAGTTGGGCCCCACAGCATCTTGCTTCCAGCTCTTTGGGAAGCTAAGAAACAACTCGCTCTGCACAGTGCTCTTACAGCCTACCGGGAACATCTCTTCCAAAGGCCTGTGAAACGCAGTTTCTTTGCAGGCCTGATCTGGCTGAAGTAGGACTTCTGCTCTGGGTGTGCTACATTGCCCTAGAGCTGAAAGGCACAACGTGCAGGCTTCTTTCCAAAGGGCGAGTTGGGCCCCACAGCATCTTGCTTCCAGCTCTTTGGGAAGCTAAGAAACAACTCGCTCTGCACAGTGCTCTTACAGCCTACCGGGAACATCTCTTCCAAAGGCCTGTGAAACGCAGTTTCTTTGCAGGCCTGATCTGGCTGAAGTAGGACTTCTGCTCTGGGTGTGCTACATTGCCCTAGAGCTGAAAGGCACAACGTGCAGGCTTCTTTCCAAAGGGCGAGTTGGGCCCCACAGCATCTTGCTTCCAGCTCTTTGGGAAGCTAAGAAACAACTCGCTCTGCACAGTGCTCTTACAGCCTACCGGGAACATCTCTTCCAAAGGCCTGTGAAACGCAGTTTCTTTGCAGGCCTGATCTGGCTGAAGTAGGACTTCTGCTCTGGGTGTGCTACATTGCCCTAGAGCTGAAAGGCACAACGTGCAGGCTTCTTTCCAAAGTGCGAGTTGGGCCCCACAGCATCTTGCTTCCAGCTCTTTGGGAAGCTAAGAAACAACTCGCTCTGCACAGTGCTCTTACAGCCTACCGGGAACATCTCTTCCAAAGGCCTGTGAAACGCAGTTTCTTTGCAGGCCTGATCTGGCTGAAGTAGGACTTCTGCTCTGGGTGTGCTACATTGCCCTAGAGCTGAAAGGCACAACGTGCAGGCTTCTTTCCAAAGGGCGAGTTGGGCCCCACAGCATCTTGCTTCCAGCTCTTTGGGAAGCTAAGAAACAACTCGCTCTGCACAGTGCTCTTACAGCCTACCGGGAACATCTCTTCCAAAGGCCTGTGAAAAGCAGTTTCTTTGCAGGCCTGATCTGGCTGAAGTAGAACTTCTGCTCTGGATGTGCTACATTGCCCTAGAGCTGAAAGGCAGAACGTGCAGGCTTCTTTCCAAAGGGCGAGTTGGGCCCCACAGCATCTTGCTTCCAGCTCTTTGGGAAGCTAAGAAACAACTCGCTCTGCACAGTGCTCTTACAGCCTACCGGGAACATCTCTTCCAAAGGCCTGTGAAACGCAGTTTCTTTGCAGGCCTGATCTGGCTGAAGTAGGACTTCTGCTCTGGGTGTGCTACATTGCCCTAGAGCTGAAAGGCACAACGTGCAGGCTTCTTTCCAAAGGGCGAGTTGGGCCCCACAGCATCTTGCTTCCAGCTCTTTGGGAAGCTAAGAAACAACTCGCTCTGCACAGTGCTCTTACACCCTACCGGGAACATCTCTTCCAAAGGCCTGTGAAACGCAGTTTCTTTGCAGGCCTGATCTGGCTGAAGTAGGACTTCTGCTCTGGGTGTGCTACATTGCCCTAGAGCTGAAAGGCACAACGTGCAGGCTTCTTTCCAAAGGGCGAGTTGCGCCCCACAGCATCTTGCTTCCAGCTCTTTGGGAAGCTAAGAAACAACTCGCTCTGCACAGTGCTCTTACAGCCTACCGGGAACATCTCTTCCAAAGGCCTGTGAAACGCAGTTTCTTTGCAGGCCTGATCTGGCTGAAGTAGCACTTCTGCTCTGGGTGTGCTACATTGCCCTAGAGCTGAAAGGCACATCGTGCAGGCTTCTTTCCAAAGGGCGAGTTGGGCCCCACAGCATCTTGCTTCCAGCTCTTTTTGAAGCTAAGAAACAACTCGCTCTGCACAGTGCTCTTACAGCCTACCGGGAACATCTCTTCCAAAGGCATGTGAAAAGCAGTTTCTTTGCAGGCCTGATCTGGCTGAAGTAGGACTTCTGCTCTGGGTGTGCTACATTGCCCTAGAGCTGAAAGGCACAACGTGCAGTCTTCTTTCCTAACTGTGAGTTGGGCCCCACAGCATCTTCCTTCCAGCTCTTTTGGAAGCTAAGAAACAACTCGCTCTGCACAGTGCTCTTACAGCCTACCGGGAACATCTCTTCCAAAGGCCTGTGAAACGCAGTTTCTTTGCAGGCCTGATCTGGCTGAAGTAGGACTCCTGCTCTGGGTGTGCTACATTGCCCTAGAGCAGAATGGCACAACGTGCAGGCTTCTTTCCAAGGGGCGAGTTGGGCCCCACAGCATCTTGCTTGCAGCTCTTGGGAAGCTAAGAAACAACTCGCTCTGCACAGTGCTCTTACAGCCTACCGGGAACATCTCTTCCAAAGGCCTGTGAAACGCAGTTTCTTTGCAGGCCTGATCTGGCTGAAGTAGGACTTCTGCTCTGGGTGTGCTACATTGCCCTAGAGCTGAAAGGCACAACGTGCAGGCTTCTTTTCAAAGGGCATGTTGGGCCCCACAGCATCTTGCTTCCAGCTCTTTGGGAAGCTAAGAAACAACTCGCTCTGCACAGTGCTCTTACAGCCTACCGGGAACATCTCTTCCAAAGGCCTGTGAAACGCAGTTTCTTTGCAGGCCTGATCTGGCTGAAGTAGGACTTCTGCTCTGGGTGTGCTACATTGCCCTAGAGCAGAAAGGCACAACGTGCAGGCTTCTTTCCAAAGGGCGAGTTGCGCCCCACAGCATCTTGCTTCCAGCTCTTTGGGAAGCTAAGAAACAACTCGCTCTGCACACTGCTCTTACAGCCTACCGGGAACATCTCTTCCAAAGGCCTGTGAAACGCAGTTTCTTTGCAGGCCTGATCTGGCTGAAGTAGGACTCCTGCTCTGTGTGTGCTACATTGCCCTAGAGCTGAAAGGCACAACGTGCAGTCTTCTTTAAAAAGGGCGAGTTGGGCCCCACAGCATCTTGCCTCCAGCTCTTTGGGAAGCTAAGAAACAACTCGCTCTGCAGAGTGTTCTTACACCCTACCGGGAACATCTCTTCCAAAGGCCTGTGAAACGCAGTTTCTTTGCAGGCCTGATCTGGCTGAAGTAGGACTTCTGCTCTGGGTGTGCTACATTGCCCTAGAGCTGAAAGGCACAACGTGCAGGCTTCTTTCCAAAGGGCGAGTTGTGCCCCACAGCATCTTGCTTCCAGCTATTTGGGAAGCTAAGAAACAACTCGCTCTGCACAGTGCTCTCACAACCTACAGCGAACATCTCTTCCAAAGGCCTGTGAAACGCAGTTTCTTTGCAGGCCTGATCTGGCTGGAGTAGGACTTCTGCTCTGGGTGTGCTACTTTGCCCTAGAGCTGAAAGGCACAACGTGCTGGCTTCTTTCCAAAGGGCGAGTTGGGCCCCACAGCATCTTGCTTCCAGCTCTTTGGGAAGCTAAGAAACAACTCGCTCTGCACAGTGCTCTTACAGCCTACCGGGAACATCTCTTCCAAAGGCCTGTGAAACGCAGTTTCTTTGCAGGCCTGATCTGGCTGAAGTAGCACTTCTGCTCTGGGTGTGCTACATTGCCCTAGAGCTGAAAGGCACATCGTGCAGGCTTCTTTCCAAAGGGCGAGTTGGGCCCCACAGCATCTTGCTTCCAGCTCTTTTTGAAGCTAAGAAACAACTCGCTCTGCACAGTGCTCTTACAGCCTACCGGGAACATCTCTTCCAAAGGCCTGTGAAAAGCAGTTTCTTTGCAGGCCTGATCTGGCTGAAGTACGACTTCTGCTCTGGGTGTGGTACATTGCCCTAGAGCTGAAAGGCACAACGTGCAGGCTTATTTCCAAGGGGCGAGTTGGGCCCCACAGCATCTTGCTTGCAGCTCTTTGGGAAGCTAAGAAACAACTCGCTCTGCACAGTGCTCTTACAGCCTACCGGGAACATCTCTTCCAAAGGCCTGTGAAACGCAGTTTCTTTGCAGGCCTGATCTGGCTGAAGTAGCACTTCTGCTCTGGGTGTGCTACATTGCCCTAGAGCTGAAAGGCACATCGTGCAGGCTTCTTTCGAAAGGGCGAGTTGGGCCCCACAGCATCATGCTTCCAGCTCTTTTTGAAGCTAAGAAACAACTCGCTCTGCACAGTGCTCTTTAGCCTACCGGGAACATCTCTTCCAAAGGCCTGTGAAACGCAGTTTCTTTGCAGGCCTCATCTGGCTGAAGTAGGACTTCTGCTCTGGGTGTGCTACATTGCCCTAGAGCTGAAAGGCACAACGTGCCGGCTTCTTTCCAAAGGGCGAGTTTGGCCCCACAGCATCTTGCTTCCAGCTCTTTGGGAAGCTAAGAAACAACTCGCTCTGCACAGTGCTCTTTAGCCTACCGGGAACATCTCTTCCAAAGGCCTGTGAAACGCAGTTTCTTTGCAGGCCTGATCTGGCTGAAGTAGGACTTCTGCTCTGGGTGTGCTACATTGCCCTATAGCTGAAAGGCACAACGTGCAGGCTTCTTTCCTAACTGTGAGTTTGGCCCCACAGCATCTTGCTTCCAGCTCTTTTTGAAGCTAAGAAACAACTCGCTCTGCACAGTGCTCTTACAGCCTACCGGGAACATCTCTTCCAAAGGCCTGTGAAACGCAGTTTCTTTGCAGGCCTGATCTGGCTGAAGTAGGACTTCTGCTCTGGGTGTGCTACATTGCCCTATAGCTGAAAGGCACAACGTGCAGGCTTCTTTCCAAAGTGCGAGTTGGGCCCCACAGAATCTTGCTTCCAGCTCTTTGGGAAGCTAAGAAACAACTCGCTCTGCACAGTGCTCTTACAGCCTACCGGGAACATCTCTTCCAAAGGCCTGTGAAACGCAGTTTCTTTGCAGGCCTGATCTGGCTGAAGTAGGACTTCTGCTCTGGGTGTGCTACATTGCCCTAGAGCTGAAAGGCACATCGTGCAGTCTTCTTTCGAAAGGGCGAGTTGGGCCCCACAGCATCATGCTTCCAGCTCTTTTTGAAGCTAAGAAACAACTCGCTCTGCACAGTGCTCTTTAGCCTACCGGGAACATCTCTTCCAAAGGCCTGTGAAATGCAGTTTCTTAGCAGGCCTGATCTGGCTGAAGTAGGACTTCTGCTCTGGGTGTGCTACATTGCCCTATAGCTGAAAGGCACAACGTGCAGGCTTCTTTCCTAACTGTGAGTTGGGCCCCACAGCATCTTGCTTCCAGCTCTTTGGGAAGCTAAGAAACAACTCGCTCTGCACAGTGCTCTTACAGCCTACCGGGAACATCTCTTCCAAAGGCCTGTGAAACGCAGTTTCTTTGCAGGCCTGATCTGGCTGAAGTAGGACTCCTGCTCTGGGTGTGCTACATTGCTCTAGAGCAGAAAGGCACAACGTGCAGGCTTCTTTCCAAAGGGCGAGTTGGGCCCCACAGCATCTTGCTTCCAGCTCTTTGGGAAGCTAAGAAACAACTCGCTCTGCACAGTGCTCTTACATCCTACCGGGAACATCTCTTCCAAAGGCCTGTGAAAAGCAGTTTCTTTGCTGGCCTGATCTCGCTGAAGTAGAACTTCTGCTCTGGATGTGCTACATTGCCCTAGAGGTGAAAGGCGGAACGTGCAGGCTTCTTTCCAAAGAGCGAGTTTGGCCCCACAGCATCTTGCTTCCAGCTCTTTGGGAAGCTGAGAAACATCTCTCTCTGCACAGTGCTCTTACAGCCTACCCGGAACATCTCTTCCAAAGGCCTGTGAAACGCAGTTTCTTTGCAGGCCTGATCTGGCTGAACTAGGACTCCTGCTCTGGGTGTGCTACATTGCCCTAGAGCAGAAAGGCACAACGTGCAGTCTTCTTTAAAAAGGGCGAGTTGGGCCCCACAGCATCTTGCCTCCAGCTCTTTGGGAAGCTAAGAATCAACTCGCTCTGCAGAGTGTTCTTACACCCTACCGGGAACATCTCTTCCAAAGGCCTGTGAAACGCAGTTTCTTTGCAGGCCTGATCTGGCTGAAGTAGGACTTCTGCTCTGGGTGTGCTACATTGCCCTAGAGCTGAAAGGCACAACGTGCAGGCTTCTTTCCAAAGGGCGAGTTGCGCCCCACAGCATCTTGCTTCCAGCTATTTGGGAAGCTAAGAAACAACTCGCTGTGCACAGTGCTCTCACAACCTACAGGGAACATCTCTTCCAAAGGCCTGTGAAACGCAGTTTCTTTGCAGGCCTGATCTGGCTGAAGTAGGACTTCTGCTCTGGTTGTGCTACATTGCCCTAGAGCTGAAAGGCACAACGTGCTGGCTCCTTTCCAAAGGGCGAGTTGGGCCCCACAGCATCTTGCTTCCAGCTCTTTGGGAAGCTAAGAAACAACTCGCTCTGCACAGTGCTCTTACAGCCTACCGGGAACATCTCTTCCAAAGGCCTGTGAAACGCAGTTTCTTTGCAGGCCTGATCTGGCTGAAGTAGCACTTCTGCTCTGGGTGTGCTACATTGCCCTAGAGCTGAAAGGCACATCGTGCAGGCTTCTTTCCAAAGGGCGAGTTGGGCCCCACAGCATCTTGCTTCCAGCTCTTTTTGAAGCTAAGAAACAACTCGCTCTGCACAGTGCTCTTACAGCCTACCGGGAACATCTCTTCCAAAGGCATGTGAAAAGCAGTTTCTTTGCAGGCCTGATCTGGCTGAAGTACGACTTCTGCTCTGGGTGTGCTACATTGCCCTAGAGCTGAAAGGCACAACGTGCAGTCTTCTTTCCTAACTGTGAGTTGGGCCCCACAGCATCTTCCTTCCAGCTCTTTTGGAAGCTAAGAAACAACTCGCTCTGCACAGTGCTCTTACAGCCTACCGGGAACATCTCTTCCAAAGGCCTGTGAAACGCAGTTTCTTTGCAGGCCTGATCTGGCTGAAGTAGGACTCCTGCTCTGGGTGTGCTACATTGCCCTAGAGCAGAATGGCACAACGTGCAGGCTTCTTTCCAAGGGGCGAGTTGGGCCCCACAGCATCTTGCTTGCAGCTCTTGGGAAGCTAAGAAACAACTCGCTCTGCACAGTGCTCTTACAGCCTACCGGGAACATCTCTTCCAAAGGCCTGTGAAACGCAGTTTCTTTGCAGGCCTGATCTGGCTGAAGTAGGACTTCTGCTCTGGGTGTGCTACATTGCCCTAGAGCTGAAAGGCACAACGTGCAGGCTTCTTTTCAAAGGGCATGTTGGGCCCCACAGCATCTTGCTTCCAGCTCTTTGGGAAGCTAAGAAACAACTCGCTCTGCACAGTGCTCTTACAGCCTACCGGGAACATCTCTTCCAAAGGCCTGTGAAACGCAGTTTCTTTGCAGGCCTGATCTGGCTGAAGTAGGACTTCTGCTCTGGGTGTGCTACATTGCCCTAGAGCAGAAAGGCACAACGTGCAGGCTTCTTTCCAAAGGGCGAGTTGGGCCCCACAGCATCTTGCTTCCAGCTCTTTGGGAAGCTAAGAAACAACTCGCTCTGCACAGTGCTCTTACAGCCTACCGGGAACATCTCTTCCAAAGGCCTGTGAAACGCAGTTTCTTTGCAGGCCTGATCTGGCTGAAGTAGGACTCCTGCTCTGGGTGTGCTACATTGCCCTAGAGCTGAAAGGCACAACGTGCAGGCTTCTTTCCAAAGGGCGAGTTGGGCCCCACAGCATCTTGCTTCCAGCTCTTTGGGAAGCTAAGAAACAACTCGCTCTGCAGAGTGTTCTTACACCCTACCGGGAACATCTCTTCCAAAGGCCTGTGAAACGCAGTTTCTTTGCAGGCCTGATCTGGCTGAAGTAGGACTTCTGCTCTGGGTGTGCTACATTGCCCTAGAGCTGAAAGGCACAACGTGCAGGCTTCTTTCCAAAGGGCGAGTTGCGCCCCACAGCATCTTGCTTCCAGCTATTTGGGAAGCTAAGAAACAACTCGCTCTGCACAGTGCTCTCACAACCTACAGCGAACATCTCTTCCAAAGGCCTGTGAAACGCAGTTTCTTTGCAGGCCTGATCTGGCTGGAGTAGGACTTCTGCTCTGTGTGTGCTACATTGCCCTAGAGCTGAAAGGCACAACGTGCTGGCTCCTTTCCAAAGGGCGAGTTGGGCCCCACAGCATCTTGCTTCCAGCTCTTTGGGAAGCTAAGAAACAACTCGCTCTGCACAGTGCTCTTACAGCCTACCGGGAACATCTCTTCCAAAGGCCTGTGAAACGCAGTTTCTTTGCAGGCCTGATCTGGCTGAAGTAGCACTCCTGCTCTGGGTGTGCTACATTGCCCTAGAGCTGAAAGGCACATCGTGCAGGCTTCTTTCAAAAGGGCGAGTTGGGCCCCACAGCATCTTGCTTCCAGCTCTTTTTGAAGCTAAGAAACAACTCGCTCTTCACAGTGCTTTTACAGCCTACTGGGAACATCTCTTCCAAAGGCATGTGAAAAGCAGTTTCTTTGCAGGCCTGATCTGGCTGAAGTACGACTTCGGCTCTGGGTGTGGTACATTGCCCTAGAGCTGAAAGGCACAACGTGCAGGCTTCTTTCCAAAGGGCGAGTTGGGCCCCACAGCATCTTGCTTGCAGCTCTTTGGGAAGCTAAGAAACAACTCGCTCTGCACAGTGCTCTTACAGCCTATCGGGAACATCTCTTCCAAAGGCCTGTGAAACGCAGTTTCTTTGCAGGCCTGATCTGGCTGAAGTAGCACTTCTGCTCTTTGTGTGCTACATTGCCCTAGAGCTGAAAGGCACATCGTGCACGCTTCTTACGAAAGGGCGAGTTGGGCCCCACAGCATCATGCTTCCAGCTCTTTTTGAAGCTAAGAAACAACTCGCTCTGCACAGTGCTCTTTAGCCTACCGGGAACATCTCTTCCAAAGGCCTGTGAAATGCAGTTTCTTTGCAGGCCTGATCTGGCTGAAGTAGGACTTCTGCTCAGGGTGTGCTACATTGCCCTGGAGCTGAAAGGCACAACGTGCAGGCTTCTTTTCAAAGGGCGTGTTGGGCCTCACAGCATCTTGCTTCCAGCTCTTTGGGAAGCTAAGAAACAACTCGCTCTGCACAGTGCTCTTACAGCCTACCGGGAACATCTCTTCCAAAGGCCTGTGAAATGCAGTTTCTTCGCAGGCCTGATCTGGCTGAAGTAGGACTTCTGCTCTGGGTGTGCTACATTGCCCTAGAGCTGAAAGGCACAACGTGCAGGCTTCTTTCCTAACTGTGAGTTGGGCCCCACAGCATCTTGCTTCCAGCTATTTGGGAAGCTAAGAAACAACTTGCTCTGCACAGTGCTCTTACAGCCTACCGGGAACATCTCTTCCAAAGGCCTGTGAAACGCAGTTTCTTTGCAGGCCTGATCTGGCTGAAGTAGGACTCCTGCTCTGGGTGTGCTACATTGCTCTAGAGCTGAAAGGCACAACGTGCAGGCTTCTTTCCAAAGGGCGAGTTGTGCCCCACAGCATCTTGCTTCCAGCTCTTCGGGAAGCTAACAAACAGCTCGCTCTGCACAGTGATCTTACAGCCTACCGGGAACATCTCTTCCAAAGGCCTGTGAAACGCAGTTTCTTTGCAGGCCTGATCTGGCTGAAGTGGGACTCCTGCTCTGTGTGTGCTACATTGCCCTAGAGCTGAAAGGCACAACGTGCAGGCTTCTTTCAAAAGGGCGAGTTGGGCCCCACAGCATCTTGCTTCCAGCTCTTTGGGAAGCTAAGAAACAACTCGATCTGCACAGTGCTCTTACATCCTACCGGGAACATCTCTTCCAAAGGCCTGTGAAAAGCAGTTTATTTGCAGGCCTGATCTCGCTGAAGTAGAACTTCTGCTCTGGATGTGCTACATTGCCCTAGAGGTGAAAGGCGGAACGTGCAGGCTTCTTTCCAAAGGGCGAGTTGGGCCCCACAGCATCTTGCTTCCAGCTCTTTGGGAAGCTGAGAAACAACTCTCTCTGCACAGTGCTCTTACAGCCTACCGGGAACATCTCTTCCAAAGGCCTGTGAAACGCAGTTTCTTTGCAGGCCTGATCTGGCTGAAGTAGGACTCCTGCTCTGGGTGTGCTACATTGCCCCAGAGCAGAAAGGCACAACGTGCAGTCTTCTTTAAAAAGGGCGAGTTGGGCCCCAGAGCATCTTGCTTCCAGCTCTTTGGGAAGCTAAGAAACAACTCGCTCTGCAGAGTGTTCTTACACCCTACCGGGAACATCTCTTCCAAAGGCCTGTGAAACGCAGTTTCTTTGCAGGCCTGATCTGGCTGAAGTAGGACTTCTGCTCTGGGTGTGCTACATTGCCCTAGAGCTGAAAGGCACAACGTGCAGGCTCCTTTCCAAACGGCGAGTTGGGCCCCACAGCATCTTGCTTCCAGCTCTTTGGGAAGCTAAGAAACAACTCGCTCTGCACAGTGCTCTTACAGCCTACCGGGAACATCTCTTCCAAAGGCCTGTGAAACGCAGTTTCTTTGCAGGCCTGATCTGGCTGAAGTAGCACTTCTGCTCTGGGTGTGCTACATTGCCCTAGAGCTGAAAGGCACATCGTGCAGGCTTCTTTCCAAAGGGCGAGTTGGGCCCCACAGCATCTTGCTTCCAGCTCTTTTTGAAGCTAAGAAACAACTCGCTCTGCACAGTGCTCTTACAGCCTTCCGGGAACATCTCTTCCAAAGGCATGTGAAAAGCAGTTTCTTTGCAGGCCTGATCTGGCTTAAGTACGACTTCTGCTCTGGGTGTGGTACATTGCCCTAGAGCTGAAAGGCACAACGTGCAGGCTTCATTCCTAACTGTGAGTTGGGCCCCACAGCATCTTCCTTCCAGCTCTTTTGGAAGCTAAGAAACAACTCGCTCTGCACAGTGCTCTTACAGCCTACCGGGAACATCTCTTCCAAAGGCCTGTGAAACGCAGTTTCTTTGCAGGCCTGATCTGGCTGAAGTAGGACTCCTGCTCTGGGTGTGCTACATTGCCCTAGAGCAGAAAGGCACATCGTGCAGGCTTCTTTCCAAGGGGCGAGTTGGGCCCCACAGCATCTTGCTTGCAGCTCTTTGGGAAGCTAAGAAACAACTCGCTCTGCACAGTGCTCTTACAGCCTACCGGGAACATCTCTTCCAAAGGCCTGTGAAACGCAGTTTCTTTGCAGGCCTGATCTGGCTGAAGTAGCACTTCCGCTCTGGGTGTGCTACATTGCCCTAGAGCTGAAAGGCACATCGTGCAGGCTCCTTTCGAAAGGGCGAGTTGGGCCCCACAGCATCATGCTTCCAGCTCTTTTTGAAGCTAAGAAACAACTCGCTCTGCACAGTGCTCTTTAGCCTACAGGGAACATCTCTTCCAAAGGCCTGTGAAACGCAGTTTCTTTGCAGGCCTCATCTGGCTGAAGTAGGACTTCTGCTCTGGGTGTGCTACATTGCCCTAGAGCTGAAAGGCACAACGTGCCGGCTTCTTTCCAAAGGGCGAGTTTGGCCCCACAGCATCTTGCTTCCAGCTCTTTGGGAAGCTAAGAAACAACTCGCTCTGCACAGTGCTCTTTAGCCTACCGGGAACATCTCTTCCAAAGGCCTGTGAAACGCAGTTTCTTTGCAGGCCTGATCTGGCTGAAGTAGGACTTCTGCTCTGGGTGTGCTACATTGCCCTAGAGCTGAAAGGCACAACGTGCAGGCTTCTTTCCTAACTGTGAGTTTGGCCCCACAGCATCTTGCTTCCAGCTCTTTGGGAAGCTAAGAAACAACTCGCTCTGCACAGTGCTCTTACAGCCTACCGGGAACATCTCTTCCAAAGGCCTGTGAAACGCAGTTTCTTTGCAGGCCTGATCTGGCTGAAGTAGGACTTCTGCTCTGGGTGTGCTACATTGCCCTAGAGCTGAAAGGCACAACGTGCAGGCTTCTTTCCAAAGGGCGAGTTGGGCCCCACAGCATCTTGCTTCCAGCTCTTTGGGAAGCTAAGAAACAACTCGCTCTGCACAGTGCTCTTACATCCTACCGGGAACATCTCTTCCAAAGGCCTGTGAAAAGCAGTTTCTTTGCTGGCCTGATCTCGCTGAAGTAGAACTTCTGCTCTGGATGTGCTACATTGCCCTAGAGGTGAAAGGCGGAACGTGCAGGCTTCTTTCCAAAGAGCGAGTTTGGCCCCACAGCATCTTGCTTCCAGCTCTTTGGGAAGCTGAGAAACATCTCTCTCTGCACAGTGCTCTTACAGCCTACCCGGAACATCTCTTCCAAAGGCCTGTGAAACGCAGTTTCTTTGCAGGCCTGATCTGGCTGAACTAGGACTCCTGCTCTGGGTGTGCTACATTGCCCTAGAGCAGAAAGGCACAACCTGCAGTCTTCTTTAAAAAGGGCGAGTTGGGCCCCACAGCATCTTGCCTCCAGCTCTTTGGGAAGCTAAGAATCAACTCGCTCTGCAGAGTGTTCTTACACCCTACCGGGAACATCTCTTCCAAAGGCCTGTGAAACGCAGTTTCTTTGCAGGCCTGATCTGGCTGAAGTAGGACTTCTGCTCTGGGTGTGCTACATTGCCCTAGAGCTGAAAGGCACAACGTGCAGGCTTCTTTCCAAAGGGCGAGTTGCGCCCCACAGCATCTTGCTTCCAGCTATTTGGGAAGCTAAGAAACAACTCGCTGTGCACAGTGCTCTCACAACCTACAGGGAACATCTCTTCCAAAGGCCTGTGAAACGCAGTTTCTTTGCAGGCCTGATCTGGCTGAAGTAGCACTTCTGCTCTGGGTGTGCTACATTGCCCTAGAGCTGAAAGGCACAACGTGCAGGCTTCTTTCCAAAGGGCGAGTTGGGCCCCACAGCATCTTGCTTCCAGCTCTTTGGGAAGCTAAGAAACAACTCGCTCTGCACAGTGCTCTTACAGCCTACCGGGAACATCTCTTCCAAAGGCCTGTGAAACGCAGTTTCTTTGCAGGCCTGATCTGGCTGAAGTACGACTTCTGCTCTGGGTGTGCTACATTGCCCTAGAGCTGAAAGGCACAACGTGCAGGCTTCTTTCCAAACGGCGAGTTGGGCCCCACAGCATCTTGCTTCCAGCTCTTTTGGAAGCTAAGAAACAACTCGCTCTGCACAGTGCTCTTACAGCCTACCGGGAACATCTCTTCCAAAGGCCTGTGAAACGCAGTTTCTTTGCAGGCCTGATCTGGCTGAAGTAGGACTTCTGCTCTGGGTGTGCTACATTGCCCTAGAGCTGAAAGGCACAACGTGCAGGCTTCTTTCCAAAGGGCGAGTTGGGCCCCACAGCATCTTGCTTCCAGCTCTTGGGAAGCTAAGAAACAACTCGCTCTGCACAGTGCTCTTACAGCCTACCGGGAACATCTCTTCCAAAGGCCTGTGAAACGCAGTTTCTTTGCAGGCCTGATCTGGCTGAAGTAGGACTTCTGCTCTGGGTGTGCTACATTGCCCTAGAGCTGAAAGGCACAACGTGCAGGCTTCTTTCCAAAGGGCGAGTTGGGCCCCACAGCATCTTGCTTCCAGCTCTTTGGGAAGCTAAGAAACAACTCGCTCTGCACAGTGCTCTTACAGCCTACCGGGAACATCTCTTCCAAAGGCCTGTGAAACGCAGTTTCTTTGCAGGCCTGATCTGGCTGAAGTAGGACTTCTGCTCTGGGTGTGCTACATTGCCCTAGAGCTGAAAGGCACAACGTGCAGGCTTCTTTCCAAAGGGCGAGTTGGGCCCCACAGCATCTTGCTTCCAGCTCTTTGGGAAGCTAAGAAACAACTCGCTCTGCACAGTGCTCTTACAGCCTACCGGGAACATCTCTTCCAAAGGCCTGTGAAACGCAGTTTCTTTGCAGGCCTGATCTGGCTGAAGTAGGACTTCTGCTCTGGGTGTGCTACATTGCCCTAGAGCTGAAAGGCACAACGTGCAGGCTTCTTTCCAAAGGGCGAGTTGCGCCCCACAGCATCTTGCTTCCAGCTCTTTGGGAAGCTAAGAAACAACTCGCTCTGCACAGTGCTCTTACAGCCTACCGGGAACATCTCTTCCAAAGGCCTGTGAAACGCAGTTTCTTTGCAGGCCTGATCTGGCTGAAGTAGCACTTCTGCTCTGGGTGTGCTACATTGCCCTAGAGCTGAAAGGCACAACGTGCAGGCTTCTTTCCAAAGGGCGAGTTGGGCCCCACAGCATCTTGCTTCCAGCTCTTTTTGAAGCTAAGAAACAACTCGCTCTGCACAGTGCTCTTACAGCCTACCGGGAACATCTCTTCCAAAGGCCTGTGAAAAGCAGTTTCTTTGCAGGCCTGATCTGGCTGAAGTACGACTTCTGCTCTGGGTGTGCTACATTGCCCTAGAGCTGAAAGGCACAACGTGCAGGCTTCTTTCCAAAGGGCGAGTTGGGCCCCACAGCATCTTGCTTCCAGCTCTTTGGGAAGCTAAGAAACAACTCGCTCTGCACAGTGCTCTTACAGCCTACCGGGAACATCTCTTCCAAAGGCCTGTGAAACGCAGTTTCTTTGCAGGCCTGATCTGGCTGAAGTAGGACTTCTGCTCTGGGTGTGCTACATTGCCCTAGAGCTGAAAGGCACAACGTGCAGGCTTCTTTCCAAAGTGCGAGTTGGGCCCCACAGCATCTTGCTTCCAGCTCTTTGGGAAGCTAAGAAACAACTCGCTCTGCACAGTGCTCTTACAGCCTACCGGGAACATCTCTTCCAAAGGCCTGTGAAACGCAGTTTCTTTGCAGGCCTGATCTGGCTGAAGTAGGACTTCTGCTCTGGGTGTGCTACATTGCCCTAGAGCTGAAAGGCACAACGTGCAGGCTTCTTTCCAAAGGGCGAGTTGGGCCCCACAGCATCATGCTTCCAGCTCTTTTTGAAGCTAAGAAACAACTCGCTCTGCACAGTGCTCTTTAGCCTACCGGGAACATCTCTTCCAAAGGCCTGTGAAATGCAGTTTCTTAGCAGGCCTGATCTGGCTGAAGTAGGACTTCTGCTCTGGGTGTGCTACATTGCCCTATAGCTGAAAAGCACAACGTGCAGGCTTCTTTCCAAACGGTGAGTTGGGCCCCACAGCATCTTGCTTCCAGCTCTTTGGGAAGCTAAGAAACAACTCGCTCTGCACAGTGCTCTTACAGCCTACCGGGAACATCTCTTCCAAAGGCCTGTGAAACGCAGTTTCTTTGCAGGCCTGATCTGGCTGAAGTAGGACTTCTGCTCTGGGTGTGCTACATTGCCCTAGAGCTGAAAGGCACAACGTGCAGGCTTCTTTCCAAAGGGCGAGTTGGGCCCCACAGCATCTTGCTTCCAGCTCTTTGGGAAGCTAAGAAACAACTCGCTCTGCACAGTGCTCTTACATCCTACCGGGAACATCTCTTCCAAAGGCCTGTGAAAAGCAGTTTCTTTGCTGGCCTGATCTCGCTGAAGTAGAACTTCTGCTCTGGATGTGCTACATTGCCCTAGAGCTGAAAGGCGGAACGTGCAGGCTTCTTTCCAAAGAGCGAGTTGGGCCCCACAGCATCTTGCTTCCAGCTCTTTGGGAAGCTGAGAAACATCTCGCTCTGCACAGTGCTCTTACAGCCTACCGGGAACATCTCTTCCAAAGGCCTGTGAAACGCAGTTTCTTTGCAGGCCTGATCTGGCTGAAGTAGGACTCCTGCTCTGGGTGTGCTACATTGCCCTAGAGCAGAAAGGCACAACGTGCAGTCTTCTTTAAAAAGGGCGAGTTGGGCCCCACAGCATCTTGCCTCCAGCTCTTTGGGAAGCTAAGAAACAACTCGCTCTGCAGAGTGTTCTTACACCCTACCGGGAACATCTCTTCCAAAGGCCTGTGAAACGCAGTTTCTTTGCAGGCCTGATCTGGCTGAAGTAGGACTTCTGCTCTGGGTGTGCTACATTGCCCTAGAGCTGAAAGGCACAACGTGCAGGCTTCTTTCCAAAGGGCGAGTTGGGCCCCACAGCATCTTGCTTCCAGCTCTTTGGGAAGCTAAGAAACAACTCGCTCTGCACAGTGCTCTCACAACCTACCGGGAACATCTCTTCCAAAGGCCTGTGAAACGCAGTTTCTTTGCAGGCCTGATCTGGCTGAAGTAGGACTTCTGCTCTGGTTGTGCTACATTGCCCTAGAGCTGAAAGGCACAACGTGCAGGCTTCTTTCCAAAGGGCGAGTTGGGCCCCACAGCATCTTGCTTCCAGCTCTTTGGGAAGCTAAGAAACAACTCGATCTGCACAGTGCTCTTACAGCCTACCGGGAACATCTCTTCCAAAGGCCTGTGAAACGGAGTTTCTTTGCAGGCCTGATCTGGCTGAAGTAGCACTTCTGCTCTGGGTGTGCTACATTGCCCTAGAGCTGAAAGGCACATCGTGCAGGCTTCTTTCCAAAGGGCGAGTTGGGCCCCACAGCATCTTGCTTCCAGCTCTTTTTGAAGCTAAGAAACAACTCGCTCTGCACAGTGCTCTTACAGCCTACCGGGAACATCTCTTCCAAAGGCATGTGAAAAGCAGTTTCTTTGCAGGCCTGATCTGGCTGAAGTACGACTTCTGCTCTGGGTGTGGTACATTGCCCTAGAGCTGAAAGGCACAACGTGCAGGCTTCTTTCCTAACTGTGAGTTGGGCCCCACAGCATCTTCCTTCCAGCTCTTTTGGAAGCTAAGAAACAACTCGCTCTGCACAGTGCTCTTACAGCCTACCGGGAACATCTCTTCCAAAGGCCTGTGAAACGCAGTTTCTTTGCAGGCCTGATCTGGCTGAAGTAGGACTCCTGCTCTGGGTGTGCTACATTGCCCTAGAGCAGAAAGGCACAACGTGCAGGCTTCTTTCCAAGGGGCGAGTTGGGCCCCACAGCATCTTGCTTGCAGCTCTTTGGGAAGCTAAGAAACAACTCGCTCTGCACAGTGCTCTTACAGCCTACCGGGAACATCTCTTCCAAAGGCCTGTGAAACGCAGTTTCTTTGCAGGCCTGATCTGGCTGAAGTAGCACTTCTGCTCTGGGTGTGCTACATTGCCCTAGAGCTGAAAGGCACATCGTGCAGGCTTCTTTCGAAAGGGCGAGTTGGGCCCCACAGCATCATGCTTCCAGCTCTTTTTGAGCTAAGAAACAACTCGCTCTGCACAGTGCTCTTTAGCCTACCGGGAACATCACTTCCAAAGGCCTGTGAAACGCAGTTTCTTTGCAGGCCTGATCTGGCTGAAGTAGGACTTCTGCTCTGGGTGTGCTACATTGCCCGATAGCTGAAAGGCACAACGTGCAGGCTTCTTTCCTAACTGTGAGTTGGGCCCCACAGCATCATGCTTCCAGCTCTTTTTGAAGCTAAGAAACAACTCGCTCTTCAAAGTGCTCTTTAGCCTACCGGGAACATCTCTTCCAAAGGCCTGTGAAACGCAGTTTCTTCGCAGGCCTGATCTGGCTGAAGTAGGACTTCTGCTCTGGGTGTGCTACATTGCCCTAGAGCTGACAGGCACAACGTGCCGGCTTCTTTCCAAAGGGCGAATTTGGCCCCACAGCATCTTGCTTCCAGCTCTTTGGGAAGCTAAGAAACAACTCGCTCTGCACAGTGCTCTTACAGCCTACCGGGAACATCTCTTCCAAAGGCCTGTGAAACGCAGTTTCTTTGCAGGCCTGATCTGGCTGAAGTAGCACTTCTGCTCTGGGTGTGCTACATTGCCCTAGAGCTGAAAGGCACAACGTGCAGGCTTCTTTCCAAAGTGCGAGTTGGGCCTCACAGCATCTTGCTTCCAGCTCTTTGGGAAGCTAAGAAACAACTCGCTCTTCACAGTGCTCTTACAGCCTACTGGGAACATCTCTTCCAAAGGCCTGTGAAACGCAGTTTCTTTGCAGGCCTGATCTGGCGGAAGTAGCACTTCTGCTCTGGGTGTGCTACATTGCCCTAGAGCTGAAAGGCACATCGTGCAGTCTTCTTTCGAAAGGGCGAGATGGGCCCCACAGCATCATGGTTCCAGCTCTTTTTGAAGCTAAGAAACAACTCGCTCTGCACAGTGCTCTTTAGCCTACCGGGAACATCTCTTCCAAAGGCCTGTGAAACGCAGTTTCTTTGCAGGCCTGATCTGGCTGAAGTAGGACTTCTGCTCTGGGTGTGCTACATTGCCCTATAGCTGAAAGGCACAACGTGCAGGCGTCTTTCCTAACTGTGAGTTGGGCCCCACAGCATCTTGCTTCCAGCTCTTTGGGAAGCTAAGAAACAACTCGCTCTGCACAGTGCTCTTACAGCCTACCGGGAACATCTCTTCCAAAGGCCTGTGAAACGCAGTTTCTTTTCAGGCCTGATCTGGCTGAAGTAGGACTCCTGCTCTGTGTGTGCTACATTGCTCTAGAGCTGAAAGGCACAACGTGCAGGCTTCTTTCCAAAGGGCGAGTTGTGCCCCACAGCATCTTGCTTCCAGCTCTTCGGGAAGCTAACAAACAACTCGCTCTGCACAGTGATCTTACAGCCTACCGGGAACATCTCTTCCAAAGGCCTGTGAAACGCAGTTTCTTTGCAGGCCTGATCTGGCTGAAGTAGGACTTCTGCTCTGGGTGTGCTACATTGCCCTATAGCTGAAAGGCACAACGTGCAGGCTTCTTTCCAAAGTGCGAGTTGGGCCCCACAGAATATTGCTTCCAGCTCTTTGGGAAGCTAAGAAACAACTCGCTCTGCACAGTGCTCTTACAGCCTACCGGGAACATCTCTTCCAAAGGCCTGTGAAACGCAGTTTCTTTGCAGGCCTGATCTGGCTGAAGTAGCACTTCTGCTCTGGGTGTGCTACATTGCCCTAGAGCTGAAAGGCACATCGTGCAGTCTTCTTTCGAAAGGGCGAGTTGGGCCCCACAGCATCATGCTTCCAGCTCTTTTTGAAGCTAAGAAACAACTCGCTCTGCACAGTGCTCTTTAGCCTACCGGGAACATCTCTTCCAAAGGCCTGTGAAATGCAGTTTCTTAGCAGGCCTGATCTGGCTGAAGTAGGACTTCTGCTCTGGGTGTGCTACATTGCCCTATAGCTGAAAAGCACAACGTGCAGGCTTCTTTCCTAACTGTGAGTTGGGCCCCACAGCATCTTGCTTCCAGCTCTTTGGGAAGCTAAGAAACAACTCGCTCTGCACAGTGCTCTTACAGCCTACCGGGAACATCTCTTCCAAAGGCCTGTGAAACGCAGTTTCTTTGCAGGCCTGATCTGGCTGAAGTAGGACTCCTGCTCTGGGTGTGCTACATTGCTCTAGAGCAGAAAGGCACAACGTGCAGGCTTCTTTCCAAAGGGCGAGTTGGGCCCCACAGCATCTTGCTTCCAGCTCTTTGGGAAGCTAAGAAACAACTTGCTCTGCACAGTGCTCTTACATCCTACCGGGAACATCTCTTCCAAAGGCCTGTGAAAAGCAGTTTCTTTGCTGGCCTGATCTCGCTGAAGTAGAACTTCTGCTCTGGATGTGCTACATTGCCCTAGAGGTGAAAGGCGGAACGTGCAGGCTTCTTTCCAAAGAGCGAGTTTGGCCCCACAGCATCTTGCTTCCAGCTCTTTGGGAAGCTGAGAAACATCTCTCTCTGCACAGTGCTCTTACAGCCTACCCGGAACATCTCTTCCAAAGGCCTGTGAAACGCAGTTTCTTTGCAGGCCTGATCTGGCTGAACTAGGACTCCTGCTCTGGGTGTGCTACATTGCCCTAGAGCAGAAAGGCACAACGTGCAGTCTTCTTTAAAAAGGGCGAGTTGGGCCCCACAGCATCTTGCCTCCAGATCTTTGGGAAGCTAAGAATCAACTCGCTCTGCAGAGTGTTCTTACACCCTACCGGGAACATCTCTTCCAAAGGCCTGTGAAACGCAGTTTCTTTGCAGGCCTGATCTGGCTGAAGTAGGACTTCTGCTCTGGGTGTGCTACATTGCCCTAGAGCTGAAAGGCACAACGTGCAGGCTTCTTTCCAAAGGGCGAGTTGGGCCCCACAGCATCTTGCTTCCAGCTATTTGGGAAGCTAAGAAACAACTCGCTGTGCACAGTGCTCTCACAACCTACAGGGAACATCTCTTCCAAAGGCCTGTGAAACGCAGTTTCTTTGCAGGCCTGATCTGGCTGAAGTAGGACTTCTGCTCTGGTTGTGCTACATTGCCCTAGAGCTGAAAGGCACAACGTGCTGGCTCCTTTCCAAAGGGCGAGTTGGGCCCCACAGCATCTTGCTTCCAGCTCTTTGGGAAGCTAAGAAACAACTCGATCTGCACAGTGCTCTTACAGCCTACCGGGAACATCTCTTCCAAAGGCCTGTGAAACGCAGTTTCTTTGCAGGCCTGATCTGGCTGAAGTAGCACTTCTGCTCTGGGTGTGCTACATTGCCCTAGAGCTGAAAGGCACATCGTGCAGGCTTCTTTCCAAAGGGCGAGTTGGGCCCCACAGCATCTTGCTTCCAGCTCTTTTTGAAGCTAAGAAACAACTCGCTCTGCACAGTGCTCTTACAGCCTACCGGGAACATCTCTTCCAAAGGCATGTGAAAAGCAGTTTCTTTGCAGGCCTGATCTGGCTGAAGTACGACTTCGGCTCTGGGTGTGGTACATTGCCCTAGAGCTGAAAGGCACAACGTGCAGGCTTCTTTCCTAACTGTGAGTTGGGCCCCACAGCATCTTCCTTCCAGCTCTTTTGGAAACTAAGAAACAACTCGCTCTGCACAGTGCTCTTACAGCCTACCGGGAACATCTCTTCCAAAGGCCTGTGAAACGCAGTTTCTTTGCAGGCCTGATCTGGCTGAAGTAGGACTCCTGCTCTGGGTGTGCTACATTGCCCTAGAGCAGAAAGGCACAACGTGCAGGCTTCTTTCCAAGGGGCGAGTTGGGCCCCACAGCATCTTGCTTGCAGCTCTTTGGGAAGCTAAGAAACAAATCGCTCTGCACAGTGCTCTTACAGCCTACCGGGAACATCTCTTCCAAAGGCCTGTGAAACGCAGTTTCTTTGCAGGCCTGATCTCGCTGAAGTAGCACTTCTGCTCTGGGTGTGCTACATTGCCCTAGATCTGAAAGGCACATCGTGCAGGCTTCTTTCGAAAGGGCGAGTTGGGCCCCACAGCATCATGCTTCCAGCTCTTTTTGAGCTAAGAAACAACTCGCTCTGCACAGTGCTCTTTAGCCTACCGGGAACATCACTTCCAAAGGCCTGTGAAACGCAGTTTCTTTGCAGGCCTGATCTGGCTGAAGTAGGACTTCTGCTCTGGGTGTGCTACATTGCCCGATAGCTGAAAGGCACAACGTGCAGGCTTCTTTCCTAACTGTGAGTTGGGCCCCACAGCATCATGCTTCCAGCTCTTTTTGAAGCTAAGAAACAACTCGCTCTTCAAAGTGCTATTTAGCCTACCGGGAACATCTCTTCCAAAGGCCTGTGAAACGCAGTTTCTTCGCAGGCCTGATCTGGCTGAAGTAGGACTTCTGCTCTGGGTGTGCTACATTGCCCTAGAGCTGACAGGCACAACGTGCCGGCTTCTTTCCAAAGGGCGAATTTGGCCCCACAGCATCTTGCTTCCAGCTCTTTGGGAAGCTAAGAAACAACTCGCTCTGCACAGTGCTCTTACAGCCTACCGGGAACATCTCTTCCAAAGGCCTGTGAAACGCAGTTTCTTTGCAGGCCTGATCTGGCTGAAGTAGCACTTCTGCTCTGGGTGTGCTACATTGCCCTAGAGCTGAAAGGCACAACGTGCAGGCTTCTTTCCAAAGTGCGAGTTGGGCCTCACAGCATCTTGCTTCCAGCTCTTTGGGAAGCTAAGAAACAACTCGCTCTTCACAGTGCTCTTACAGCCTACTGGGAACATCTCTTCCAAAGGCCTGTGAAACGCAGTTTCTTTGCAGGCCTGATCTGGCGGAAGTAGCACTTCTGCTCTGGGTGTGCTACATTGCCCTAGAGCTGAAAGGCACATCGTGCAGTCTTCTTTCGAAAGGGCGAGATGGGCCCCACAGCATCATGGTTCCAGCTCTTTTTGAAGCTAAGAAACAACTCGCTCTGCACAGTGCTCTTTAGCCTACCGGGAACATCTCTTCCAAAGGCCTGTGAAACGCAGTTTCTTTGCAGGCCTGATCTGGCTGAAGTAGGACTTCTGCTCTGGGTGTGCTACATTGCCCTATAGCTGAAAGGCACAACGTGCAGGCGTCTTTCCTAACTGTGAGTTGGGCCCCACAGCATCTTGCTTCCAGCTATTTGGGAAGCTAAGAAACAACTCGCTCTGCACAGTGCTCTTACAGCCTACCGGGAACATCTCTTCCAAAGGCCTGTGAAACGCAGTTTCTTTTCAGGCCTGATCTGGCTGAAGTAGGACTCCTGCTCTGTGTGTGCTACATTGCTCTAGAGCTGAAAGGCACAACGTGCAGGCTTCTTTCCAAAGGGCGAGTTGTGCCCCACAGCATCTTGCTTCCAGCTCTTCGGGAAGCTAACAAACAGCTCGCTCTGCACAGTGATCTTACAGCCTACCGGGAACATCTCTTCCAAAGGCCTGTGAAACGCAGTTTCTTTGCAGGCCTGATCTGGCTGAAGTGGGACTCCTGCTCTGTGTGTGCTACATTGCCCTAGAGCTGAAAGGCACAACGTGCAGGCTTCTTTCAAAAGGGCGAGTTGGGCCCCACAGCATCTTGCTTCCAGCTCTTTGGGAAGCTAAGAAACAACTCGATCTGCACAGTGCTCTTACATCCTACCGGGAACATCTCTTCCAAAGGCCTGTGAAAAGCAGTTTATTTGCAGGCCTGATCTCGCTGAAGTAGAACTTCTGCTCTGGGTGTGCTACATTGCCCCAGAGCAGAAAGGCACAACGTGCAGTCTTCTTTAAAAAGGGCGAGTTGGGCCCCAGAGCATCTTGCTTCCAGCTCTTTGGGAAGCTAAGAAACAACTCGCTCTGCAGAGTGTTCTTACACCCTACCGGGAACATCTCTTCCAAAGGCCTGTGAAACGCAGTTTCTTTGCAGGCCTGATCTGGCTGAAGTAGGACTTCTGCTCTGGGTGTGCTACATTGCCCTAGAGCTGAAAGGCACAACGTGCAGGCTCCTTTCCAAACGGCGAGTTGGGCCCCACAGCATCTTGCTTCCAGCTCTTTGGGAAGCTAAGAAACAACTCGCTCTGCACAGTGCTCTTACAGCCTACCGGGAACATCTCTTCCAAAGGCCTGTGAAACGGAGTTTCTTTGCAGGCCTGATCTGGCTGAAGTAGCACTTCTGCTCTGGGTGTGCTACATTGCCCTAGAGCTGAAAGGCACATCGTGCAGGCTTCTTTCCAAAGGGCGAGTTGGGCCCCACAGCATCTTGCTTCCAGCTCTTTTTGAAGCTAAGAAACAACTCGCTCTGCACAGTGCTCTTACAGCCTTCCGGGAACATCTCTTCCAAAGGCATGTGAAAAGCAGTTTCTTTGCAGGCCTGATCTGGCTTAAGTACGACTTCTGCTCTGGGTGTGGTACATTGCCCTAGAGCTGAAAGGCACAACGTGCAGGCTTCATTCCTAACTGTGAGTTGGGCCCCACAGCATCTTCCTTCCAGCTCTTTTGGAAGCTAAGAAACAACTCGCTCTGCACAGTGCTCTTACAGCCTACCGGGAACATCTCTTCCAAAGGCCTGTGAAACGCAGTTTCTTTGCAGGCCTGATCTGGCTGAAGTAGGACTCCTGCTCTGGGTGTGCTACATTGCCCTAGAGCAGAAAGGCACATCGTGCAGGCTTCTTTCCAAGGGGCGAGTTGGGCCCCACAGCATCTTGCTTGCAGCTCTTTGGGAAGCTAAGAAACAACTCGCTCTGCACAGTGCTCTTACAGCCTACCGGGAACATCTCTTCCAAAGGCCTGTGAAACGCAGTTTCTTTGCAGGCCTGATCTGGCTGAAGTAGCACTTCCGCTCTGGGTGTGCTACATTGCCCTAGAGCTGAAAGGCACATCGTGCAGGCTCCTTTCGAAAGGGCGAGTTGGGCCCCACAGCATCATGCTTCCAGCTCTTTTTGAAGCTAAGAAACAACTCGCTCTGCACAGTGCTCTTTAGCCTACAGGGAACATCTCTTCCAAAGGCCTGTGAAACGCAGTTTCTTTGCAGGCCTCATCTGGCTGAAGTAGGACTTCTGCTCTGGGTGTGCTACATTGCCCTAGAGCTGAAAGGCACAACGTGCCGGCTTCTTTCCAAAGGGCGAGTTTGGCCCCACAGCATCTTGCTTCCAGCTCTTTGGGAAGCTAAGAAACAACTCGCTCTGCACAGTGCTCTTTAGCCTACCGGGAACATCTCTTCCAAAGGCCTGTGAAACGCAGTTTCTTTGCAGGCCTGATCTGGCTGAAGTAGGACTTCTGCTCTGGGTGTGCTACATTGCCCTATAGCTGAAAGGCACAACGTGCAGGCTTCTCTCCTAACTGTGAGTTTGGCCCCACAGCATCTTGCTTCCAGCTCTTTGGGAAGCTAAGAAACAACTCGCTCTGCACAGTGCTCTTACAGCCTACCGGGAACATCTCTTCCAAAGGCCTGTGAAACGCAGTTTCTTTGCAGGCCTGATCTGGCTGAAGTAGGACTTCTGCTCTGGGTGTGCTACATTGCCCTAGAGCTGAAAGGCACAACGTGCAGGCTTCTTTCCAAAGGTCGAGTTGGGCCCCACATAATCTTGCTTCCAGCTCTTTGGGAAGATAAGAAACAACTCGCTCTGCACAGTGCTCTTACAGCCTACCGGGAACATCTCTTCCAAAGGCCTGTGAAACGCAGTTTCTTTGCAGGCCTGATCTGGCTGAAGTAGCACTTCTGCTCTGGGTGTGCTACATTGCCCTAGAGCTGAAAGGCACATCGTGCAGGCTTCTTTCCAAAGGGCGAGTTGGGCCCCACAGCATCTTGCTTCCAGCTCTTTTTGAAGCTAAGAAACAACTCGCTCTGCACAGTGCTCTTACAGCCTACCGGGAACATCTCTTCCAAAGGCATGTGAAAAGCAGTTTCTTTGCAGGCCTGATCTGGCTGAAGTACGACTTCGGCTCTGGGTGTGGTACTTTGCCATAGAGCTGAAAGGCACAACGTGCAGGCTTCTTTCCTAACTGTGAGTTGGGCCCCACAGCATCTTCCTTCCAGCTCTTTTGGAAACTAAGAAACAACTCGCTCTGCACAGTGCTCTTACAGCCTACCGGGAACATCTCTTCCAAAGGCCTGTGAAACGCAGTTTCTTTGCAGGCCTGATCTGGCTGAAGTAGGACTCCTGCTCTGGGTGTGCTACATTGCCCTAGAGCAGAAAGGCACAACGTGCAGGCTTCTTTCCAAGGGGCGAGTTGGGCCCCACAGCATCTTGCTTGCAGCTCTTTGGGAAGCTAAGAAACAAATCGCTCTGCACAGTGCTCTTACAGCCTACCGGGAACATCTCTTCCAAAGGCCTGTGAAACGCAGTTTCTTTGCAGGCCTGATCTCGCTGAAGTAGCACTTCTGCTCTGGGTGTGCTACATTGCCCTAGATCTGAAAGGCACATCGTGCAGGCTTCTTTCGAAAGGGCGAGTTGGGCCCCACAGCATCATGCTTCCAGCTCTTTTTGAGCTAAGAAACAACTCGCTCTTCACAGTGCTCTTTAGCCTACCGGGAACATCTCTTCCAAAGGCCTGTGAAACGCAGTTTCTTTGCAGGCCTGATCTGGCTGAAGTAGGACTTCTGCTCTGGGTGTGCTACATTCCCCTATAGCTGAAAGGCACAACGTGCAGGCTTCTTTCCTAACTGTGAGTTGGGCCCCACAGCATCATGCTTCCAGCTCTTTTTGAAGCTAAGAAACAACTCGCTCTGCAAAGTGCTCTTTAGCCTACCGGGAACATCTCTTCCAAAGGCCTGTGAAACGCAGTTTCTTTGCAGGCCTGATCTGGCTGAAGTAGGACTTCTGCTCTGGGTGTGCTACATTGCCCTAGAGCTGAAAGGCACAACGTGCCGGCTTCTTTCCAAAGGGCGAATTTGGCCCCACAGCATCTTGCTTCCAGCTCTTTGGGAAGCTAAGAAACAACTCGCTCTGCACAGTGCTCTTACAGCCTACCGGGAACATCTCTTCCAAAGGCCTGTGAAATGCAGTTTCTTTGCAGGCCTGATCTGGCTGAAGTAGGACTTCTGCTCTGGGTGTGCTACATTGCCCTAGAGCTGAAAGGCACAACGTGCAGGCTTCTTTCCAAAGTGCGAGTTGGGCCCCACAGCATCTTGCTTCCAGCTCTTTGGGAAGCTAAGAAACAACTCGCTCTTCACAGTGCTCTTACAGCCTACCGGGAACATCTCTTCCAAAGGCCTGTGAAACGCAGTTTCTTTGCAGGCCTGATCTGCCTGAAGTAGGACTTCTGCTCTGGGTGTGCTACATTGCCCTAGAGCTGAAAGGCACAACGTGCAGTCTACTTTCCAAAGGGCGAATTGCGCCCCACAGGATCTTGCTTCCAGCTTTTTGGGAAGCTAAGAAACAACTCCCTCTGCACAGTGCTCTTACAACCTACAGGGAACATCTCTTCCAAAGGCCTGTGAAACGCAGTTTCTTTGCAGGCCTGATCTGGCTGAAGTAGGACTTCTGCTCTGGGTGTGCTACATTGCCCTAGAGCTGAAAGTCACAACGTGCAGGCTCCTTTCCAAACGGCGAGTTGGGCCCCACAGCATCTTGCTTCCAGCTCTTTGGGAAGCTAAGAAACAACTCGCTCTGCACAGTGCTCTTACAGCCTACCGGGAACATCTCTTCCAAAGGCCTGTGAAACGGAGTTTCATTGCAGGCCTGATCTGGCTGAAGTAGCACTTCTGCTCTGGGTGTGCTACATTGCCCTAGAGCTGAAAGGCACATCGTGCAGGCTTCCTTCAAAAGGGCGAGTTGGGCCCCACAGCATCTTGCTTCCAGCTCTTTTTGAAGCTAAGAAACAACTCGCCCTGCACAGTGCTCTTACATCCTACCGGGAACATCTCTTCCAAAGGCATGTGAAAAGCAGTTTCTTTGCAGGCCTGATCTGGCTGAAGTAGGACTTCTGCTCTGGGTGTGGTACATTGCCCTAGAGCTGAAAGGCACAACGTGCAGTCTTCTTTCCTAACTGTGAGTTGGGCCCCACAGCATCTTCCTTCCAGCTCTTTTGGAAGCTAAGAAACTACTCGCTCTGCTCAGTGCTCTTACAGCCTACCGGGAACATCTCTTCCAAAGGCCTGTGAAACGCAGTTTCTTTGCAGGCCTGATCTGGCTGAAGTAGGACTCCTGCTCTGGGTGTGCTACATTGCCCTAGAGCAGAATGGCACAACGTGCAGGCTTCTTTCCAAGGGGCGAGTTGGGCCCCACAGCCTCTTGCTTGCAGCTCTTGGGAAGCTAAGAAACAACTCGCTCTGCACAGTGCTCTTACAGCCTACCGGGAACATCTCTTCCAAAGGCCTGTGAAACGCAGTTTCTTTGCAGGCCTGATCTGGCTGAAGTAGGACTTCTGCTCTGGGTTTGCTACATTGCCCTTGAGCTGAAAGGCACAACGTGCAGGCTTCTTTTCAAAGGGCATGTTGGGCCCCACAGCATCTTGCTTCCAGCTCTTTGGGAAGCTAAGAAACAACTCGCTCTGCACAGTGCTCTTACAGCCTACCGGGAACATCTCTTCCAAAGGCCTGTGAAACGCAGTTTCTTTGCAGGCCTGATCTGGCTGAAGTAGGACTTCTGCTCTGGGTGTGCTACATTGCCCTAGAGCAGAAAGGCACAACGTGCAGGCTTCTTTCCAAAGGGCGAGTTGCGCCCCACAGCATCTTGCTTCCAGCTCTTTGGGAAGCTAAGAAACAACTCGCTCTGCACAGTGCTCTTACATCCTAGTGGGAACATCTCTTCCAAAGGCCTGTGAAACGCAGTTTCTTTGCAGGCCTGATCTGGCTGAAGTAGGACTCCTGCTCTGTGTGTGCTACATTGCCCTAGAGCTGAAAGGCACAACGTGCAGGCTTCTTTCAAAAGGGCGAGTTGGGCCCCACTGCATCTTGCTTCCAGCTCTTTGGGAAGCTAAGAAACAACTCGCTCTGCACAGTGCTCTTACATCCTACCGGGAACATCTCTTCCAAAGGCCTGTGAAAAGCAGTTTCTTTGCAGGCCTGATCTCGCTGAAGTAGATCTTCTGCTCTGGATGTGCTACATTGCCCTAGAGCTGAAAGGCGGAACGTGCAGGCTTCTTTCAAAAGGGCTAGTTGGGCCCCACAGCATCTTGCTTCCAGCTCTTTGGGAAGCTGCGAAACAACTCTCTCTGCACAGTGCTCTTACAGCCTACCGGGAACATCTCTTCCAAAGGCCTGTGAAACGCAGTTTCTTTGCAGGCCTGATCTGGCTGAAGTAGGACTCCTGCTCTGGGTGTGCTACATTGCCCTAGAGCAGAAAGGCACAACGTGCAGTCTTCTTTAAAAAGGGCGAGTTGGGCCCCACAGCATCTTGCCTCCAGCTCTTTGGGAAGCTAAGAATCAACTCGCTCTGCAGAGTGTTCTTACACCCTACCGGGAACATCTCTTCCAAAGGCCTGTGAAACGCAGTTTCTTTGCAGGCCTGATCTGGCTGAAGTAGGACTTCTGCTCTGGGTGTGCTACATTGCCCTAGAGCTGAAAGGCGCAACGTGCAGGCTTCTTTCCAAAGGGCGAGTTGCGCCCCACAGCATCTTGCTTCCAGCTATTTGGGAAGCTAAGAAACAACTCGCTCTGCACGATGCTCTCACAACCTACAGGGAACATCCTTTCCAAAGGCCTGTGAAACGCAGTTTCTTTGCAGGCCTGATCTGGCTGAAGTAGGACTTCTGCTCTGTGTGTGCTACATTGCCCTAGAGCTGAAAGGCACAACGTGCTGGCTCCTTTCCAAAGGGCGAGTTGGGCCCCACAGCATCTTGCTTCCAGCTCTTTGGGAAGCTAAGAAACAACTCGCTCTGCACAGTTCTCTTACAGCCTACCGGGAACATCTCTTCCAAAGGCCTGTGAAACGCAGTCTCTTTGCAGGCCTGATCTGGCTGAAGTAGGACTCCTCCTCTGGGTGTGCTACATTGCCCTAGAGCTTAAAGGCACAACGTGTAGGCTTCTTTCCAAAGGGCGAGTTGTGCCCCACAGCATCTTGCTTCCAGCTCTTTGGGAAGCTAACAAACAGCTCGCTCTGCACACTGATCTTACAGCCTACCGGGAACATCTCTTCCAAAGGCCTGTGAAACGCAGTTTCTTTGCAGGCCTGATCTGGTTGAAGTAGGACTTCTGCTGTGGGTGTGCTACATTGCCCTAGAGCTGAAAGGCACAACGTGCAGGCTTCTTTCCAAAGGGCGAGTTGCGCCCCACAGCATCTTGCTTCCAGCTCTTTGGGAAGCTAAGAAACAACTCGCTCTGCACACTGCTCTTACAGCCTACCGGGAACATCTCTTCCAAAGGCCTGTGAAACGCAGTTTCTTTGCAGGCCTGATCTGGCTGAAGTAGGACTCCTGCTCTGTGTGTGCTACATTGCCCTAGAGCTGAAAGGCACAACGTGCAGGCTTCTTTGCAAAGGGCGAGTTGGGCCCCACAGCATCTTGCTTCCAGCTCTTTGGTAAGCTAAAAAACAACTCGCTCTGCACAGTGCTCTTACATCCTACCGGGAACATCTCTTCCAAAGGCTTGTGAAAAGCAGTTTATTTGCAGGCCTGATCTCGCTGAAGTAGAACTTCTGCTGTGGATGTGCTACATTGCCCTAGAGCTGAAAGGCGGAACGTGCAGGCTTCTTTCCAAAGGGCGAGTTGGGCCCCACAGCATCTTGCTTCCAGCTCTTTGGGAAGCTGAGAAACAACTCTCTCTGCACAGTGCTCTTACAGCCTACCGGGAACATCTCTTCCAAAGGCCTGTGAAACGCAGTTTCTTTGCAGGCCTGATCTGGCTGAAGTAGGACTCCTGCTCTGGGTGTGCTACATTGCCCTAGAGCTGAAAGGCACAATGTGCAGGCTTCTTTCCAAAGTGCGAGTTGGGCCCTTAGCATCTTGCTTCCAGCTCTTTGGGAAGCTAAGAAACAACTCGCTCTGCAGAGTGTTCTTACACCCTACCGGGAACATCTCTTCCAAAGGCCTGTGAAACGCAGTTTCTTTGCAGGCCTGATCTTCCTGAAGTAGGACTTCTGCTCTGGGTGTGCTACATTGCCCTAGAGCTGAAAGGCACAACGTGCAGGCTACTTTCCAAAGGGCGAGTTGCGCCCCACAGCATCTTGCTTCCAGCTTTTTGGGAAGCTAAGAAACAACTCCCTCTGCACAGTGCTCTTACAACCTACAGGGAACATCTCTTCCAAAGGCCTGTGAAACGCAGTTTCTTTGCAGGCCTGATCTGGCTGAAGTAGGACTTCTGCTCTGGGTGTGCTACATTGCCCTAGAGCTGAAAGGCACAACGTGCAGGCTCCTTTCCAAACGGCGAGTTGGGCCCCACAGCATCTTGCTTCCAGCTCTTTGGGAAGCTAAGAAACAACTCGCTCTGCACAGTGCTCTTACAGCCTACCGGGAACATCTCTTCCAAAGGCCTGTGAAACGGAGTTTCATTGCAGGCCTGATCTGGCTGAAGTAGCACTTCTGCTCTGGGTGTGCTACATTGCCCTAGAGCTGAAAGGCACATCGTGCAGGCTTCTTTCAAAAGGGCGAGTTGGGCCCCACAGCATCTTGCTTCCAGCTCTTTTTGAAGCTAAGAAACAACTCGCTCTGCACAGTGCTCTTACATCCTACCGGGAACATCTCTTCCAAAGGCATGTGAAAAGCAGTTTCTTTGCAGGCCTGATCTGGCTGAAGTAGGACTTCTGCTCTGGGTGTGGTACATTGCCCTAGAGCTGAAAGGCACAACGTGCAGTCTTCTTTCCTAACTGTGAGTTGGGCCCCACAGCATCTTCCTTCCAGCTCTTTTGGAAGCTAAGAAACAACTCGCTCTGCACAGTGCTCTTACAGCCTACCGGGAACATCTCTTCCAAAGGCCTGTGAAACGCAGTTTCTTTGCAGGCCTGATCTGGCTGAAGTAGGACTCCTGCTCTGGGTGTGCTACATTGCCCTAGAGCAGAATGGCACAACGTGCAGGCTTCTTTCCAAGGGGCGAGTTGGGCCCCACAGCGTCTTTCTTGCAGCTCTTGGGAAGCTAAGAAACAACTCGCTCTGCACAGTGCTCTTACAGCCTACCGGGAACATCTCTTCCAAAGGCCTGTGAAACGCAGTTTCTTTGCAGGCCTGATCTGGCTGAAGTAGGACTTCTGCTCTGGGTGTGCTACATTGCCCTAGAGCAGAAAGGCACAACGTGCAGGCTTCTTTCCAAAGGGCGAGTTGCGCCCCACAGCATCTTGCTTCCAGCTCTTTGGGAAGCTAAGAAACAACTCGCTCTGCACAGTGCTCTTACAGCCTAGTGGGAACATCTCTTCCAAAGGCCTGTGAAACGCAGTTTCTTTGCAGGCCTGATCTGGCTGAAGTAGGACTCCTGCTCTGTGTGTGCTACATTGCCCTAGAGCTGAAAGGCACAACGTGCAGACTTCTTTCAAAAGGGCGAGTTGGGCCCCACAGCATCTTGCTTCCAGCTCTTTGGGAAGCTAAGAAACAACTCGCTCTGCACAGTGCTCTTACATCCTACCGGGAACATCTCTTCCAAAGGCCTGTGAAAAGCAGTTTCTTTGCAGGCCTGATCTCGCTGAAGTAGAACTTCTGCTCTGGATGTGCTACATTGCCCTAGAGCTGAAAGGCGGAACGTGCAGGCTTCTTTCAAAAGGGCGAGTTGGGCCCCACAGCATCTTGCTTCCAGCTCTTTGGGAAGCTGCGAAACAACTCTCTCTGCACAGTGCTCTTACAGCCTACCGGGAACACCTCTTCCAAAGGCCTGTGAAACGCAGTTTCTTTGCAGGCCTGATCTGGCTGAAGTAGGACGCCTGCTCTGGGTGTGCTACATTGCCCTAGAGCAGAAAGGCACAACATGCAGTCTTCTTTAAAAAGGGCGAGTTGGGCCCCACAGCATCTTGCCTCCAGCTCTTTGGGAAGCTAAGAATCAACTCGCTCTGCAGAGTGTTCTTACACCCTACCGGGAACATCTCTTCCAAAGGCCTGTGAAACGCAGTTTCTTTGCAGGCGTGATCTGGCTGAAGTAGGACTTCTGCTCTGGGTGTGCTACATTGCCCTAGAGCTGAAAGGCACAACGTGCAGGCTTCTTTCCAAAGGGCGAGTTGCGCCCCACAGCATCTTGCTTCCAGCTATTTGGGAAGCTAAGAAACAACTCGCTCTGCACAGTGCTCTCACAACCTACAGGGAACATCTCTTCCAAAGGCCTGTGAAACGCAGTTTCTTTGCAGGCCTGATCTGGCTGAAGTAGGACTTCTGCTCTGGGTGTGCTACATTGCCCTAGAGCTGAAAGGTACAACGTGCTGGCTCCTTTCCAAAGGGCGAGTTGGGCCCCACAGCATCTTGCTTCCAGCTCTTTGGGAAGCTAAGAAACAACTCGCTCTGCACAGTTCTCTTACAGCCTACCGGGAACATCTCTTCCAAAGGCCTGTGAAACGCAGTTTATTTGCAGGCCTGATCTGGCTGAAGTAGGACTTCTGCTCTGGGTGTGCTACATTGCCCTATAGCTGAAAGGCACAACGTGCAGGCTTCTTTCCTAACTGTGAGTTGGGCCCCACAGCATCTTGCTTCCAGCTCTTTGGGAAGCTAAGAAACAACTCGCTCTGCACAGTGCTCTTACAGCCTACCGGGAATATCTCTTCCAAAGGCCTGTGAAACGCAGTTTCTTTGCAGGCCTGATCTGGCTGAAGTAGGACTTCTGCTCTGGGTGTGCTACATTGCCCTGGAGCTGAAAGGCACAACGTGCAGGCTTCTTTTCAAAAGGCGTGTTGGGCATCACAGCATCTTGCTTCCAGCACTTTGGAAAGCTAAGAAATAACTCGCTCTGCACAGTGCGCTTACAGCCTACCGGGAACATCTCTTCCAAAGGCCTGTGAAACGCAGTTTCTTTGCAGGCCTGATGTGGCTGAAGTAGGACTTCTGCTCTGGGTGTGCTACATTGCCCTAGAGCTGAAAGGCACAACGTGCCGGCTTCTTTCCAAAGGGCGAGTTTGGCCCCACAGCATCTTGCTTCCAGCTCTTTGGGAAGCTAAGAAACAACTCGCTCTGCACAGTGCTCTTACAGCCTACCGGGAACATCTCTTCCAAAGGCCTGTGAAATGCAGTTTCTTCGCAGGCCTGATCTGGCTGAAGTAGGACTTCTGCTCTGGGTGTGCTACATTGCCCTAGAGCTGAAAGGCACAACGTGCAGGCTTCTTTCCTGACTGTGAGTTGGGCCCCACAGCATCTTCCTTCCAGCTCTTTTGGAAGCTAAGAAACAACTCGCTCTGCACAGTGCTCTTACAGCCTACCGGGAACATCTCTTCCAAAGGCCTGTGAAACGCAGTTTCTTTGCAGGCCTGATCTGGCTGAAGTAGGACTCCTGCTCTGGGTGTGCTACATTGCCCTAGAGCAGAAAGGCACATCGTGCAGGCTTCTTTCAAAGGGGCGAGTTGGGCCCCACAGCATCTTGCTTGCAGCTCTTTGGGAAGCTAAGAAACAACTGGCTCTGCACAGTGCTCTTACAGCCTACCGGGAACATCTCTTCCAAAGGCCTGTGAAACGCAGTTTCTTTGCAGGCCTGATCTGGCTGAAGTAGGACTCCTGCTCTGTGTGTGCTACATTGCCCTAGAGCTGAAAGGCACAACGTGCAGGCTTCTTTCAAAAGGGCGAGTTGGGCCCCACTGCATCTTGCTTCCAGCTCTTTGGGAAGCTAAGAAACAACTCGCTCTGCACAGTGCTCTTACATCCTACCGGGAACATCTCTTCCAAAGGCCTGTGAAAAGCAGTTTCTTTGCAGGCCTGATCTCGCTGAAGTAGAACTTCTGCTCTGGATGTGCTACATTGCCCTAGAGCTGAAAGGCGGAACGTGCAGGCTTCTTTCAAAAGGGCTAGTTGGGCCCCACAGCATCTTGCTTCCAGCTCTTTGGGAAGCTGCGAAACAACTCTCTCTGCACAGTGCTCTTACAGCCTACCGGGAACATCTCTTCCAAAGGCCTGTGAAACGCAGTTTCTTTGCAGGCCTGATCTGGCTGAAGTAGGACTCCTGCTCTGGGTGTGCTACATTGCCCTAGATCAGAAAGGCACAACGTGCAGGCTTCTTTAAAAAGGGCGAGTTGGGCCCCAAAGCATGTTGCTTCCAGCTCTTTGGGAAGCTAAGAATCAACTCGCTCTGCAGAGTGCTCTTACACCCTACCGGGAACATCTCTTCCAAAGGCCTGTGAAACGCAGTTTCTTTGCAGGCCTGATCTGGCTGAAGTAGGACTTCTGCTCTGGGTGTGCTACATTGCCCTAGAGCTGAAAGGCGCAACGTGCAGGCTTCTTTCCAAAGGGCGAGTTGCGCCCCACAGCATCTTGCTTCCAGCTATTTGGGAAGCTAAGAAACAACTCGCTCTGCACAGTGCTCTCACAACCTACAGGGAACATCTCTTCCAAAGGCCTGTGAAACGCAGTTTCTTTGCAGGCCTGATCTGGCTGAAGTAGGACTTCTGCTCTGTGTGTGCTACATTGCCCTAGAGCTGAAAGGCACAACGTGCTGGCTCCTTTCCAAAGGGCGAGTTGGGCCCCACAGCATCTTGCTTCCAGCTCTTTGGGAAGCTAAGAAACAACTCGCTCTGCACAGTTCTCTTACAGCCTACCGGGAACATCTCTTCCAAAGGCCTGTGAAACGCAGTTTCTTTGCAGGCCTGATCTGGCTGAAGTAGGACTCCTCCTCTGGGTGTGCTACATTGCTCTAGAGCTGAAAGGCACAACGTGCAGGCTTCTTTCCAAAGGGCGAGTTGTGCCCCACAGCATCTTGCTTCCAGCTCTTTGGGAAGCTAACAAACAGCTCGCTCTGCACACTGATCTTACAGCCTACCGGGAACATCTCTTCCAAAGGCCTGTGAAACGCAGTTTCTTTGCAGGCCTGATCTGGTTGAAGTAGGACTTCTGCTGTGGGTGTGCTACATTGCCCTAGAGCTGAAAGGCACAACGTGCAGGCTTCTTTCCAAAGGGCGAGTTGCGCCCCACAGCATCTTGCTTCCAGCTCTTTGGGAAGCTAAGAAACAACTCGCTCTGCACACTGCTCTTACAGCCTACCGGGAACATCTCTTCCAAAGGCCTGTGAAACGCAGTTTCTTTGCAGGCCTGATCTGGCTGAAGTAGGACTCCTGCTCTGTGTGTGCTACATTGCCCTAGAGCTGAAAGGCACAACGTGCAGGCTTCTTTGCAAAGGGCGAGTTGGGCCCCACAGCATCTTGCTTCCAGCTCTTTGGGAAGCTAAAAAACAACTCGCTCTGCACAGTGCTCTTACATCCTACCGGGAACATCTCTTCCAAAGGCTTGTGAAAAGCAGTTTATTTGCAGGCCTGATCTCGCTGAAGTAGAACTTCTGCTGTGGATGTGCTACATTGCCCTAGAGCTGAAAGGCGGAACGTGCAGGCTTCTTTCCAAAGGGCGAGTTGGGCCCCACAGCATCTTGCTTCCAGCTCTTTGGGAAGCTGAGAAACAACTCTCTCTGCACAGTGCTCTTACAGCCTACCGGGAACATCTCTTCCAAAGGCCTGTGAAACGCAGTTTCTTTGCAGGCCTGATCTGGCTGAAGTAGGACTCCTGCTCTGGGTGTGCTACATTGCCCTAGAGCTGAAAGGCACAATGTGCAGGCTTCTTTCCAAAGTGCGAGTTGGGCCCCACAGCATCTTGCTTCCAGCTCTTTGGGAAGCTGCGAAACAACTCTCTCTGCACAGTGCTCTTACAGCCTACCGGGAACACCTCTTCCAAAGGCCTGTGAAACGCAGTTTCTTTGCAGGCCTGATCTGGCTGAAGTAGGACTCCTGCTCTGGGTGTACTACATTGCCCTAGAGCAGAAAGGCACAACATGCAGTCTTCTTTAAAAAGGGCGAGTTGGGCCCCACAGCATCTTGCCTCCAGCTCTTTGGGAAGCTAAGAATCAACTCGCTCTGCAGAGTGTTCTTACACCCTACCGGGAACATCTCTTCCAAAGGCCTGTGAAACGCAGTTTCTTTGCAGGCGTGATCTGGCTGAAGTAGGACTTCTGCTCTGGGTGTGCTACATTGCCCTAGAGCTGAAAGGCACAACGTGCAGGCTTCTTTCCAAAGGGCGAGTTGCGCCCCACAGCATCTTGCTTCCAGCTATTTGGGAAGCTAAGAAACAACTCGCTCTGCACAGTGCTCTCACAACCTACAGGGAACATCTCTTCCAAAGGCCTGTGAAACGCAGTTTCTTTGCAGGCCTGATCTGGCTGAAGTAGGACTTCTGCTCTGGGTGTGCTACATTGCCCTAGAGCTGAAAGGTACAACGTGCTGGCTCCTTTCCAAAGGGCGAGTTGGGCCCCACAGCATCTTGCTTCCAGCTCTTTGGGAAGCAAAGAAACAACTCGCTCTGCACAGTTCTCTTACAGCCTACCGGGAACATCTCTTCCAAAGGCCTGTGAAACGGAGTTTCTTTGCAGGCCTGATCTGGCTGAAGTAGCACTTCTGCTCTGGGTGTGCTACATTGCCCTAGTGCTGAAAGGCACATCGTGCAGGCTTCTTTCAAAAGGGCGAGTTGGGCCCCACAGCATCTTGCTTCCAGCTCTTTTTGAAGCTAACAAACAACTCGCTCTGCACAGTGCTCTTACAGCCTACCGGGAACATCTCTTCCAAAGGCCTGTGAAACGCAGTTTATTTGCAGGCCTCATCTGGCTGAAGTAGGACTTCTGCTCTGGGTGTGCTACATTGCCCTAGAGCTGAAAGGCACAACGTGCCGGCTTCTTTCCAAAGGGCGAGTTTGGCCCCACAGCATCTTGCTTCCAGCTCTTTGGGAAGCTAAGAAACAACTCGCTCTGCACAGTGCTCCTACAGCCTACCGGGAACATCTCTTCCAAAGGCCTGTGAAACGCAGTTTCTTTGCAGGCCTCATCTGGCTGAAGTAGGACTTCTGCTCTGGGTGTGCTACATTGCCCTAGAGCTGAAAGGCACAACGTGCCGGCTTCTTTCCAAAGGGCGAGTTTGGCCCCACAGCATCTTGCTTCCAGCTCTTTGGGAAGCTAAGAAACAACTCGCTCTGCACAGTGCTCCTACAGCCTACCGGGAACATCTCTTCCAAAGGCCTGTGAAACGCAGTTTCTTTGCAGGACTGATCTGGCTGAAGTAGGACTTCTGCTCTCGGTGTGCTACATTGCCCTAGAGCTGAAAGGCACAACATGCAGGCTTCTTTCCAAAGTGCGAGTTGGGCCCCACAGCATCTTGCTTCCAGCTCTTTGGGATGCTAAGAAACAGCTCGCTCTTCACAGTGCTCTTACAGCCTACCGGGAACATCTCTTCCAAAGGCCTGTGAAACGCAGTTTCTTTGCAGGCCTGATCTGGCGGAAGTAGCACTTCTGCTCTGGGTGTGCTACATTGCCCTAGAGCTGAAAGGCACATCGTGCAGTCTTCTTTCGAAAGGGCGAGTTGGGCCCCACAGCATCATGGTTCCAGCTCTTTTTGAAGCTAAGAAACAACTCGCTCTGCAAAGTGCTCTTTAGCCTCCCGGGAACATCTGTTCCAAAGGCCTGTGAAACGCAGTTTCTTTGCAGGCCTGATCTGGCTGAAGTAGGACTTCTGCTCTGGTTGTGCTACTTTGCCCTATAGCAGAAAGGTACAACGTGCAGGCTTCTTTCCTAACTGTGAGTTGGGCCCCAAAGCATCTTGCTTCCAGCTATTTGGGAAGCTAAGAAACAACTCGCTCTGCACAGTGCTCTTACAGCCTACCGGGAACATCTCTTCCAAAGGCCTGTGAAACGCAGTTTCTTTGCAGGCCTGATCTGGCTGAAGTAGGACTCCTGCTCTGGGTGTGCTACATTGCTCTAGAGCTGAAAGGCACAACGTGCAGGCTTCTTTCCAAAGGGCGAGTTGTGCCCCACAGCATCTTGCTTCCAGCTCTTTGGGATGCTAAGAAACAGCTCGCTCTGCACAGTGATCTTACAGCCTACCGGGAACATCTCTTCCAAAGGCCTGTGAAACGCAGTTTCTTTGCAGGCCGGATCTAGCGGAAGTAGCACTTCTGCTCTGGGTGTGCTACATTGCCCTAGAGCTGAAAGGCACATCGTGCAGTCTTCTTTCCAAAGGGCGAGTTGGGCCCCACAGCTCTTGCTTCCAGCTCTTTGGGAAGCTGAGAAACAACTCTCTCTGCACAGTGCTCTTACAGCCTACCGGGAACATCTCTTCCAAAGGCCTGTGAAACGCAGTTTCTTTGCAGGCCTGATCTGGCTGAAGTAGGACTCCTGCTCTGGGTGTGCTACATTGCCCTAGAGCAGAAAGGCACAACATGCAGTCTTCTTTAAAAAGGGCGAGTTGGGCCCCACAGCATCTTGCCTCCAGCTCTTTGGGAAGCTAAGAATCAACTCGCTCTGCAGAGTGTTCTTACACCCTACCGGGAACATCTCTTCCAAAGGCCTGTGAAACGCAGTTTCTTTGCAGGCGTGATCTGGCTGAAGTAGGACTTCTGCTCTGGGTGTGCTACATTGCCCTAGAGCTGAAAGGCACAACGTGCAGGCTTCTTTCCAAAGGGCGAGTTGCGCCCCACAGCATCTTGCTTCCAGCTATTTGGGAAGCTAAGAAACAACTCGCTCTGCACAGTGCTCTCACAACCTACAGGGAACATCTCTTCCAAAGGCCTGTGAAACGCAGTTTCTTTGCAGGCCTGATCTGGCTGAAGTAGGACTTCTGCTCTGGGTGTGCTACATTGCCCTAGAGCTGAAAGGCACAACGTGCTGGCTCCTTTCCAAAGGGCGAGTTGGGCCCCACAGCATCTTGCTTCCAGCTCTTTGGGAAGCTAAGAAACAACTCGCTCTGCACAGTTCTCTTACAGCCTACCGGGAACATCTCTTCCAAAGGCCTGTGAAACGGAGTTTCTTCGCAGGCCTGATCTGGCTGAAGTAGCACTTCTGCTCTGGGTGTGCTACATTGCCCTAGAGCTGAAAGGCACATCGTGCAGGCTTCTTTCAAAAGGGCGAGTTGGGCCCCACAGCATCTTGCTTCCAGCTCTTTTTGAAGCTAACAAACAACTCGCTCTGCACAGTGCTCTTACAGCCTACCGGGAACATCTCTTCCAAAGGCCTGTGAAACGCAGTTTATTTGCAGGCCTGATCTGGCTGAAGTAGGACTTCTGCTCTGGGTGTGCTACATTGCCCTATAGCTGAAAGGCACAACGTGCAGGCTTCTTTCCTAACTGTGAGTTGGGCCCCACAGCATCTTGCTTCCAGCTCTTTGGGAAGCTAAGAAACAACTCGCTCTGCACAGTGCTCTTACAGCCTACCGGGAACATCTCTTCCAAAGGCCTGTGAAACGCAGTTTCTTTGCAGGCCTGATCTGGCTGAAGTAGGACTTCTGCTCTGGGTGTGCTAGATTGCCCTGGAGCTGAAAGGCACAACGTGCAGGCTTCTTTTCAAAAGGCGTGTTGGGCATCACAGCATCTTGCTTCCAGCACTTTGGAAAGCTAAGAAACAACTCGCTCTGCACAGTGCTCTTACAGCCTACCGGTAACATCTCTTCCAAAGGCCTGTGAAACGCAGTTTCTTTGCAGGCCTGATGTGGCTGAAGTAGGACTTCTGCTCTGGGTGTGCTACATTGCCCTAGAGCTGAAAGGCACAACGTGCCGGCTTCTTTCCAAAGGGCGAGTTTGGCCCCACAGCATCTTGCTTCCAGCTCTTTGGGAAGCTGAGAAACAACTCGCTCTGCACAGTGCTCTTACAGCCTACCGGGAACATCTCTTCCAAAGGCCTGTGAAATGCAGTTTCTTCGCAGGCTTGATCTGGCTGAAGTAGGACTTCTGCTCTGGGTGTGCTACATTGCCCTAGAGCTGAAAGGCACAACGTGCAGGCTTCTTTCCTGACTGTGAGTTGGGCCCCACAGCATCTTGCTTCCAGCTATTTGGGAAGCTAAGAAACAACTCGCTCTGCACAGTGCTCTTACAGCCTACCGGGAACATCTCTTCCAAAGGCCTGTGAAACGCAGTTTCTTTGCAGGCCTGATCTGGCTGAAGTGGGACTCCTGCTCTGTGTGTGCTACATTGCCCTAGAGCTGAAAGGCACAACGTGCAGGCTTCTTTCCAAAGGGCGAGTTGGGCCCCACAGCATCTTGCTTCCAGCTCTTTGGGAAGCTAAGAAACAACTCGATCTGCACAGTTCTCTTACATCCTACCGGGAACATCTCTTCCAAAGGCCTGTGAAAAGCAGTTTATTTGCAGGCCTGATCTCGCTGAAGTAGAACTTCTGCTCTGGATGTGCTACATTGCCCTAGAGCTGAAAGGCGGAACGTGCAGGCTTCTTTCCAAAGGGCGAGTTGGGCCCCACAGCATCTTGCTTCCAGCTCTTTGGGAAGCTGAGAAACAACTCTCTCTGCACAGTGCTCTTACAGCCTACCGGGAACATCTCTTCCAAAGGCCTGTGAAACGCAGTTTCTTTGCAGGCCTGATCTGGCTGAAGTAGGACTTCTGCTCTGGGTGTGCTACAATGCCCTAGAGCTGAAAGGCACAAAGTGTAGGCTCCTTTCCAAACGGCGAGTTGGGCCCCACAGCATCTTGCTTCCAGCTCTTTGGGAAGCTAAGAAACAACTCGCTCTGCACAGTGCTCTTACAGCCTACCGGGAACATCTCTTCCAAAGGCCTGTGAAACGGAGTTTCTTTGCAGGCCTGATCTGGCTGACGTAGCACTTCTGCTCTGGGTGTGCTACATTGCCCTAGAGCTGAAAGGCACATCGTGCAGGCTTCTTTCAAAAGGGCGAGTTGGGCCCCACAGCATCTTGCTTCCAGCTCTTTTTGAAGCTAAGAAACAACTCGCTCTGCACAGTGCTCTTACAGCCTTCCGGGAACATCTCTTCCAAAGGCATGTGAAAAGCAGTTTCTTTGCAGGCCTGATCTGGCTTAAGTACGACTTCTGCTCTGGGTGTGGTACATTGCCCTAGAGCTGAAAGGCACAACGTGCAGGCTTCATTCCTAACTGTGAGTTGGGCCCCACAGCATCTTCCTTCCAGCTCTTTTGGAAGCTAAGAAACAACTCGCTCTGCACAGTGCTCTTACAGCCTACCGGGAACATCTCTTCCAAAGGCCTGTGAAACGCAGTTTCTTTGCAGGCCTGATCTGGCTGAAGTAGGACTCCTGCTCTGGGTGTGCTACATTGCCCTAGAGCAGAAAGGCACATCGTGCAGGCTTCTTTCAAAGGGGCGAGTTGGGCCCCACAGCATCTTGCTTGCAGCTCTTTGGGAAGCTAAGAATCAACTGGCTCTGCACAGTGCTCTTACAGCCTACCGGGAACATCTCTTCCAAAGGCCTGTGAAACGCAGTTTCTTTGCAGGCCTGATCTGGCTGAAGTAGCACTTCCGCTCTGGGTGTGCTACATTGCCCTAGAGCTGAAAGGCACATCGTGCAGGCTCCTTTCGAAAGGGCGAGTTGGGCCCCACAGCATCATGCTTCCAGCTCTTTTTGAAGCTAAGAAACAACTCGCTCTGCACAGTGCTCTTTAGCCTACCGGGAACATGTCTTCCAAAGGCCTGTGAAACGCAGTTTCTTTGCAGGCCTCATCTGGCTGAAGTAGGACTTCTGCTCTGGGTGTGCTACATTGCCCTAGAGCTGAAAGGCACAACGTGCCGGCTACTTTCCAAAGGGCGAGTTTGGCCCCACAGCATCTTGCTTCTAGCTCTTTGGGAAGCTAAGAAACAACTCGCTCTGCACAGTGCTCTTACAGCCTACCGGGAACATCTCTTCCAAAGGCCTGTGAAATGCAGTTTCTTTGCAGGCCTGATCTGTCTGAAGTAGGACTTCTGCTCTGGGTGTGCTACATTGCCCTAGAGCTGAAAGGCACAACGTGCAGGCTTCTTTCCAAAGTGCGAGTTGGGCCCCAAAGCATCTTGCTTCCAGCTATTTGGGAAGCTAAGAAACAACTCGCTCTTCACAGTGCTCTTACAGCCTACCGGGAACATCTCTTCCAAAGGCCTGTGAAACGCAGTTTCTTTGCAGGCCTGATCTGGCGGAAGTAGCACTTCTGCTCTGGGTGTGCTACATTGCCCTAGAGCTGAAAGGCACATCGTGCAGTCTTCTTTCGAAAGGGCGAGTTGGGCCCCACAGCATCATGGTTCCAGCTCTTTTTGAAGCTAAGAAACAACTCGCTCTGTACAGTGCTCTTTAGCCTACCGGGAACATCTCTTCCAAAGGCCTGTGAAACGCAGTTTCTGTGCAGGCCTGATCTGGCTGAAGTAGGACCTCTGCTCTGGGTGTGCTACATTGCCCTATAGCTGAAAGGCACAACGTGCAGGCTTCTTTCCTAACTGTGAGTTGGGCCCCACAGCATCTTGCTTCCAGCTATTTGGGAAGCTAAGAAACAACTCGCTCTGCACAGTGCTCTTACAGCCTACCGGGAACATCTCTTCCAAAGGCCTGTGAAACGCAGTTTCTTTGCAGGCCTGATCTGGCTGAAGTAGGACTCCTGCTCTGGGTGTGCTACATTGCCCTAGAGCAGAAAGGCACAACGTGCAGTCTTCTTTAAAAAGGGCGAGTTGGGCCCCAGAGCATCTTGCTTCCATCTCTTTGGGAAGCTATGAAACAACTCGCTCTGCAGAGTGTTCTTACACCCTACCGGGAACATCTCTTCCAAAGGCCTGTTAAACGCAGTTTCTTTGCAGGCCTGATCTGGCTGAAGTAGGACTTCTGCTCTGGGTGTGCTACATTGCCCTAGAGCTGAAAGGCACAACGTGCAGGCTTCTTTCCAAAGGGCGAGTTGCGCCCCACAGCATCTTGCTTCCAGCTCTTTGGGAAGGTAAGAAACAACTCGCTCTGCACACTGCTCTTACATCCTACCGGGAACATCTCTTCCAAAGGCCTGTGAAACGCAGTTTCTTTGCAGGCCTGATCTGGCTGAAGTAGGACTCCTGCTCTGTGTGTGCTACATTGCCCTAGAGCTGAAAGGCACAACGTGCAGGCTTCTTTCAAAAGGGCGAGTTGGGCCCCACAGCATCTTGCTTCCAGCTCTTTGGGAAGCTAAGAAACAACTCGCTCTGCACAGTGCTCTTACAGCCTACCGGGAACATCTCTTCCAAAGGTCTGTGAAACGCAGTTTCTTTGCAGGCCTGATCTGGCTGAAGTAGGACTCCTGCTGTGGGTGTGCTACATTGCCCTAGAGCAGAAAGGCACAACGTGCAGGCTTCTTTCCAAGGGGCGAGTTGGGCCAGACAGCATCTTGCTTTCAGCTCTTTGGGAAGCTAAGAAACAACTCGCTCTGCACAGTGCTCTTACAGCCTATCGGGAACATCTCTTCCAAAGGCCTGTGAAACGCAGTTTCTTTGCAGGCCTGATCTGGCTGAAGTAGCACTTCTGCTCTGGGTGTGCTACATTGCCCTAGAGCTGAAAGGCACATCGTGCAGGCTCCTTTCGAAAGGGCGAGTTGGGCCCCACAGCATCATGCTTCCAGCTCTTTTTGAAGCTAAGAAACAACTCGCTCTGCACAGTGCTCTTTAGCCTACAGGGAACATCTCTTCCAAAGGCCTGTGAAACGCAGTTTCTTTGCAGGCCTCATCTGGCTGAAGTAGGACTTCTGCTCTGGGTGTGCTACATTGCCCTAGAGCTGAAAGGCACAACGTGCCGGCTTCTTTCCAAAGGGCGAGTTTGGCCCCACAGCATCTTGCTTCCAGCTCTTTGGGAAGCTAAGAAACAACTCGCTCTGCACAGTGCTCTTACAGCCTACCGGGAACATCTCTTCCAAAGGCCTGTGAAATGCAGTTTCTTTGCAGGCCTGATCTGGCTGAAGTAGGACTTCTGCTCTGGGTGTGCTACATTGCCCTAGAGCTGAAAGGCACAACGTGCAGGCTTCTTTCCAAAGTGCGAGTTGGGCCCCACAGCATCTTGCTTCCAGCTCTTTGGGATGCTAAGAAACAGCTCGCTCTTCACAGTGCTCTTACAGCCTACCGGGAACATCTCTTCCAAAGGCCTGTGAAACGCAGTTTCTTTGCAGGCCTGATCTGGTGGAAGTAGCACTTCTGCTCTGGGTGTGCTACATTGCCCTAGAGCTGAAAGGCACATCGTGCAGTCTTCTTTCGAAAGGGCGAGTTGGGCCCCACAGCATCATGGTTCCAGCTCTTTTTGAAGCTAAGAAACAACTCGCTCTGCAAAGTGCTCTTTAGCCTCCCGGGAACATCTGTTCCAAATGCCTGTGAAACGCAGTTTCTTTGCAGGCCTGATCTGGCTGAAGTAGGACTTCTGCTCTGGTTGTGCTACATTGCCCTATAGCAGAAAGGCACAACGTGCAGGCTTCTTTCCTAACTGTGAGTTGGGCCCCAAAGCATCTTGCTTCCAGCTATTTGGGAAGCTAAGAAACAACTCGCTCTGCACAGTGCTCTTACAGCCTACCGGGAACATCTCTTCCAAAGGCCTGTGAAACGCAGTTTCTTTGCAGGCCTGATCTGGCTGAAGTAGGACTCCTGCTCTGGGTGTGCTACATTGCTCTAGAGCTGAAAGGCACAACGTGCAGGCTTCTTTCCAAAGGGCGAGTTGTGCCCCACAGCATCTTGCTTCCAGCTCTTTGGGAAGCTAACAAACAGCTCGCTCTGCACAGTGATCTTACAGCCTACCGGGAACATCTCTTCCAAAGGCCTGTGAAACGCAGTTTCTTTGCAGGCCGGATCTAGCGGAAGTAGCACTTCTGCTCTGGGTGTGCTACATTGCCCTAGAGCTGAAAGGCACATCGTGCAGTCTTCTTTCGAAAGGGCGAGTTGGGCCCCACAGCATCATGGTTCCAGTTCTTTTTGAAGCTAAGAAACAACTCGCTCTGCACAGTGCTCTTTAGCCTACCGGGAACATCTCTTCCAAAGGCCTGTGAAACGCAGTTTCTTTGCAGGCCTGATCTGGCTGAAGTAGGACTTCTGCTCTGGTTGTGCTACATTGCCCTATAGCAGAAAGGCACAACGTGCAGGCTTCTTTCCTAACTGTGAGTTGGGCCCCAAAGCATCTTGCTTCCAGCTGTTTGGGAAGCTAAGAAACAACTCGCTCTGCACAGTGCTCTTACAGCCTACCGGGAACATCTCTTCCAAAGGCCTGTGAAACGCAGTTTCTTTGCAGGCCTGATCTGGCTGAAGTAGGACTTCTGCTCTGGGTGTGCTACATTGCCCTAGAGCTGAAAGGCACAACGTGCAGGCTTCTTTCCAAAGGGCAAGTTGCGCCCCACAGCATCTTGCTTCCAGCTCTTTGGGAAGGTAAGAAACAACTCGCTCTGCACACTGCTCTTACATCCTACCGGGAACATCTCTTCCAAAGGCCTGTGAAACGCAGTTTCTTTGCAGGCCTGATCTGGCTGAAGTAGGACTCCTGCTCTGTGTGTGCTACATTGCCCTAGAGCTGAAAGGCACAACGTGCAGGCTTCTTTCAAAAGGGCGAGTTGGGCCCCACAGCATCTTGCTTCCAGCTCTTTGGGTAGCTAAGAAACAACTCGCTCTGCACAGTGCTCTTACATCCTACCGGGAACATCTCTTCCAAAGGCCTGTGAAAAGCAGTTTATTTGCAGGCCTGATCTCGCTGCAGTAGAACTTCTGCTCTGGATGTGCTACATTGCCCTAGAGCTGAAAGGCGGAACGTGCAGGCTTCTTTCCAAAGGGCGAGTTGGGCCCCACAGCATCTTGCTTCCAGCTCTTTGGGAAGCTGAGAAACAACTCTCTCTGCACAGTGCTCTTACAGCCTACCGGGAACATCTCTTCCAAAGGCCTGTGAAATGCAGTTTCTTTGCAGGCCTGATCTGGCTGAAGTAGGACTTCTGCTCTGGGTGTGCTACATTGCCCTAGAGCTGAAAGGCACATCGTGCAGTCTTCTTTCGAAAGGGCGAGTTGGGCCCCACAGCATCATGGTTCCAGCTCTTTTTGAAGCTAAGAAACAACTCGCTCTGCACAGTGCTCTTTAGCCTCCCGGGAACATCTGTTCCAAAGGCCTGTGAAACGCAGTTTCTTTGCAGGCCTGATCTGGCTGAAGTAGGACTCCTGCTCTGGGTGTGCTACGTTGCCCTAGAGGTGAAAGGCACAACGTGCAGGCTTCTTTCCAAAGGGCGAGTTGTGCCCCACAGCATCTTGCTTCCAGCTCTTTGGGAAGCTAACAAACAGCTCGCTCTGCACAGTGATCTTACAGCCTACCGGGAACATCTCTTCCAAAGGCCTGTGAAACGCAGTTTCTTTGCAGGCCTGATCTGGCTGAAGTAGGACTTCTGCTCTGGGTGTGCTACATTGCCCTAGAGCTGAAAGGCACAACGTGCAGGCTTCTTTCCAAAGGGCGAGTTGCGCCCCACAGCATCTTGCTTCCAGCTCTTTGGGAAGGTAAGAAACAACTCGCTCTGCACACTGCTCTTACATCCTACCGGGAACATCTCTTCCAAAGGCCTGTGAAACGCAGTTTCTTTGCAGGCCTGATCTGGCTGAAGTAGGACTCCTGCTCTGTGTGTGCTACATTGCCCTAGAGCTGAAAGGCACAACGTGCAGGCTTCTTTCAAAAGGGCGAGTTGGGCCCCACAGCATCTTGCTTCCAGCTCTTTGGGAAGCTAAGAAACAACTCGCTCTGCACAGTGCTCTTACATCCTACCGGGAACATCTCTTCCAAAGGCCTGTGAAAAGCAGTTTATTTGCAGGCCTGATCTCGCTGAAGTAGAACTTCTGCTCTGGATGTGCTACATTGCCCTAGAGCTGAAAGGCGGAACGTGCAGGCTTCTTTCCAAAGGGCGAGTTGGGCCCCACAGCATCTTGCTTCCAGCTCTTTGGGAAGCTGAGAAACAACTCTCTCTGCACAGTGCTCTTACAGCCTACCGGGAACATCTCTTCCAAAGGCCTGTGAAACGCAGTTTCTTTGCAGGCCTGATCTGGCTGAAGTAGCACTTCTGCTCTGGGTGTGCTACATTGCCCTAGAGCTGAAAGGCACATCGTGCAGGCTCCTTTCGAAAGGGCGAGTTGGGCCCCACAGCATCATGCTTCCAGCTCTTTTTGAAGCTAAGAAACAACTCGCTCTGCACAGTGCTCTTTAGCCTACAGGGAACATCTCTTCCAAAGGCCTGTGAAACGCAGTTTCTTTCAGGCCTGATCTGGCTGAAGTAGGACTTCTGCTCTGAGCGTGCTACATTGCCCTATACCTGAAAGGCACAACGTGCAGGCTTCTTTCCTAACTGTGAGTTGGGCCCCACAGCATCTTGCTTCCAGCTCTTTGGGAAGCTAAGAAACAACTCGCTCTGCGCAGTGCTCTTACAGCCTACCGGGAACATCTCTTCCAAAGGCCTGTGAAACGCAGTTTCTTTGCAGGCCTGATCTGGCTGAAGTAGGACTTCTGCTCTGGGTGTGCTACATTGCCCTAGAGCTGAAAGGCACAACGTGCAGGCTCCTTTCCAAAGGGCGAGTTGGGCCCTACAGCATCTTGCTTCCAGCTCTTTGGGAAGCTAAGAAACAACTGGCTCTGCACAGTGCTCTTACAGCCTACCGGGAACATCTCTTCCAAAGGCCTGTGAAACGGAGTTTCTTTGCAGGGCTGATCTGGCTGAAGTAGCACTTCTGCTCTGGGTGTGCTACATTGCCCTAGAGCTGAAAGGCACAACGTGCAGGCTTCATTGCTAACTGTGAGTTGGGCCCCACAGCATCTTCCTTCCAGCTCTTTTGGAAGCTAAGAAACAACTCGCTCTGCACATTGCTCTTACAGCCTACCGGGAACATCTCTTCCAAAGGCCTGTGAAACGCAGTTTCTTTGCAGGCCTGATCTGGCTGAAGTAGGACTCCTGCTCTGGGTGTGCTACATTGCCCTAGAGCAGAAAGGCACAACGTGCAGGCTTCTTTCCAAAGGGCGAGTTGCACCAGACAGCATCTTGCTTCCAGCTATTTGGGAAGCTAAGAAACAACTCGCTCTGCACAGTGCTCTCAGAACCTACAGGGAACATCTCTTCCAAAGGCCTGTGAAACGCAGTTTCTTTGCAGGCCTGATCTGGCTGAAGTAGGACTTCTGCTCTGGGTGTGCTACATTGCCCTAGAGCTGAAAGGCACAACGTGCAGGCTTCTTTTCAAAGGGCGAGTTGCGCCCCACAGCATCTTGCTTCCAGCTCTTTGGGAAGGTAAGAAACAACTCGCTCTGCACACTGCTCTTACAGCCTACCGGGAACGTCTCTTCCAAAGGCCTGTGAAACGCAGTTTCTTTGCAGGCCTGATCTGGCTGAAGTAGGACTCCTGCTCTGTGTGTGCTACATTGCCCTAGAGCTGAAAGGCACAACGTGCAGGCTTCTTTCAAAAGGGCGAGTTGGGCCCCACAGCATCTTGCTTCCAGCTCTTTGGGAAGCTAAGAAACAACTCGCTCTGCACAGTGCTCTTACATCCTACCGGGAACATCTCTACCAAAGGCCTGTGAAAAGCAGTTTATTTGCAGGCCTGATCTCGCTGCAGTAGAACTTCTGCTCTGGATGTGCTACATTGCCCTAGAGCTGAAAGGCGGAACGTGCAGGCTTCTTTCCAAAGGGCGAGTTGGGCCCCACAGCATCTTGCTTCCAGCTCTTTGGGAAGCTGAGAAACAACTCTCTCTGCACAGTGCTCTTACAGCCTACCGGGAACATCTCTTCCAAAGGCCTGTGAAACGCAGTTTCTTTGCAGGCCTGATCTGGCTGAAGTAGCACTTCTGCTCTGGGTGTGCTACATTGCCCTAGAGCTGAAAGGCACATCGTGCAGGCTCCTTTCGAAAGGGCGAGTTGGGCCCCACAGCATCATGGTTCCAGCTCTTTTTGAAGCTAAGAAACAACTCGCTCTGCCTAGTGCTCTTTATCCTACCGGGAACATCTCTTCCAAAGGCCTGTGAAACGCAGTTTCTTTGCAGGCCTGATCTGGCTGAAGTAGGACTTCTGCTCTGGTTGTGCTACATTGCCCTATACCTGAAAGGCACAACGTGCAGGCTTCTTTCCTAACTGTGAGTTGGGCCCCACAGCATCTTGCTTCCAGCTATTTGGGAAGCTAAGAAACAACTCGCTCTGCACAGTGCTCTTACAGCCTACCGGGAACATCTCTTCCAAAGGCCTGTGAAACGCAGTTTCTTTGCAGGCCTGATCTGGCTGAAGTAGGACTTCTTCTCTGGGTGTGCTACATTGCCCTAGAGCTGAAAGGAGGAACGTGCAGGCTTCTTTCCAAAGGGCGAGTTGGGCCCCACAGCATCTTGCTTCCAGCTCTTTGGGAAGCTAACAAACAGCTCGCTCTGCACAGTGATCTTACAGCCTACCGGGAACATCTCTTCCAAAGGCCTGTGAAACGCAGTTTCTTTGCAGGCCTGATCTGGCTGAAGTAGGACTTCTTCTCTGGGTGTGCTACATTGCCCTAGAGCTGAAAGGAGGAACGTGCAGGCTTCTTTCCAAAGGGCGAGTTGGGCCCCACAGCATCTTGCTTCCAGCTCTTTGGGAAGCTGAGAAACAACTCTCTCTGCACAGTGCTCTTACAGTCTACCGGGAACATCTCTTCCAAAGGTCTGTGAAACGCAGTTTCTTTGCAGGCCTGATCTGGCTGAAGTAGGACTCCTGCTCTGGGTGTGCTACATTGCCCTAGAGCAGAAAGGCACAACGTGCAGGCTTCTTTCCAAAGGGCGAGTTGCACCAGACAGCATCTTGCTTCCAGTTATTTGGGAAGCTAAGAAACAACTCGCTCTGCACAGTGCTCTCACAACCTACAGGGAACATCTCTTCCAACGTCCTGTGAAACGCAGTTTCTTTGCAGGCCTGATCTGGCTGAAGTAGGACTTCTGCTCTGGGTGTGCTACATTGCCCTAGAGCTGAAAGGCACAACGTGCAGGCTCCTTTCCAAAGGGCGAGTTGGGCCCTACAGCATCTTGCTTCCAGCTCTTTGGGAAGCTAAGAAACAACTGGCTCTGCACAGTGCTCTTACAGCCTACCGGGAACATCTCTTCCAAAGGCCTGTGAAACGGAGTTTCTTTGCAGGGCTGATCTGGCTGAAGTAGCACTTCTGCTCTGGGTGTGCTACATTGCCCTAGAGCTGAAAGGCACATCGTGCAGGCTTCTTTCAAAAGGGCGAGTTGGGCCCCACAGCATCTTGCTTCCAGCTCTTTTTGAAGCTAAGAAACAACTCGCTCTGCACAGTGCTCTTACAGCCTACCGGGAACATCTCTTCCAAAGGCATGTGAAAAGCAGTTTCTTTGCAGGCCTGATCTGGCTGAAGTACGACTTCTGCTCTGGGTGTGGTACATTGCCCTAGAGCTGAAAGACACAACGTGCAGGCTTCATTGCTAACTGTGAGTTGGGCCCCACAGCATCTTGCTTCCAGCTCTTTGGGAAGCTAAGAAACAACTCGCTCTGCACAGTGCTCTTTAGCCTCCCGGGAACATCTGTTCCAAAGGCCTGTGAAACGCAGTTTCTTTGCAGGCCTGATCTGGCTGAAGTAGGACTCCTGCTCTGGGTGTGCTACATTGCCCTAGAGCAGAAAGGCACAACGTGCAGGCTTCTTTCCAAAGGGCGAGTTGTGCCCCACAGCATCTTGCTTCCAGCTCTTTGGGAAGCTAACAAACAGCTCGCTCTGCACAGTGATCTTACAGCCTACCGGGAACATCTCTTCCAAAGGCCTGTGAAACGCAGTTTCTTTGCAGGCCTGATCTGGCTGAAGTAGGACTTCTGCTCTGGGTGTGCTACATTGCCCTAGAGCTGAAAGGCACAACGTGCAGGCTTCTTTCCAAAGGGCGAGTTGCGCCCCACAGCATCTTGCTTCCAGCTCTTTGGGAAGGTAAGAAACAACTCGCTCTGCACACTGCTCTTACATCCTACCGGGAACATCTCTTCCAAAGGCCTGTGAAACGCAGTTTCTTTGCAGGCCTGATCTGGCTGAAGTAGGACTCCTGCTCTGTGTGTGCTACATTGCCCTAGAGCTGAAAGGCACAACGTGCAGGCTTCTTTCAAAAGGGCGAGTTGGGCCCCACAGCATCTTGCTTCCAGCTCTTTGGGAAGCTAAGAAACAACTCGCTCTGCACAGTGCTCTTACATCCTACCGGGAACATCTCTTCCAAAGGCCTGTGAAAAGCAGTTTATTTGCAGGCCTGATCTCGCTGAAGTAGAACTTCTGCTCTGGATGTGCTACATTGCCCTAGAGCTGAAAGGCGGAACGTGCAGGCTTCTTTCCAAAGGGCGAGTTGGGCCCCACAGCATCTTGCTTCCAGCTCTTTGGGAAGCTGAGAAACAACTCTCTCTGCACAGTGCTCTTACAGCCTACCGGGAACATCTCTTCCAAAGGTCTGTGAAACGCAGTTTCTTTGCAGGCCTGATCTGGCTGAAGTAGGACTCCTGCTCTGGGTGTGCTACATTGCCCTAGAGCAGAAAGGCACAACGTGCAGGCTTCTTTCCAAAGGGCGAGTTGCACCAGACAGCATCTTGCTTCCAGCTATTTGGGAAGCTAAGAAACAACTCGCTCTGCACAGTGCTCTCACAACCTACAGGGAACATCTCTTCCAAAGGCCTGTGAAACGCAGTTTCTTTGCAGGCCTGATCTGGCTGAAGTAGGACTTCTGCTCTGGGTGTGCTACATTGCCCTAGAGCTGAAAGGCACAACGTGCAGGCTTCTTTTCAAAGGGCGAGTTGCGCCCCACAGCATCTTGCTTCCAGCTCTTTGGGAAGGTAAGAAACAACTCGCTCTGCACACTGCTCTTACAGCCTACCGGGAACGTCTCTTCCAAAGGCCTGTGAAACGCAGTTTCTTTGCAGGCCTGATCTGGCTGAAGTAGGACTCCTGCTCTGTGTGTGCTACATTGCCCTAGAGCTGAAAGGCACAACGTGCAGGCTTCTTTCAAAAGGGCGAGTTGGGCCCCACAGCATCTTGCTTCCAGCTCTTTGGGAAGCTAAGAAACAACTCGCTCTGCACAGTGCTCTTACATCCTACCGGGAACATCTCTTCCAAAGGCCTGTGAAAAGCAGTTTATTTGCAGGCCTGATCTCGCTGCAGTAGAACTTCTGCTCTGGATGTGCTACATTGCCCTAGAGCTGAAAGGCGGAACGTGCAGGCTTCTTTCCAAAGGGCGAGTTGGGCCCCACAGCATCTTGCTTCCAGCTCTTTGGGAAGCTGAGAAACAACTCTCTCTGCACAGTGCTCTTACAGCCTACCGGGAACATCTCTTCCAAAGGCCTGTGAAACGCAGTTTCTTTGCAGGCCTGATCTGGCTGAAGTAGCACTTCTGCTCTGGGTGTGCTACATTGCCCTAGAGCTGAAAGGCACATCGTGCAGGCTCCTTTCGAAAGGGCGAGTTGGGCCCCACAGCATCATGCTTCCAGCTCTTTTTGAAGCTAAGAAACAACTCGCTCTGCACAGTGCTCTTTAGCCTACAGGGAACATCTCTTCCAAAGGCCTGTGAAACGCAGTTTCTTTGCAGGCCTGATCTGGCTGAAGTAGGACTTCTGCTCTGGGTGTGCTACATTGCCCTAGAGCTGAAAGGCACATCGTGCAGTCTTCTTTCGAAAGGGCGAGTTGGGCCCCACAGCATCATGCTTCCAGCTCTTTTTGAAGCTAAGAAACAACTCGCTCTGCACAGTGCTCTTTAGCCTACCGGGAACATCTCTTCCAAAGGCCTGTGAAACGCAGTTTCTTTGCAGGCCTAATCTGGCTGAAGTAGGACTTCTTCTCTGGGTGTGCTACATTGCCCTAGAGCTGAAAGGCGGAACGTGCAGGCTTCTTTCCAAAGGGCGAGTTGGGCCCCACAGCATCTTGCTTCCAGCTCTTTGGGAAGCTGAGAAACAACTCTCTCTGCACAGTGCTCTTACAGCCTACCGGGAACACCTCTTCCAAAGGTCTGTGAAACGCAGTTTCTTTGCAGGCCTGATCTGGCTGAAGTAGGACTCCTGCTCTGGGTGTGCTACATTGCCCTAGAGCAGAAAGGCACAACGTGCAGGCTTCTTTCCAAAGGGCGAGTTGCACCAGACAGCATCTTGCTTCCAGCTATTTGGGAAGCTAAGAAACAACTCGCTCTGCACAGTGCTCTCACAACCTACAGGGAACATCTCTTCCAAAGGCCTGTGAAACGCAGTTTCTTTGCAGGCCTGATCTGGCTGAAGTAGGACTTCTGCTCTGGGTGTGCTACATTGCCCTAGAGCTGAAAGGCACAACGTGCAGGCTCCTTTCCAAAGGGCGAGTTGGGCCCTACAGCATCTTGCTTCCAGCTCTTTGGGAAGCTAAGAAACAACTGGCTCTGCACAGTGCTCTTACAGCCTACCGGGAACATCTCTTCCAAAGGCCTGTGAAACGGAGTTTCTTTGCAGGGCTGATCTGGCTGAAGTAGCACTTCTGCTCTGGGTGTGCTACATTGCCCTAGAGCTGAAAGGCACATCGTGCAGGCTTCTTTCAAAAGGGCGAGTTGGGCCCCACAGCATCTTGCTTCCAGCTCTTTTTGAAGCTAAGAAACAACTCGCTCTGCACAGTGCTCTTACAGCCTACCGGGAACATCTCTTCCAAAGGCATGTGAAAAGCAGTTTCTTTGCAGGCCTGATCTGGCTGAAGTACGACTTCTGCTCTGGGTGTGGTACATTGCCCTAGAGCTGAAAGGCACAACGTGCAGGCTTCATTGCTAACTGTGAGTTGGGCCCCACAGCATCTTCCTTCCAGCTCTTTGGGAAGCTAAGAAACAACTCGCTCTGCACAGTGCTCTTACAGCCTACCGGGAACATCTCTTCCAAAGGCCTGTGAAACGCAGTTTCTTTGCAGGCCTGATCTGGCTGAAGTAGGACTCCTGCTCTGGGTGTGCTACATTGCCCTAGAGCAGAAAGGCACAACGTGCAGGCTTCTTTCCAAGGGGCGAGTTGGGCCCCACAGCATCTTGCTTGCAGCTCTTTGGGAATCTAAGAAACAACTCGCTCTGCACAGTGCTCTTACAGCCTACCGGGAACATCTCTTCCAAAGGCCTGTGAAACGCAGTTTCTTTGCAGGCCTGATCTGGCTGAAGTAGCACTTCTGCTCTGGGTGTGCTACATTGCCCTAGAGCTGAAAGGCACATCGTGCAGGCTCCTTTCGAAAGGGCGAGTTGGGCCCCACAGCATCATGCTTCCAGCTCTTTTTGAAGCTAAGAAACAACTCGCTCTGCACAGTGCTCTTTAGCCTACCGGGAACATCTCTTCCAAAGGCCTGTGAAACGCAGTTTCTTTGAAGGCCTGATCTGGCTGAAGTAGGACTTCTGCTCTGGGTGTGCTACATTGCCCTAGAGCTGAAAGGCATAACGTGCAGGCTTCTTTCCTAACTGTGAGTTGGGCCCCACAGCATCTTGCTTCCAGCTCTTTGGGAAGCTAAGAAACAACTCGCTCTGCACAGTGCTCTTACAGCCTACCGGGAACATATCTTCCAAAGGCCTGTGAAACGCAGTTTCTTTGCAGGCCTGATCTGGCTGAAGTAGGACTTCTGCTCTGGGAGTGCTACATTGCCCTGGAGCTGAAAGGCACAACGTGCAGGCTTCTCTCCTAACTGTGAGTTGGGCCCCACAGCATCTTGCTTCCAGCTCTTTGGGAAGCTAAGAAACAACTCGCTCTGCACAGTGCTCTTACAGCCTACCGGGAACATCTCTTCCAAAGGCCTGTGAAACACAGTTTCTTTGCAGGCCTGATCTGGCTGAAGTAGGACTTCTGCTCTGGGTGTGCTACATTGCCCTGGAGCTGAAAGGCACAACGTGCAGGCTTCTTTTCAAAGGGCGTGTTGGGCCCCACAGCATCTTGCTTCGAGCTCTTTGGAAAGCTAAGAAACAACTCGCTCTGCACAGTGCTCTTACAGCCTACCGGGAACATCTCTTCCAAAGGCCTGTGAAACGAAGTTTCTTTGCAGGCCTGATGTGGCTGAAGTAGGACTCCTGCTCTGGGTGTGCTACATTTCCCTAGAGCTGAAGGCACAATGTGCAGGCTTCTTTCCAAAGGGCGAGTTGGGCCCCACAGCATCTTGCTTCCAGCTCTTTGGGAAGCTAAGAAACAACTCTCTCTGCACAGTGCTCTTACAGCCTACCGGGAGCATCTCTTCGAAAGGGCTGTGAAACGCACTTTCTTTGCAGGCCTGATCTGGCTGAAGTAGGACTTCTGCTCTGGGTGTGCTGCATTGCCATAGAGCTGAAAGGCACAAGGTGCAGGCTTCTTTGCAAAGGCCGAGTTGGGCCCCACAGCATCTTGCTTCCAGCTCTTTAGGAAGCTAAGAAACAACTCGCTCTGCACAGTGCTCTTACATCCTACCGGGAACATCTCTTCCAAAGGCCTGTGAAAAGCAGTTTATTTGCAGGCCTGATCTCGCTGCAGTAGAACTTCTGCTCTGGATGTGCTACATTGCCCTAGAGCTGAAAGGCGGAACGTGCAGGCTTCTTTCCAAAGGGCGAGTTGGGCCCCACAGCATCTTGCTTCCAGCTCTTTGGGAAGCTGAGAAACAACTCTCTCTGCACAGTGCTCTTACAGCCTACCGGGAACATCTCTTCCAAAGGCCTGTGAAACGCAGTTTCTTTGCAGGCCTGATCTGGCTGAAGTAGGACTCCTGCTCTGGGTGTGCTACATTGCCCTAGAGCAGAAAGGCACAACGTGCAGGCTTCTTTCCAAAGGGCGAGTTGCACCAGACAGCATCTTGCTTCCAGCTATTTGGGAAGCTAAGAAACAACTCGCTCTGCACAGTGCTCTCACAACCTACAGGGAACATCTCTTCCAAAGGCCTGTGAAACGCAGTTTCTTTGCAGGCCTGATCTGGCTGAAGTAGGACTTCTGCTCTGGGTGTGCTACATTGCCCTAGAGCTGAAAGGCACAACGTGCAGGCTCCTTTCCAAAGGGCGAGTTGGGCCCTACAGCATCTTGCTTCCAGCTCTTTGGGAAGCTAAGAAACAACTGGCTCTGCACAGTGCTCTTACAGCCTACCGGGAACATCTCTTCCAAAGGCCTGTGAAACGGAGTTTCTTTGCAGGGCTGATCTGGCTGAAGTAGCACTTCTGCTCTGGGTGTGCTACATTGCCCTAGAGCTGAAAGGCACATCGTGCAGGCTTCTTTCAAAAGGGCGAGTTGGGCCCCACAGCATCTTGCTTCCAGCTCTTTTTGAAGCTAAGAAACAACTCGCTCTGCACAGTGCTCTTACAGCCTACCGGGAACATCTCTTCCAAAGGCATGTGAAAAGCAGTTTCTTTGCAGGCCTGATCTGGCTGAAGTACGACTTCTGCTCTGGGTGTGGTACATTGCCCTAGAGCTGAAAGGCACAACGTGCAGGCTTCATTGCTAACTGTGAGTTGGGCCCCACAGCATCTTCCTTCCAGCTCTTTGGGAAGCTAAGAAACAACTCGCTCTGCACAGTGCTCTTACAGCCTACCGGGAACATCTCTTCCAAAGGCCTGTGAAACGCAGTTTCTTTGCAGGCCTGATCTGGCTGAAGTAGGACTCCTGCTCTGGGTGTGCTACATTGCCCTAGAGCAGAAAGGCACAACGTGCAGGCTTCTTTCCAAGGGGCGAGTTGGGCCCCACAGCATCTTGCTTGCAGCTCTTTGGGAAGCTAAGAAACAACTCGCTCTGCACAGTGCTCTTACAGCCTACCGGGAACATCTCTTCCAAAGGCCTGTGAAACGCAGTTTCTTTGCAGGCCTGATCTGGCTGAAGTAGCACTTCTGCTCTGGGTGTGCTACATTGCCCTAGAGCTGAAAGGCACATCGTGCAGGCTCCTTTCGAAAGGGCGAGTTGGGCCCCACAGCATCATGCTTCCAGCTCTTTTTGAAGCTAAGAAACAACTCGCTCTGCACAGTGCTCTTTAGCCTACCGGGAACATCTCTTCCAAAGGCCTGTGAAACGCAGTTTCTTTGAAGGCCTGATCTGGCTGAAGTAGGACTTCTGCTCTGGGTGTGCTACATTGCCCTAGAGCTGAAAGGCACAACGTGCAGGCTTCTTTCCTAACTGTGAGTTGGGCCCCACAGCATCTTGCTTCCAGCTCTTTGGGAAGCTAAGAAACAACTCGCTCTGCACAGTGCTCTTACAGCCTACCGGGAACATATCTTCCAAAGGCCTGTGAAACGCAGTTTCTTTGCAGGCCTGATCTGGCTGAAGTAGGACTTCTGCTCTGGGAGTGCTACATTGCCCTGGAGCTGAAAGGCACAACGTGCAGGCTTCTCTCCTAACTGTGAGTTGGGCCCCACAGCATCTTGCTTCCAGCTCTTTGGGAAGCTAAGAAACAACTCGCTCTGCACAGTGCTCTTACAGCCTACCGGGAACATCTCTTCCAAAGGCCTGTGAAACACAGTTTCTTTGCAGGCCTGATCTGGCTGAAGTAGGACTTCTGCTCTGGGTGTGCTACATTGCCCTGGAGCTGAAAGGCACAACGTGCAGGCTTCTTTTCAAAGGGCGTGTTGGGCCCCACAGCATCTTGCTTCGAGCTCTTTGGAAAGCTAAGAAACAACTCGCTCTGCACAGTGCTCTTACAGCCTACCGGGAACATCTCTTCCAAAGGCCTGTGAAACGAAGTTTCTTTGCAGGCCTGATGTGGCTGAAGTAGGACTCCTGCTCTGGGTGTGCTACATTTCCCTAGAGCTGAAGGCACAACGTGCAGGCTTCTTTCCAAAGGGCGAGTTGGGCCCCACAGCATCTTGCTTCCAGCTCTTTGGGAAGCTAAGAAACAACTCTCTCTGCACAGTGCTCTTACAGCCTACCGGGAGCATCTCTTCGAAAGGGCTGTGAAACGCACTTTCTTTGCAGGCCTGATCTGGCTGAAGTAGGACTTCTGCTCTGGGTGTGCTGCATTGCCATAGAGCTGAAAGGCACAAGGTGCAGGCTTCTTTGCAAAGGCCGAGTTGGGCCCCACAGCATCTTGCTTCCAGCTCTTTAGGAAGCTAAGAAACAACTCGCTCTGCACAGTGCTCTTACATCCTACCGGGAACATCTCTTCCAAAGGCCTGTGAAAAGCAGTTTATTTGCAGGCCTGATCTCGCTGCAGTAGAACTTCTGCTCTGGATGTGCTACATTGCCCTAGAGCTGAAAGGCGGAACGTGCAGGCTTCTTTCCAAAGGGCGAGTTGGGCCCCACAGCATCTTGCTTCCAGCTCTTTGGGAAGCTGAGAAACAACTCTCTCTGCACAGTGCTCTTACAGCCTACCGGGAACATCTCTTCCAAAGGCCTGTGAAACGCAGTTTCTTTGCAGGCCTGATCTGGCTGAAGTAGCACTTCTGCTCTGGGTGTGCTACATTGCCCTAGAGCTGAAAGGCACATCGTGCAGGCTCCTTTCGAAAGGGCGAGTTGGGCCCCACAGCATCATGCTTCCAGCTCTTTTTGAAGCTAAGAAACAACTCGCTCTGCACAGTGCTCTTTAGCCTACAGGGAACATCTCTTCCAAAGGCCTGTCAAACGCAGTTTCTTTGCAGGCCTGATCTGGCTGAAGTAGGACTTCTGCTCTGGGTGTGCTACATTGCCCTAGAGCTGAAAGGCACAACGTGCCGGCTTCTTTCCAAAGGGCGAGTTTGGCCCCACAGCATCTTGCTTCCAGCTCTTTGGGAAGCTAAGAAACAACTCGCTCTGCACAGTGCTCTTACAGCCTACCGGGAACATCTCTTCCAAAGGCCTGTGAAATGCAGTTTCTTTGCAGGCCTGATCTGGCTGAAGTAGGACTTCTGCTCTGGGTGTGCTACATTGCCCTAGAGCTGAAAGGCACAACGTGCAGGCTTCTTTCCAAAGTGCGAGTTGGGCCCCACAGCATCTTGCTTCCAGCTCTTTGGGAAGCTAAGAAACAGCTCGCTGTTCACAGTCTCTTACAGCCTACCGGGAACATCTCTTCCAAAGGCCTGTGAAACGCAGTTTCTTTGCAGGCCTGATCTGGCGGAAGTAGCACTTCTGCTCTGGGTGTGCTACATTGCCCTAGAGCTGAAAGGCACATCGTGCAGTCTTCTTTCGAAAGGGCGAGTTGGGCCCCACAGCATCATGGTTCCAGCTCTTTTTGAAGCTAAGAAACAACTCGCTCTGCCTAGTGCTCTTTATCCTACCGGGAACATCTCTTCCAAAGGCCTGTGAAACGCAGTTTCTTTGCAGGCCTGATCTGGCTGAAGTAGGACTTCTGCTCTGGTTGTGCTACATTGCCCTATAGCTGAAAGGCACAACGTGCAGGCTTCTTTCCTAACTGTGAGTTGGGCCCCACAGCATCTTGCTTCCAGCTATTTGGGAAGCTAAGAAACAACTCGCTCTGCACAGTGCTCTTACAGCCTACCGGGAACATCTCTTCCAAAGGCCTGTGAAACGCAGTTTCTTTGCAGGCCTGATCTGGCTGAAGTAGGACTCCTGCTCTGGGTGTGCTACATTGCTCTAGAGCTGAAAGGCACAACGTGCAGGCTTCTTTCCAAAGGGCGAGTTGTGCCCCACAGCATCTTGCTTCCAGCTCTTTGGGAAGCTAACAAACAGCTCGCTCTGCACAGTGATCTTACAGCCTACCGGGAACATCTCTTCCAAAGGCATGTGAAACGCAGTTTCTTTGCAGGCCTGATCTGGCTGAAGTAGGACTCCTGCTCTGTGTGTGCTACATTGCCATAGAGCTGAAAGGCACAACGTGCAGGCTTCTTTCAAAAGGGCGAGTTGGGCCCCACAGCATCTTGCTTCCAGCTCTTTGGGAAGCTAAGAAACAACTCGCTCTGCACAGTGCTCTTACATCCTACCGGGAACATCTCTTCCAAAGGCCTCTGAAAAGCACTTTATTTGCAGGCCTGATCTCGCTGAAGTAGAACTTCTGCTCTGGATGTGCTACATTGCCCTAGAGCTGAAAGGCGGAACGTGCAGGCTTCTTTCCAAAGGGCGAGTTGGGCCCCACAGCATCTTACTTCCAGCTCTTTGGGAAGCTGAGAAACAACTCTCTCTACACAGTGCTCTTACAGCCTACCGGGAACATCTCTTCCAAAGGTCTGTGAAACGCAGTTTCTTTGCAGGCCTGATCTGGCTGAAGTAGGACTCCTGCTCTGGGTGTGCTACATTGCCCTAGAGCAGAAAGGCACAACGTGCAGGCTTCTTTCCAAAGGGCGAGTTGCACCAGACAGCATCTTGCTTCCAGCTATTTGGGAAGCTAAGAAACAACTCGCTCTGCACAGTGCTCTCACAACCTACATGGAACATCTCTTCCAAAGGCCTGTGAAACGCAGTTTCTTTGCATGCCTGATCTGGCTGAAGTAGGACTTCTGCTCTGGGTGTGCTACATTGCCCTAGAGCTGAAAGGCACAACGTGCAGGCTCCTTTCCAAAGGGCGAGTTGGGCCCTACAGCATCTTGCTTCCAGCTCTTTGGGAAGCTAAGAAACAACTGGCTCTGCACAGTGCTCTTACAGCCTACCGGGAACATCTCTTCCAAAGGCCTGTGAAACGGAGTTTCTTTGCAGGGCTGATCTGGCTGAAGTAGCACTTCTGCTCTGGGTGTGCTACATTGCCCTAGAGCTGAAAGGCACATCGTGCAGGCTTCTTTCAAAAGGGCGAGTTGGGCCCCACAGCATCTTGCTTCCAGCTCTTTTTGAAGCTAAGAAACAACTCGCTCTGCACAGTGCTCTTACAGCCTACCGGGAACATCTCTTCCAAAGGCATGTGAAAAGCAGTTTCTTTGCAGGCCTGATCTGGCTGAAGTACGACTTCTGCTCTGGGTGTGGTACATTGCCCTAGAGCTGAAAGGCACAACGTGCAGGCTTCATTGCTAACTGTGAGTTGGGCACCACAGCATCTTCCTTCCAGCTCTTTTGGAAGCTAAGAAACAACTCGCTCTGCACAGTGCTCTTACAGCCTACCGGGAACATCTCTTCCAAAGGCCTGTGAAACGCAGTTTCTTTGCAGGCCTGATCTGGCTGAAGTAGGACTCCTGCTCTGGGTGTGCTACATTGCCCTAGAGCAGAAAGGCACAACGTGCAGGCTTCTTTCCAAGGGGCGAGTTGGGCCCCACAGCATCTTGCTTGCAGCTCTTTGGGAAGCTAAGAAACAACTCGCTCTGCACAGTGCTCTTACAGCCTACCGGGAACATCTCTTCCAAAGGCCTGTGAAACGCAGTTTCTTTGCAGGCCTGATCTGGCTGAAGTAGCACTTCTGCTCTGGGTGTGCTACATTGCCCTAGAGCTGAAAGGCACATCGTGCAGGCTCCTTTCGAAAGGGCGAGTTGGGCCCCACAGCATCATGCTTCCAGCTCTTTTTGAAGCTAAGAAACAACTCGCTCTGCACAGTGCTCTTTAGCCTACCGGGAACATCTCTTCCAAAGGCCTGTGAAACGCAGTTTCTTTGAAGGCCTGATCTGGCTGAAGTAGGACTTCTGCTCTGGGTGTGCTACATTGCCCTAGAGCTGAAAGGCATAACGTGCAGGCTTCTTTCCTAACTGTGAGTTGGGCCCCACAGCATCTTGCTTCCAGCTCTTTGGGAAGCTAAGAAACAACTCGCTCTGCACAGTGCTCTTACAGCCTACCGGGAACATCTCTTCCAAAGGCCTGTGAAACGCAGTTTCTTTGCAGGCCTGATCTGGCTGAAGTAGGACTTCTGCTCTGGGTGTGCTACATTGCCCTGGAGCTGAAAGGCACAACGTGCAGGCTTCTTTCCTAACTGTGAGTTGGGCCCCACAGCATCTTGCTTCCAGCTCTTTGGGAAGCTAAGAAACAACTCGCTCTGCACAGTGCTCTTACAGCCTACCGGGAACATCTCTTCCAAAGGCCTGTGAAACACAGTTTCTTTGCAGGCCTGATCTGGCTGAAGTAGGACTTCTGCTCTGGGTGTGCTACATTGCCCTGGAGCTGAAAGGCACAACGTGCAGGCTTCTTTTCAAAGGGCGTGTTGGGCCCCACAGCATCTTGCTTCGAGCTCTTTGGAAAGCTAAGAAACAACTCGCTCTGCACAGTGCTCTTACAGCCTACCAGGAACATCTCTTCCAAAGGCCTGTGAAACGCAGTTTCTTTGCAGGCCTGATGTGGCTGAAGTAGGACTCCTGCTCTGGGTGTGCTACATTTCCCTAGAGCTGAAGGCACAACGTGCAGGCTTCTTTCCAAAGGGCGAGTTGGGCCCCACAGCATCTTGCTTCCAGCTCTTTGGGAAGCTAAGAAACAACTCTCTCTGCACAGTGCTCTTACAGCCTACCGGGAGCATCTCTTCGAAAGGGCTGTGAAACGCACTTTCTTTGCAGGCCTGATCTGGCTGAAGTAGGACTTCTGCTCTGGGTGTGCTGCATTGCCATAGAGCTGAAAGGCACAAGGTGCAGGCTTCTTTGCAAAGGCCGAGTTGGGCCCCACAACATCTTGCTTCCAGCTCTTTGGGAAGCTAAGAAACAACTCGCTCTGCACAGTGCTCTTAAAGCCTACCGGGAACATCACTTCCAAAGGCCTGTGAAACGCAGTTTCTTTGCAGGCCTGATCTGGTTGAAGTAGGACTTCTGCTCTGGATGTGCTACATTGCCCTAGAGCTGAAAGGCGGAACGTGCAGGCTTCTTTCCAAAGGGCGAGTTGGGCCCCACAGCATCTTGCTTCCAGCTCTTTGGGAAGCTGAGAAACAACTCTCTCTGCACAGTGCTCTTACAGCCTACCGGGAACATCTCTTCCAAAGGTCTGTGAAACGCAGTTTCTTTGCAGGCCTGATCTGGCTGAAGTAGGACTCCTGCTCTGGGTGTGCTACATTGCCCTAGAGCAGAAAGGCACAACGTGCAGGCTTCTTTCCAAAGGGCGAGTTGCACCGGACAGCATCTTGCTTCCAGCTATTTGGGAAGCTAACAAACAACTCGCTCTGCACAGTGCTCTCACAACCTACAGGGAACATCTCTTCCAAAGGCCTGTGAAACGCAGTTTCTTTGCAGGCCTGATCTGGCTGAAGTAGGACTTCTGCTCTGGGTGTGCTACATTGCCCTAGAGCTGAAAGGCACAACGTGCAGGCTTCTTTTCAAAGGGCGAGTTGCGCCCCACAGCATCTTGCTTCCAGCTCTTTGGGAAGGTAAGAAACAACTCGCTCTGCACACTGCTCTTACAGCCTACCGGGAACATCTCTTCCAAAGGCCTGTGAAACGCAGTTTCTTTGCAGGCCTGATCTGGCTGAAGTAGGACTCCTGCTCTGTGTGTGCTACATTGCCCTAGAGCTGAAAGGCACAACGTGCAGGCTTCTTTCAAAAGGGCGAGTTGGGCCCCACAGCATCTTGCTTCCAGCTCTTTGGGAAGCTAAGAAACAACTCGCTCTGCACAGTGCTCTTACAGCCTACCGGGAACATCTCTTCCAAAGGCCTGTGAAACGCAGTTTCTTTGCAGGCCTGATCTGGCTGAAGTAGGACTTCTGCTCTGGGTGTGCTACATTGCCCTAGAGCTGAAAGGCACAACGTGCAGGCTTCTTTCCAAAGTGCGAGTTGGGCCCCACAGCATCTTGCTTCCAGCTCTTTGGGATGGTAAGAAACAGCTCGCTCTTCACAGTGCTCTTACAGCCTACCGGGAACATCTCTTCCAAAGGCCTGTGAAACGCAGTTTCTTTGCAGGCCTGATCTGGCGGAAGTAGCACTTCTGCTCTGGGTGTGCTACATTGCCCTAGAGCTGAAAGGCACATCGTGCAGTCTTCTTTCGAAAGGGCGAGTTGGGCCCCACAGCATCATGGTTCCAGCTCTTTTTGAAGCTAAGAAACAACTCGCTCTGCACAGTGCTCTTTAGCCTCCCGGGAACATCTGTTCCAAAGGCCTGTGAAACGCAGTTTCTTTGCAGGCCTGATCTGGCTGAAGTAGGACTTCTGCTCTGGTTGTGCTACATTGCCCTATAGCAGAAAGGCACAACGTGCAGGCTTCTTTCCTAACTGTGAGTTGGGCCCCAAAGCATCTTGCTTCCAGCTATTTGGGAAGCTAAGAAACAACTCGCTCTGCACAGTGCTCTTACAGCCTACCGGGAACATCTCTTCCAAAGGCCTGTGAAACGCAGTTTCTTTGCAGGCCTGATCTCGCTGAAGTAGGACTCCTGCTCTGGGTGTGCTACATTGCTCTAGAGCTGAAAGGCACAACGTGCAGGCTTCTTTCCAAAGGGCGAGTTGTGCCCCACAGCATCTTGCTTCCAGCTCTTTGGGAAGCTAACAAACAGCTCGCTCTGCACAGTGATCTTACAGCCTACTGGGAACATCTCTTCCAAAGGCCTGTGAAACGCAGTTTCTTTGCAGGCCTGATCTGGCGGAAGTAGCACTTCTGCTCTGGGTGTGCTACATTGCCCTAGAGCTGAAAGGCACATCGTGCAGTCTTCTTTCGAAAGGGCGAGTTGGGCCCCACAGCATCATGGTTCCAGCTCTTTTTGAAGCTAAGAAACAACTCGCTCTGCACAGTGCTCTTTAGCCTACCGGGAACATCTCTTCCAAAGGCCTGTGAAACGCAGTTTCTTTGCAGGCCTGATCTGGCTGAAGTAGGACTTCTGCTCTGGTTGTGCTACATTGCCCTATAGCAGAAAGGCACAACGTGCAGGCTTCTTTCCTAACTGTGTGTTGGGCCCCAAAGCATCTTGCTTCCAGCTATTTGGGAAGCTAAGAAACAACTCGCTCTGCACAGTGCTCTTACAGCCTACCGGGAACATCTCTTCCAAAGGCCTGTGAAACGCAGTTTCTTTGCAGGCCTGATCTGGCTGAAGTAGGACTCCTGCTCTGGGTGTGCTACATTGCCCTAGAGCAGAAAGGCACAACGTGCAGGCTTCTTTCCAAGGGGCGAGTTGGGCCCCACAGCATCTTGCTTGCAGCTCTTTGGGAAGCTAAGAAACAACTCGCTCTGCACAGTGCTCTTACAGCCTACCGGGAACATCTCTTCCAAAGGCCTGTGAAACGCAGTTTCTTTGCAGGCCTGATCTGGCTGAAGTAGGACTCCTGCTCTGGGTGTGCTACATTGCCCTAGAGCAGAAAGGCACAACGTGCAGGCTTCTTTCCAAAGGGCGAGTTGCACCGGACAGCATCTTGCTTCCAGCTATTTGGGAAGCTAAGAAACAACTCGCTCTGCACAGTGCTCTCACAACCTACAGGGAACATCTCTTCCAAAGGCCTGTGAAACGCAGTTTCTTTGCAGGCCTGATCTGGCTGAAGTAGGACTTCTGCTCTGGGTGTGCTACATTGCCCTAGAGCTGAAAGGCACAACGTGCAGGCTTCTTTTCAAAGGGCGAGTTGCGCCCCACAGCATCTTGCTTCCAGCTCTTTGGGAAGGTAAGAAACAACTCGCTCTGCACACTGCTCTTACAGCCTACCGGGAACATCTCTTCCAAAGGCCTGTGAAACGCAGTTTCTTTGCATGCCTGATCTGGCTGAAGTAGCACTTCTGCTCTGGGTGTGCTACATTGCCCTAGAGCTGAAAGGCACATCGTGCAGGCTCCTTTCGAAAGGGCGAGTTGGGCCCCACAGCATCATGCTTCCAGCTCTTTTTGAAGCTAAGAAACAACTCGCTCTGCACAGTGCTCTTTAGCCTACCGGGAACATCTCTTCCAAAGGCCTGTGAAACGCAGTTTCTTTGAAGGCCTGATCTGGCTGAAGTAGGACTTCTGCTCTGGGTGTGCTACATTGCCCTAGAGCTGAAAGGCATAACGTGCAGGCTTCTTTCCTAACTGTGAGTTGGGCCCCACAGCATCTTGCTTCCAGCTCTTTGGGAAGCTAAGAAACAACTCGCTCTGCACAGTGCTCTTACAGCCTACCGGGAATATCTCTTCCAAAGGCCTGTGAAACGCAGTTTCTTTGCAGGCCTGATCTGGCTGAAGTAGGACTTCTGCTCTGGGTGTGCTACATTGCCCTGGAGCTGAAAGGCACAACGTGCAGGCTTCTTTCCTAACTGTGAGTTGGGCCCCACAGCATCTTGCTTCCAGCTCTTTGGGAAGCTAAGAAACAACTCGCTCTGCACAGTGCTCTTACAGCCTACCGGGAACATCTCTTCCAAAGGCCTGTGAAACACAGTTTCTTTGCAGGCCTGATCTGGCTGAAGTAGGACTTCTGCTCTGGGTGTGCTACATTGCCCTGGAGCTGAAAGGCACAACGTGCAGGCTTCTTTTCAAAGGGCGTGTTGGGCCCCACAGCATCTTGCTTCGAGCTCTTTGGAAAGCTAAGAAACAACTCGCTCTGCACAGTGCTCTTACAGCCTACCAGGAACATCTCTTCCAAAGGCCTGTGAAACGCAGTTTCTTTGCAGGCCTGATGTGGCTGAAGTAGGACTCCTGCTCTGGGTGTGCTACATTTCCCTAGAGCTGAAGGCACAACGTGCAGGCTTCTTTCCAAAGGGCGAGTTGGGCCCCACAGCATCTTGCTTCCAGCTCTTTGGGAAGCTAAGAAACAACTCTCTCTGCACAGTGCTCTTACAGCCTACCGGGAGCATCTCTTCGAAAGGTCTGTGAAACGCACTTTCTTTGCAGGCCTGATCTGGCTGAAGTAGGACTTCTGCTCTGGGTGTGCTGCATTGCCATAGAGCTGAAAGGCACAAGGTGCAGGCTTCTTTGCAAAGGCCGAGTTGGGCCCCACAACATCTTGCTTCCAGCTCTTTGGGAAGCTAAGAAACAACTCGCTCTGCACAGTGCTCTTAAAGCCTACCGGGAACATCACTTCCAAAGGCCTGTGAAACGCAGTTTCTTTGCAGGCCTGATCTGGTTGAAGTAGGACTTCTGCTCTGGATGTGCTACATTGCCCTAGAGCTGAAAGGCGGAACGTGCAGGCTTCTTTCCAAAGGGCGAGTTGGGCCCCACAGCATCTTGCTTCCAGCTCTTTGGGAAGCTGAGAAACAACTCTCTCTGCACAGTGCTCTTACAGCCTACCGGGAACATCTCTTCCAAAGGTCTGTGAAACGCAGTTTCTTTGCAGGCCTGATCTGGCTGAAGTAGGACTCCTGCTCTGGGTGTGCTACATTGCCCTAGAGCAGAAAGGCACAACGTGCAGGCTTCTTTCCAAAGGGCGAGTTGCACCGGACAGCATCTTGCTTCCAGCTATTTGGGAAGCTAAGAAACAACTCGCTCTGCACAGTGCTCTCACAACCTACAGGGAACATCTCTTCCAAAGGCCTGTGAAACGCAGTTTCTTTGCAGGCCTGATCTGGCTGAAGTAGGACTTCTGCTCTGGGTGTGCTACATTGCCCTAGAGCTGAAAGGCACAACGTGCAGGCTTCTTTTCAAAGGGCGAGTTGCGCCCCACAGCATCTTGCTTCCAGCTCTTTGGGAAGGTAAGAAACAACTCGCTCTGCACACTGCTCTTACAGCCTACCGGGAACATCTCTTCCAAAGGCCTGTGAAACGCAGTTTCTTTGCAGGCCTGATCTGGCTGAAGTAGGACTCCTGCTCTGTGTGTGCTACATTGCCCTAGAGCTGAAAGGCACAACGTGCAGGCTTCTTTCAAAAGGGCGAGTTGGGCCCCACAGCATCTTGCTTCCAGCTCTTTGGGAAGCTAAGAAACAACTCGGTCTGCACAGTGCTCTTACAGCCTACCGGGAACATCTCTTCCAAGGCCTGTGAAATGCAGTTTCTTTGCAGGCCTGATCTGGCTGAAGTAGGACTTCTGCTCTGGGTGTGCTACATTGCCCTAGAGCTGAAAGGCACAACGTGCAGGCTTCTTTCCAAAGTGCGAGTTGGGCCCCACAGCATCTTGCTTCCAGCTCTTTGGGATGCTAGGAAACAGCTCGCTCTTCACAGTGCTCTTACAGCCTACCGGGAACATCTCTTCCAAAGGCCTGTGAAACGCAGTTTCTTTGCAGGCCTGATCTGGCGGAAGTAGCACTTCTGCTCTGGGTGTGCTACATTGCCATAGAGCTGAAAGGCACATCGTGCAGTCTTCTTTCGAAAGGGCGAGTTGGGCCCCACAGCATCATGGTTCCAGCTCTTTTTGAAGCTAAGAAACAACTCGCTCTGCACAGTGCTCTTTAGCCTCCCGGGAACATCTGTTCCAAAGGCCTGTGAAACGCAGTTTCTTTGCAGGCCTGATCTGGCTGAAGTAGGACTTCTGCTCTGGTTGTGCTACATTGCCCTATAGCAGAAAGGCACAACGTGCAGGCTTCTTTCCAATGGGCGAGTTGCGCCCCACAGCATCTTGCTTCCAGCTATTTGGGAAGCTAAGAAACAACTCGCTCTGCACACTGCTCTTACAGCCTACCGGGAACATCTCTTCCAAAGGCCTGTGAAACGCAGTTTCTTTGCAGGCCTGATCTCGCTGAAGTAGGACTCCTGCTCTGGGTGTGCTACATTGCTCTAGAGCTGAAAGGCACAACGTGCAGGCTTCTTTCCAAAGGGCGAGTTGTGCCCCACAGCATCTTGCTTCCAGCTCTTTGGGAAGCTAACAAACAGCTCGCTCTGCACAGTGATCTTACAGCCTACTGGGAACATCTCTTCCAAAGGCCTGTGAAACGCAGTTTCTTTGCAGGCCTGATCTGGCGGAAGTAGCACTTCTGCTCTGGGTGTGCTACATTGCCCTAGAGCTGAAAGGCACATCGTGCAGTCTTCTTTCGAAAGGGCGAGTTGGGCCCAACAGCATCATGGTTCCAGCTCTTTTTGAAGCTAAGAAACAACTCGCTCTGCACAGTGCTCTTTAGCCTACCGGGAACATCTCTTCCAAAGGCCTGTGAAACGCAGTTTCTTTGCAGGCCTGATCTGGCTGAAGTAGGACTTCTGCTCTGGTTGTGCTACATTGCCCTATAGCAGAAAGGCACAACGTGCAGGCTTCTTTCCTAACTGTGTGTTGGGCCCCAAAGCATCTTGCTTCCAGCTATTTGGGAAGCTAAGAAGCAACTCGCTCTGCACAGTGCTCTTACAGCCTACCGGGAACATCTCTTCCAAAGGCCTGTGAAACGCAGTTTCTTTGCAGGCCTGATCTGGCTGAAGTAGGACTCCTGCTCTGGGTGTGCTACATTGCCCTAGAGCAGAAAGGCACAACGTGCAGGCTTCTTTCCAAGGGGCGAGTTGGGCCCCACAGCATCTTGCTTGCAGCTCTTTGGGAAGCTAAGAAACAACTCGCTCTGCACAGTGCTCTTACAGCCTACCGGGAACATCTCTTCCAAAGGCCTGTGAAACGCAGTTTCTTTGCAGGCCTGATCTGGCTGAAGTAGGACTCCTGCTCTGGGTGTGCTACATTGCCCTAGAGCAGAAAGGCACAACGTGCAGGCTTCTTTCCAAAGGGCGAGTTGCACCGGACAGCATCTTGCTTCCAGCTATTTGGGAAGCTAAGAAACAACTCGCTCTGCACAGTGCTCTCACAACCTACAGGGAACATCTCTTCCAAAGGCCTGTGAAACGCAGTTTCTTTGCAGGCCTGATCTGGCTGAAGTAGGACTCCTGCTCTGTGTGTGCTACATTGCCCTAGAGCTGAAAGGCACAACGTGCAGGCTTCTTTCAAAAGGGCGAGTTGGGCCCCACAGCATCTTGCTTCCAGCTCTTTGGGAAGCTAAGAAACAACTCGCTCTGCACAGTGCTCTTACAGCCTACCGGGAACATCTCTTCCAAAGGCCTGTGAAATGCAGTTTCTTTGCAGGCCTGATCTGGCTGAAGTAGGACTTCTGCTCTGGGTGTGCTACATTGCCCTAGAGCTGAAAGGCACAACGTGCAGGCTTCTTTCCAAAGTGCGAGTTGGGCCCCACAGCATCTTGCTTCCAGCTCTTTGGGATGCTAAGAAACAGCTCGCTCTTCACAGTGCTCTTACAGCCTACCGGGAACATCTCTTCCAAAGGCCTGTGAAACGCAGTTTCTTTGCAGGCCTGATCTGGCGGAAGTATCACTTCTGCTCTGGGTGTGCTACATTGCCATAGAGCTGAAAGGCACATCGTGCAGTCTTCTTTCGAAAGGGCGAGTTGGGCCCCACAGCATCATGGTTCCAGCTCTTTTTGAAGCTAAGAAACAACTCGCTCTGCACAGTGCTCTTTAGCCTCCCGGGAACATCTGTTCCAAAGGCCTGTGAAACGCAGTTTCTTTGCAGGCCTGATCTGGCTGAAGTAGGACTTCTGCTCTGGTTGTGCTACATTGCCCTATAGCAGAAAGGCACAACGTGCAGGCTTCTTTCCTAACTGTGAGTTGGGCCCCAAAGCATCTTGCTTCCAGCTATTTGGGAAGCTAAGAAACAACTCGCTCTGCACAGTGCTCTTACAGCCTACCGGGAACATCTCTTCCAAAGGCCTGTGAAACGCAGTTTCTTTGCAGGCCTGATCTCGCTGAAGTAGGACTCCTGCTCTGGGTGTGCTACATTGCTCTAGAGCTGAAAGGCACAACGTGCAGGCTTCTTTCCAAAGGGCGAGTTGTGCCCCACAGCATCTTGCTTCCAGCTCTTTGGGAAGCTAACAAACAGCTCGCTCTGCACAGTGATCTTACAGCCTACTGGGAACATCTCTTCCAAAGGCCTGTGAAACGCAGTTTCTTTGCAGGCCTGATCTGGCGGAAGTAGCACTTCTGCTCTGGGTGTGCTACATTGCCCTAGAGCTGAAAGGCACATCGTGCAGTCTTCTTTCGAAAGGGCGAGTTGGGCCCCACAGCATCATGGTTCCAGCTCTTTTTGAAGCTAAGAAACAACTCGCTCTGCACAGTGCTCTTTAGCCTACCGGGAACATCTCTTCCAAAGGCCTGTGAAACGCAGTTTCTTTGCAGGCCTGATCTGGCTGAAGTAGGACTTCTGCTCTGGTTGTGCTACATTGCCCTATAGCAGAAAGGCACAACGTGCAGGCTTCTTTCCTAACTGTGTGTTGGGCCCCAAAGCATCTTGCTTCCAGCTATTTGGGAAGCTAAGAAACAACTCGCTCTGCACAGTGCTCTTACAGCCTACCGGGAACATCTCTTCCAAAGGCCTGTGAAACGCAGTTTCTTTGCAGGCCTGATCTGGCTGAAGTAGGACTCCTGCTCTGGGTGTGCTACATTGCCCTAGAGCAGAAAGGCACAACGTGCAGGCTTCTTTCCAAGGGGCGAGTTGGGCCCCACAGCATCTTGCTTGCAGCTCTTTGGGAAGCTAAGAAACAACTCGCTCTGCACAGTGCTCTTACAGCCTACCGGGAACATCTCTTCCAAAGGCCTGTGAAACGCAGTTTCTTTGCAGGCCTGATCTGGCTGAAGTAGCACTTCTGCTCTGGGTGTGCTACATTGCCCTAGAGCTGAAAGGCACATCGTGCAGGCTCCTTTCGAAAGGGCGAGTTGGGCCCCACAGCATCATGCTTCCAGCTCTTTTTGAAGCTAAGAAACAACTCGCTCTGCACAGTGCTCTTTAGCCTACCGGGAACATCTCTTCCAAAGGCCTGTGAAATGCAGTTTCTTTGAAGGCCTGATCTGGCTGAAGTAGGACTTCTGCTCTGGGTGTGCTACATTGCCCTAGAGCTGAAAGGCATAACGTGCAGGATTCTTTCCTAACTGTGAGTTGGGCCCCACAGCATCTTGCTTCCAGCTCTTTGGGAAGCTAAGAAACAACTCGCTCTGCACAATGCTCTTACAGCCTACCGGGAACATCTCTTCCAAAGGCCTGTGAAACGCAGTTTCTTTGCAGGCCTGATCTGGCTGAAGTAGGACTCCTGCTCTGGGTGTGCTACATTGCCCTAGAGCAGAAAGGCACAACGTGCAGGCTTCTTTCCAAGGGGCGAGTTGGGCCCCACAGCATCTTGCTTGCAGCTCTTTGGGAAGCTAAGAAACAACTCGCTCTGCACAGTGCTCTTACAGCCTACCGGGAACATCTCTTCCAAAGGCCTGTGAAACGCAGTTTCTTTGCAGGCCTGATCTGGCTGAAGTAGGACTCCTGCTCTGGGTGTGCTACATTGCCCTAGAGCAGAAAGGCACAACGTCCAGGCTTCTTTCCAAAGGGCGAGTTGCACCGGACAGCATCTTGCTTCCAGCTATTTGGGAAGCTAAGAAACAACTCGCTCTGCACAGTGCTCTCACAACCTACAGGGAACATCTCTTCCAAAGGCCTGTGAAACGCAGTTTCTTTGCAGGCCTGATCTGGCTGAAGTAGGACTTCTGCTCTGGGTGTGCTACATTGCCCTAGAGCTGAAAGGCACAACGTGCAGGCTTCTTTTCAAAGGGCGAGTTGCGCCCCACAGCATCTTGCTTCCAGCTCTTTGGGAAGGTAAGAAACAACTCGCTCTGCACACTGCTCTTACAGCCTACCGGGAACATCTCTTCCAAAGGCCTGTGAAACGCAGTTTCTTTGCAGGCCTGATCTGGCTGAAGTAGGACTCCTGCTCTGTGTGTGCTACATTGCCCTAGAGCTGAAAGGCACAACGTGCAGGCTTCTTTCAAAAGGGCGAGTTGGGCCCCACAGCATCTTGCTTCCAGCTCTTTGGGAAGCTAAGAAACAACTCGCTCTGCACAGTGCTCTTACAGCCTACCGGGAACATCTCTTCCAAAGGCCTGTGAAATGCAGTTTCTTTGCAGGCCTGATCTGGCTGAAGTAGGACTTCTGCTCTGGGTGTGCTACATTGCCCTAGAGCTGAAAGGCACAACGTGCAGGCTTCTTTCCTAACTGTGAGTTGGGCCCCAAAGCATCTTGCTTCCAGCTATTTGGGAAGCTAAGAAACAACTCGCTCTGCACAGTGCTCTTACAGCCTACCGGGAACATCTCTTCCAAAGGCCTGTGAAACGCAGTTTCTTTGCAGGCCTGATCTCGCTGAAGTAGGACTCCTGCTCTGGGTGTGCTACATTGCTCTAGAGCTGAAAGGCACAACGTGCAGGCTTCTTTCCAAAGGGCGAGTTGTGCCCCACAGCATCTTGCTTCCAGCTCTTTGGGAAGCTAACAAACAGCTCGCTCTGCACAGTGATCTTACAGCCTACTGGGAACATCTCTTCCAAAGGCCTGTGAAACGCAGTTTCTTTGCAGGCCTGATCTGGCGGAAGTAGCACTTCTGCTCTGGGTGTGCTACATTGCCCTAGAGCTGAAAGGCACATCGTGCAGTCTTCTTTCGAAAGGGCGAGTTGGGCCCCACAGCATCATGGTTCCAGCTCTTTTTGAAGCTAAGAAACAACTCGCTCTGCACAGTGCTCTTTAGCCTACCGGGAACATCTCTTCCAAAGGCCTGTGAAACGCAGTTTCTTTGCAGGCCTGATCTGGCTGAAGTAGGACTTCTGCTCTGGTTGTGCTACATTGCCCTATAGCAGAAAGGCACAACGTGCAGGCTTCTTTCCTAACTGTGTGTTGGGCCCCAAAGCATCTTGCTTCCAGCTATTTGGGAAGCTAAGAAACAACTCGCTCTGCACAGTGCTCTTACAGCCTACCGGGAACATCTCTTCCAAAGGCCTGTGAAACGCAGTTTCTTTGCAGGCCTGATCTGGCCGAAGTAGGACTCCTGCTCTGGGTGTGCTACATTGCCCTAGAGCAGAAAGGCACAACGTGCAGGCTTCTTTCCAAGGGGCGAGTTGGGCCCCACAGCATCTTGCTTGCAGCTCTTTGGGAAGCTAAGAAACAACTCGCTCTGCACAGTGCTCTTACAGCCTACCGGGAACATCTCTTCCAAAGGCCTGTGAAACGCAGTTTCTTTGCAGGCCTGATCTGGCTGAAGTAGCACTTCTGCTCTGGGTGTGCTACATTGCCCTAGAGCTGAAAGGCACATCGTGCAGGCTCCTTTCGAAAGGGCGAGTTGGGCCCCACAGCATCATGCTTCCAGCTCTTTTTGAAGCTAAGAAACAACTCGCTCTGCACAGTGCTCTTTAGCCTACCGGGAACATCTCTTCCAAAGGCCTGTGAAATGCAGTTTCTTTGAAGGCCTGATCTGGCTGAAGTAGGACTTCTGCTCTGGGTGTGCTACATTGCCCTAGAGCTGAAAGGCATAACGTGCAGGATTCTTTCCTAACTGTGAGTTGGGCCCCACAGCATCTTGCTTCCAGCTCTTTGGGAAGCTAAGAAACAACTCGCTCTGCACAATGCTCTTACAGCCTACCGGGAACATCTCTTCCAAAGGCCTGTGAAACGCAGTTTCTTTGCAGGCCTGATCTGGCTGAAGTAGGACTCCTGCTCTGGGTGTGCTACATTGCCCTAGAGCAGAAAGGCACAACGTGCAGGCTTCTTTCCAAGGGGCGAGTTGGGCCCCACAGCATCTTGCTTGCAGCTCTTTGGGAAGCTAAGAAACAACTCGCTCTGCACAGTGCTCTTACAGCCTACCGGGAACATCTCTTCCAAAGGCCTGTGAAACGCAGTTTCTTTGCAGGCCTGATCTGGCTGAAGTAGGACTCCTGCTCTGGGTGTGCTACATTGCCCTAGAGCAGAAAGGCACAACGTCCAGGCTTCTTTCCAAAGGGCGAGTTGCACCGGACAGCATCTTGCTTCCAGCTATTTGGGAAGCTAAGAAACAACTCGCTCTGCACAGTGCTCTCACAACCTACAGGGAACATCTCTTCCAAAGGCCTGTGAAACGCAGTTTCTTTGCAGGCCTGATCTGGCTGAAGTAGGACTTCTGCTCTGGGTGTGCTACATTGCCCTAGAGCTGAAAGGCACAACGTGCAGGCTTCTTTTCAAAGGGCGAGTTGCGCCCCACAGCATCTTGCTTCCAGCTCTTTGGGAAGGTAAGAAACAACTCGCTCTGCACACTGCTCTTACAGCCTACCGGGAACATCTCTTCCAAAGGCCTGTGAAACGCAGTTTCTTTGCAGGCCTGATCTGGCTGAAGTAGGACTCCTGCTCTGTGTGTGCTACATTGCCCTAGAGCTGAAAGGCACAACGTGCAGGCTTCTTTCAAAAGGGCGAGTTGGGCCCCACAGCATCTTGCTTCCAGCTCTTTGGGAAGCTAAGAAACAACTCGCTCTGCACAGTGCTCTTACAGCCTACCGGGAACATCTCTTCCAAAGGCCTGTGAAATGCAGTTTCTTTGCAGGCCTGATCTGGCTGAAGTAGGACTTCTGCTCTGGGTGTGCTACATTGCCCTAGAGCTGAAAGGCACAACGTGCAGGCTTCTTTCCAAAGTGCGAGTTGGGCCCCACAGCATCTTGCTTCCAGCTCTTTGGGATGCTAAGAAACAGCTCGCTCTTCACAGTGCTCTTACAGCCTACCGGGAACATCTCTTCCAAAGGCCTGTGAAACGCAGTTTCTTTGCAGGCCTGATCTGGCGGAAGTATCACTTCTGCTCTGGGTGTGCTACATTGCCATAGAGCTGAAAGGCACATCGTGCAGTCTTCTTTCGAAAGGGCGAGTTGGGCCCCACAGCATCATGGTTCCAGCTCTTTTTGAAGCTAAGAAACAACTCGCTCTGCACAGTGCTCTTTAGCCTCCCGGGAACATCTGTTCCAAAGGCCTGTGAAACGCAGTTTCTTTGCAGGCCTGATCTGGCTGAAGTAGGACTTCTGCTCTGGTTGTGCTACATTGCCCTATAGCAGAAAGGCACAACGTGCAGGCTTCTTTCCTAACTGTGAGTTGGGCCCCAAAGCATCTTGCTTCCAGCTATTTGGGAAGCTAAGAAACAACTCGCTCTGCACAGTGCTCTTACAGCCTACCGGGAACATCTCTTCCAAAGGCCTGTGAAACGCAGTTTCTTTGCAGGCCTGATCTCGCTGAAGTAGGACTCCTGCTCTGGGTGTGCTACATTGCTCTAGAGCTGAAAGGCACAACGTGCAGGCTTCTTTCCAAAGGGCGAGTTGTGCCCCACAGCATCTTGCTTCCAGCTCTTTGGGAAGCTAACAAACAGCTCGCTCTGCACAGTGATCTTACAGCCTACTGGGAACATCTCTTCCAAAGGCCTGTGAAACGCAGTTTCTTTGCAGGCCTGATCTGGCGGAAGTAGCACTTCTGCTCTGGGTGTGCTACATTGCCCTAGAGCTGAAAGGCACATCGTGCAGTCTTCTTTCGAAAGGGCGAGTTGGGCCCCACAGCATCATGGTTCCAGCTCTTTTTGAAGCTAAGAAACAACTCGCTCTGCACAGTGCTCTTTAGCCTACCGGGAACATCTCTTCCAAAGGCCTGTGAAACGCAGTTTCTTTGCAGGCCTGATCTGGCTGAAGTAGGACTTCTGCTCTGGTTGTGCTACATTGCCCTATAGCAGAAAGGCACAACGTGCAGGCTTCTTTCCTAACTGTGTGTTGGGCCCCAAAGCATCTTGCTTCCAGCTATTTGGGAAGCTAAGAAACAACTCGCTCTGCACAGTGCTCTTACAGCCTACCGGGAACATCTCTTCCAAAGGCCTGTGAAACGCAGTTTCTTTGCAGGCCTGATCTGGCTGAAGTAGGACTCCTGCTCTGGGTGTGCTACATTGCCCTAGAGCAGAAAGGCACAACGTGCAGGCTTCTTTCCAAAGGGCGAGTTGGGCCCCACAGCATCTTGCTTGCAGCTCTTTGGGAAGCTAAGAAACAACTCGCTCTGCACAGTGCTCTTACAGCCTACCGGGAACATCTCTTCCAAAGGCCTGTGAAACGCAGTTTCTTTGCAGGCCTGATCTGGCTGAAGTAGCACTTCTGCTCTGGGTGTGCTACATTGCCCTAGAGCTGAAAGGCACATCGTGCAGGCTCCTTTCGAAAGGGCGAGTTGGGCCCCACAGCATCATGCTTCCAGCTCTTTTTGAAGCTAAGAAACAACTCGCTCTGCACAGTGCTCTTTAGCCTACCGGGAACATCTCTTCCAAAGGCCTGTGAAATGCAGTTTCTTTGAAGGCCTGATCTGGCTGAAGTAGGACTTCTGCTCTGGGTGTGCTACATTGCCCTAGAGCTGAAAGGCATAACGTGCAGGATTCTTTCCTAACTGTGAGTTGGGCCCCACAGCATCTTGCTTCCAGCTCTTTGGGAAGCTAAGAAACAACTCGCTCTGCACAGTGCTCTTACAGCCTACCGGGAACATCTCTTCCAAAGGCCTGTGAAACGCAGTTTCTTTGCAGGCCTGATCTGGCTGAAGTAGGACTTCTGCTCTGGGTGTGCTACATTGCCCTGGAGCTGAAAGGCACAACGTGCAGGCTTCTTTTCAAAGGGCGTGTTGGGCCCCACAGCATCTTGCTTCGAGCTCTTTGGAAAGCTAAGAAACAACTCGCTCTGCACAGTGCTCTTACAGCCTACCGGGAACATCTCTTCCAAAGGCCTGTGAAACGCAGTTTCTTTGCAGGCCTGATGTGGCTGAAGTAGGACTCCTGCTCTGGGTGTGCTACATTTCCCTAGAGCTGAAGGCACAACGTGCAGGCTTCTTTCCAAAGGGCGAGTTGGGCCCCACAGCATCTTGCTTCCAGCTCTTTGGGAAGCTAAGAAACAACTCTCTCTGCACAGTGCTCTTACAGCCTACCGGGAGCATCTCTTCGAAAGGGCTGTGAAACGCACTTTCTTTGCAGGCCTGATCTGGCTGAAGTAGGACTTCTGCTCTGGGTGTGCTGCATTGCCATAGAGCTGAAAGGCACAAGGTGCAGGCTTCTTTGCAAAGGCCGAGTTGGGCCCCACAACATCTTGCTTCCAGCTCTTTGTGAAGCTAAGAATCAACTCGCTCTGCACAGTGCTCTTAAAGCCTACCGGGAACATCACTTCCAAAGGCCTGTGAAACGCAGTTTCTTTGCAGGCCTGATCTGGCTGAAGTAGGACTTCTGCTCTGGGTGTGCTACATTGCCCTAGAGCTGAAAGGCACAACGTGCAGGCTTCTTTTCAAAGGGCGAGTTGCGCCCCACAGGATCTTGCTTCCAGCTCTTTGGGAAGGTAAGAAACAACTCGCTCTGCACACTGCTCTTACAGCATACCGGGAACATCTCTTCCAAAGGCCTGTGAAACGCAGTTTCTTTGCAGGCCTGATCTGGCTGAAGTAGGACTCCTGCTCTGTGTGTGCTACATTGCCCTAGAGCTGAAAGGCACAACGTGCAGGCTTCTTTCAAAAGGGCGAGTTTGGCCCCACAGCATCTTGCTTCCAGCTCTTTGGGAAGCTAAGAAACAACTCGCTCTGCACAGTGCTCTTACAGCCTACCGGGAACATCTCTTCCAAAGGCCTGTGAAATGCAGTTTCTTTGCAGGCCTGATCTGGCTGAAGTAGGACTTCTGCTCTGGGTGTGCTACATTGCCCTAGAGCTGAAAGGCACAACGTGCAGGCTTCTTTCCAAAGTGCGAGTTGGGCCCCACAGCATCTTGCTTCCAGCTCTTTGGGATGCTAAGAAACAGCTCGCTCTTCACAGTGCTCTTACAGCCTACCGGGAACATCTCTTCCAAAATCCTGTGAAACGCAGTTTCTTTGCAGGCCTGATCTGGCGGAAGTAGCACTTCTGCTCTGGGTGTGCTACATTGCCCTAGAGCTGAAAGGCACATCGTGCAGTCTTCTTTCGAAAGGGCGAGTTGGGCCCCACAGCATCATGGTTCCAGCTCTTTTTGAAGCTAAGAAACAACTCGCTCTGCACAGTGCTCTTTAGCCTCACGGGAACATCTCTTCCAAAGGCCTGTGAAATGCAGTTTCTTTGCAGGCCTGATCTGGCTGAAGTAGGAATCCTGCTCTGGGTGTGCTACATTGCCCTAGAGCTGAAAGGCATAACGTGCAGGCTTCTTTCCTAACTGTGAGTTGGGCCCCACAGCATCTTGCTTCCAGCTCTTTGGGAAGCTAAGAAACAACTCGCTCTGCACAGTGCTCTTACAGCCTACCGGGAACATCTCTTCCAAAGGCCTGTGAAACGCAGTTTCTTTGCAGGCCTGATCTGGCTGAAGTAGGACTTCTGCTCTGGGTGTGCTACATTGCCCTGGAGCTGAAAGGCACAACGTGCAGGCTTCTTTTCAAAGGGCGTGTTGGGCCCCACAGCATCTTGCTTCGAGCTCTTTGGAAAGCTAAGAAACAACTCGCTCTGCACAGTGCTCTTACAGCCTACCGGGAACATCTCTTCCAAAGGCCTGTGAAACGCAGTTTCTTTGCAGGCCTGATGTGGCTGAAGTAGGACTCCTGCTCTGGGTGTGCTACATTTCCCTAGAGCTGAAGGCACAACGTGCAGGCTTCTTTCCAAAGGGCGAGTTGGGCCCCACAGCATCTTGCTTCCAGCTCTTTGGGAAGCTAAGAAACAACTCTCTCTGCACAGTGCTCTTACAGCCTACCGGGAGCATCTCTTCGAAAGGGCTGTGAAACGCACTTTCTTTGCAGGCCTGATCTGGCTGAAGTAGGACTTCTGCTCTGGGTGTGCTGCATTGCCATAGAGCTGAAAGGCACAAGGTGCAGGCTTCTTTGCAAAGGCCGAGTTGGGCCCCACAACATCTTGTTTCCAGCTCTTTGTGAAGCTAAGAAACAACTCGCTCTGCACAGTGCTCTTAAAGCCTACCGGGAACATCACTTCCAAAGGCCTGTGAAACGCAGTTTCTTTGCAGGCCTGATCTGGTTGAAGTAGGACTTCTGCTCTGGATGTGCTACATTGCCCTAGAGCTGAAAGGCGGAACGTGCAGGCTTCTTTCCAAAGGGCGAGTTGGGCCCCACAGCATCTTGCTTCCAGCTCTTTGGGAAGCTGAGAAACAACTCTCTCTGCACAGTGCTCTTACAGCCTACCGGGAACATCTCTTCCAAAGGTCTGTGAAACGCAGTTTCTTTGCAGGCCTGATCTGGCTGAAGTAGGACTCCTGCTCTGGGTGTGCTACATTGCCCTAGAGCAGAAAGGCACAACGTGCAGGCTTCTTTCCAAAGTGCGAGTTGGGCCCCACAGCATCTTGCTTCCAGCTCTTTGGGATGCTAAGAAACAGCTCGCTCTTCACAGTGCTCTTACAGCCTACCGGGAACATCTCTTCCAAAGGCCTGTGAAACGCAGTTTCTTTGCAGGCCTGATCTGGCGGAAGTAGCACTTCTGCTCTGGGTGTGCTACATTGCCCTAGAGCTGAAAGGCACATCGTGCAGTCTTCTTTCGAAAGGGCGAGTTGGGCCCCACAGCATCATGGTTCCAGCTCTTTTTGAAGCTAAGAAACAACTCGCTCTGCACAGTGCTCTTTAGCCTCCCGGGAACATCTGTTCCAAAGGCCTGTGAAACGCAGTTTCTTTGCAGGCCTGATCTGGCTGAAGTAGGACTTCTGCTCTGGTTGTGCTACATTGCCCTATAGCAGAAAGGCACAACGTGCAGGCTTCTTTCCTAACTGTGAGTTGGGCCCCAAAGCATCTTGCTTCCAGCTATTTGGGAAGCTAAGAAACAACTCGCTCTGCACAGTGCTCTTACAGCCTACCGGGAACATCTCTTCCAAAGGCCTGTGAAACGCAGTTTCTTTGCAGGCCTGATCTCGCTGAAGTAGGACTCCTGCTCTGGGTGTGCTACATTGCTCTAGAGCTGAAAGGCACAACGTGCAGGCTTCTTTCCAAAGGGCGAGTTGTGCCCCACAGCATCTTGCTTCCAGCTCTTTGGGAAGCTAACAAACAGCTCGCTCTGCACAGTGATCTTACAGCCTACCGGGAACATCTCTTCCAAAGGCCTGTGAAACGCAGTTTCTTTGCAGGCCTGCTCTGGCGGAAGTAGCACTTCTGCTCTGGGTGTGCTACATTGCCCTAGAGCTGAAAGGCACATCGTGCAGTCTTCTTTCGAAAGGGCGAGTTGGGCCCCACAGCATCATGGTTCCAGCTCTTTTTGAAGCTAAGAAACAACTCGCTCTGCACAGTGCTCTTTAGCCTACCGGGAACATCTCTTCCAAAGGCCTGTGAAACGCAGTTTCTTTGCAGGCCTGATCTGGCTGAAGTAGGACTTCTGCTCTGGTTGTGCTACATTGCCCTATAGCAGAAAGGCACAACGTGCAGGCTTCTTTCCTAACTGTGAGTTGGGCCCCAAAGCATCTTGCTTCCAGCTATTTGGGAAGCTAAGAAACAACTCGCTCTGCACAGTGCTCTTACAGCCTACCGGGAACATCTCTTCCAAAGGCCTGTGAAACGCAGTTTCTTTGCAGGCCTGATCTGGCTGAAGTAGTACTTCTGCTCTGGGTGTGCTACATTGCCCTAGAGCTGAAAGGCACAACGTGCAGGCTTCTTTCCAAAGGGCGAGTTGCGCCCCACAGCATCTTGCTTCCAGCTCTTTGGGAAGGTAAGAAACAACTCGCTCTGCACACTGCTCTTACATCCTACCGGGAGAATCTCTTCCAAAGGCCTGTGAAACGCAGTTTCTTTGCAGGCCTGATGTGGCTGAAGTAGGACTCCTGCTCTGTGTGTGCTACATTCCCCTAGAGCTGAAAGGCACAACGTGCAGGCTTCTTTCAAAAGGGCGAGTTGGGCCCCACAGCATCTTGCTTCCAGCTCTTTGGGAAGCTAAGAAACAACTCGCTCTGCACAGTGCTCTTACATCCTACCGGGAACATCTCTTCCAAAGGCCTGTGAAAAGCAGTTTATTTGCAGGCCTGATCTCGCTGAAGTAGAACTTCTGCTCTGGATGTGCTACATTGCCCTAGAGCTGAAAGGCGGAACGTGCAGGCTTCTTTCCAAAGGGCGAGTTGGGCCCCACAGCATCTTGCTTCCAGCTCTTTGGGAAGCTGAGAAACAACTCTCTCTGCACAGTGCTCTTACAGCCTACCGGGAACATCTCTTCCAAAGGTCTGTGAAACGCAGTTTCTTTGCAGGCCTGATCTGGCTGAAGTAGGACTCCTGCTGTGGGTGTGCTACATTGCCCTAGAGCAGAAAGGCACAACGTGCAGGCTTCTTTCCAAGGGTCGAGTTGGGCCCCACAGCATCTTGCTTTCAGCTCTTTGGGAAGCTAAGAAACAACTCGCTCTGCACAGTGCTCTTACAGCCTATCGGGAACATCTCTTCCAAAGGCCTGTGAAACGCAGTTTCTTTGCAGGCCTGATCTGGCTGAAGTAGCACTTCCGCTCTGGTTGTGCTACATTGCCCTAGAGCTGAAAGGCACATCGTGCAGGCTCCTTTCGAAAGGGCGAGTTGGGCCCCACAGCATCATGCTTCCAGCTCTTTTTGAAGCTAAGAAACAACTCGCTCTGCACAGTGCTCTTTAGCCTACAGGGAACATCTCTTCCAAAGGCCTGTGAAACGCAGTTTCTTTGCAGGCCTCATCTGGCTGAAGTAGGACTTCTGCTCTGGGTGTGCTACATTGCCCTAGAGCTGAAAGGCACAACGTGCCGGCTTCTTTCCAAAGGGCGATTTTGGCCCCACAGCATCTTACTTCCAGCTCTTTGGGATGCTAAGAAACAGCTCGCTCTTCACAGTGCTCTTACAGCTTACCGGGAACATCTCTTCCAAAGGCCTGTGAAACGCAGTTTCTTTGCAGGCCTGATCTGGCGGAAGTAGCACTTCTGCTCTGTGTGTGCTACATTGCCCTAGAGCTGAAAGGCACATCGTGCAGTCTTCTTTCGAAAGGGCGAGTTGGGCCCCACAGCATCATGGTTCCAGCTCTTTTTGAAGCTAAGAAACAACTCGCTCTGCACAGTGCTCTTTAGCCTCCCGGGAACATCTGTTCCAAAGGCCTGTGAAACGCAGTTTCTTTGCAGGCCTGATCTGGCTGAAGTAGGACTTCTGCTCTGGTTGTGCTACATTGCCCTATAGCAGAAAGGCACAACGTGCAGGCTTCTTTCCTAACTGTGAGTTGGGCCCCAAAGCATCTTGCTTCCAGCTATTTGGGAAGCTAAGAAACAACTCGCTCTGCACAGTGCTCTTACAGCCTACCAGGAACATCTCTTCCAAAGGCCTGTGAAACGCAGTTTCTTTGCAGGCCTGATCTGGCTGAAGTAGGACTCCTGCTCTGGGTGTGCTACATTGCTCTAGAGCTGAAAGGCACAACGTGCAGGCTTCTTTCCAAAGGGCGAGTTGTGCCCCACAGCATCTTGCTTCCAGCTCTTTGGGAAGCTAACAAACAGCTCGCTCTGCACAGTGATCTTACAGCCTACCGGGAACATCTCTTCCAAAGGCCTGTGAAACGCAGTTTCTTTGCAGGCCTGATCTGGCTGAAGTAGGACTTCTGCTCTGGATGTGCTACATTGCCCTAGAGCTGAAAGGCACAACGTGCAGGCTTCTTTCCAAAGGGCGAGTTGCGCCCCACAGCATCTTGCTTCCAGCTCTTTGGGAAGGTAAGAAACAACTCGCTCTGCACACTGCTCTTACATCCTACCGGGAACATCTCTTCCAAAGGCCTGTGAAACGCAGTTTCTTTGCAGGCCTGATCTGGCTGAAGTAGGACTCCTGCTCTGTGTGTGCTACATTGCCCTAGAGCTGAAAGGCACAACGTGCAGGCTTCTTTCAAAAGGGCGAGTTGGGCCCCACAGCATCTTGCTTCCAGCTCTTTGGGAAGCTAAGAATCAACTCGCTCTGCACAGTGCTCTTACATCCTACCGGGAACATCTCTTCCAAAGGCCTGTGAAAAGCAGTTTATTTGCAGGCCTGATCTCGCTGAAGTAGAACTTCTGCTCTGGATGTGCTACATTGCCCTAGAGCTGAAAGGCGGAACGTGCAGGCTTCTTTCCAAAGGGCGAGTTGGGCCCCACAGCATCTTGCTTCCAGCTCTTTGGGAAGCTGAGAAACAACTCTCTCTGCACAGTGCTCTTACAGCCTACCGGGAACATCTCTTCCAAAGGTCTGTGAAACGCAGTTTCTTTGCAGGCCTGATCTGGCTGAAGTAGGACTCCTGCTCTGGGTGTGCTACATTGCCCTAGAGCAGAAAGGCACAACGTGCAGGCTTCTTTCCAAAGGGCGAGTTGCACCAGACAGCATCTTGCTTCCAGCTATTTGGGAAGCTAAGAAACAACTCGCTCTGCACAGTGCTCTCACAACCTACAGGGAACATCTCTTCCAAAGGCCTGTGAAACGCAGTTTCTTTGCAGGCCTGATCTGGCTGAAGTAGGACTTCTGCTCTGGGTGTGCTACATTGCCCTAGAGCTGAAAGGCACAACGTGCAGGCTTCTTTTCAAAGGGTGAGTTGCGCCCCACAGCATCTTGCTTCCAGCTCTTTGGGAAGGTAAGAAACAACTCGCTCTGCACACTGCTCTTACAGCCTACCGGGAACATCTCTTCCAAAGGCCTGTGAAACGCAGTTTCTTTGCAGGCCTGATCTGGCTGAAGTAGGACTCCTGCTCTGTGTGTGCTACATTGCCCTAGAGCTGAAAGGCACAACGTGCAGGCTTCTTTCAAAAGGGCGAGTTGGGCCCCACAGCATCTTGCTTCCAGCTCTTTGGGAAGCTAAGAAACAACTCGCTCTGCACAGTGCTCTTACATCCTACCGGGAACATCTCTTCCAAAGGCCTGTGAAAAGCAGTTTATTTGCAGGCCTGATCTCGCTGCAGTAGAACTTCTGCTCTGGATGTGCTACATTGCCCTGGAGCTGAAAGGCGGAACGTGCAGGCTTCTTTCCAAAGGGCGAGTTGGGCCCCACAGCATCTTGCTTCCAGCTCTTTGGGAAGCTGAGAAACAACTCTCTCTGCACAGTGCTCTTACAGCCTACCGGGAACATCTCTTCCAAAGGCCTGTGAAACGCAGTTTCTTTGCAGGCCTGATCTGGCTGAAGTAGCACTTCTGCTCTGGGTGTGCTACATTGCCCTAGAGCTGAAAGGCACATCGTGCAGGCTCCTTTCGAAAGGGCGAGTTGGGCCCCACAGCATCATGCTTCCAGCTCTTTTTGAAGCTAAGAAACAACTCGCTCTGCACAGTGCTCTTTAGCCTACAGGGAACATCTCTTCCAAAGGCCTGTGAAACGCAGTTTCTTTGCAGGCCTGATCTGGCTGAAGTAGGACTTCTGCTCTGGGTGTGCTACATTGCCCTAGAGCTGAAAGGCACAACGTGCCGGCTTCTTTCCAAAGGGCGAGTTTGGCCCCACAGCATCTTGCTTCCAGCTCTTTGGGAAGCTAAGAAACAACTCGCTCTGCACAGTGCTCTTACAGCCTACCGGGAACATCTCTTCCAAAGGCCTGTGAAACGCAGTTTCTTTGCAGGCCTGATCTGGCTGAAGTAGGACTTCTGCTCTGGGTGTGCTACATTGCCCTATAGCTGAAAGGCACAACGTGCAGGCTTCTTTCCTAACTGTGAGTTGGGCCCCACAGCATCATGCTTCCAGCTCTTTTTGAAGCTAAGAAACAACTCGCTCTGCACAGTGCTCTTTAGCCTACCGGGAACATCTCTTCCAAAGGCCTGTGAAACGCAGTTTCTTTGCAGGCCTGATCTGGCTGAAGTAGGACTTCTGCTCTGGGTGTGCTACATTGCCCTAGAGCTGAAAGGCACAACGTGCCGGCTTCTTTCCAAAGGGCGAGTTTGGCCCCACAGCATCTTGCTTCCAGCTCTTTGGGAAGCTAAGAAACAACTCGCTCTGCACAGTGCTCTTACAGCCTACTGGGAACATCTCTTCCAGAGGCCTGAAAAACGCAGTTTCTTTGCAGGCCTGATCTCGCAGAAGTAGGACTTCTGCTCTGGGTGTGCTACATTGCCCTAGAGCTGAAAGGCACAACGTGCAGGCTTCTTTCCAAAGGGCGAGTTGGGCCCCACAGCATCTTGCTTCCAGCTCTTTGGGAAGCTAAGAAACAACTCGCTCTGCACAGTGCTCTTACAGCCTACGGGGAACATCTCTTCCAAAGGCCTGTGAAACGCAGTTTCTTTGCAGGCCTGATCTGGCTGAAGTAGGACTTCTGCTCCGGGTGTGCTACATTGCCCTAGAGCTGAAAGGCACAACGTGCAGGCTTCTTTCCATAGGGCGAGTTGGGCCCTACAGCATCTTGCTTCCAGCTCTTTGGGAAGCTAAGAAACAACTCGCTCTGCACAGTGCTCTCACAGCCTACCGGGAGCATCTCTTCCAAAGGCCTGTGAAACGCAGTTTCTTTGCAGGCCTGATCTGGCTGAACTAGGACTCCTGCTCTGGGTGTGCTACATTGTCCTAGAGCTGAAGGCACAACGTGCAGGCTTCTTTCCAAAGGGCGAGTTGGGCCCCACAGCATCTTGCTTCCAGCTCTTTGGGAAGCTAAGAAACAACTCGCTCTGCACAGTGCTCTTACATCCTACCAGGAACATCTCTTCCAAAGTCCCGTGAAAAGCAGTTTCTTTGCAGGCCTGATCTCGCTGAAGTAGAACTTCTGCTCTGGGTGTGCTACATTGCCCTAGAGCTGAAAGGCACAACGTGCAGGCTTCTTTCCAAAGGGCGAGTTTGGCCCCACAGCATCTTGCTACCAGCTCTTTGGGAAGCTAAGAAACAACTCGCTGTGCACAGTGCTCTTACAGCCTACCGGGAACATCTCTTCCAAAGGCCTGTGAAACGCAGATTCTTAGCAGGCCTGATCTGGCTGAAGTAGGACTTCTGCTCTGGGTGTGCTACATTGCACTAGAGCTGAAAGGCACAACGTGCAGGCTTCTTTCCAAAGGGCGAGTTGGGCCCCACAGCACCTTGCTTCCAGCTCTTTGGGAAGCTAAGAAACAACTCGCTGTGCACAGTGCTCTTACAGCCTACCGGGAACATCTCTTCCAAAGGCCTGTGAAACTCAGTTTCTTTGCAGCCCTGATCTGGCTGAAGTAGGACTCCTGCTGTGGGTGTGCTACATTGCCCTGGAGCTGAAAGGCACAACGTGCAGGCTTCATTCCTAACTGTGAGTTGGGCCCCACATCATCTTGCTTCCAGCTCTTTTGGAAGCTAAGAAACAACTCGCTCTGCACAGTGCTCTTACAGCCTACCGGGAACATCTCTTCCAAAGGCCTGTGAAACGCAGTTTCTTTGCAGGCCTGATCTGGCTGAAGTAGGACTTCTGCTCTGGGTTTGCTACATTGCCCTGGAGCTGAAAGGCACAACGTGCAGGCTTCTTTTCAAAGTGCGTGTTGGGCCCCACATCATCTTGCTTCCAGCTCTTTGGAAAGCTAAGAAACAACTCGCTCTGCACAGTGCTCTTACACCCTACCGGGAACATCTCTTCCAAAGGCCTGTGAAACGCAGTTTCTTTGCAGGCCTGATGTGGCTGAAGTAGGACTCCTGCTCTGGGTGTGCTACATTTCCCTAGAGCTGAAGGCACAACGTGCAGGCTTCTTTTCAAAGGGCGAGTTGGGCCCCACAGCATCTTGCTTCCAGCTCTTTGGGAAGCTAAGAAACAACTCGCTCTGCACAGTGCTCTTACAGCCTACCGGATACATCTCTTACAAAGACCTGTGAAATGCAGCTTCTTTGCAGGCCTGATCTGGCTGAAGTACGACTTCTGCTCTGAGTGTGCTACATTGCCCTAGAGCTCCAAGGCACAAAGTGCTGCATTATTTCCAAAGAAGGAGAGAGTCCCCAAAGTATCTTGGTTCCAGCTCTTTGGGAAGCTAAGAAACAACACGCTGTGCACTGTGCTCCTACAGCCTACCGGGAACATCTCTTACAATGGCCTGTGACACGCAGTTCCTTTGCAGGCCTGATCTGGCTGAAACAGAACTTCTGCTCTGGGTGTGTTACATTGCCCTAGATCTGAAAGGCACAACGTGCAGTCTTCTTTCAAAGGGTGAGTTGCTTCCCAAAGCATCTTGCTTCCATCTCTTTGGGAAGCTAAGAAACAACTCGCTCTGCACAGTGCTCTTACAGCCTACCGGGAACATCTCTTACAAAGGCCTGTGACACGCAGTTTCTTTGGAGGCCTGATCTGGCTGCAGTAGAACTTCTGCTCTGCGTGTGCTACATTGCCCTAGAGCCTCAAGGCACAAAGCCTTTCCTTGTTTCCAGACGGGAAGATAGGGCCCAAAGCATCTTGCTTCCAGCCCTTTGGGAAGCTAAGAAACAACTCGCTCGGCACAGTGCTCTTACAGCCTACCAGAAACATCTCTTAAAAAGGCCTGTGAAACGCAGTTTCTTTGCAGGCCTGATCTGGGTGAAGTAGAAATTCTGCTCTGGGTGTGCTACGTTGCCCTAGAGCTCCAAGGCACAAAGTGCTGAATCATTTCCAAAGACGGAGTTATGCCCCAAAGCATCTTGCTTCCAGCTCTTTGGGAAGCTAAGAAACAACTCGCTCTGCACAGTGCTCTTACAGCCTACCGGGAACATCTCTTACAAAGGCCTTCGAAACGCAGATTCTTTGCAGGCCTGATCGGGCTGAATTAGAAATTCTGCTCTGGGTGTGCTAAATTGCCCTAGAGCTCCAAGGCACAAAGTGCTGAATCATTTCCAAAGACGGAGATATGCCCCAAAGCATCTTGCTTCCAGCTCTTTGGGAATCTAAGAAACAACTCACTCTGCAGACTGCTCTTACAGCCTACCGGGAACATCTCTTCCAAAGGCCTAAGAAACGCAGTTTCTTTGCAGGCCTGATCTGGCTGAAGTAGAACTTCTACTCTGGGTGTGCTACATTGCCCCAAAGCTGAAACGCACAACGTGCAGGCTCCTTTCCAAAGGGTGAGTTGCGCCCCAGAGCATCTTGCTTCCAGCTCTTTGTGAAGCCAAGAAACAACTCACTCTGCACAGTGCTATTACAGACAACCAGGAACATCTCTAACAAAGGCCTGTGAAACGCAGTTTCTTTGCAGGCCTGATCTGGCTGAAGTAGAACTTCTGCTCTGCGTGTGCTACATTGCCCGAGAGCTGCAAGGCACAACGTGCAGTCTTCTTTCCAAAAGGTGAGTTGGGCCCCAAAGCATCTTGCTTCCAGCTCTTTGGGAAGCTAAGAAACAACTCACTCTGCACAGTGCTCTTAAGACCTACCGGGAACATCTCTTACAAAGGCCTGTGAAACGCAATTTCTTTGCAGGTCAGATCTGGCTGAAGTAGAACTTCTGCTCTGGGTGTGCTACATTGCCCTAGAGCTCCAAGGCACAAAGTGCTGAATCATTTCCAAAGATGGAGATACGCCCAAAAGCATCTTGCTTCCAGCTCTTTGGGAAGCTAAGAAACAACTCGCTCTGCACATGCTCTTACAGCCTACCGGGAACATCTCTTACAAAGGCCTGTGAAACGCTGTTTCTTTGCAGGATTGATCTGGCTGAAGTGGAAATTCTACTCTGGGTGTGGTACATTACCCTAAGCTGAAAGGCACACCGTGCAGTCTTCTTTCCAAAGGGCGAGTTGCTTCCCAAAGCATCTTGCTTCCAGCTCGTTGGGAAGCTAAGAAAAAACTCGCTCTGCACAGTGCTCTTACAGCCTACCGGGAACATCTCTTACAAAGGCCTGTGACACGCAGTTTCTTTGCAGGCCTGATCTGGCTGAAGTAGAACTTCTGCTCTGGGTGTGCTACATTGCCCTAGAGCTGAAAGGCACAATGTGCAGGCTTCTATGCAAAGGGTGAGTTGGGCCCCAAAGCATCTTGCGTCCAGCTCTTTGGGAAGCTAAGAAAGAACTCGCTCTGCTCAGTGCTCTTACAGCCTACCGGGAACATCTCTTAAAAAGGCCTGTGAAACTCAGTTTCTTTGAAGGCCTGATCTGGCTGAAGCAGAACTACTGCTCTGGATGTGCTACATTGCCCTAGAGCTTCAAGGCACAAAGCCCAGCCTTGTTTACAAAGGGGAAGAGAGGCCCCAAAGTATCTTGCTTCCAGCTCTTTGGGAAGCTAAGAAACAACTCGCTCTGCACAGTGCTCTTACAGCCTACCGGGAACATCTCTTCCAAAGGCCTGTGAAACGCAGTTTCTTTGCAGGCCTGATCTGGCTGCAGTAGAACTTCTGCTCTGCGTGAGCTACATTGCCCTAGAGCTTCAAGGCACAAAGCCCTTCCTTGTTTCCAGAGGGGAAGATAGGCCCAAAAGCATCTTGCTTCCAGCCCTTTGGGAAGCTAAGACACAACTCGCTCGGCACAGTGGTCTTACAGCCTACCAGAAACATCTCTTACAAAGGCCTGTGAAATGCAGCTTCTTTGCAGGCCTGATCTGGCTGAAGTAGAACTTCTGCTCTGAGTGTGCTACATTGCCCTAGAGCTCCAAGGCACAAAGTGCTGCATTATTTCCAAAGACGGAGAGAGTCCCCAAAGTATCTTGGTTCCAGCTCTTTGGGAAGCTAAGAAACAACTCCCTCTGCACAGTGCTCTTACAGCCAACCGGGAACATCTCCTACAAAGGCCTGTGAAACGCAATTTCTTTGCAGGCCAGATCTGGCTGAAGTAGAACTTCTGCTCTGGGTGTGCTACATTGCCCTAGAGCTGAAAGGCACAACGTGCAGTCTTCTTTCCAAAGGGCGAGTAGGGCCAAAGCATCTTGCTTCCAGCTCTTTGGGAAGCTAAGAAACAACTCGCACTGCTCTGTGCTCTTACAGCCAACCGGGAACATCTCTTACAAAGGCCTGTGAAATGCAGTTTCTTTGCAGGCCTGATCTGGCTGAAGTAGAACTTCTGCTCTGCGTGTGCTACATTGCCCTAGAGCTCCAAGGCACAAAGTCCTGAATCATTTCCAAAGACGGAGATACGCCCCAAAGCATCTTGCTTCCAGCTCTTTGGGAAGCTAAGAAACAACTCGCTCTGCACAGTGCTCTTACAGCCTACCGGCAACATCTCTTACAAAGGTCTGCGAAACGCAGTTTCTTTGCAGGCCTGATGTGGCTGAAGTAGAACTGCTGCTCTGGGTGTGCTACATTGCCCTAGAGCTCCAAGGCACAAAGTGCTGAATCATTTCCAAAGCAGGAGATAGGCCCCAAAGCAACTTGCTTCCAGCTCTTTGGGAAGCTAAGAAACAACTCGCTCTGCACAGTGCTCTTACAGCCTACCGGATACATCTCTTACAAAGACCTGTGAAATGCAGCTTCTTTGCAGGCCTGATCTGGCTGAAGTACAACTTCTGCTCTGAGTGTGCTACATTGCCCTAGAGCTCCAAGGCACAAAGTGCTGCATTATTTCCAAAGAAGGAGAGAGTCCCCAAAGTATCTTGGTTCCAGCTCTTTGGGAAGCTAAGAAACAACACGCTGTGCACTGTGCTCCTACAGCCTACCGGGAACATCTCTTACAATGGCCTGTGACACGCAGTTCCTTTGCAGGCCTGATCTGGCTGAAACAGAACTTCTGCTCTGGGTGTGTTACATTGCCCTAGAGCTGAAAGGCACAACGTGCAGTCTTCTTTCAAAGGGCGAGTTGCTTCCCAAATCATCTTGCTTCCATCTCTTTGGGAAGCTAAGAAACAACTCGCTCTGCACAGTGCTCTTACAGCCTACCGGGAACATCTCTTACAAAGGCCTGTGACACGCAGTTTCTTTGGAGGCCTGATCTGGCTGCAGTAGAACTTCTGCACTGCGTGTGCTACATTGCCCTAGAGCTTCAAGGCACAAAGCCTTTCCTTGTTTCCAGACGGGAAGATAGGGCCCAAAGCATCTTGCTTCCAGCCCTTTGGGAAGCTAAGAAACAACTCGCTCGGCACACTGCTCTTACAGCCTACCAGAAACATCTCTTAAAAAGGCCTGTGAAACGCAGTTTCTTTGCAGGCCTGATCTGGGTGAAGTAGAAATTCTGCTCTGGGTGTGCTACGTTGCCCTAGAGCTCCAAGGCACAAAGTGCTGAATCATTTCCAAAGACGGAGTTATGCCCCAAAGCATCTTTCTTCCAGCTCTTTGGGAATCTAAGAAACAACTCACTCTGCAGACTGCTCTTACAGCCTACCGGGAACATCTCTTCCAAAGGCCTAAGAAACGCAGTTTCTTTGCAGGCCTGATCTGGCTGAAGTAGAACTTCTGCTCTGCGTGTGCTACATTGCCCGAGATCTGCAAGGCACAACGTGCAGTCTTCTTTCCAGAGGGTGAGTTGGGCCCCAAAGCATCTTGCTTCCAGCTTTTGGGAAGCTAAGAAACAACTCGCTCTGCACAGTGCTCTTACAGCCTACCGGGAACATCTCTTACAAAGGCCTGTGAAACGCAATTTCTTTGCAGCCCAGATATGGCTGAAGTAGAACTTCTGCTCTGGGTGTGCTACATTGCCCTAGAGCTGAAAGGCACAACGTGCAGTCTTCTTTCCAAAGGGCGAGTTGGGCCCAATGCATCTAGCTTCCAGCTCTTTGGGAAGCTAAGAAACAACTCGCTGTGCACAATGTTCTTACAGCTACCGTCAACATATCTTACAAAGGCCTGTGAAACGCAGTTTCTTTGCAGGCCTGATCTGGGTGAAGTAGAACTTCTGCTCTGCGTGTGCTACATTGCCCTAGAGCTCCAAGGCACAAAGTGCTGAATTTTTTCCAAAGACGGAGATACGCCCCAAAGCATCTTGCTTCCAGCTCTTTGGGAAGCTAAGAAACAACTCGCTCTGCACAGTCCTCTTACAGCCTACCGGCAACATCTCTTACAAAGGTCTGCGAAATGCAGTTTCTTTGCAGGCCTGATGTGGCTGAAGTAGAACTTCTGCTCTGGGTGTGCTACATTGCCCTAGAGCTGAAAGGCACAACGTCCAGGCTTCTTTCCAAAGGGCGAGTTGGGCCACACAGCATCTTGCTTCCAGCTCTTTGGGAAGCTAAGAAACAACTCGCTCTGCTCAGTGCTCTTACAGCCTACCGGGAACATCTCTTAAAAAGGCCTGTGAAACTCAGTTTCTTTGCAGGCCTGATCTGGCTGAAGCAGAACTTCCGCTCTGGGTGTGCTACATTGCCCTAGAGCTCCAAGGCACAAAGTGCTGAATCATTTCCAAAGATGGAGATACGCCCAAAAGCATCTTGCTTCCAGCTCTTTGGGAAGCTAAGAAACAACTCGCTCTGCACAGAGCTCTTAAATCCTACCGGCAACATCTCTTACAAAACCTGTGAAACGCTGTTTCTTTGCAGGCCTGATCTGGCTGAAGTAGAACTTCTGCTCTGCGTGTGCTACATTGCCCTAGAGCTCCAAGGCACAAAGTGCTGAATCATTTCCAAAGACGGAGATATGCCCCAAAGCATCTTGCTTCCAGCTCTTCTTGAAGCTAAGAAGCAACTCGCTCTGCACAGTGCTCTTTAGCCTACCGGGAACATCTCTTCCAAAGGCCTGTGAAATGCAGTTTCTTAGCAGGCCTGATCTGGCTGAAGTAGGACTTCTGCTCTGGGTGTGCTACATTGCCCTATAGCTGAAAGGCACAACGTGCAGGCTTCTTTCCAAAGGGCGAGTTGGGCCCCACAGCATCTTGCTTCCAGCTCTTTGGGAAGCTAACAAACAACACGCTCTGCACAGTGATCATACAGCCTACCGGGAACATCTCTTCCAAAGGCCTGTGAAACGCAGTTTCTTTGCAGGCCTGATCTGGCTGAAGTAGGACTTCTGCGCTGGGTGTGCTACATTGCCCTAGAGCTGAAAGGCACAACGTGCAGGCTTCTTTCCAAAGGGCGAGTTGCGCCCCACAGCATCTTGCTTCCAGCTCTTTGGGAAGCTAAGAAACAACTCGCTCTGCACACTGCTCTTACAGCCTACCGGGAACATCTCTTCCAAAGGCCTGTGAAACGCAGTTTCTTTGCAGGCCTGATCTGGCTGAAGTAGGACTCCTGCTCTGTGTGTGCTACATTGCCCTAGAGCTGAAAGGCACATCGTGCAGGCTTCTTTCCAAAGTGCGAGTTGGGCCCCACAGCATCTTGCTTCCAGCTCTTTGGGAAGCTAAGAAACAACTCGCTCTGCACAGTGCTCTTACATCCTACCGGGAACATCTCTTCCAAAGGCCTGTGAAAAGCAGTTTCTTTGCAGGCCTGATCTCGCTGAAGTAGAACTTCTGCTCTGGATGTGCTACATTACCCTAGAGCTGAAAGGCGGAACGTGCAGGCTTCTTTCCAAAGGGCGAGTTTGGCCCCACAGCATCTTGCTTCCAGCTCTTTGGGAAGCTGAGAAACATCTCTCTCTGCACAGTGCTCTTACAGCCTACCGGGAACATCTCTTCCAAAGGCCTGTGAAACGCAGTTTCTTTGCAGGCCTGATCTGGATGAACTAGGACTTCAGCTCTGGGTGTGCTACATTGCCCTAGAGCAGAGAGGCACAACGTGCAGTCTTCTTTAAAAAGGGCGAGTTGGGCCCCACAGCATCTTGCCTCCAGCTCTGTGGGAAGCTAAGAATCAACTCGCTCTGCAGAGTGTTCTTACACCCTACCGGGAACATCTCTTCCAAAGGCCTGTGAAACGCAGTTTCTTTGCAGGCCTGATCTGGCTGAAGTAGGATTTCTGCTCTGGGTGTGCTACATTGCCCTAGAGCTGAAAGGCACATCGTGCAGGCTTCTTTCCAAAGGGCGAGTTGCGCCCCACAGCATCTTGCTTCCAGCTATTTGGGAAGCTAAGAAACAACTCGCTGTGCACAGTGCTCTCACAACCTACAGGGAACATCTCTTCCAAAGGCATGTGAAACGCAGTTTCTTTGCAGGCCTGATCTGGCTGAAGTAGGACTTCTGCTCTGGGTGTGCTACATTGCCCTAGAGCTGAAAGGCACAACGTGCAGGCTTCTTTCCAAAGGGCGAGTTGGGCCCCACAGCATCTTGCTTCCAGCTCTTTGGGAAGCTAAGAAACAACTCGATCTGCACAGTGCTCTTACAGCCTACCGGGAACATCTCTTCCAAAGGCCTGTGAAACGGAGTTTCTTTGCAGGCCTGATATGGCTGAAGTAGCACTTCTGCTCTGGGTGTGCTACATTGCCCTAGAGCTGAAAGGCACATCGTGCAGGCTTCTTTCCAAAGGGCGAGTTGGGCCCCACAGCATCTTGCTTCCAGCTCTTTTTGAAGCTAAGAAACAACTCGCTCTGCACAGTGCTCTTACAGCCTACCGGGAACATCTCTTCCAAAGGCATGTGAAAAGCAGTTTCTTTGGAGGCCTGATCTGGCTGAAGTACGACTTCGGCTCTGGGTGTGGTACATTGCCCTAGAGCTGAAAGGCACAACGTGCAGGCTTCTTTCCTAACTGTGAGTTGGGCCCCACAGCATCTTCCTTCCAGCTCTTTTGGAAACTAAGAAACAACTCGCTCTGCACAGTGCTCTTACAGCCTACCGGGAACATCTCTTCCAAAGGCCTGTGAAACGCAGTTTCTTTGCAGGCCTGATCTGGCTGAAGTAGGACTCCTGCTCTGGGTGTGCTACATTGCCCTAGAGCAGAAAGGCACAACGTGCAGTCTTCTTTCCAAGGGGCGAGTTGGGCCCCACAGCATCTTGCTTGCAGCTCTTTGGGAAGCTAAGAAACAAATCGCTCTGCACAGTGCTCTTACAGCCTACCGGGAACATCTCTTCCAAAGACCTGTGAAACGCAGTTTCTTTGCAGGCCTGATCTCGCTGAAGTAGCACTTCTGCTCTGGGTGTGCTACATTTCCCTAGATCTGAAAGGCACATCGTGCAGGCTTCTTTCGAAAGGGCGAGTTGGGCCCCACAGCATCATGCTTCCAGCTCTTTTTGAGCTAAGAAACAACTCGCTCTGCACAGTGCTGTTTAGCCTACCGGGAACATCTCTTCCAAAGGCCTGTGAAACGCAGTTTCTTTGCAGGCCTGATCTGGCTGAAGTAGGACTTCTGCTCTGGGTGTGCTACATTGCCCTATAGCTGAAAGGCACAACGTGCAGGAGTCTTTCCTAACTGTGAGTTGGGCCCCACAGCATCTTGCTTCCAGCTATTTGGGAAGCTAAGAAACAACTCGCTCTGCACAGTGCTCTTACAGCCTACCGGGAACATCTCTTCCAAAGGCCTGTGAAACGCAGTTTCTTTGCAGGCCTGATCTGGCTGAAGTAGGACTCCTCCTCTGGGTGTGCTACATTGCTCTAGAGCTGAAAGGCACAACGTGCAGGCGTCTTTCCAAAGGGCGAGTTGTGCCCCACAGCATCTTGCTTCCAGCTCTTTGGGAAGCTAACAAACAGCTCGCTCTGCACAGTGATCTTACAGCCTACCGGGAACATCTCTTCCAAAGGCCTGTGAAACGCAGTTTCTTTGCAGGCCTGATCTGGTTGAAGTAGGACTTCTGCTGTGGATGTGCTACATTGCCCTAGAGCTGAAAGGCACAACGTGCAGGCTTCTTTCCAAAGGGCGAGTTGCGCCCCACAGCATCTTGCTTCCAGCTCTTTGGGAAGCTAAGAAACAACTCGCTCTGCACACTGCTCTTACAGCCTACCGGGAACATCTCTTCCAAAGGCCTGTGAAACGCAGTTTCTTTGCAGGCCTGATCTGGCTGAAGTAGGACTCCTGCTCTGTGTGTGCTACATTGCCCTAGAGCTGAAAGGCACAACTTGCAGTCTTCTTTGCAAAGGGCGAGTTGGGCCCCACAGCATCTTGCTTCCAGCTCTTTGGGAAGCTAAAAAACAACTCGCTCTGCACAGTGCTCTTACATCCTACCGGGAACATCTCTTCCAAAGGCCTGTGAAAAGCAGTTTATTTGCAGGCCTGATCTCGCTGAAGTAGAACTTCTGCTCTGGATGTGCTACATTGCCCTAGAGCTGAAAGGCGGAACGTGCAGGCTTCTTTCCAAAGGGCGAGTTGGGCCCCACAGCATCTTGCTTCCAGCTCTTTGGGAAGCTGAGAAACAAATCTCTCTGTACAGTGCTCTTAAAGCCTACCGGGAACATCTCTTCCAAAGGCCTGTGAAACGCAGTTTCTTTGCAGGCCTGATCTGGCTGAAGTAGGACTCCTGCTCTGGGTGTGCTACATTGCCCTAGAGCTGAAAGGCACAATGTGCAGGCTTCTTTCCAAAGTGCGAGTTGGGCCCTTAGCATCTTGCTTCCAGCTCTTTGGGAAGCTAAGAAACAACTCGCTCTGCAGAGTGTTCTTACACCCTACCGGGAACATCTCTTCCAAAGGCCTGTGAAACGCAGTTTCTTTGCAGGCCTGATCTGCCTGAAGTAGGACTTCTGCTCTGGGTGTGCTACATTGCCCTAGAGCTGAAAGGCACAACGTGCAGTCTACTTTCCAAAGGGCGAGTTGCGCCCCACAGCATCTTGCTTCCAGCTTTTTGGGAAGCTAAGAAACAACTCCCTCTGCACAGTGCTCTTACAACCTACAGGGAACATCTCTTCCAAAGGCCTGTGAAACGCAGTTTCTTTGCAGGCCTGATCTGGCTGAAGTAGGACTTCTGCTCTGGGTGTGCTACATTGCCCTAGAGCTGAAAGGCACAACGTGCAGGCTCCTTTCCAAACGGCGAGTTGGGCCCCACAGCATCTTGCTTCCAGCTCTTTGGGAAGCTAAGAAACAACTCGCTCTGCCCAGTGCTCTTACAGCCTACCGGGAACATCTCTTCCAAAGGCCTGTGAAACGCAGTTTCATTGCAGGCCTGATCTGGCTGAAGTAGCACTTCTGCTCTGGGTGTGCTACATTGCCCTAGAGCTGAAAGGCACATCGTGCAGGCTTCTTTCAAAAGGGCGAGTTGGGCCCCACAGCATCTTGCTTCCAGCTCTTTTTGAAGCTAAGAAACAACTCGCTCTGCACAGTGCTCTTACATCCTACCGGGAACATCTCTTCCAAAGGCATGTGAAAAGCAGTTTCTTTGCAGGCCTGATCTGGCTGAAGTAGGACTTCTGCTCTGGGTGTGCTACATTGCCCTAGAGCTGAAAGGCACAACGTGCAGTCTTCTTTCCTAACTGTGAGTTGGGCCCCACAGCATCTTCCTTCCAGCTCTTTTGGAAGCTAAGAAACAACTCGCTCTGCACAGTGCTCTTACAGCCTACCGGGAACATCTCTTCCAAAGGCCTGTGAAACGCAGTTTCTTTGCAGGCCTGATCTGGCTGAAGTAGGACTCCTGCTCTGGGTGTGCTACATTGCCCTAGAGCAGAATGGCACAACGTGCAGGCTTCTTTCCAAGGGGTGAGTTGGGCCCCACAGCCTCTTGCTTGCAGCTCTTGGGAAGCTAAGAAACAACTCGCTCTGCACAGTGCTCTTACAGCCTACCGGGAACATCTCTTCCAAAGGCCTGTGAAACGCAGTTTCTTTGCAGGCCTGATCTGGCTGAAGTAGGACTTCTGCTCTGGGTGTGCTACATTGCCCTATAGCAGAAAGGCACAACGTGCAGGCTTCTTTTCAAAGGGCATGTTGGGCCCCACAGCATCTTGCTTCCAGCTCTTTGGGAAGCTAAGAAACAACTCGCTCTGCACAGTGCTCTTACAGCCTACCGGGAACATCTCTTCCAAAGGCCTGTGAAACGCAGTTTCTTTGCAGGCCTGATCTGGCTGAAGTAGGACTCCTCCTCTGGGTGTGCTACATTGCTCTAGAGCTGAAAGGCACAACGTGCAGGCGTCTTTCCAAAGGGCGAGTTGTGCCCCACAGCATCTTGCTTCCAGCTCTTTGGGAAGCTAACAAACAGCTCGCTCTGCACAGTGATCTTACAGCCTACCGGGAACATCTCTTCCAAAGGCCTGTGAAACGCAGTTTCTTTGCAGGCCTGATCTGGTTGAAGTAGGACTTCTGCTGTGGATGTGCTACATTGCCCTAGAGCTGAAAGGCACAACGTGCAGGCTTCTTTCCAAAGGGCGAGTTGCGCCCCACAGCATCTTGCTTCCAGCTCTTTGGGAAGCTAAGAAACAACTCGCTCTGCACACTGCTCTTACAGCCTACCGGGAACATCTCTTCCAAAGGCCTGTGAAACGCAGTTTCTTTGCAGGCCTGATCTGGCTGAAGTAGGACTCCTGCTCTGTGTGTGCTACATTGCCCTAGAGCTGAAAGGCACAACTTGCAGTCTTCTTTGCAAAGGGCGAGTTGGGCCCCACAGCATCTTGCTTCCAGCTCTTTGGGACGCTAAAAAACAACTCGCTCTGCACAGTGCTCTTACATCCTACCGGGAACATCTCTTCCAAAGGCCTGTGAAAAGCAGTTTATTTGCAGGCCTGATCTCGCTGAAGTAGAACTTCTGCTCTGGATGTGCTACATTGCCCTAGAGCTGAAAGGCGGAACGTGCAGGCTTCTTTCCAAAGGGCGAGTTGGGCCCCACAGCATCTTGCTTCCAGCTCTTTGGGAAGCTGAGAAACAAATCTCTCTGTACAGTGCTCTTAAAGCCTACCGGGAACATCTCTTCCAAAGGCCTGTGAAACGCAGTTTCTTTGCAGGCCTGATCTGGCTGAAGTAGGACTCCTGCTCTGGGTGTGCTACATTGCCCTAGAGCTGAAAGGCACAATGTGCAGGCTTCTTTCCAAAGTGCGAGTTGGGCCCTTAGCATCTTGCTTCCAGCTCTTTGGGAAGCTAAGAAACAACTCGCTCTGCAGAGTGTTCTTACACCCTACCGGGAACATCTCTTCCAAAGGCCTGTGAAACGCAGTTTCTTTGCAGGCCTGATCTGCCTGAAGTAGGACTTCTGCTCTGGGTGTGCTACATTGCCCTAGAGCTGAAAGGCACAACGTGCAGTCTACTTTCCAAAGGGCGAGTTGCGCCCCACAGCATCTTGCTTCCAGCTTTTTGGGAAGCTAAGAAACAACTCCCTCTGCACAGTGCTCTTACAACCTACAGGGAACATCTCTTCCAAAGGCCTGTGAAACGCAGTTTCTTTGCAGGCCTGATCTGGCTGAAGTAGGACTTCTGCTCTGGGTGTGCTACATTGCCCTAGAGCTGAAAGGCACAACGTGCAGGCTCCTTTCCAAACGGCGAGTTGGGCCCCACAGCATCTTGCTTCCAGCTCTTTGGGAAGCTAAGAAACAACTCGCTCTGCCCAGTGCTCTTACAGCCTACCGGGAACATCTCTTCCAAAGGCCTGTGAAACGCAGTTTCATTGCAGGCCTGATCTGGCTGAAGTAGCACTTCTGCTCTGGGTGTGCTACATTGCCCTAGAGCTGAAAGGCACATCGTGCAGGCTTCTTTCAAAAGGGCGAGTTGGGCCCCACAGCATCTTGCTTCCAGCTCTTTTTGAAGCTAAGAAACAACTCGCTCTGCACAGTGCTCTTACATCCTACCGGGAACATCTCTTCCAAAGGCATGTGAAAAGCAGTTTCTTTGCAGGCCTGATCTGGCTGAAGTAGGACTTCTGCTCTGGGTGTGCTACATTGCCCTAGAGCTGAAAGGCACAACGTGCAGTCTTCTTTCCTAACTGTGAGTTGGGCCCCACAGCATCTTCCTTCCAGCTCTTTTGGAAGCTAAGAAACAACTCGCTCTGCACAGTGCTCTTACAGCCTACCGGGAACATCTCTTCCAAAGGCCTGTGAAACGCAGTTTCTTTGCAGGCCTGATCTGGCTGAAGTAGGACTCCTGCTCTGGGTGTGCTACATTGCCCTAGAGCAGAATGGCACAACGTGCAGGCTTCTTTCCAAGGGGTGAGTTGGGCCCCACAGCCTCTTGCTTGCAGCTCTTGGGAAGCTAAGAAACAACTCGCTCTGCACAGTGCTCTTACAGCCTACCGGGAACATCTCTTCCAAAGGCCTGTGAAACGCAGTTTCTTTGCAGGCCTGATCTGGCTGAAGTAGGACTTCTGCTCTGGGTGTGCTACATTGCCCTATAGCAGAAAGGCACAACGTGCAGGCTTCTTTTCAAAGGGCATGTTGGGCCCCACAGCATCTTGCTTCCAGCTCTTTGGGAAGCTAAGAAACAACTCGCTCTGCACAGTGCTCTTACAGCCTACCGGGAACATCTCTTCCAAAGGCCTGTGAAACGCATTTTCTTTGCAGGCCTGATCTGGCTGAAGTAGGACTTCTGCTCTGGGTGTGCTACATTGCCCTAGAGCAGAAAGGCACAACGTGCAGGCTTCTTTCCAAAGGGCGAGTTGGGCCCCACAGCATCTTGATTCCAGCTCTTTGGGAAGCTAAGAAACAACTCGCTCTGCACAGTTCTCTTACAGCCTAGTGGGAACATCTCTTCCAAAGGCCTGTGAAACGCAGTTTCTTTGCAGGCCTGATCTGGCTGAAGTAGGACTCCTGCTCTGTGTGTGCTACATTGCCCTAGAGCTGAAAGGCACAACGTGCAGGCTTCTTTCAAAAGGGCGAGTTGGGCCCCACAGCATGTTGCTTCCAGCTCTTTGGGAAGCTAAGAAACAACTCGCTCTGCACAGTGCTCTTACATCCTACCGGGAACATCTCTTCCAAAGGCCTGTGAAAAGCAGTTTCTTTGCAGGCCTGATCTCGCTGAAGTAGAACTTCTGCTCTGGATGTGCTACATTGCCCTAGAGCTGAAAGGCGGAACGTGCAGGCTTCTTTCAAAAGGGCGAGTTGGGCCCCACAGCATCTTGCTTCCAGCTCTTTGGGAAGCTGCGAAACAACTCTCTCTGCACAGTGCTCTTACAGCCTACCGGGAACATCTCTTCCAAAGGCCTGTGAAACGCAGTTTCTTTGCAGGCCTGATCTGGCTGAAGTAGGACTCCTGCTCTGGGTGTGCTACATTGCCCTAGAGCAGAAAGGCACAACGTGCAGTCTTCTTTAAAAAGGGCGAGTTGGGCCCCACAGCATCTTGCCTCCAGCTCTTTGGGAAGCTAAGAATCAACTCGCTCTGCAGAGTGTTCTTACACCCTACCGGGAACATCTCTTCCAAAGGCCTGTGAAACGCAGTTTCTTTGCAGGCCTGATCTGGCTGAAGTAGGACTTCTGCTCTGGGTGTGCTACATTGCCCTAGAGCTGAAAGGCACAACGTGCAGGCTTCTTTCCAAAGGGCGAGTTGCGCCCCACAGCATCTTGCTTCCAGCTATTTGGGAAGCTAAGAAACAACTCGCTCTGCACAGTGCTCTCACAACCTACAGGGAACATCTCTTCCAAAGGCCTGTGAAACGCAGTTTCTTTGCAGGCCTGATCTGGCTGAAGTAGGACTTCTGCACTGGGTGTGCTACATTGCCCTAGAGCTGAAAGGCACAACGTGCTGGCTCCTTTCCAAAGGGCGAGTTGAGCCCCACAGCATCTTGCTTCCAGCTCTTTGGGAAGCTGAGAAACAACTCTCTCTGCACAGTGCTCTTACAGCCTACCGGGAACATCTCTTCCAAAGGCCTGTGAAACGCAGTTTCTTTGCAGGCCTGATCTGGCTGAAGTAGGACTCCTGCTCTGGGTGTGCTACATTGCCCTAGAGCTGAAAGGCACAATGTGCAGGCTTCTTTCCAAAGTGCGAGTTGGGCCCTTAGCATCTTGCTTCCAGCTCTTTGGGAAGCTAAGAAACAACTCGCTCTGCAGAGTGTTCTTACACCCTACCGGGAACATCTCTTCCAAAGGCCTGTGAAACGCAGTTTCTTTGCAGGCCTGATCTGCCTGAAGTAGGACTTCTGCTCTGGGTGTGCTACATTGCCCTAGAGCTGAAAGGCACAACGTGCAGGCTACTTTCCAAAGGGCGAGTTGCGCCCCACAGCATCTTGCTTCCAGCTTTTTGGGAAGCTAAGAAACAACTCCCTCTGCACAGTGCTCTTACAACCTACAGGGAATATCTCTTCCAAAGGCCTGTGAAACGCAGTTTCTTTGCAGGCCTGATCTGGCTGAAGTAGGACTTCTGCTCTGGGTGTGCTACATTGCCCTAGAGCTGAAAGGCACATCGTGCAGGCTTCTTTCAAAAGGGCGAGTTGGGCCCCACAGCATCTTGCTTCCAGCTCTTTTTGAAGCTAAGAAACAACTCGCTCTGCACAGTGCTCTTACATCCTACCGGGAACATCTCTTCCAAAGGCATGTGAAAAGCAGTTTCTTTGCAGGCCTGATCTGGCTGAAGTAGGACTTCTGCTCTGGGTGTGCTACATTGCCCTAGAGCTGAAAGGCACAACGTGCAGTCTTCTTTCCTAACTGTGAGTTGGGCCCCACAGCATCTTCCTTCCAGCTCTTTTGGAAGCTAAGAAACAACTCGCTCTGCACAGTGCTCTTACAGCCTACCGGGAACATCTCTTCCAAAGGCCTGTGAAACGCAGTTTCTTTGCAGGCCTGATCTGGCTGAAGTAGGACTCCTGCTCTGGGTGTGCTACATTGCCCTAGAGCTGAAAGGCACAACGTGCAGGCTTCTTTCCAAGGGGCGAGTTGGGCCCCACAGCCTCTTGCTTGCAGCTCTTGGGAAGCTAAGAAACAACTCGCTCTGCACAGTGCTCTTACAGCCTACCGGGAACATCTCTTCCAAAGGCCTGTGAAACGCAGTTTCTTTGCAGGCCTGATCTGGCTGAAGTAGGACTTCTGCTCTGGGTGTGCTACATTGCCCTAGAGCTGAAAGGCACAACGTGCAGGCTTCTTTTCAAAGGGCATGTTGGGCCCCACAGCATCTTGCTTCCAGCTCTTTGGGAAGCTAAGAAACAACTCGCTCTGCACAGTGCTCTTACAGCCTACCGGGAACATCTCTTCCAAAGGCCTGTGAAACGCAGTTTCTTTGCAGGCCTGATCTGGCTGAAGTAGGACTTCTGCTCTGGGTGTGCTACATTGCCCTAGAGCAGAAAGGCACAACGTGCAGGCTTCTTTCCAAAGGGCGAGTTGCGCCCCACAGCATCTTGCTTCCAGCTCTTTGGGAAGCTAAGAAACAACTCGCTCTGCACAGTGCTCTTACAGCCTAGTGGGAACATCTCTTCCAAAGGCCTGTGAAACGCAGTTTCTTTGCAGGCCTGATCTGGCTGAAGTAGGACTCCTGCTCTGTGTGTGCTACATTGCCCTAGAGCTGAAAGGCACAACGTGCAGGCTTCTTTCAAAAGGGCGAGTTGGGCCCCACAGCATCTTGCTTCCAGCTCTTTGGGAAGCTAAGAAACAACTCGCTCTGCACAGTGCTCTTACATCCTACCGGGAACATCTCTTCCAAAGGCCTGTGAAAAGCAGTTTCTTTGCAGGCCTGATCTCGCTGAAGTAGAACTTCTGCTCTGGATGTGCTACATTGCCCTAGAGCTGAAAGGCGGAACGTGCAGGCTTCTTTCAAAAGGGCGAGTTGGGCCCCACAGCATCTTGCTTCCAGCTCTTTGGGAAGCTGCGAAACAACTCTCTCTGCACAGTGCTCTTACAGCCTACCGGGAACATCTCTTCCAAAGGCCTGTGAAACGCAGTTTCTTTGCAGGCCTGATCTGCCTGAAGTAGGACTTCTGCTCTGGGTGTGCTACATTGCCCTAGAGCTGAAAGGCACAACGTGCAGTCTACTTTCCAAAGGGCGAGTTGCGCCCCACAGCATCTTGCTTCCAGCTTTTTGGGAAGCTAAGAAACAACTCCCTCTGCACAGTGCTCTTACAGCCTACCGGGAACATCTCTTCCAAAGGCCTGTGAAACGCAGTTTCATTGCAGGCCTGATCTGGCTGAAGTAGCACTTCTGCTCTGGGTGTGCTACATTGCCCTAGAGCTGAAAGGCACATCGTGCAGGCTTCTTTCAAAAGGGCGAGTTGGGCCCCACAGCATCTTGCTTCCAGCTCTTTTTGAAGCTAAGAAACAACTCGCTCTGCACAGTGCTCTTACATCCTACCGGGAACATCTCTTCCAAAGGCATGTGAAAAGCAGTTTCTTTGCAGGCCTGATCTGGCTGAAGTAGGACTTCTGCTCTGGGTGTGCTACATTGCCCTAGAGCTGAAAGGCACAACGTGCAGTCTTCTTTCCTAACTGTGAGTTGGGCCCCACAGCATCTTCCTTTCAGCTCTTTTGGAAGCTAAGAAACAACTCGCTCTGCACAGTGCTCTTACAGCCTACCGGGAACATCTCTTCCAAAGGCCTGTGAAACGCAGTTTCTTTGCAGGCCTGATCTGGCTGAAGTAGGACTCCTGCTCTGGGTGTGCTACATTGCCCTAGAGCTGAAAGGCGGAACGTGCAGGCTTCTTTCCAAGGGGCGAGTTGGGCCCCACAGCCTCTTGCTTGCAGCTCTTGGGAAGCTAAGAAACAACTCGCTCTGCACAGTGCTCTTACAGCCTACCGGGAACATCTCTTCCAAAGGCCTGTGAAACGCAGTTTCTTTGCAGGCCTGATCTGGCTGAAGTAGGACTTCTGCTCTGGGTGTGCTACATTGCCCTATAGCTGAAAGGCACAACGTGCAGGCTTCTTTTCAAAGGGCATGTTGGGCCCCACAGCATCTTGCTTCCAGCTCTTTGGGAAGCTAAGAAACAACTCGCTCTGCACAGTGCTCTTACAGCCTACCGGGAACATCTCTTCCAAAGGCCTGTGAAACGCAGTTTCTTTGCAGGCCTGATCTGGCTGAAGTAGGACTTCTGCTCTGGGTGTGCTACATTGCCCTAGAGCAGAAAGGCACAACGTGCAGGCTTCTTTCCAAAGGGCGAGTTGCGCCCCACAGCATCTTGCTTCCAGCTCTTTGGGAAGCTAAGAAACAACTCGCTCTGCACAGTGCTCTTACAGCCTAGTGGGAACATCTCTTCCAAAGGCCTGTGAAACGCAGTTTCTTTGCAGGCCTGATCTGGCTGAAGTAGGACTCCTGCTCTGTGTGTGCTACATTGCCCTAGAGCTGAAAGGCACAACGTGCAGGCTTCTTTCAAAAGGGCGAGTTGGGCCCCACAGCATCTTGCTTCCAGCTCTTTGGGAAGCTAAGAAACAACTCGCTCTGCACAGTGCTCTTACAGCCTAGTGGGAACATCTCTTCCAAAGGCCTGTGAAAAGCAGTTTCTTTGCAGGCCTGATCTCGCTGAAGTAGAACTTCTGCTCTGGATGTGCTACATTGCCCTAGAGCTGAAAGGCGGAACGTGCAGGCTTCTTTCAAAAGGGCGAGTTGGGCCCCACAGCATCTTGCTTCCAGCTCTTTGGGAAGCTGCGAAACAACTCTCTCTGCACAGTGCTCTTACAGCCTACCGGGAACATCTCTTCCAAAGGCCTGTGAAACGCAGTTTCTTTGCAGGCCTGATCTGCCTGAAGTAGGACTTCTGCTCTGGGTGTGCTACATTGCCCTAGAGCTGAAAGGCACATCGTGCAGGCTTCTTTCAAAAGGGCGAGTTGGGCCCCACAGCATCTTGCTTCCAGCTCTTTTTGAAGCTAAGAAACAACTCGCTCTGCACAGTGCTCTTACATCCTACCGGGAACATCTCTTCCAAAGGCATGTGAAAAGCAGTTTCTTTGCAGGCCTGATCTGGCTGAAGTAGGACTTCTGCTCTGGGTGTGCTACATTGCCCTAGAGCTGAAAGGCACAACGTGCAGTCTTCTTTCCTAACTGTGAGTTGGGCCCCACAGCATCTTCCTTCCAGCTCTTTTGGAAGCTAAGAAACAACTCGCTCTGCACAGTGCTCTTACAGCCTACCGGGAACATCTCTTCCAAAGGCCTGTGAAATGCAGTTTCTTTGCAGGCCTGATCTGGCTGAAGTAGGACTCCTGCTCTGGGTGTGCTACATTGCCCTAGAGCAGAATGGCACAACGTGCAGGCTTCTTTCCAAGGGGTGAGTTGGGCCCCACAGCCTCTTGCTTGCAGCTCTTGGGAAGCTAAGAAACAACTCGCTCTGCACAGTGCTCTTACAGCCTACCGGGAACATCTCTTCCAAAGGCCTGTGAAACGCAGTTTCTTTGCAGGCCTGATCTGGCTGAAGTAGGACTTCTGCTCTGGGTGTGCTACATTGCCCTAGAGCTGAAAGGCACAACGTGCAGGCTTCTTTTCAAAGGGCATGTTGGGCCCCACAGCATCTTGCTTCCAGCTCTTTGGGAAGCTAAGAAACAACTCGCTCTGCACAGTGCTCTTACAGCCTACCGGGAAAATCTCTTCCAAAGGCCTGTGAAACGCAGTTTCTTTGCAGGCCTGATCTGGCTGAAGTAGGACTTCTGCTCTGGGTGTGCTACATTGCCCTAGAGCAGAAAGGCACAACGTGCAGGCTTCTTTCCAAAGGGCGAGTTGGGCCCCACAGCATCTTGCTTCCAGCTCTTTGGGAAGCTAAGAAACAACTCGCTCTGCACAGTGCTCTTACAGCCTAGTGGGAACATCTCTTCCAAAGGCCTGTGAAACGCAGTTTCTTTGCAGGCCTGATCTGGCTGAAGTAGGACTCCTGCTCTGTGTGTGCTACATTGCCCTAGAGCTGAAAGGCACAACGTGCAGGCTTCTTTCAAAAGGGCGAGTTGGGCCCCACAGCATGTTGCTTCCAGCTCTTTGGGAAGCTAAGAAACAACTCGCTCTGCACAGTGCTCTTACATCCTACCGGGAACATCTCTTCCAAAGGCCTGTGAAAAGCAGTTTCTTTGCAGGCCTGATCTCGCTGAAGTAGAACTTCTGCTCTGGATGTGCTACATTGCCCTAGAGCTGAAAGGCGGAACGTGCAGGCTTCTTTCAAAAGGGCGAGTTGGGCCCCACAGCATCTTGCTTCCAGCTCTTTGGGAAGCTGCGAAACAACTCTCTCTGCACAGTGCTCTTACAGCCTACCGGGAACATCTCTTCCAAAGGCCTGTGAAACGCAGTTTCTTTGCAGGCCTGATCTGGCTGAAGTAGGACTCCTGCTCTGGGTGTGCTACATTGCCCTAGAGCAGAAAGGCACAACGTGCAGTCTTCTTTAAAAAGAGCGAGTTGAGCCCCACAGCATCTTGCCTCCAGCTCTTTGGGAAGCTAAGAATCAACTCGCTCTGCAGAGTTTTCTTACACCCTACCGGGAACATCTCTTCCAAAGGCCTGTGAAACGCAGTTTCTTTGCAGGCCTGATCTGGCTGAAGTAGGACTTCTGCTCTGGGTGTGCTACATTGCCCTAGAGCTGAAAGGCACAACGTGCAGGCTTCTTTCCAAAGGGCGAGTTGCGCCCCACAGCATCTTGCTTCCAGCTATTTGGGAAGCTAAGAAACAACTCGCTCTGCACAGTGCTCTTACAGCCTACCGGGAACATCTCTTCCAAAGGCCTGTGAAACGCAGTTTCTTTGCAGGCCTGATCTGGCTGAAGTAGGACTTCTGCTCTGGGTGTGCTACATTGCCCTAGAGCTGAAAGGCACAACGTGCAGGCTTCTTTCCTAACTGTGAGTTGGGCCCCACAGCATCTTGCTTCCAGCTCTTTGGGAAGCTAAGAAACAACTCGCTCTGCACAGTGCTCTTACAGCCTACCGGGAACATCTCTTCCAAAGGCCTGTGAAACGCAGTTTCTTTGCAGGCCTGATGTGGCTGAAGTAGGACTTCTGCTCTGGGTGTGCTACATTGCCCTAGAGCTGAAAGGCACAACGTGCAGGCTTCTTTCCAAAGGGCGAGTTTGGCCCCACAGCATCTTGCTTCCAGCTCTTTGGGAAGCTAAGAAACAACTCGCTCTGCACAGTGCTCTTACAGCCTACCGGGAACATCTCTTCCAAAGGCCTGTGAAATGCAGTTTCTTCGCAGGCCTGATCTGGCTGAAGTAGGACTTCTGCTCTGGGTGTGCTACATTGCCCTAGAGCTGAAAGGCACAACGTGCAGGCTTCTTTCCTCACTGTGAGTTGGGCCCCACAGCATCTTGCTTCCAGCTATTTGGAAAGCTAAGAAACAACTCGCTCTGCACAGTGCTCTTACAGCCTACCGGGAACATCTCTTCCAAAGGCCTGTGAAACGCAGTTTCTTTGCAGGCCTGATCTGGCTGAAGTGGGACTCCTGCTCTGTGTGTGCTACATTGCCCTAGAGCTGAAAGGCACAACGTGCAGGCTTCTTTCCAAAGGGCGAGTTGGGCCCCACAGCATCTTGCTTCCAGCTCTTTGGGAAGCTAAGAAACAACTCGATCTGCACAGTCCTCTTACATCCTACCGGGAACATCTCTTCCAAAGGCCTGTGAAAAGCAGTTTATTTGCAGGCCTGATCTCGCTGAAGTAGAACTTCTGCTCTGGATGTGCTACATTGCCCTAGAGCTGAAAGGCGGAACGTGCAGGCTTCTTTCCAAAGGGCGAGTTGGGCCCCACAGCATCTTGCTTCCAGCTCTTTGGGAAGCTGAGAAACAACTCTCTCTGCACAGTGCTCTTACAGCCTACCGGGAACATCTCTTCCAAAGGCCTGTGAAACGCAGTTTCTTTGCAGGCCTGATCTGGCTGAAGTAGGACTCCTGCTCTGGGTGTGCTACATTGCCCTAGAGCAGAAAGGCACAACGTGCAGTCTTCTTTAAAAAGGGCGAGTTGGGCCCCACAGCATCTTGCTTCCAGCTCTTTGGGAAGCTAAGAAACAACTCGCTCTGCAGAGTGTTCTTACACCCTACCGGGAACATCTCTTCCAAAGGCCTGTGAAAAGCAGTTTCTTTGCAGGCCTCATCTGGCTGAAGTAGGACTTCTGCTCTGGGTGTTCTACATTGCCCTAGAGCTGAAAGGCACAACGTGCCGGCTTCTTTCCAAAGGGCGAGTTTGGCCCCACAGCATCTTGCTTCCAGCTCTTTGGGAAGCTAAGAAACAACTCGCTCTGCACAGTGCTCTTACAGCCTACCGGGAACATCTCTTCCAAAGGCCTGTGAAACGCAGCTTCTTTGCAGGCCTGATCTGGCGGAAGTAGCACTTCTGCTCTGGGTGTGCTACATTGCCCTAGGTCTGAAAGGCACATCGTGCAGTCTTCTTTCGAAAGGGCGAGTTCGGCCCCACAGCATCATGCTTCCAGCTCTTTTTGAAGCTAAGAAACAACTCGCTCTGCACAGTTCTCTTTAGCCTACCGGGAACATCTCTTCCAAAAGCCTGTGAAACGCAGTTTCTTTGCAGGCCTCATCTGGCTGAAGTAGGACTTCTGCTCTGGGTGTGCTACATTGCCCTAGAGCTGAAAGGCACAACGTGCCGGCTTCTTTGCAAAGGGCGAGTTTGGCCCCACAGCATCTTGCTTCCAGCTCTTTGGGAAGCTAAGAAACAACTCGCTCTGCACAGTGCTCTTACAGCCTACCGGGAACATCTCTTCCAAAGGCCTGTGAAACGCAGTTTCTTTGCAGGCCTGATCTGGCGGAAGTAGCACTTCTGCTCTGGGTGTGCTACATTGCCCTAGAGCTGAAAGGCACATCGTGCAGTCTTCTTTCGAAAGGGCGAGTTCGGCCCCACAGCATCATGCTTCCAGCTCTTTTTGAAGCTAAGAAACAACTCGCTCTGCACAGTGCTCTTTAGCCTACCGGGAACATCTCTTCCAAAGGCCTGTGAAACGCAGTTTCTTTGCAGGCCTGATCTGGCTGAAGTAGGACTTCTGCTCTGGGTGTGCTACATTGCCCTAGAGCTGAAAGGCACATCGTGCAGGCTTCTTTCAAAAGCGCGAGTTGGGCCCCACAGCATCTTGCTTCCAGCTCTTTTTGAAGCTAAGAAACAACTCGCTCTGCACAGTGCTCTTACAGCCTTCCGGGAACATCTCTTCCAAAGGCATGTGAAAAGCAGTTTCTTTGCAGGCCTGATCTGGCTGAAGTACGACTTCTGCTTTGGTGTGGTACATTGCCCTAGAGCTGAAAGGCACAACGTGCAGGCTTCATTCCTAACTGTGAGTTGGGCCCCACAGCATCTTCCTTCCAGCTCTTTTGGAAGCTAAGAAACAACTCGCTCTGCACAGTGCTCTTACAGCCTACCGGGAACATCTCTTCCAAAGGCCTGTGAAACGCAGTTTCTTTGCAGGCCTGATCTGGCTGAAGTAGGACTCCTGCTCTGGGTGTGATACATTGCCCTAGAGCAGAAAGGCACAACGTGCAGGCTTCTTTCCAAGGGGCGAGTTGGGCCCCACAGCATCTTGCTTGCAGCTCTTTGGGAAGCTAAGAAACAACTCGCTCTGCACAGTGCTCTTACAGCCTACCGGGAACATCTCTTCCAAAGGCCTGTGAAACGCAGTTTCTTTGCAGGCCTGATCTGGCGGAAGTAGCACTTCTGCTCTGGGTGTGCTACATTGCCCTAGAGCTGAAAGGCACATCGTGCAGTCTTCTTTCGAAAGGGCGAGTTCGCCCCCACAGCATCATGCTTCCAGCTCTTTTTGAAGCTAAGAAACAACTCGCTCTGCACAGTGCTCTTTAGCCTACCGGGAACATCTCTTCCAAAGGCCTGTGAAACGCAGTTTCTTTGCAGGCCTGATCTGGCTGAAGTAGGACTTCTGCTCTGGGTGTGCTACATTGCCCTATAGCTGAAAGGCACAACGTGCAGGCTTCTTTCCTCACTGTGAGTTGGGCCCCACAGCATCTTGCTTCCAGCTATTTGGGAAGCTAAGAAACAACTCGCTCTGCACAGTGCTCTTACAGCCTACCGGGAACATCTCTTCCAAAGGCCTGTGAAACGCAGTTTCTTTGCAGGCCTGATCTGGCTGAAGTAGGACTCCTGCTCTGGGTGTGCTACATTGCTCTAGAGCTGAAAGGCACAACGTGCAGGCTTCTTTCCAAAGGGCGAGTTGGGCCCCACAGCATCTTGCTTCCAGCTCTTTGGGAAGCTAACAAACAGCTCGCTCTGCACAGTGATCTTACAGCCTACCGGGAACATCTCTTCCAAAGGCCTGTGAAACGCAGTTTCTTTGCAGGCCTGATCTGGCTGAAGTAGGACTTCTGCTCTGGGTGTGCTACATTGCCCTAGAGCTGAAAGGCACAACGTGCAGGCTTCTTTCCAAAGGGCGAGTTGCGCCCCACAGCATCTTGCTTCCAGCTCTTTGGGAAGCTAAGAAACAACTCGCTCTGCACACTGCTCTTACAGCCTACCGGGAACATCTCTTCCAAAGGCCTGTGAAACGCAGTTTCTTTGCAGGCCTGATGTGGCTGAAGTAGGACTCCTGCTCTGTGTGTGCTACATTGCCCTAGAGCTGAAAGGCACAACGTGCAGGCTTCTTTCAAAAGGGCGAGTTGGGCCCCAGAGCATCTTGCTTCCAGCTCTTTGGGAAGCTAAGAAACAACTCGCTCTGCAGAGTGTTCTTACACCCTACCGGGAACATCTCTTCCATAGGCCTGTGAAACGCAGTTTCTTTGCAGGCCTGATCTGGCTGAAGTAGGACTTCTGCTCTGGGTGTGCTACATTGCCCTAGAGCTGAAAGGCACAACGTGCAGGCTTCTTTCCAATGGGCGAGTTGCGCCCCACAGCATCTTGCTTCCAGCTATTTGGGAAGCTAAGAAACAACTCGCTCTGCACAGTGCTCTCACAACCTACAGGGAACATCTCTTCCAAAGTCCTGTGAAACGCAGTTTCTTTGCAGGCCTGATCTGGCTGAAGTAGGACTTCTGCTCTGGGTGTGCTACATTGCCCTAGAGCTGAAAGGCACAACGTGCAGGCTCCTTTCCAAAGGGCGAGTTTGGCCCCACAGCATCTTGCTTCCAGCTCTTTTTGAAGCTAAGAAACAACTGGCTCTGCACAGTGCTCTTACAGCCTACCGGGAACATCTCTTCCAAAGGCCTGTGAAACGGAGTTTCTTTGCAGGTCTGATCTGGCTGAAGTAGCACTTCTGCTCTGGGTGTGCTACATTGCCCTAGAGCTGAAAGGCACATCGTGCAGGCTTCTTTCAAAAGGGCGAGTTGGGCCCCACAGCATCTTGCTTCCAGCTCTTATTGAAGCTAAGAAACAACTCGCTCTGCACAGTGCTCTTACAGCCTTCCGGGAACATCTCTTCCAAAGGCCTGTGAAACGCAGTTTCTTTGCAGGCCTGATCTGGCTGAAGTAGGACTCCTGCTGTGGGTGTACTACATTGCCCTAGAGCAGAAAGGCACAACGTGCAGGCTTCTTTCCAAGGGGCGAGTTGGGCCCCACAGCATCTTGCTTTCAGCTCTTTGGGAAGCTAAGAAACAACTCGCTCTGCACAGTGCTCTTTAGCCTACCGGGAACATCTCTTCTAAAGGCCTGTGAAACGCAGTTTCTTTGCAGGCCTGATCTGGCTGAAGTAGGACTTCTGCTCTGGGTGTGCTACATTGCCCTAGAGCTGAAAGGCACATCGTGCAGGCTTCTTTCAAAAGCGCGAGTTGGGCCCCACAGCATCTTGCTTCCAGCTCTTTTTGAAGCTAAGAAACAACTCGCTCTGCACAGTGCTCTTACAGCCTTCCGGGAACATCTCTTCCAAAGGCATGTGAAAAGCAGTTTCTTTGCAGGCCTGATCTGGCTGAAGTACGACTTCTGCTTTGGTGTGGTACATTGCCCTAGAGCTGAAAGGCACAACGTGCAGGCTTCATTCCTAACTGTGAGTTGGGCCCCACAGCATCTTCCTTCCAGCTCTTTTGGAAGCTAAGAAACAACTCGCTCTGCACAGTGCTCTTACAGCCTACCGGGAACATCTCTTCCAAAGGCCTGTGAAACGCAGTTTCTTTGCAGGCCTGATCTGGCTGAAGTAGGACTCCTGCTCTGGGTGTGATACATTGCCCTAGAGCAGAAAGGCACAACGTGCAGGCTTCTTTCCAAGGGGCGAGTTGGGCCCCACAGCATCTTGCTTGCAGCTCTTTGGGAAGCTAAGAAACAACTCGCTCTGCACAGTGCTCTTACAGCCTACCGGGAACATCTCTTCCAAAGGCCTGTGAAACGCAGTTTCTTTGCAGGCCTGATCTGGCTGAAGTAGCACTTCTGCTCTGGGTGTGCTACATTGCCCTAGAGCTGAAAGGCACATCGTGCAGGCTCCTTTCGAAAGGGCGAGTTGGGCCCCACAGCATCATGCTTCCAGCTCTTTTTGAAGCTAAGAAACAACTCGCTCTGCACAGTTTTCTTTAGCCTACAGGGAACATCTCTTCCAAAGGCCTGTGAAACGCAGTTTCTTTGCAGGCCTCATCTGGCTGAAGTAGGACTTCTGCTCTGGGTGTGCTAAATTGCCCTAGAGCTGAAAGGCACAACGTGCCGGCTTCTTTCCAAAGGGCGAGTTTGGCCCCACAGCATCTTGCTTCCAGCTCTTTGGGAAGCTAAGAAACAACTCGCTCTGCACAGTGCTCTTACAGCCTACCGGGAACATCTCTTCCAAAGGCCTGTGAAACGCAGTTTCTTTGCAGGCCTGATCTGGCGGAAGTAGCACTTCTGCTCTGGGTGTGCTACATTGCCCTAGAGCTGAAAGGCACATCGTGCAGTCTTCTTTCGAAAGGGCGAGTTCGCCCCCACAGCATCATGCTTCCAGCTCTTTTTGAAGCTAAGAAACAACTCGCTCTGCACAGTGCTCTTTAGCCTACCGGGAACATCTCTTCCAAAGGCCTGTGAAACGCAGTTTCTTTGCAGGCCTGATCTGGCTGAAGTAGGACTTCTGCTCTGGGTGTGCTACATTGCCCTATAGCTGAAAGGCACAACGTGCAGGCTTCTTTCCTCACTGTGAGTTGGGCCCCACAGCATCTTGCTTCCAGCTATTTGGGAAGCTAAGAAACAACTCGCTCTGCACAGTGCTCTTACAGCCTACCGGGAACATCTCTTCCAAAGGCCTGTGAAACGCAGTTTCTTTGCAGGCCTGATCTGGCTGAAGTAGGACTCCTGCTCTGGGTGTGCTACATTGCTCTAGAGCTGAAAGGCACAACGTGCAGGCTTCTTTCCAAAGGGCGAGTTGGGCCCCACAGCATCTTGCTTCCAGCTCTTTGGGAAGCTAACAAACAGCTCGCTCTGCACAGTGATCTTACAGCCTACCGGGAACATCTCTTCCAAAGGCCTGTGAAACGCAGTTTCTTTGCAGGCCTGATCTGGCTGAAGTAGGACTTCTGCTCTGGGTGTGCTACATTGCCCTAGAGCTGAAAGGCACAACGTGCAGGCTTCTTTCCAAAGGGCGAGTTGCGCCCCACAGCATCTTGCTTCCAGCTCTTTGGGAAGCTAAGAAACAACTCGCTCTGCACACTGCTCTTACAGCCTACCGGGAACATCTCTTCCAAAGGCCTGTGAAACGCAGTTTCTTTGCAGGCCTGATGTGGCTGAAGTAGGACTCCTGCTCTGTGTGTGCTACATTGCCCTAGAGCTGAAAGGCACAACGTGTAGGCTTCTTTCAAAAGGGCGAGTTGGGCCCCAGAGCATCTTGCTTCCAGCTCTTTGGGAAGCTAAGAAACAACACGCTCTGCAGAGTGTTCTTACACCCTACCGGGAACATCTCTTCCATAGGCCTGTGAAACGCAGTTTCTTTGCAGGCCTGATCTGGCTGAAGTAGGACTTCTGCTCTGGGTGTGCTACATTGCCCTAGAGCTGAAAGGCACAACGTGCAGGCTTCTTTCCAATGGGCGAGTTGCGCCCCACAGCATCTTGCTTCCAGCTATTTGGGAAGCTAAGAAACAACTCGCTCTGCACAGTGCTCTCACAACCTACAGGGAACATCTCTTCCAAAGTCCTGTGAAACGCAGTTTCTTTGCAGGCCTGATCTGGTTGAAGTAGGACTTCTGCTCTGGGTGTGCTACATTGCCCTAGAGCTGAAAGGCACAACGTGCAGGCTCCTTTCCAAAGGGCGAGTTTGGCCCCACAGCATCTTGCTTACAGCTCTTTGGGAAGCTAAGAAACAACTGGCTCTGCACAGTGCTCTTACAGCCTACCGGGAACATCTCTTCCAAAGGCCTGTGAAACGGAGTTTCTTTGCAGGTCTGATCTGGCTGAAGTAGCACTTCTGCTCTGGGTGTGCTACATTGCCCTAGAGCTGAAAGGCACATCGTGCAGGCTTCTTTCAAAAGGGCGAGTTGGGCCCCACAGCATCTTGCTTCCAGCTCTTATTGAAGCTAAGAAACAACTCGCTCTGCACAGTGCTCTTACAGCCTTCCGGGAACATCTCTTCCAAAGGCATGTGATAAGCAGTTTCTTTGCAGGCCTGATCTGGCTGAAGTACGACTTCTGCTCTGGGTGTGGTACATTGCCCTAGAGCTGAAAGGCACAACGTGCAGGCTTCATTCCTAACTGTGAGTTGGGCCCCACAGCATCTTCCTTCCAGCTCTTTTGGAAGCTAAGAAACAACTCGCTCTGCACAGTGCTATTACAGCCTACCGGGAACATCTCTTCCAAAGGCCTGTGAAACGCAGTTTCTTTGCAGGCCTGATCTGGCTGAAGTAGCACTTCTGCTCTGGGTGTGCTACATTGCCCTAGAGCTGAAAGGCACATCGTGCAGGCTCCTTTCGAAAGGGCGAGTTGGGCCCCACAGCATCATGCTTCCAGCTCTTTTTGAAGCTAAGAAACAACTCGCTCTGCACAGTGCTCTTTAGCCTACAGGGAACAACTCTTCCAAAGGCCTGTGAAACGCAGTTTCTTTGCAGGCCTCATCTGGCTGAAGTAGGACTTCTGCTCTGGGTGTGCTACATTGCCCTAGAGCTGAAAGGCACAACGTGCAGGCTTCTTTCCAAAGGGCGAGTTTGGCCCCACAGCATCTTGCTTCCAGGTCTTTGGGAAGCTAAGAAACAACTCGCTCTGCACAGTGCTCTTACAGCCTACCGGGAACATCTCTTCCAAAGGCCTGTGAAATGCAGTTTCTTTGCAGGCCTGATCTGGCTGAAGTAGGACTTCTGCTCTGGGTGTGCTACATTGCCCTAGAGCTGAAAGGCACAACGTGCAGGCTTCTTTCCAAAGTGCGAGTTGGGCCCCACAGCATCTTGCTTCCAGCTCTTTGGGATGCTAAGAAACAGCTCGCTCTTCACAGTGCTCTTACAGCCTACCGGGAACATCTCTTCCAAAGGCCTGTGAAACGCAGTTTCTTTGCAGGCCTGATCTGGCGGAAGTAGCACTTCTGCTCTGGGTGTGCTACATTGCCCTAGAGCTGAAAGGCACATCGTGCAGTCTTCTTTCGAAAGGGCGAGTTGGGCCCCACAGCATCATGGTTCCAGCTCTTTTTGAAGCTAAGAAACAACTCGCTCTGCACAGTGCTCTTTAGCCTACCGGGAACATCTCTTCCAAAGGCCTGTGAAACGCAGTTTCTTTGCAGGCCTGATCTGGCTGAAGTAGGACTTCTGCTCTGGTTGTGCTACATTGCCCTATAGCAGAAAGGCACAACGTGCAGGCTTCTTTCCTAACTCTGAGTTGGGCCCCAAAGCATCTTGCTTCCAGCTACTTGGGAAGCTAAGAAACAACTCGCTCTGCACAGTGCTCTTACAGCCTACCGGGAACATCTCTTCCAAAGGCCTGTGAAACGCAGTTTCTTTGCAGGCCTGATCTGGCTGAAGTAGGACTCCTGCTCTGGGTGTGCTACATTGCTCTAGAGCTGAAAGGCACAACGTGCAGGCTTCTTTCCAAAGGGCGAGTTGTGCCCCACAGCATCTTGCTTCCAGCTCTTTGGGAAGCTAACAAACAACTCGCTCTGCACAGTGATCTTACAGCCTACCGGGAACACCTCTTCCAAAGGCCTGTGAAACGCAGTTTCTTTGCAGGCCTGATCTGGCTGAAGTAGGACTTCTGCTCTGGGTGTGCTACATTGCCCTAGAGCTGAAAGGCACAACGTGCAGGCTTCTTTCCAAAGGGCGAGTTGCGCCCCACAGCATCTTGCTTCCAGCTCTTTGGGAAGGTAAGAAACAACTCGCTCTGCACAGTGCTCTTACATTCTACCGGGAACATCTCTTCCAAAGGCCTGTGAAAAGCAGTTTATTTGCAGGCCTGATCTCGCTGAAGTAGAACTTCTGCTCTGGATGTGCTACATTGCCCTAGAGCTGAAAGGCGGAACGTGCAGGCTTCTTTCCAAAGGGCGAGTTGGGCCCCACAGCATCTTGCTTCCAGCTCTTTGGGAAGCTGAGAAACAAATCTCTCTGCACAGTGCTCTTACAGCCTACCGGGAACATCTCTTCCAAAGGCCTGTGAAATGCAGTTTCTTTGCACGCCTGATCTGGCTGAAGTAGGACTTCTGCTCTGGGTGTGCTACATTGCCCTAGAGCTGAAAGGCACAACGTGCAGGCTTCTTTCCAAAGTGCGAGTTGGGCCCCACAGCATCTTGCTTCCAGCTCTTTGGGATGCTAAGAAACAGCTCGCTCTTCACAGTGCTCTTACAGCCTACCGGGAACATCTCTTCCAAAGGCCTGTGAAACGCAGTTTCTTTGCAGGCCTGATCTGGCGGAAGTAGCACTTCTGCTCTGGGTGTGCTACATTGCCCTAGAGCTGAAAGGCACATCGTGCAGTCTTCTTTCGAAAGGGCGAGTTGGGCCCCACAGCATCATGGTTCCAGCTCTTTTTGAAGCTAAGAAACAACTCGCTCTGCACAGTGCTCTTTAGCCTACCGGGAACATCTCTTCCAAAGGCCTGTGAAACGCAGTTTCTTTGCAGGCCTGATCTGGCTGAAGTAGGACTTCTGCTCTGGTTGTGCTACATTGCCCTATAGCTGAAAGGCACAGCGTGCAGGCTTCTTTCCTAACTGTGAGTTGGGCCCCACAGCATCTTGCTTCCAGCTATTTGGGAAGCTAAGAAACAACTCGCTCTGCACAGTGCTCTTACAGCCTACCGGGAACATCTCTTCCAAAGGCCTGTGAAACGCAGTTTCTTTGCAGGCCTGATCTGGCTGAAGTAGGACTCCTGCTCTGGGTGTGCTACATTGCTCTAGAGCTGAAAGGCACAACGTGCAGGCTTCTTTCCAAAGGGCGAGTTGTGCCCCACAGCATCTTGCTTCCAGCTCTTTGGGAAGCTAACAAACAGCTCGCTCTGCACAGTGATCTTACAGCCTACCGGGAACATCTCTTCCAAAGGCCTGTGAAACGCAGTTTCTTTGCAGGCCTGATCTGGCTGAAGTAGGACTTCTTCTCTGGGTGTGCCACATTGCCCTAGAGCTGAAAGGCACAACGTGCAGGCTTCTTTCCAAAGGGCGAGTTGCGCCCCACAGCATCTTGCTTCCAGCTCTTTGGGAAGGTAAGAAACAACTCGCTCTGCACACTGCTCTTACAGCCTACCGGGAACATCTCTTCCAAAGGCCTGTGAAACGCATTTTCTTTGCAGGGCTGATCTGGCTGAAGTAGCACTTCTGCTCTAGGTGTGCTACATTGCCCTAGAGCTGAAAGGCACATCGTGCAGGCTTCTTTCAAAAGGGCGAGTTGGGCCCCACAGCATCTTGCTTACAGCTCTTTTTGAAGCTAAGAAACAACTCGCTCTGCACAGTGCTCTTACAGCCTACCGGGAACATCTCTTCCAAAGGCCTGTGAAAAGCAGTTTCTTTGCAGGCCTGATCTGGCTGAAGTACGACTTCTGCTCTGGGTGTGCTACATTGCCCTAGAGCTGAAAGGCACGACGTGCAGGCTTCTTTCCAAAGGGCGAGTTGGGCCCCACAGCATCTTGCTTGCAGCTCTTTGGGAAGCTAAGAAACAACTCGCTCTGCACAGTGCTCTTACAGCCTACCGGGAACATCTCTTCCAAAGGCCTGTGAAACGCAGTTTCTTTGCAGGCCTGATCTGGCTGAAGTAGCACTTCTGCTCTGGGTGTGCTACATTGCCCTAGAGCTGAAAGGCACAACGTGCAGGCTCCTTTCCAAAGGGCGAGTTTGGCCCCACAGCATCATGCTTCCAGCTCTTTTTGAAGCTAAGAAACAACTCGCTCTGCACAGTGCTCTTTCAGCCTACCGGGAACATCTCTTCCAAAGGCCTGTGAAACGCAGTTTCTTTGAAGGCCTGATCTGGCTGAAGTAGGACTTCTGCTCTGGGTGTGCTACATTGCCCTAGAGCTGAAAGGCACAACGTGCAGGCTTCTTTCCTAACTGTGAGTTGGGCCCCACAGCATCTTGCTTCCAGCTCTTTGGGAAGCTAAGAAACAACTCGCTCTGCACAGTGCTCTTACAGCCTACCGGGAACATCTCTTCCAAAGGCCTGTGAAACGCAGTTTCTTTGCAGGCCTGATCTGGCTGAAGTAAGACTTCTGCTCTGGGTGTGCTACATTGCCCTAGAGCTGAAAGGCACAACGTGCAGGCTTCTTTCCTAACTGCGAGTTGGGCCCCACAGCATCTTGCTTCCAGCTCTTTAGGAAGCTAAGAAACAACTCGCTCTGCACAGTGCTCTTACAGCCTACCGGGAACATCTCTTCCAAAGGCCTGTGAAACACAGATTCTTTGCAGGCCTGATCTGGCTGAAGTAGGACTTCTGCTCTGGGTGTGCTACATTGCCCTAGAGCTGAAAGGCACAACGTGCAGGCTTCTTTTCAAAGGGCGTGTTGGGCCCCACAGCATCTTGCTTCGAGCTCTTTGGAAAGCTAAGAAACAACTCGCTCTGCACAGTGCTCTTACAGCCTACCGGGAACATCTCTTCCAAAGGCCTGTGAAACGCAGTTTCTTTGCAGGCCTGATGTGGCTGAAGTAGGACTCCTGCTCTGGGTGTGCTACATTTCCCTAGAGCTGAAGGCACAACGTGCAGGCTTCTTTCCAAAGGGCGAGTTGGGCCCCAAAGCATCTTGCTTCCAGCTCTTTGGGAAGCTAAGAAACAACTCTCTCTGCACAGTGCTCTTACAGCCTACCGGGAGCATCTCTCCGAAAGGGCTGTGAAACGCAGTTTCTTTGCAGGCCTGATCTGTCTGAAGTAGGACTTCTGCTCTGGGTGTGCTGCATTGCCATAGAGCTGAAAGGCACAAGGTGCAGGCTTCTTTCCAAAGGGCGAGTTGGGCCCCACAGCATCTTGCTTCCAGCTCTTTGGGAAGCTAAGAAACAACTCGCTCGGCACAGTGCTCTTACAGCCTACCGGGAACATCTCTTCCAAAGTCCTGTGAAAAGCAGTTTCTTTGCAGGCCTGATCTCGCTGAAGTAGAACTTCTGCTCTGGGTGTGCTACATTGCCCTAGAGCTGAAAGGCACAGCGTGCAGGCTTCTTTCCAAAGGGCGAGTTTGGCCCCACAGCATCTTGCTTCCAGCTCTTTGGGAAGCTAAGAAACAACTCGCTCTGCACAGTGCTCTTACAGCCTACCAGGAACATCTCTTCCAAAGGCCTGTGAAACGCAGTTTCTTAGCAGGCCTAATCTGGCTGAAGTAGGACTTCTGCTCTGGGTGTGCTTCATTGCCCTAGAGCTGAAAGGCACAACGTGCAGGCTTCTTTCCAAAGGGCGAGTTGGGCCCTACAGCATCTTGCTTCCAGCTCTTTGGGAAGCTAAGAAACAACTCGCTCTGCACAGTGCTCTTACAGCCTACCGGGAACATCTCTTCCAAAGGCCTGTGAAACGCAGTTTCTTTGCAGGCCTGATCTGGCTGAAGTAGGACTTCTGCTCTGGGTGTGCTACATTGCCCTAGAGCTGAATGGCACAACGTGCAGGCTTCTTCCCAAAGGGCGAGTTGGTCCCCACAGCATCTTGCTTCCAGCTCTTTGGGAAGCTAAGAAACAACTCGCTCTGCACAGTGCTCTTACAGCCTACTGGGAACATCTCTTCCAGAGGCCTGAAAAACGCAGTTTCTTTGCAGGCCTGATCTCGCAGAAGTAGGACTTCTGCTCTGGGTGTGCTACATTGCCCTAGAGCTGAAAGGCACAACGTGCAGGCTTCTTTCCAAAGGGCGAGTTGGGCCCCACAGCATCTTGCTTCCAGCTCTTTGGGAAGCTAAGAAACAACTCGCTCTGCACAGTGCTCTTACAGCCTACGGGGAACATCTCTTCCAAAGGCCTGTGAAACGCAGTTTCTTTGCAGGCCTGATCTGGCTGAAGTAGGACTTCTGCTCCGGGTGTGCTACATTGCCCTAGAGCTGAAAGGCACAACGTGCAGGCTTCTTTCCATAGGGCGAGTTGGGCCCTACAGCATCTTGCTTCCAGCTCTTTGGGAAGCTAAGAAACAACTCGCTCTGCACAGTGCTCTTACAGCCTACCGGGAACATCTCTTCCAAAGGCCTGTGAAACGCAGTTTCTTTGCAGGCCTGATCTGGCTGAACTAGGACTCCTGCTCTGGGTGTGCTGCATTGTCCTAGAGCTGAAGGCACAACGTGCAGGCTTCTGTACAAAGGGCGAGTTGGGCCCCACAGCATCTTGCTTCCAGCTCTTTGGGAAGCTAAGAAACAACTCGCTCTGCACAGTGCTCTTACATCGTACCAGGAACATCTCTTCCAAAGTCCTGTGAAAAGCAGTTTCTTTGCAGGCCTGATCTCGCTGAAGTAGAACTTCTGCTCTGGGTGTGCTACATTGCCCTAGAGCTGAAAGGCACAACGTGCAGGCTTCTTTCCAAAGGGCGAGTTTGGCCCCACAGCATCTTGCTACCAGCTCTTTGGGAAGCTAAGAAACAACTCGCTGTGCACAGTGCTCTTACAGCCTACCGGGAACATCTCTTCCAAAGGCCTGTGAAACGCAGATTCTTAGCAGGCCTGATCTGGCTGAAGTAGGACTTCTGCTCTGGGTGTGCTACATTGCACTAGAGCTGAAAGGCACAACGTGCAGGCTTCTTTCCAAAGGGCGAGTTGGGCCCCACAGCACCTTGCTTCCAGCTCTTTGGGAAGCTAAGAAACAACTCGCTGTGCACAGTGCTCTTACAGCCTACCGGGAACATCTCTTCCAAAGGCCTGTGAAACTCAGTTTCTTTGCAGCCCTGATCTGGCTGAAGTAGGACTCCTGCTGTGGGTGTGCTACATTGCCCTGGAGCTGAAAGGCACAACGTGCAGGCTTCTTTCCTAACTGTGAGTTGGGCCCCACAGCATCTTGCTTCCAGCTCTTTTGGAAGCTAAGAAACAACTCGCTCTGCACAGTGCTCTTACAGCCTACCGGGAACATCTCTTCCAAAGGCCTGTGAAACGCAGTTTCTTTGCAGGCCTGATCTGGCTGAAGTAGGACTTCTGCTCTGGGTTTGCTACATTGCCCTGGAGCTGAAAGGCACAACGTGCAGGCTTCTTTTCAAAGTGCGTGTTGGGCCCCACATCATCTTGCTTCCAGCTCTTTGGAAAGCTAAGAAACAACTCGCTCTGCACAGTGCTCTTACAGCCTACCGGGAACATCTCTTCCAAAGGCCTGTGAAAAGCACTTTCTTTGCTGGCCTGATGTGGCTGAAGTAGGACTTCTGCTCTGGGTGTGCTACATTGCCCTAGAGCTGAAAGGCGCAACGTGCCCTCTTCTTTCCAAAGGGCGAGTTTGGCACCACAGCATCTTGCTTCCAGCTCTTTGGGAAGCTAAGAAACAACTCGCTCTGCACAGTGCTCTTACAGCCTATCAGGAACATCTCTTCCAAAGGCCTGTGAAACGCAGTTTCTTTGCAGGCCTGATCTGGCTGAAGTAGGACTCCTGCTATGGGTGTGCTACATTGTCCTAGAGCTGAAGGCCAAACGTGCAGGCTTCTTTCCAAAGGGAGGGTTGGGCCCCACAGCATCTTGCTTCCAGCTCTTTGGGAAGCTAAGAAACAACTCGCTCTGCACAGTGCTCTTACACCCTACCGGGAACATCTCTTCCAAAGGCCTGTGAAACGCAGTTTCTTTGCAGGCCTGATGTGGCTGAAGTAGGACTCCTGCTCTGGGTGTGCTACATTTCCCTAGAGCTGAAGGCACAATGTGCAGGCTTCTTTTCAAAGGGCGAGTTGGGCCCCACAGCATCTTGCTTCCAGCTCTTTGGGAAGCTAAGAAACAACTCGCTCTGCACAGTGCTCTTACAGCCTACCGGATACATCTCTTACAAAGACCTGTGAAATGCAGCTTCTTTGCAGGCCTGATCTGGCTGAAGTACAACTTCTGCTCTGAGTGTGCTACATTGCCCTAGAGCTCCAAGGCACAAAGTGCTGCATTATTTCCAAAGAAGGAGAGAGTCCCCAAAGTATCTTGGTTCCAGCTCTTTGGGAAGCTAAGAAACAACACGCTGTGCACTGTGCTCCTACAGCCTACCGGGAACATCTCTTACAATGGCCTGTGACACGCAGTTCCTTTGCAGGCCTGATCTGGCTGAAACAGAACTTCTGCTCTGGGTGTGTTACATTGCCCTAGAGCTGAAAGGCACAACGTGCAGTCTTCTTTCAAAGGGCGAGTTGCTTCCCAAAGCATCTTGCTTCCATCTCTTTGGGAAGCTGAGAAACAACTCGCTCTGCACAGTGCTCTTACAGCCTACCGGGAACATCTCTTACAAAGGCCTGTGACACGCAGTTTCTTTTGAGGCCTGATCTGGCTGCAGTAGAACTTCTGCACTGCGTGTGCTACATTGCCCTAGAGCTTCAAGGCACAAAGCCTTTCCTTGTTTCCAGACGGGAAGATAGGGCCCAAAGCATCTTGCTTCCAGCCCTTTGGGAAGCTAAGAAACAACTCGCTCGGCACACTGCTCTTACAGCCTACCAGAAACATCTCTTAAAAAGGCCTGTGAAACGCAGTTTCTTTGCAGGCCTGATCTGGGTGAAGTAGAAATTCTGCTCTGGGTGTGCTACGTTGCCCTAGAGCTGAAAGGCACAACGTCCAGGCTTCTTTCCAAAGGGCGAGTTGGGCCACACAGCATCTTGCTTCCAGCTCTTTGGGAAGCTAAGAAACAACTCGCTCTGCTCAGTGCTCTTACAGCCTACCGGGAACATCTCTTAAAAAGGCCTGTGAAACTCAGTTTCTTTGCAGGCCTGATCTGGCTGAAGCAGAACTTCCGCTCTGGGTGTGCTACATTGCCCTAGAGCTCCAAGGCACAAAGTGCTGAATCATTTCCAAAGATGGAGATACGCCCAAAAGCATCTTGCTTCCAGCTCTTTGGGAAGCTAAGAAACAACTCGCTCTGCACAGAGCTCTTACATCCTACCGGCAACATCTCTTACAAGGGCCTGTGAAACGCAGTTTCTTTGCAGGCCTGATCTGGCTGAAGTAGAACTTCTGCTCTGCGTGTGCTACATTGACCTAGAGCTCCAAGGCACAAAGTGCTGAATCATTTCCAAAGACGGAGATATGCCCCAAAGCATCTTGCTTCCAGCTCTTTGGGAATCTAAGAAACAACTCGCTCTGCACAGTCCTCTTACAGCCTACCGGCAACATCTCTTACAGAGGCCTGAGAAACGCAGTTTCTTTGCAGGCCTGATGTGGCTGAAGTAGAACTTCTGCTCTGGGTGTGCTACATTGCCCTAGAGCTCCAAGGCACAAAGTGCTGAATCCTTTCCAAAGCAGGATATAGGCCCCAAAGCATCTTGCTTCCAGCTCTTTGGGAAGCTAGGAAACAACTCGCTCTGCACAGTGCTCTTACAGCCTACCGGGAACATCTCTTCCAAAGGCCTGTGAAAAGCAGTTTCTTTGCAGGCCTGATCTGGCTGAAGTAGGACTTCTGCTCTGGGTGTGCTACATTGCCCTAGTGCTTCCATGCACAAGGCCCTACCTTGTATCCACCTGGAGAGAGGCCCTAAAGAATCTTGCTTCCAGCTCTTTGGGAAGGTAAGAAACAACTCGCTGTGCACAGTGCTCTTACAGCCTACCGAGAACATCTCTTACAAAGGTCTGTGAAACGCAGTTTCTTTGCAGGCCTGATGTGGCTGAAGTAGAACTTCTGCTCTGGGTGTGCTACATTACCCTAGAGCTCCAAGGCACAAAGTGCTGAATCATTTCCAAAGACGGAGATACGCCCCAAAGCATCTTGCTTCCAGCTCTTTGGGAAGCTAAGAAACAACTCGCTCTGCACAGTGCTCGTACAGCCTACCGGGAACATCTCTTACAAAGGCCTGTGACACGCAGTTTCTTTGCAGGTCTGATGTGGGTGAAGTAGAACTTCTGCTCTGGGTGTGCTACATTGCCCTAGAGCTGAAAGGCACAATGTGCAGGCTTCTATCCAAAGGGCGAGTTGGGCCCCAAAGCATCTTGCTTCCAGCTCTATGGGAAGCTAAGAATCAACTCGCTCTGCTCAGTGCTCTTACAGCCTACCGGGAACATCTCTTAAAAAGGCAAGTGAAACTCAGTTTCTTTGCAGGCCTGATCTGGCTGAAGTAGAACTTCTGCTGTGGGTGTTCTACATTGCCCTAGAGCTTCAAGGCACAAAGTCCAGTCTTGTATACAAGGGGGAGTGAGGCCCCAAAGCATCTTGCTTCCAGCTCTTTGGGAAGCTAACAAACAATTCGCTCTGCACAGTGCTCTTAGAGCCTACCGGGAACATCTCTTACAAAGCCCTGTGAAAAGCAGTGCCTTTGCAGGCCTGATCTAGCTGAAGTAGAACTTCTGCTGTGGGAGAGCTACATTGCCCTAGAGCTTCAACGCACAAAGCCTTACCTTGTTTCCAGAAGGAAGATAGGCCCCAAAGCATCTTGCTTCCAGCCCTTTGGGAAGCTAAGACACAACTCGCTCGGCACTGTGCTCTTACAGCCTACCAGAAACATCTCTTACAAAGGCCTGTGAAACGCAGTTTCTTTGCAGGCGTGATCTGGCTGAAGTAGAAATTCTTCTCTGGGTGTGCTACGTTGCCCTAGAGCTCGAAGGCACAAAGCGCTGAATCATTTCCAAAGACGGAGATATGCCCCAAAGCATCTTGCTTCCAGCTCTTTGGGAATCTACGAAACAACTCACTCTGCACAGTGCTCTTACAGCCTACCGGAACCATCTCTTACAAAGGCCTGTGAAACGCAGTTCCTTTGCAGGCCTGATCTGGCTGAAGTAGAACTTGTGCTCTGGGTGTGCTACATTGCCCTAGAGCTCCAAGTCACAAAGCGCTGAATGACCTCCAAAGACGGAGATACGCCCCAAAGCATCTTGCTTCCAGCTCTTTGGGAAGCTAAGAAACAATTCGCTCTGCACAGTGCTCTTACAGCCTACCGGGAACATCTCTTCCAAAGGCCTGTGAAACGCAGTTTCTTTGCAGGCCTGATCTGGCTGAAGTAGGACTTCTGCTCTCGGTGTGCTACATTAACCTAGAGCTGAAATGCACAACGTGCAGGCTTCTTTCCAAAGGGCGAATTGCGCCCCACAGCATCTTGCTTCCAGCTGTTTGGGAAGCTAAGAAACAACTCGCTCTGCACAGTGCTCTTACAGCCTACCGGGAACATCTCTTCCAAAGGCCTGTGAAACGCAGTTTCTTTGCAGGCCTGATCTGGCTGAAGTAGGACTTCTGCTCTGGGTGTGCTACATTGCCCTAGAGCTGAAAGGCACAACGTGCAGGCTTCTTCCCAAAGGGCGATTTGGGCCCCACAGCAATTTGATTCCAGCTCTTTGGGAAGCTAAGAAACAACTCGCTCTGCACAGTGCTCTTACAGCCTACCGGGAACATCTCTTCCAAAGGCCTGTGAAAAGCTCTTTCTTTGCCGGCCTGATCTCGCTGAAGTAGAACTTTTGCTCTGGGTGTTCTACATTGCCCTAGAGCTGAAAGGCACAACGTGCAGGCTTCTTTCCAAAGGGCGAGTTGGGCCCCACAGCATCTTGCTTCCAGCTCTTTGGGAAGCTAAGAAACAACACGCTCTCCACAGTGCTCTTACAGCCTATCAGGAACATCTCTTCCAAAGGCCTGTGAGACGCACTTCCGTTGCAGGACTGATCTGGCTGAAGTAGAACTTCTGCTTTGGGCGTTGTACATTGCCCTAGAGCTTCAACGCACAAGGCCCTGCCTTGAATCCAAAGAGGTAGAGAGGCCCCAAAGCATCTTGCTTCCAGCTCTTTGGGAATCTAAGAAAAAACTCACTCTGCACAGTGGTCTTACAGCATACTGGGAACATCTCTTACAAAGGCCTGTGAAACGCACTTTCTTTTCAGGCCTGATCTGGCTGAAGTAGAACTTCTGCTCTGGGTGTGCTACATTGCCCTAGAGCTCCAAGGCACAATGCGCTGCGTTATTTCCAAAGACGGAGAGAGGCCCCAAAGCATCTTGCTTAGAGCTCTTTGGGAAGCTATGAAACCACTCGCTCTGCACAGTGCTCTTACTGCCTACCGGGACCATCTCTTCCAAAGGCCTGTGAAACGCAGTTCCTTTGCAGGCCTAATCTGGCTGAAGTAGAAATTCTGATCTGGGTGTGCTAAATTGCCCTAGAGCTCCAAGGCACAAAGTGCTGAATCATTTCCAAAGACGCAGATATGCCCCAAAGCATCTTGCTTCCAGCTCTTTGGGAAGCTAAGAAACAACTCGCTCTGCACAGTGCTCTTACAGCCTACCGGGAACATCTCTTACAAAGGCCTGTGAAACGGAGTTCCTTTGCAGGCCTGATCTGGCTGAAGTAGAACTTCTGCTCTGGGTGTGCTACATTGCCCTAGAGCTTCAAGGCACAAAGCCCAGCCTTGTTTACAAAGGGGAAGAGACGCCCCAAAGTATCTTGCTTCCAGCTCTTTGGGAAGCTAAGAAACAACTCGCTCTGCACAGTGCTCTTACAGCCTACCGGGAACATCTCTTCCAAAGGCCTGTGAAACGCAGTTCCTTTGCAGGCCTGATCTGGCTGAAGTAGAACTTCTGCTCTGGGTGTGCTACATTGCCCTAGAGCTTCCATGCACAAGGCCCTACCTTGTATCCACCTGGAGAGAGGACCTAAAGAATCTTGCTTCCAGCGATTGGGGAAGGTAAGAAACAACTCGCTGTGCACAGTGCTCTTACAGCCTACCGAGAACATCTCTTACAAAGGCCTGTGAAACGCAGATTCTTTGCAGGCCTGATGTGGCTGAAGTAGACTTTCTGCTCTGGGTGTGCTACATTGCCCTAGAGCTCCAAGGCACAACGTGCAGGATTCTTTCCAAAGGGCGAGTTGGGCCCCACAGCATCTTGCTTCCAGCTCTTTGGGAAGCTAAGAAACAACTCGCTGTGCGCAGTGCTCTTACAGCCTACCGGGAAGATCTCTTCCAAAGGCCTGTGAAACGCAGTTTCTTTGCAGGCCTGATGTGGCTGAGGTAGGACTCCTACTCTGGGTGTGCTACATTGTCCTAGAGCTGAAGGCACAACGTGCAGGCTTCTTTCCAAAGGGCGAGTTGGACCCCACAGCATCTTGCTTCCAGCTCTTTGGGAAGCTAAGAAACAACTTGCTATGCACAGTGCTCTTACAGCCTACCGGGAACATCTCTTCCAAAGGCCTGTGAAACACAGTTTCTTTGCAGGCCTGATCTGGCTGAAGTAGGACTTCTGCTCTGGGTGTACTACATTGCCCTAGAGCTGAAAGGCACAAGGCCCTACCTTGTATCCACCTGGAGAGAGGCCCTAAAGAATCTTGCTTCCAGCGATTTGTTAAGGTAAGAAACAACTCGCTGTGCACAGTGCTCTTACAGCCTACCGGGAACATCTCTTCCAAAGGCCTGTGAAACGCAGTTTCTTTGCAGGCCTGATCTGGGTGAAGTAGAACTTCTGCTCTGCGTGTGCTACATTGCCCTAGAGCTCCAAGGCACAAAGTGCTGAATCATTTCCAAAGACGGAGATACGCCCCAAAGCATCTTGCTTCCAGCTCTTTGGGAAGCTAAGAAACAACTCGCTCTGCACAGTCCTCTTACAGCCTACCGGCAACATCTCTTACAAAGGTCTGCGAAACGCAGTTTCTTTGCAGGCCTGATGTGGCTGAAGTAGAACTTCTGCTCTGGGTGTGCTACATTGCCCTAGAGCTGAAAGGCACAACGTCCAGGCTTCTTTCCAAAGGGCGAGTTGGGCCACACAGCATCTTGCTTCCAGCTCTTTGGGAAGCTAAGAAACAACTCGCTCTGCTCAGTGCTCTTACAGCCTACGGGGAACATCTCTTAAAAAGGCCTGTGAAACTCAGTTTCTTTGCAGGCCTGATCTGGCTGAAGTAGGACTTCTGCTCTGGGTGTGCTACATTGCCCTAGTGCTTCCATGCACAAGGCCCTACCTTGTATCCACCTGGAGAGAGGCCCTAAAGAATCTTGCTTCCAGCTCTTTGGGAAGGTAAGAAACAACTCGCTGTGCACAGTGCTCTTACAGCCTACCGAGAACATCTCTTACAAAGGTCTGTGAAACGCAGTTTCTTTGCTGGCCTGATGTGGCTGAAGTAGAACTTCTGCTCTGGGTGTGCTACATTACCCTAGAGCTCCAAGGCACAAAGTGCTGAATCATTTCCAAAGACGGAGATACGCCCAAAGCATCTTGCTTCCAGCTCTTTGGGATGCTAAGAAACAACTCGCTCTGCACAGTGCTCGTACAGCCTACCGGGAACATCTCTTACAAAGGCCTGTGACACGCAGTTTCTTTGCAGGTCTGATGTGGGTGAAGTAGAACTTCTGCTCTGGGTGTGCTACATTGCCCTAGAGCTGAAAGGCACAATGAGCAGGCTTCTATCCAAAGGGCGAGTTGGGCCCCAAAGCATCTTGCTTCCAGCTCTATGGGAAGCTAAGAAACAACTCGCTCTGCTCAGTGCTCTTACAGCCTACCGGGAACATCTCTTAAAAAGGCAAGTGAAACTCAGTTTCTTTGCAGGCCTGATCTGGCTGAAGTAGAACTTCTGCTGTGGGTGTTCTACATTGCCCTAGAGCTTCAAGGCACAAAGTCCAGTCTTGTATACAAGGGGGAGTGAGGCCCCAAAGCATCTTGCTTCCAGCCCTTTGGGAAGCTAACAAACAATTCGCTCTGCACAGTGCTCTTAGAGCCTACCGGGAACATCTCTTACAAAGCCCTGTGAAACGCAGTGCCTTTGCAGGCCTGATCTAGCTGAAGTAGAACTTCTGCTGTGGGAGAGCTACATTGCCCTAGAGCTTCAACGCCCAAAGCCCTACCTTGTTTCCAGAAGGAAGATAGGCCCCAAAGCATCTTGCTTCCAGCCCTTTGGGAAGCTAAGACACAACTCGCTCGGCACAGTGCTCTTACAGCCTACCAGAAACATCTCTTACAAAGGCCTGTGAAACGCAGTTTCTTTGCAGGCGTGATCTGGCTGAAGTAGAAATTCTTCTCTGGGTGTGCTACGTTGTGCTAGAGCTCCAAGGCACAAAGCGCTGAATCATTTCCAAAGACGGAGATATGCCCCAAAGCATCTTGCTTCCAGCTCTTTGGGAATCTACGAAACAACTCACTCTGCACAGTGCTCTTACAGCCTACCGGGACCATCTCTTACAAAGGCCTGTGAAACGCAGTTCCTTTGCAGGCCTGATCTGGCTGAAGTAGAACTTGTGCTCTGGGTGTGCTACATTGCCCTAGAGCTCCAAGTCACAAAGTGCTGAATGACTTCCAAAGACCGAGATACGCCCCAAAGCATCTTGCTTCCAGCTCTTTGGGAAGCTAAGAAACAACTCGCTCTGCACAGTGCTCTTACAGCCTACCGGGAACATCTCTTCCAAAGGCCTGTGAAACGCAGTTTCTTTGCAGGCCTGATCTGGCTGAAGTAGGACTTCTGCTCTCGGTGTGCTACATTGACCTAGAGCTGAAATGCACAACGTGCAGGCTTCTTTCCAAAGGGCGAATTGCGCCCCACAGCATCTTGCTTCCAGCTGTTTGGGAAGCTAAGAAACAACTCGCTCTGCACAGTGCTCTTACAGCCTACCGGGAACATCTCTTCCAAAGGCCTGTGAAACGCAGTTTCTTTGCAGGCCTGATCTGGCTGAAGTAGGACTTCTGCTCTGGGCGTGCTACATTGCCCTAGAGCTGAAAGGCACAACGTGCAGGCTTCTTCCCAAAGGGCGATTTGGGCCCCACAGCATCTTGCTTCCCGGTCTTTGCGAAGCTAAGAAACAACTCGCTCTGCACAGTGCTCTTACAGCCTACCGGGAACATCTCTTCCAAAGGCCTGTGAAAAGCACTTTCTTTGCCGGCCTGATCTCGCTGAAGTAGAACTTCTGCTCTGGGTGTTCTACATTGCCCTAGAGCTGAAAGGCACAACGTGCAGGCTTCTTTCCAAAGGGCGAGTTGGGCCCCACAGCATCTTGCTTCCAGCTCTTTGGGAAGCTAAGAAACAACTCGCTCTGCACAGTGCTCTTACAGCCTATCGGGAACATCTCTTCCAAAGGCCTGTGAAACGCAGTTTCGTTGCAGGACTGATCTGGCTGAAGTAGAACTTCTGCTCTGGGTGTGCTACTTTGCCCTAGAGCTGAAACGCACAACGTGCTGGCTTCTTTCCAAAGAGCGAGAGAGGCCCCACAGCATCTTGCTTCCAGCTCTTTGGGAAGCTAAGAAACAACTCGCTCTGCACAGTGCTCTTACAGCATACCGGGAACATCTCTTCCAAAGGCCTGTGAAACGCAGTTTCTTTTCAGGCCTGATCTGGCTGAAGTAGGACTTCTGCTCTGGGTGTGCTACATTGCCCTAGAGCTGAAAGGCACAACGTGCAGCCTTCTTTCCAAAGACCGAGATGGGCCCCACAGCATCCTGCTTCCAGCTCTTTGGGAAGCTATGAAACCACTCGCTCTGCACAGTGCTCTTACAGCCTACCGGGAACATCTCTTCCAAAGGCCTGTGAAACGCAGTTTCTTTGCAGGCCTGATCTGGCTGAAGTAGAACTTCTGCTCTGGGTGTGCTACATTGCCCTAGAGCTCAAAGGCACAACGTGCTGACTCCTTTCCAAAGACGCAGATATGCCCCAAAGCATCTTGCTTCCAGCTCTTTGGGAAGCTAAGAAACAACTCGCTCTGCACAGTGCTCTTACAGCCTAAAGGGAACATCTCTTCCAAAGGCCTGTGAAACGCAGTTTCTTTGCAGGCCTGATCTGGCTGAAGTAGAACTTCTGCTCTGGGTGTGCTACTTTGCCCTAGAGCTTCAAGGCACAACGTGCAGGCTTCTTTCCAAAGGGCGAGATGGGCCCCAAAGCATCTTGCTTCCAGCTCTTTGGGAAGCTAAGAAACAACTCGCTCTGCACAGTGCTCTTACAGCCTACCGGGAACATCTCTTCCAAAGGCCTGTGAAACGCAGTTTCTTTGCAGGCCTGATCTGGCTGAAGTAGGACTTCTGCTCTGGGTGTGCTACATTGCCCTAGAGCTGAAAGGCACAACGTCCTGCCTTGTTTCCAAAGGGCGAGTTGGGCCCCACAGCATCTTGCTTCCAGCTATTTGGGAAGCTAAGAAACAACTCGCTCTGCACAGTGCTCTTACAGCCTACCGGGAACATCTCTTCCAAAGGCCTGTGAAACGCAGTTTCTTTGCAGGCCTGATCTGGCTGAAGTAGGACTTCTGCTCTGGGTGTGCTACTTTGCCCTAGAGCTGAAAGGCACAACGTGCAGGCTTCTTTCCAAAGGGCGAGTTGGGCCCCACAGCATCTTGCTTCCAGCTCTTTGGGAAGCTAAGAAACAACTCGCTCTGCACAGTGCTCTTACAGCCTACCGGGAACATCTCTTCCAAAGGCCTGTGAAACGCAGTTTCTTTGCAGGCCTGATCTGGCTGAAGTAGGACTTCTGCTCTGGGTGTGCTACTTTGCCCTAGAGCTGAAAGGCACAACGTGCAGGCTTCTTTCCAAAGGGCGAGTTGGGCCCCACAGCATCTTGCTTCCAGCTCTTTGGGAAGCTAAGAAACAACTCGCTCTGCACAGTGCTCTTACAGCCTACCGGGAACATCTCTTCCAAAGGCCTGTGAAACACAGTTTCTTTGCAGGCCTGATCTGGCTGAAGTAGGACTTCTGCTCTGGGTGTGCTACATTGCCCTAGAGCTGAAAGGCACAACGCCCTGCAGTTCTTTCCAACTGGCGAGTTGGGCCCCACAGCATCTTGCTTCCAGCTCTTTGGGAAGCTAAGAAACAACTCGCTCTGCACAGTGCTCTTACAGCCTACCGGGAACATCTCTTCCAAAGGCCTGTGAAACGCAGTTTCTTTGCAGGCCTGATCTGGCTGAAGTAGGACTTCTGCTCTGGGTGTGCTACTTTGCCCTAGAGCTGAAAGGCACAACGTGCAGGCTTCTTTCCAAAGGGCGAGTTGGGCCCCACAGCATCTTGCTTCCAGCTCTTTGGGAAGCTAAGAAACAACTCGCTCTGCACAGTGCTCTTACAGCCTACTGGGAACATCTCTTCCAAAGGCCTGTGAAACGCAGTTTCTTTGCAGGCCTGATCTGGCTGAAGTACGACTTCTGCTCTGGGTGTGCTACATTGCCCTAGAGCTGAAAGGCACAACGTGCAGGCTTCTTTCCAAAGGGCGAGTTGGGTCCCACAGCATCTTGCTTCCAGCTCTTTGGGAAGCTACGAAACAACTCGCTCTGCACAGTGCTCTTACAGCCTACCGGGAACATCTCTTCCAAAGGCCTGTGAAACGCAGTTTCTTTGCAGGCCTGATCTGGCTGAAGTAGGACTTCTGCTCTGGGTGTGCTACTTTGCCCTAGAGCTGAAAGGCACAACGTGCAGGCTTCTTTCCAAAGGGCGAGTTGGGCCCCACAGCATCTTGCTTCCCGCTCTTTGGGAAGCTAAGAAACAACTCGCTCTGCACAGTGCTCTTACAGCCTACCGGGAACATCTCTTCCAAAGGCCTGTGAAACGCAGTTTCTTTGCAGGCCTGATCTGGCTGAAGTAGGACTTCTGCTCTGGGTGTGCTACATTGCCCTAGAGCTGAAAGGCACAACGTGCAGGCTTCTTTCCAAAGGGCGAGTTGGGCCCCACAGCATCTTGCTTCCAGCTCTTTGGGAAGCTAAGAAACAACTCGCTCTGCACAGTGCTCTTACAGCCTACCGGGAACATCTCTTCCAAAGGCCTGTGAAACGCAGTTTCTTTGCAGGCCTGATCTGGCTGAAGTAGGACTTCTGCTCTGGGTGTGCTACATTGCCCTAGAGCTGAAAGGCACAACGTGCAGGCTTCTTTCCAAAGGGCGAGTTGGGCCCCACAGCATCTTGCTTCCAGCTCTTTGGGAAGCTAAGAAACAACTCGCTCTGCACAGTGCTCTTACAGCCTACCGGGAACATCTCTTCCAAAGGCCTGTGAAACGCAGTTTCTTTGCAGGCCTGATCTGGCTGAAGTAGGACTTCTGCTCTGGGTGTGCTACTTTGCCCAGAGCTGAAAGGCACAACGTGCAGGCTTCTTTCCAAAGGGCGAGTTGGGCCCCACAGCATCTTGCTTCCAGCTCTTTGGGAAGCTAAGAAACAACTCGCTCTGCACAGTGCTCTTACAGCCTACCGGGAACATCTCTTCCAAAGGCCTGTGAAACGCAGTTTCTTTGCAGGCCTGATCTCGCTGAAGTAGGACTTCTGCTCTGGGTGTGCTACATTGCCCTAGAGCTGAAGGCACAACGTGCAGGCTTCTTTCCAAAGGGCGAGTTGGGCCCCACAGCATCTTGCTTCCAGCTCTTTGGGAAGCTAAGAAACAACTCGCTCTGCACAGTGCTCTTACAGCCTACCGGGAACATCTCTTCCAAAGGCCTGTGAAACGCAGTTTCTTTGCAGGCCTGATCTGGCTGAAGTAGGACTTCTGCTCTGGGTGTGCTACTTTGCCCTAGAGCTGACAGGCACAACGTGCAGGCTTCTTTCCAAAGGGCGAGTTGGGCCCCACAGCATCTTGCTTCCAGCTCTTTGGGAAGCTAAGAAACAACTCGCTCTGCACAGTGCTCTTACAGCCTACCGGGAACATCTCTTCCAAAGGCCTGTGAAACGCAGTTTCTTTGCAGGCCTGATCTGGCTGAAGTAGGACTTCTGCTCTGGGTGTGCTACTTTGCCCTAGAGCTGAAAGGCACAACGTGCAGGCTTCTTTCCAAAGGGCGAGTTGGGCCCCACAGCATCTTGCTTCCAGCTCTTTGGGAAGCTAAGAAACAACTCGCTCTGCACAGTGCTCTTACAGCCTAGGGAACATCTCTTCCAAAGGCCTGTGAAACGCAGTTTCTTTGCAGGCCTGATCTGGCTGAAGTAGGACTTCTGCTCTGGGTGTGCTACATTGCCCTAGAGCTGAAAGGCACAACGTGCAGGCTTCTTTCCAAAGGGCGAGTTGGGCCCCACAGCATCTTGCTTCCAGCTCTTTGGGAAGCTAAGAAACAACTCGCTCTGCACAGTGCTCTTACAGCCTACCGGGAACATCTCTTCCAAAGGCCTGTGAAACGCAGTTTCTTTGCAGGCCTGATCTGGCTGAAGTAGGACTTCTGCTCTGGGTGTGCTACTTTGCCCTAGAGCTGAAAGGCACAACGTGCAGGCTTCTTTCCAAAGGGCGAGTTGGGCCCCACAGCATCTTGCTTCCAGCTCTTTGGGAAGCTAAGAAACAACTCGCTCTGCACAGTGCTCTTACAGCCTACCGGGAACATCTCTTCCAAAGGCCTGTGAAACGCAGTTTCTTTGCAGGCCTGATCTGGCTGAAGTAGGACTTCTGCTCTGGGTGTGCTACTTTGCCCTAGAGCTGAAAGGCACAACGTGCAGGCTTCTTTCCAAAGGGCGAGTTGGGCCCCACAGCATCTTGCTTCCAGCTCTTTGGGAAGCTAAGAAACAACTCGCTCTGCACAGTGCTCTTACAGCCTACCGGGAACATCTCTTCCAAAGGCCTGTGAAACGCAGTTTCTTTGCAGGCCTGATCTGGCTGAAGTAGGACTTCTGCTCTGGGTGTGCTACTTTGCCCTAGAGCTGAAAGGCACAACGTGCAGGCTTCTTTCCAAAGGGCGAGTTGGGCCCCACAGCATCTTGCTTCCAGCTCTTTGGGAAGCTAAGAAACAACTCGCTCTGCACAGTGCTCTTACAGCCTACCGGGAACATCTCTTCCAAAGGCCTGTGAAACGCAGTTTCTTTGCAGGCCTGATCTGGCTGAAGTACGACTTCTGCTCTGGGTGTGCTACTTTGCCCTAGAGCTGAAAGGCACAACGTGCAGGCTTCTTTCCAAAGGGCGAGTTGGGCCCCACAGCATCTTGCTTCCAGCTCTTTGGGAAGCTAAGAAACAACTCGCTCTGCACAGTGCTCTTACAGCCTACCGGGAACATCTCTTCCAAAGGCCTGTGAAACGCAGTTTCTTTGCAGGCCTGATCTGGCTGAAGTAGGACTTCTGCTCTGGGTGTGCTACTTTGCCCTAGAGCTGAAAGGCACAACGTGCAGGCTTCTTTCCAAAGGGCGAGTTGGGCCCCACAGCATCTTGCTTCCAGCTCTTTGGGAAGCTAAGAAACAACTCGCTCTGCACAGTGCTCTTACAGCCTACCGGGAACATCTCTTCCAAAGGCCTGTGAAACGCAGTTTCTTTGCAGGCCTGATCTGGCTGAAGTAGGACTTCTGCTCTGGGTGTGCTACTTTGCCCTAGAGCTGAAAGGCACAACGTGCAGGCTTCTTTCCAAAGGGCGAGTTGGGCCCCACAGCATCTTGCTTCCAGCTCTTTGGGAAGCTAAGAAACAACTCGCTCTGCACAGTGCTCTTACAGCCTACCGGGAACATCTCTTCCAAAGGCCTGTGAAACGCAGTTTCTTTGCAGGCCTGATCTGGCTGAAGTAGGACTTCTGCTCTGGGTGTGCTACTTTGCCCTAGAGCTGAAAGGCACAACGTGCAGGCTTCTTTCCAAAGGGCGAGTTGGGCCCCACAGCATCTTGCTTCCAGCTCTTTGGGAAGCTAAGAAACAACTCGCTCTGCACAGTGCTCTTACAGCCTACCGGGAACATCTCTTCCAAAGGCCTGTGAAACGCAGTTTCTTTGCAGGCCTGATCTGGCTGAAGTAGGACTTCTGCTCTGGGTGTGCTACTTTGCCCTAGAGCTGAAAGGCACAACGTGCAGGCTTCTTTCCAAAGGGCGAGTTGGGCCCCACAGCATCTTGCTTCCAGCTCTTTGGGAAGCTAAGAAACAACTCGCTCTGCACAGTGCTCTTACAGCCTACCGGGAACATCTCTTCCAAAGGCCTGTGAAACGCAGTTTCTTTGCAGGCCTGATCTGGCTGAAGTAGGACTTCTGCTCTGGGTGTGCTACTTTGCCCTAGAGCTGAAAGGCACAACGTGCAGGCTTCTTTCCAAAGGGCGAGTTGGGCCCCACAGCATCTTGCTTCCAGCTCTTTGGGAAGCTAAGAAACAACTCGCTCTGCACAGTGCTCTTACAGCCTACCGGGAACATCTCTTCCAAAGGCCTGTGAAACGCAGTTTCTTTGCAGGCCTGATCTGGCTGAAGTAGAACTTCTGCTCTGGGTGTGCTACTTTGCCCTAGAGCTGAAAGGCACAACGTGCAGGCTTCTTTCCAAAGGGCGAGTTGGGCCCCACAGCATCTTGCTTCCAGCTCTTTGGGAAGCTAAGAAACAACTCGCTCTGCACAGTGCTCTTACAGCCTACCGGGAACATCTCTTCCAAAGGCCTGTGAAACGCAGTTTCTTTGCAGGCCTGATCTGGCTGAAGTAGGACTTCTGCTCTGGGTGTGCTACTTTGCCCTAGAGCTGAAAGGCACAACGTGCAGGCTTCTTTCCAAAGGGTGAGTTGGGCCCCACAGCATCTTGCTTCCCGCTCTTTGGGAAGCTAAGAAACAACTCGCTCTGCACAGTGCTCTTACAGCCTACCGGGAACATCTCTTCCAAAGGCCTGTGAAACGCAGTTTCTTTGCAGGCCTGATCTGGCTGAAGTAGGACTTCTGCTCTGGGTGTGCTACTTTGCCCTAGAGCTGAAAGGCACAACGTGCAGGCTTCTTTCCAAAGGGCGAGTTGGGCCCCACAGCATCTTGCTTCCAGCTCTTTGGGAAGCTAAGAAACAACTCGCTCTGCACAGTGCTCTTACAGCCTACCGGGAACATCTCTTCCAAAGGCCTGTGAAACGCAGTTTCTTTGCAGGCCTGATCTGGCTGAAGTAGGACTTCTGCTCTGGGTGTGCTACTTTGCCCTAGAGCTGAAAGGCACAACGTGCAGGCTTCTTTCCAAAGGGCGAGTTGGGCCCCACAGCATCTTGCTTCCAGCTCTTTGGGAAGCTAAGAAACAACTCGCTCTGCACAGTGCTCTTACAGCCTACCGGGAACATCTCTTCCAAAGGCCTGTGAAACGCAGTTTCTTTGCAGGCCTGATCTGGCTGAAGTAGGACTTCTGCTCTGGGTGTGCTACTTTGCCCTAGAGCTGAAAGGCACAATGTGCAGGCTTCTTTCCAAAGGCGAGTTGGGCCCCACAGCATCTTGCTTCCAGCTCTTTGGGAAGCTAAGAAACAACTCGCTCTGCACAGTGCTCTTACAGCCTACCGGGAACATCTCTTCCAAAGGCCTGTGAAACGCAGTTTCTTTGCAGGCCTGATCTGGCTGAAGTAGGACTTCTGCTCTGGGTGTGCTACTTTGCCCTAGAGCTGAAAGGCACAACGTGCAGGCTTCTTTCCAAAGGGCGAGTTGGGCCCCACAGCATCTTGCTTCCAGCTCTTTGGGAAGCTAAGAAACAACTCGCTCTGCACAGTGCTCTTACAGCCTACCGGGAACATCTCTTCCAAAGGCCTGTGAAACGCAGTTTCTTTGCAGGCCTGATCTGGCTGAAGTAGGACTTCTGCTCTGGGTGTGCTACTTTGCCCTAGAGCTGAAAGGCACAACGTGCAGGCTTCTTTCCAAAGGGCGAGTTGGGCCCCACAGCATCTTGCTTCCAGCTCTTTGGGAAGCTAAGAAACAACTCGCTCTGCACAGTGCTCTTACAGCCTACCGGGAACATCTCTTCCAAAGGCCTGTGAAACGCAGTTTCTTTGCAGGCCTGATCTGGCTGAAGTAGGACTTCTGCTCTGGGTGTGCTACTTTGCCCTAGAGCTGAAAGGCACAACGTGCAGGCTTCTTTCCAAAGGGCGAGTTGGGCCCGACAGCATCTTGCTTCCAGCTCTTTGGGAAGCTAAGAAACAACTCGCTCTGCACAGTGCTCTTACAGCCTACCGGGAACATCTCTTCCAAAGGCCTGTGAAACGCAGTTTCTTTGCAGGCCTGATCTGGCTGAAGTAGGACTTCTGCTCTGGGTGTGCTACTTTGCCCTAGAGCTGAAAGGCACAACGTGCAGGCTTCTTTCCAAAGGGCGAGTTGGGCCCCACAGCATCTTGCTTCCAGCTCTTTGGGAAGCTAAGAAACAACTCGCTCTGCACAGTGCTCTTACAGCCTACCGGGAACATCTCTTCCAAAGGCCTGTGAAACGCAGTTTCTTTGCAGGCCTGATCTGGCTGAAGTAGGACTTCTGCTCTGGGTGTGCTACTTTGCCCTAGAGCTGAAAGGCACAACGTGCAGGCTTCTTTCCAAAGGGCGAGTTGGGCCCCACAGCATCTTGCTTCCAGCTCTTTGGGAAGCTAAGAAACAACTCGCTCTGCACAGTGCTCTTACAGCCTACCGGGAACATCTCTTCCAAAGGCCTGTGAAACGCAGTTTCTTTGCAGGCCTGATCTGGCTGAAGTAGGACTTCTGCTCTGGGTGTGCTACTTTGCCCTAGAGCTGAAAGGCACAACGTGCAGGCTTCTTTCCAAAGGGCGAGTTGGGCCCCACAGCATCTTGCTTCCAGCTCTTTGGGAAGCTAAGAAACAACTCGCTCTGCACAGTGCTCTTACAGCCTACCGGGAACATCTCTTCCAAAGGCCTGTGAAACGCAGTTTCTTTGCAGGCCTGATCTGGCTGAAGTAGGACTTCTGCTCTGGGTGTGCTACTTTGCCCTAGAGCTGAAAGGCACAACGTGCAGGCTTCTTTCCAAAGGGCGAGTTGGGCCCCACAGCATCTTGCTTCCAGCTCTTTGGGAAGCTAAGAAACAACTCGCTCTGCACAGTGCTCTTACAGCCTACCGGGAACATCTCTTCCAAAGGCCTGTGAAACGCAGTTTCTTTGCAGGCCTGATCTGGCTGAAGTAGGACTTCTGCTCTGGGTGTGCTACTTTGCCCTAGAGCTGAAAGGCACAACGTGCAGGCTTCTTTCCAAAGGGCGAGTTGGGCCCCACAGCATCTTGCTTCCAGCTCTTTGGGAAGCTAAGAAACAACTCGCTCTGCACAGTGCTCTTACAGCCTACCGGGAACATCTCTTCCAAAGGCCTGTGAAACGCAGTTTCTTTGCAGGCCTGATCTGGCTGAAGTACGACTTCTGCTCTGGGTGTGCTACTTTGCCCTAGAGCTGAAAGGCACAACGTGCAGGCTTCTTTCCAAAGGGCGAGTTGGGCCCCACAGCATCTTGCTTCCAGCTCTTTGGGAAGCTAAGAAACAACTCGCTCTGCACAGTGCTCTTACAGCCTACCGGGAACATCTCTTCCAAAGACCTGTGAAACGCAGTTTCTTTGCAGGCCTGATCTGGCTGAAGTAGGACTTCTGCTCTGGGTGTGCTACTTTGCCCTAGAGCTGAAAGGCACAACGTGCAGGCTTCTTTCCAAAGGGCGAGTTGGGCCCCACAGCATCTTGCTTCCAGCTCTTTGGGAAGCTAAGAAACAACTCGCTCTGCACAGTGCTCTTACAGCCTACCGGGAACATCTCTTCCAAAGGCCTGTGAAACGCAGTTTCTTTGCAGGCCTGATCTGGCTGAAGTAGGACTTCTGCTCTGGGTGTGCTACTTTGCCCTAGAGCTGAAAGGCACAACGTGCAGGCTTCTTTCCAAAGGGCGAGTTGGGCCCCACAGCATCTTGCTTCCAGCTCTTTGCGAAGCTAAGAAACAACTCGCTCTGCACAGTGCTCTTACAGCCTACCGGGAACATCTCTTCCAAAGGCCTGTGAAACGCAGTTTCTTTGCAGGCCTGATCTGGCTGAAGTAGGACTTCTGCTCTGGGTGTGCTACATTGCCCTAGAGCTGAAAGGCACAACGTGCAGGCTTCTTTCCAAAGGGCGAGTTGGGCCCCACAGCATCTTGCTTCCAGCTCTTTGGGAAGCTAACAAACAACTCGCTCTGCACAGTGCTCTTACAGCCTACCGGGAACATCTCTTCCAAAGGCCTGTGAAACGCAGTTTCTTTGCAGGCCTGATCTGGCTGAAGTAGGACTTCTGCTCTGGGTGTGCTACTTTGCCCTAGAGCTGAAAGGCACAACGTGCAGGCTTCTTTCCAAAGGGCGAGTTGGGCCCCACAGCATCTTGCTTCCAGCTCTTTGGGAAGCTAAGAAACAACTCGCTCTGCACAGTGCTCTTACAGCCTACCGGGAACATCTCTTCCAAAGGCCTGTGAAACGCAGTTTCTTTGCAGGCCTGATCTGGCTGAAGTAGGACTTCTGCTCTGGGTGTGCTACTTTGCCCTAGAGCTGAAAGGCACAACGTGCAGGCTTCTTTCCAAAGGGCGAGTTGGGCCCCACAGCATCTTGCTTCCAGCTCTTTGGGAAGCTAAGAAACAACTCGCTCTGCACAGTGCTCTTACAGCCTACCGGGAACATCTCTTCCAAAGGCCTGTGAAACGCAGTTTCTTTGCAGGCCTGATCTGGCTGAAGTAGGACTTCTGCTCTGGGTGTGCTACTTTGCCCTAGAGCTGAAAGGCACAACGTGCAGGCTTCTTTCCAAAGGGCGAGTTGGGCCCCACAGCATCTTGCTTCCAGCTCTTTGGGAAGCTAAGAAACAACTCGCTCTGCACAGTGCTCCTACAGCCTACCGGGAACATCTCTTCCAAAGGCCTGTGAAACGCAGTTTCTTTGCAGGACTGATCTGGCTGAAGTAGGACTTCTGCTCTGGGTGTGCTACATTGCCCTAGAGCTGAAAGGCACAACGTGCAGGCTTCTTTCCAAAGGGCGAGTTGGGCCCCACAGCATCTTGCTTCCAGCTCTTTGGGAAGCTAAGAAACAACTCGCTCTGCACAGTGCTCTTACAGCCTACCGGGAACATCTCTTCCAAAGGCCTGTGAAACGCAGTTTCTTTGCAGGCCTGATCTGGCTGAAGTAGGACTTCTGCTCTGGGTGTGCTACATTGCCCTAGAGCTGAAATGCACAACGTGCAGGCTTCTTTCCAAAGGGCGAGTTGGGCCCGACAGCATCTTGCTTCCAGCTCTTTGGGAAGCTAAGAAACAACTCGCTCTGCACAGTGCTCTTACAGCCTACCGGGAACATCTCTTCCAAAGGCCTGTGAAACGCAGTTTCTTTGCAGGCCTGATCTGGCTGAAGTAGGACTTCTGCTCTGGGTGTGCTACATTGCCCTAGAGCTGAAAGGCACAACGTGCAGGCTTCTTTCCAAAGGGTGAGTTGGGCCCCACAGCATCTTGCTTCCAGCTCTTTGGGAAGCTAAGAAACAACTCGCTCTGCACAGTGCTCTTACAGCCTACCGGGAACATCTCTTCCAAAGGCCTGTGAAACGCAGTTTCTTTGCAGGCCTGATCTGGCTGAAGTAGGACTTCTGCTCTGGGTGTGCTACTTTGCCCTAGAGCTGAAAGGCACAACGTGCAGGCTTCTTTCCAAAGGGCGAGTTGGGCCCCACAGCATCTTGCTTCCAGCTCTTTGGGAAGCTAAGAAACAACTCGCTCTGCACAGTGCTCTTACAGCCTACCGGGAACATCTCTTCCAAAGGCCTGTGAAACGCAGTTTCTTTGCAGGCCTGATCTGGCTGAAGTAGGACTTCTGCTCTGGGTGTGCTACTTTGCCCTAGAGCTGACAGGTACAACGTGCAGGCTTCTTTCCAAAGGGCAAGTTGGGCCCCACAGCATCCTGCTTCCAGCTCTTTGGGAAGCTAAGAAACAACTCGCTCTGCACAGTGCTCTTACAGCCTACCGGGAACATCTCTTCCAAAGGCCTGTGAAACGCAGTTTCTTTGCAGGCCTGATCTGGCTGAAGTAGGACTTCTGCTCTGGGTGTGCTACATTGCCCTAGAGCTGAAAGGCACAACGTGCAGGCTTCTTTCCAAAGGGCGAGTTGGGCCCCACAGCATCTTGCTTCCAGCTCTTTGGGAAGCTAAGAAACAACTCGCTCTGCACAGTGCTCTTACAGCCTACCGGGAACATCTCTTCCAAAGGCCTGTGAAACGCAGTTTCTTTGCAGGCCTGATCTGGCTTAAGTAGGACTTCTGCTCTGGGTGTGCTACATTGCCCTAGAGCTGAAAGGCACAACGTGCAGGCTTCTTTCCAAATGGCGAGTTGGGTCCCACAGCATCTTGCTTCCAGCTCTTTGGGAAGCTAAGAAACAACTCGCTCTGCACAGTGCTCTTACAGCCTACCGGGAACATCTCTTCCAAAGGCCTGTGAAACGCAGTTTCTTTGCAGGCCTGATCTGGCTGAAGTACGACTTCTGCTCTGGGTGTGCTACATTGCCCTAGAGCTGAAAGGCACAACGTGCAGGCTTCTTTCCAAAGGGCGTGTTGGGCCCCACAGCATCTTGCTTCCAGCTCTTTGGGAAGCTAAGAAACAACTCGCTCTGCACAGTGCTCTTACAGCCTACCGGGAACATCTCTTCCAAAGACCTGTGAAACGCAGTTTCTTTGCAGGCCTGATCTGGCTGAAGTAGGACTTCTGCTCTGGGTGTGCTACATTGCCCTAGAGCTGAAAGGCACAACGTGCAGGCTTCTTTCCAAAGGGCGAGTTGGGCCCCACAGCATCTTGCTTCCAGCTCTTTGGGAAGCTAAGAAACAACTCGCTCTGCACAGTGCTCTTACAGCCTACCGGGAACATCTCTTCCAAAGGCCTGTGAAACGCAGTTTCTTTGCAGGCCTGATCTGGCTGAAGTAGGACTTCTGCTCTGGGTGTGCTACTTTGCCCTAGAGCTGAAAGGCACAACGTGCAGGCTTCTTTCCAAAGGGCGAGTTGGGCCCCACAGCATCTTGCTTCCAGCTCTTTGGGAAGCTAAGAAACAACTCGCTCTGCACAGTGCTCTTACAGCCTACCGGGAACATCTCTTCCAAAGGCCTGTGAAACGCAGTTTCTTTGCAGGCCTGATCTGGCTGAAGTAAGACTTCTGCTCTGGGTGTGCTACATTGCCCTAGAGCTGAAAGCCACAACGTGCAGTCTTCTTTCCAAAGGGCGAGTTGGGCCCCACAGCATCTTGCTTCCAGCTCTTTGGGAAGCTAAGAAACAACTCGCTCTGCACAGTGCTCTTACAGCCTACCGGGAACATCTCTTCCAAAGGCCTGTGAAACGCAGTTTCTTTGCAGGCCTGATCTGGCTGAAGTAGAACTTCTGCTCTGGGTGTGCTACATTGCCCTAGAGCTGAAAGGCACAACGTGCAGGCTTCTTTCCAAACGGCGAGTTGGGCCCCACAGCATCTTGCTTCCAGCTCTTTGGGAAGCTAAGAAACAACTCGCTCTGCACAGTGCTCTTACAGCCTACCGGGAACATCTCTTCCAAAGGCCTGTGAAACGCAGTTTCTTTGCAGGCCTGATCTGGCTGAAGTAGGACTTCTGCTCTGGGTGTGCTACTTTGCCCTAGAGCTGAAAGGCACAACGTGCAGGCTTCTTTCCAAAGGGCGAGTTGGGCCCCACAGCATCTTGCTTCCAGCTCTTTGGGAAGCTAAGAAACAACTCGCTCTGCACAGTGCTCTTACAGCCTACCGGGAACATCTCTTCCAAAGGCCTGTGAAACGCAGTTTCTTTGCAGGCCTGATCTGGCTGAAGTACGACTTCTGCTCTGGGTGTGCTACTTTGCCCTAGAGCTGAAAGGCACAACGTGCAGGCTTCTTTCCAAAGGGCGAGTTGGGCCCCACAGCATCTTGCTTCCAGCTCTTTGGGAAGCTAAGAAACAACTCGCTCTGCACAGTGCTCTTACAGCCTACCGGGAACATCTCTTCCAAAGGCCTGTGAAACGCAGTTTCTTTGCAGGCCTGATCTGGCTGAAGTAGGACTTCTGCTCTGGGTGTGCTACTTTGCCCTAGAGCTGAAAGGCACAACGTGCAGGCTTCTTTCCAAAGGGCGAGTTGGGCCCCACAGCATCTTGCTTCCAGCTCTTTGGGAAGCTAAGAAACAACTCGCTCTGCACAGTGCTCTTACAGCCTACCGGGAACATCTCTTCCAAAGGCCTGTGAAACGCAGTTTCTTTGCAGGCCTGATCTGGCTGAAGTAGGACTTCTGCTCTGGGTGTGCTACTTTGCCCTAGAGCTGAAAGGCACAACGTGCAGGCTTCTTTCCAAAGGGCGAGTTGGGCCCCACAGCATCTTGCTTCCAGCTCTTTGGGAAGCTAAGAAACAACTCGCTCTGCACAGTGCTCTTACAGCCTACCGGGAACATCTCTTCCAAAGGCCTGTGAAACGCAGTTTCTTTGCAGGCCTGATCTGGCTGAAGTAGGACTTCTGCTCTGGGTGTGCTACTTTGCCCTAGAGCTGAAAGGCACAACGTGCAGGCTTCTTTCCAAAGGGCGAGTTGGGCCCCACAGCATCTTGCTTCCAGCTCTTTGGGAAGCTAAGAAACAACTCGCTCTGCACAGTGCTCTTACAGCCTACCGGGAACATCTCTTCCAAAGGCCTGTGAAACGCAGTTTCTTTGCAGGCCTGATCTGGCTGAAGTAGGACTTCTGCTCTGGGTGTGCTACTTTGCCCTAGAGCTGAAAGGCACAACGTGCAGGCTTCTTTCCAAAGGGCGAGTTGGGCCCCACAGCATCTTGCTTCCAGCTCTTTGGGAAGCTAAGAAACAACTCGCTCTGCACAGTGCTCTTACAGCCTACCGGGAACATCTCTTCCAAAGGCCTGTGAAACGCAGTTTCTTTGCAGGCCTGATCTGGCTGAAGTAGGACTTCTGCTCTGGGTGTGCTACTTTGCCCTAGAGCTGAAAGGCACAACGTGCAGGCTTCTTTCCAAAGGGCGAGTTGGGCCCCACAGCATCTTGCTTCCAGCTCTTTGGGAAGCTAAGAAACAACTCGCTCTGCACAGTGCTCTTACAGCCTACCGGGAACATCTCTTCCAAAGGCCTGTGAAACGCAGTTTCTTTGCAGGCCTGATCTGGCTGAAGTAGGACTTCTGCTCTGGGTGTGCTACTTTGCCCTAGAGCTGAAAGGCACAACGTGCAGGCTTCTTTCCAAAGGGCGAGTTGGGCCCCACAGCATCTTGCTTCCAGCTCTTTGGGAAGCTAAGAAACAACTCGCTCTGCACAGTGCTCTTACAGCCTACCGGGAACATCTCTTCCAAAGGCCTGTGAAACGCAGTTTCTTTGCAGGCCTGATCTGGCTGAAGTAGGACTTCTGCTCTGGGTGTGCTACTTTGCCCTAGAGCTGAAAGGCACAACGTGCAGGCTTCTTTCCAAAGGGCGAGTTGGGCCCCACAGCATCTTGCTTCCAGCTCTTTGGGAAGCTAAGAAACAACTCGCTCTGCACAGTGCTCTTACAGCCTACCGGGAACATCTCTTCCAAAGGCCTGTGAAACGCAGTTTCTTTGCAGGCCTGATCTGGCTGAAGTAGGACTTCTGCTCTGGGTGTGCTACTTTGCCCTAGAGCTGAAAGGCACAACGTGCAGGCTTCTTTCCAAAGGGCGAGTTGGGCCCCACAGCATCTTGCTTCCAGCTCTTTGGGAAGCTAAGAAACAACTCGCTCTGCACAGTGCTCTTACAGCCTACCGGGAACATCTCTTCCAAAGGCCTGTGAAACGCAGTTTCTTTGCAGGCCTGATCTGGCTGAAGTAGGACTTCTGCTCTGGGTGTGCTACTTTGCCCTAGAGCTGAAAGGCACAACGTGCAGGCTTCTTTCCAAAGGGCGAGTTGGGCCCCACAGCATCTTGCTTCCAGCTCTTTGGGAAGCTAAGAAACAACTCGCTCTGCACAGTGCTCTTACAGCCTACCGGGAACATCTCTTCCAAAGGCCTGTGAAACGCAGTTTCTTTGCAGGCCTGATCTGGCTGAAGTAGGACTTCTGCTCTGGGTGTGCTACTTTGCCCTAGAGCTGAAAGGCACAACGTGCAGGCTTCTTTCCAAAGGGCGAGTTGGGCCCCACAGCATCTTGCTTCCAGCTCTTTGGGAAGCTAAGAAACAACTCGCTCTGCACAGTGCTCTTACAGCCTACCGGGAACATCTCTTCCAAAGGCCTGTGAAACGCAGTTTCTTTGCAGGCCTGATCTGGCTGAAGTAGGACTTCTGCTCTGGGTGTGCTACTTTGCCCTAGAGCTGAAAGGCACAACGTGCAGGCTTCTTTCCAAAGGGCGAGTTGGGCCCCACAGCATCTTGCTTCCAGCTCTTTGGGAAGCTAAGAAACAACTCGCTCTGCACAGTGCTCTTACAGCCTACCGGGAACATCTCTTCCAAAGGCCTGTGAAACGCAGTTTCTTTGCAGGCCTGATCTGGCTGAAGTAGGACTTCTGCTCTGGGTGTGCTACTTTGCCCTAGAGCTGAAAGGCACAACGTGCAGGCTTCTTTCCAAAGGGCGAGTTGGGCCCCACAGCATCTTGCTTCCAGCTCTTTGGGAAGCTAAGAAACAACTCGCTCTGCACAGTGCTCTTACAGCCTACCGGGAACATCTCTTCCAAAGGCCTGTGAAACGCAGTTTCTTTGCAGGCCTGATCTGGCTGAAGTAGGACTTCTGCTCTGGGTGTGCTACTTTGCCCTAGAGCTGAAAGGCACAACGTGCAGGCTTCTTTCCAAAGGGCGAGTTGGGCCCCACAGCATCTTGCTTCCAGCTCTTTGGGAAGCTAAGAAACAACTCGCTCTGCACAGTGCTCTTACAGCCTACCGGGAACATCTCTTCCAAAGGCCTGTGAAACGCAGTTTCTTTGCAGGCCTGATCTGGCTGAAGTAGGACTTCTGCTCTGGGTGTGCTACTTTGCCCTAGAGCTGAAAGGCACAACGTGCAGGCTTCTTTCCAAAGGGCGAGTTGGGCCCCACAGCATCTTGCTTCCAGCTCTTTGGGAAGCTAAGAAACAACTCGCTCTGCACAGTGCTCTTACAGCCTACCGGGAACATCTCTTCCAAAGGCCTGTGAAACGCAGTTTCTTTGCAGGCCTGATCTGGCTGAAGTAGGACTTCTGCTCTGGGTGTGCTACTTTGCCCTAGAGCTGAAAGGCACAACGTGCAGGCTTCTTTCCAAAGGGCGAGTTGGGCCCCACAGCATCTTGCTTCCAGCTCTTTGGGAAGCTAAGAAACAACTCGCTCTGCACAGTGCTCTTACAGCCTACCGGGAACATCTCTTCCAAAGGCCTGTGAAACGCAGTTTCTTTGCAGGCCTGATCTGGCTGAAGTAGGACTTCTGCTCTGGGTGTGCTACTTTGCCCTAGAGCTGAAAGGCACAACGTGCAGGCTTCTTTCCAAAGGGCGAGTTGGGCCCCACAGCATCTTGCTTCCAGCTCTTTGGGAAGCTAAGAAACAACTCGCTCTGCACAGTGCTCTTACAGCCTACCGGGAACATCTCTTCCAAAGGCCTGTGAAACGCAGTTTCTTTGCAGGCCTGATCTGGCTGAAGTAGGACTTCTGCTCTGGGTGTGCTACTTTGCCCTAGAGCTGAAAGGCACAACGTGCAGGCTTCTTTCCAAAGGGCGAGTTGGGCCCCACAGCATCTTGCTTCCAGCTCTTTGGGAAGCTAAGAAACAACTCGCTCTGCACAGTGCTCTTACAGCCTACCGGGAACATCTCTTCCAAAGGCCTGTGAAACGCAGTTTCTTTGCAGGCCTGATCTGGCTGAAGTAGGACTTCTGCTCTGGGTGTGCTACTTTGCCCTAGAGCTGAAAGGCACAACGTGCAGGCTTCTTTCCAAAGGGCGAGTTGGGCCCCACAGCATCTTGCTTCCAGCTCTTTGGGAAGCTAAGAAACAACTCGCTCTGCACAGTGCTCTTACAGCCTACCGGGAACATCTCTTCCAAAGGCCTGTGAAACGCAGTTTCTTTGCAGGCCTGATCTGGCTGAAGTAGGACTTCTGCTCTGGGTGTGCTACTTTGCCCTAGAGCTGAAAGGCACAACGTGCAGGCTTCTTTCCAAAGGGCGAGTTGGGCCCCACAGCATCTTGCTTCCAGCTCTTTGGGAAGCTAAGAAACAACTCGCTCTGCACAGTGCTCTTACAGCCTACCGGGAACATCTCTTCCAAAGGCCTGTGAAACGCAGTTTCTTTGCAGGCCTGATCTGGCTGAAGTAGGACTTCTGCTCTGGGTGTGCTACTTTGCCCTAGAGCTGAAAGGCACAACGTGCAGGCTTCTTTCCAAAGGGCGAGTTGGGCCCCACAGCATCTTGCTTCCAGCTCTTTGGGAAGCTAAGAAACAACTCGCTCTGCACAGTGCTCTTACAGCCTACCGGGAACATCTCTTCCAAAGGCCTGTGAAACGCAGTTTCTTTGCAGGCCTGATCTGGCTGAAGTAGGACTTCTGCTCTGGGTGTGCTACTTTGCCCTAGAGCTGAAAGGCACAACGTGCAGGCTTCTTTCCAAAGGGCGAGTTGGGCCCCACAGCATCTTGCTTCCAGCTCTTTGGGAAGCTAAGAAACAACTCGCTCTGCACAGTGCTCTTACAGCCTACCGGGAACATCTCTTCCAAAGGCCTGTGAAACGCAGTTTCTTTGCAGGCCTGATCTGGCTGAAGTAGGACTTCTGCTCTGGGTGTGCTACTTTGCCCTAGAGCTGAAAGGCACAACGTGCAGGCTTCTTTCCAAAGGGCGAGTTGGGCCCCACAGCATCTTGCTTCCAGCTCTTTGGGAAGCTAAGAAACAACTCGCTCTGCACAGTGCTCTTACAGCCTACCGGGAACATCTCTTCCAAAGGCCTGTGAAACGCAGTTTCTTTGCAGGCCTGATCTGGCTGAAGTACGACTTCTGCTCTGGGTGTGCTACTTTGCCCTAGAGCTGAAAGGCACAACGTGCAGGCTTCTTTCCAAAGGGCGAGTTGGGCCCCACAGCATCTTGCTTCCAGCTCTTTGGGAAGCTAAGAAACAACTCGCTCTGCACAGTGCTCTTACAGCCTACCGGGAACATCTCTTCCAAAGGCCTGTGAAACGCAGTTTCTTTGCAGGCCTGATCTGGCTGAAGTAGGACTTCTGCTCTGGGTGTGCTACTTTGCCCTAGAGCTGAAAGGCACAACGTGCAGGCTTCTTTCCAAAGGGCGAGTTGGGCCCCACAGCATCTTGCTTCCAGCTCTTTGGGAAGCTAAGAAACAACTCGCTCTGCACAGTGCTCTTACAGCCTACCGGGAACATCTCTTCCAAAGGCCTGTGAAACGCAGTTTCTTTGCAGGCCTGATCTGGCTGAAGTAGGACTTCTGCTCTGGGTGTGCTACTTTGCCCTAGAGCTGAAAGGCACAACGTGCAGGCTTCTTTCCAAAGGGCGAGTTGGGCCCCACAGCATCTTGCTTCCAGCTCTTTGGGAAGCTAAGAAACAACTCGCTCTGCACAGTGCTCTTACAGCCTACCGGGAACATCTCTTCCAAAGGCCTGTGAAACGCAGTTTCTTTGCAGGCCTGATCTGGCTGAAGTAGGACTTCTGCTCTGGGTGTGCTACTTTGCCCTAGAGCTGAAAGGCACAACGTGCAGGCTTCTTTCCAAAGGGCGAGTTGGGCCCCACAGCATCTTGCTTCCAGCTCTTTGGGAAGCTAAGAAACAACTCGCTCTGCACAGTGCTCTTACAGCCTACCGGGAACATCTCTTCCAAAGGCCTGTGAAACGCAGTTTCTTTGCAGGCCTGATCTGGCTGAAGTAGGACTTCTGCTCTGGGTGTGCTACTTTGCCCTAGAGCTGAAAGGCACAACGTGCAGGCTTCTTTCCAAAGGGCGAGTTGGGCCCCACAGCATCTTGCTTCCAGCTCTTTGGGAAGCTAAGAAACAACTCGCTCTGCACAGTGCTCTTACAGCCTACCGGGAACATCTCTTCCAAAGGCCTGTGAAACGCAGTTTCTTTGCAGGCCTGATCTGGCTGAAGTAGGACTTCTGCTCTGGGTGTGCTACTTTGCCCTAGAGCTGAAAGGCACAACGTGCAGGCTTCTTTCCAAAGGGCGAGTTGGGCCCCACAGCATCTTGCTTCCAGCTCTTTGGGAAGCTAAGAAACAACTCGCTCTGCACAGTGCTCTTACAGCCTACCGGGAACATCTCTTCCAAAGGCCTGTGAAACGCAGTTTCTTTGCAGGCCTGATCTGGCTGAAGTACGACTTCTGCTCTGGGTGTGCTACTTTGCCCTAGAGCTGAAAGGCACAACGTGCAGGCTTCTTTCCAAAGGGCGAGTTGGGCCCCACAGCATCTTGCTTCCAGCTCTTTGGGAAGCTAAGAAACAACTCGCTCTGCACAGTGCTCTTACAGCCTACCGGGAACATCTCTTCCAAAGGCCTGTGAAACGCAGTTTCTTTGCAGGCCTGATCTGGCTGAAGTAGGACTTCTGCTCTGGGTGTGCTACTTTGCCCTAGAGCTGAAAGGCACAACGTGCAGGCTTCTTTCCAAAGGGCGAGTTGGGCCCCACAGCATCTTGCTTCCAGCTCTTTGGGAAGCTAAGAAACAACTCGCTCTGCACAGTGCTCTTACAGCCTACCGGGAACATCTCTTCCAAAGGCCTGTGAAACGCAGTTTCTTTGCAGGCCTGATCTGGCTGAAGTAGGACTTCTGCTCTGGGTGTGCTACTTTGCCCTAGAGCTGAAAGGCACAACGTGCAGGCTTCTTTCCAAAGGGCGAGTTGGGCCCCACAGCATCTTGCTTCCAGCTCTTTGGGAAGCTAAGAAACAACTCGCTCTGCACAGTGCTCTTACAGCCTACCGGGAACATCTCTTCCAAAGGCCTGTGAAACGCAGTTTCTTTGCAGGCCTGATCTGGCTGAAGTAGGACTTCTGCTCTGGGTGTGCTACTTTGCCCTAGAGCTGAAAGGCACAACGTGCAGGCTTCTTTCCAAAGGGCGAGTTGGGCCCCACAGCATCTTGCTTCCAGCTCTTTGGGAAGCTAAGAAACAACTCGCTCTGCACAGTGCTCTTACAGCCTACCGGGAACATCTCTTCCAAAGGCCTGTGAAACGCAGTTTCTTTGCAGGCCTGATCTGGCTGAAGTAGGACTTCTGCTCTGGGTGTGCTACTTTGCCCTAGAGCTGAAAGGCACAACGTGCAGGCTTCTTTCCAAAGGGCGAGTTGGGCCCCACAGCATCTTGCTTCCAGCTCTTTGGGAAGCTAAGAAACAACTCGCTCTGCACAGTGCTCTTACAGCCTACCGGGAACATCTCTTCCAAAGGCCTGTGAAACGCAGTTTCTTTGCAGGCCTGATCTGGCTGAAGTAGGACTTCTGCTCTGGGTGTGCTACTTTGCCCTAGAGCTGAAAGGCACAACGTGCAGGCTTCTTTCCAAAGGGTGAGTTGGGCCCCACAGCATCTTGCTTCCAGCTCTTTGGGAAGCTAAGAAACAACTCGCTCTGCACAGTGCTCTTACAGCCTACCGGGAACATCTCTTCCAAAGGCCTGTGAAACGCAGTTTCTTTGCAGGCCTGATCTGGCTGAAGTAGGACTTCTGCTCTGGGTGTGCTACTTTGCCCTAGAGCTGAAAGGCACAACGTGCAGGCTTCTTTCCAAAGGGCGAGTTGGGCCCCACAGCATCTTGCTTCCAGCTCTTTGGGAAGCTAAGAAACAACTCGCTCTGCACAGTGCTCTTACAGCCTACCGGGAACATCTCTTCCAAAGGCCTGTGAAACGCAGTTTCTTTGCAGGCCTGATCTGGCTGAAGTAGGACTTCTGCTCTGGGTGTGCTACTTTGCCCTAGAGCTGAAAGGCACAACGTGCAGGCTTCTTTCCAAAGGGCGAGTTGGGCCCCACAGCATCTTGCTTCCAGCTCTTTGGGAAGCTAAGAAACAACTCGCTCTGCACAGTGCTCTTACAGCCTACCGGGAACATCTCTTCCAAAGGCCTGTGAAACGCAGTTTCTTTGCAGGCCTGATCTGGCTGAAGTAGGACTTCTGCTCTGGGTGTGCTACTTTGCCCTAGAGCTGAAAGGCACAACGTGCAGGCTTCTTTCCAAAGGGCGAGTTGGGCCCCACAGCATCTTGCTTCCAGCTCTTTGGGAAGCTAAGAAACAACTCGCTCTGCACAGTGCTCTTACAGCCTACCGGGAACATCTCTTCCAAAGGCCTGTGAAACGCAGTTTCTTTGCAGGCCTGATCTGGCTGAAGTAGGACTTCTGCTCTGGGTGTGCTACTTTGCCCTAGAGCTGAAAGGCACAACGTGCAGGCTTCTTTCCAAAGGGCGAGTTGGGCCCCACAGCATCTTGCTTCCAGCTCTTTGGGAAGCTAAGAAACAACTCGCTCTGCACAGTGCTCTTACAGCCTACCGGGAACATCTCTTCCAAAGGCCTGTGAAACGCAGTTTCTTTGCAGGCCTGATCTGGCTGAAGTAGGACTTCTGCTCTGGGTGTGCTACTTTGCCCTAGAGCTGAAAGGCACAACGTGCAGGCTTCTTTCCAAAGGGCGAGTTGGGCCCCACAGCATCTTGCTTCCAGCTCTTTGGGAAGCTAAGAAACAACTCGCTCTGCACAGTGCTCTTACAGCCTACCGGGAACATCTCTTCCAAAGGCCTGTGAAACGCAGTTTCTTTGCAGGCCTGATCTGGCTGAAGTAGGACTTCTGCTCTGGGTGTGCTACTTTGCCCTAGAGCTGAAAGGCACAACGTGCAGGCTTCTTTCCAAAGGGCGAGTTGGGCCCCACAGCATCTTGCTTCCAGCTCTTTGGGAAGCTAAGAAACAACTCGCTCTGCACAGTGCTCTTACAGCCTACCGGGAACATCTCTTCCAAAGGCCTGTGAAACGCAGTTTCTTTGCAGGCCTGATCTGGCTGAAGTAGGACTTCTGCTCTGGGTGTGCTACTTTGCCCTAGAGCTGAAAGGCACAACGTGCAGGCTTCTTTCCAAAGGGCGAGTTGGGCCCCACAGCATCTTGCTTCCAGCTCTTTGGGAAGCTAAGAAACAACTCGCTCTGCACAGTGCTCTTACAGCCTACCGGGAACATCTCTTCCAAAGGCCTGTGAAACGCAGTTTCTTTGCAGGCCTGATCTGGCTGAAGTAGGACTTCTGCTCTGGGTGTGCTACTTTGCCCTAGAGCTGAAAGGCACAACGTGCAGGCTTCTTTCCAAAGGGCGAGTTGGGCCCCACAGCATCTTGCTTCCAGCTCTTTGGGAAGCTAAGAAACAACTCGCTCTGCACAGTGCTCTTACAGCCTACCGGGAACATCTCTTCCAAAGGCCTGTGAAACGCAGTTTCTTTGCAGGCCTGATCTGGCTGAAGTAGGACTTCTGCTCTGGGTGTGCTACTTTGCCCTAGAGCTGAAAGGCACAACGTGCAGGCTTCTTTCCAAAGGGCGAGTTGGGCCCCACAGCATCTTGCTTCCAGCTCTTTGGGAAGCTAAGAAACAACTCGCTCTGCACAGTGCTCTTACAGCCTACCGGGAACATCTCTTCCAAAGGCCTGTGAAACGCAGTTTCTTTGCAGGCCTGATCTGGCTGAAGTAGGACTTCTGCTCTGGGTGTGCTACTTTGCCCTAGAGCTGAAAGGCACAACGTGCAGGCTTCTTTCCAAAGGGCGAGTTGGGCCCCACAGCATCTTGCTTCCAGCTCTTTGGGAAGCTAAGAAACAACTCGCTCTGCACAGTGCTCTTACAGCCTACCGGGAACATCTCTTCCAAAGGCCTGTGAAACGCAGTTTCTTTGCAGGCCTGATCTGGCTGAAGTAGGACTTCTGCTCTGGGTGTGCTACTTTGCCCTAGAGCTGAAAGGCACAACGTGCAGGCTTCTTTCCAAAGGGCGAGTTGGGCCCCACAGCATCTTGCTTCCAGCTCTTTGGGAAGCTAAGAAACAACTCGCTCTGCACAGTGCTCTTACAGCCTACCGGGAACATCTCTTCCAAAGGCCTGTGAAACGCAGTTTCTTTGCAGGCCTGATCTGGCTGAAGTAGGACTTCTGCTCTGGGTGTGCTACTTTGCCCTAGAGCTGAAAGGCACAACGTGCAGGCTTCTTTCCAAAGGGCGAGTTGGGCCCCACAGCATCTTGCTTCCAGCTCTTTGGGAAGCTAAGAAACAACTCGCTCTGCACAGTGCTCTTACAGCCTACCGGGAACATCTCTTCCAAAGGCCTGTGAAACGCAGTTTCTTTGCAGGCCTGATCTGGCTGAAGTAGGACTTCTGCTCTGGGTGTGCTACTTTGCCCTAGAGCTGAAAGGCACAACGTGCAGGCTTCTTTCCAAAGGGCGAGTTGGGCCCCACAGCATCTTGCTTCCAGCTCTTTGGGAAGCTAAGAAACAACTCGCTCTGCACAGTGCTCTTACAGCCTACCGGGAACATCTCTTCCAAAGGCCTGTGAAACGCAGTTTCTTTGCAGGCCTGATCTGGCTGAAGTAGGACTTCTGCTCTGGGTGTGCTACTTTGCCCTAGAGCTGAAAGGCACAACGTGCAGGCTTCTTTCCAAAGGGCGAGTTGGGCCCCACAGCATCTTGCTTCCAGCTCTTTGGGAAGCTAAGAAACAACTCGCTCTGCACAGTGCTCTTACAGCCTACCGGGAACATCTCTTCCAAAGGCCTGTGAAACGCAGTTTCTTTGCAGGCCTGATCTGGCTGAAGTAGGACTTCTGCTCTGGGTGTGCTACTTTGCCCTAGAGCTGAAAGGCACAACGTGCAGGCTTCTTTCCAAAGGGCGAGTTGGGCCCCACAGCATCTTGCTTCCAGCTCTTTGGGAAGCTAAGAAACAACTCGCTCTGCACAGTGCTCTTACAGCCTACCGGGAACATCTCTTCCAAAGGCCTGTGAAACGCAGTTTCTTTGCAGGCCTGATCTGGCTGAAGTAGGACTTCTGCTCTGGGTGTGCTACTTTGCCCTAGAGCTGAAAGGCACAACGTGCAGGCTTCTTTCCAAAGGGCGAGTTGGGCCCCACAGCATCTTGCTTCCAGCTCTTTGGGAAGCTAAGAAACAACTCGCTCTGCACAGTGCTCTTACAGCCTACCGGGAACATCTCTTCCAAAGGCCTGTGAAACGCAGTTTCTTTGCAGGCCTGATCTGGCTGAAGTACGACTTCTGCTCTGGGTGTGCTACTTTGCCCTAGAGCTGAAAGGCACAACGTGCAGGCTTCTTTCCAAAGGGCGAGTTGGGCCCCACAGCATCTTGCTTCCAGCTCTTTGGGAAGCTAAGAAACAACTCGCTCTGCACAGTGCTCTTACAGCCTACCGGGAACATCTCTTCCAAAGGCCTGTGAAACGCAGTTTCTTTGCAGGCCTGATCTGGCTGAAGTAGGACTTCTGCTCTGGGTGTGCTACTTTGCCCTAGAGCTGAAAGGCACAACGTGCAGGCTTCTTTCCAAAGGGCGAGTTGGGCCCCACAGCATCTTGCTTCCAGCTCTTTGGGAAGCTAAGAAACAACTCGCTCTGCACAGTGCTCTTACAGCCTACCGGGAACATCTCTTCCAAAGGCCTGTGAAACGCAGTTTCTTTGCAGGCCTGATCTGGCTGAAGTAGGACTTCTGCTCTGGGTGTGCTACTTTGCCCTAGAGCTGAAAGGCACAACGTGCAGGCTTCTTTCCAAAGGGCGAGTTGGGCCCCACAGCATCTTGCTTCCAGCTCTTTGGGAAGCTAAGAAACAACTCGCTCTGCACAGTGCTCTTACAGCCTACCGGGAACATCTCTTCCAAAGGCCTGTGAAACGCAGTTTCTTTGCAGGCCTGATCTGGCTGAAGTAGGACTTCTGCTCTGGGTGTGCTACTTTGCCCTAGAGCTGAAAGGCACAACGTGCAGGCTTCTTTCCAAAGGGCGAGTTGGGCCCCACAGCATCTTGCTTCCAGCTCTTTGGGAAGCTAAGAAACAACTCGCTCTGCACAGTGCTCTTACAGCCTACCGGGAACATCTCTTCCAAAGGCCTGTGAAACGCAGTTTCTTTGCAGGCCTGATCTGGCTGAAGTAGGACTTCTGCTCTGGGTGTGCTACTTTGCCCTAGAGCTGAAAGGCACAACGTGCAGGCTTCTTTCCAAAGGGCGAGTTGGGCCCCACAGCATCTTGCTTCCAGCTCTTTGGGAAGCTAAGAAACAACTCGCTCTGCACAGTGCTCTTACAGCCTACCGGGAACATCTCTTCCAAAGGCCTGTGAAACGCAGTTTCTTTGCAGGCCTGATCTGGCTGAAGTAGGACTTCTGCTCTGGGTGTGCTACTTTGCCCTAGAGCTGAAAGGCACAACGTGCAGGCTTCTTTCCAAAGGGCGAGTTGGGCCCCACAGCATCTTGCTTCCAGCTCTTTGGGAAGCTAAGAAACAACTCGCTCTGCACAGTGCTCTTACAGCCTACCGGGAACATCTCTTCCAAAGGCCTGTGAAACGCAGTTTCTTTGCAGGCCTGATCTGGCTGAAGTAGGACTTCTGCTCTGGGTGTGCTACTTTGCCCTAGAGCTGAAAGGCACAACGTGCAGGCTTCTTTCCAAAGGGCGAGTTGGGCCCCACAGCATCTTGCTTCCAGCTCTTTGGGAAGCTAAGAAACAACTCGCTCTGCACAGTGCTCTTACAGCCTACCGGGAACATCTCTTCCAAAGGCCTGTGAAACGCAGTTTCTTTGCAGGCCTGATCTGGCTGAAGTAGGACTTCTGCTCTGGGTGTGCTACTTTGCCCTAGAGCTGAAAGGCACAACGTGCAGGCTTCTTTCCAAAGGGCGAGTTGGGCCCCACAGCATCTTGCTTCCAGCTCTTTGGGAAGCTAAGAAACAACTCGCTCTGCACAGTGCTCTTACAGCCTACCGGGAACATCTCTTCCAAAGGCCTGTGAAACGCAGTTTCTTTGCAGGCCTGATCTGGCTGAAGTAGGACTTCTGCTCTGGGTGTGCTACTTTGCCCTAGAGCTGAAAGGCACAACGTGCAGGCTTCTTTCCAAAGGGCGAGTTGGGCCCCACAGCATCTTGCTTCCAGCTCTTTGGGAAGCTAAGAAACAACTCGCTCTGCACAGTGCTCTTACAGCCTACCGGGAACATCTCTTCCAAAGGCCTGTGAAACGCAGTTTCTTTGCAGGCCTGATCTGGCTGAAGTAGGACTTCTGCTCTGGGTGTGCTACTTTGCCCTAGAGCTGAAAGGCACAACGTGCAGGCTTCTTTCCAAAGGGCGAGTTGGGCCCCACAGCATCTTGCTTCCAGCTCTTTGGGAAGCTAAGAAACAACTCGCTCTGCACAGTGCTCTTACAGCCTACCGGGAACATCTCTTCCAAAGGCCTGTGAAACGCAGTTTCTTTGCAGGCCTGATCTGGCTGAAGTAGGACTTCTGCTCTGGGTGTGCTACTTTGCCCTAGAGCTGAAAGGCACAACGTGCAGGCTTCTTTCCAAAGGGCGAGTTGGGCCCCACAGCATCTTGCTTCCAGCTCTTTGGGAAGCTAAGAAACAACTCGCTCTGCACAGTGCTCTTACAGCCTACCGGGAACATCTCTTCCAAAGGCCTGTGAAACGCAGTTTCTTTGCAGGCCTGATCTGGCTGAAGTAGGACTTCTGCTCTGGGTGTGCTACTTTGCCCTAGAGCTGAAAGGCACAACGTGCAGGCTTCTTTCCAAAGGGCGAGTTGGGCCCCACAGCATCTTGCTTCCAGCTCTTTGGGAAGCTAAGAAACAACTCGCTCTGCACAGTGCTCTTACAGCCTACCGGGAACATCTCTTCCAAAGGCCTGTGAAACGCAGTTTCTTTGCAGGCCTGATCTGGCTGAAGTAGGACTTCTGCTCTGGGTGTGCTACTTTGCCCTAGAGCTGAAAGGCACAACGTGCAGGCTTCTTTCCAAAGGGCGAGTTGGGCCCCACAGCATCTTGCTTCCAGCTCTTTGGGAAGCTAAGAAACAACTCGCTCTGCACAGTGCTCTTACAGCCTACCGGGAACATCTCTTCCAAAGGCCTGTGAAACGCAGTTTCTTTGCAGGCCTGATCTGGCTGAAGTAGGACTTCTGCTCTGGGTGTGCTACTTTGCCCTAGAGCTGAAAGGCACAACGTGCAGGCTTCTTTCCAAAGGGCGAGTTGGGCCCCACAGCATCTTGCTTCCAGCTCTTTGGGAAGCTAAGAAACAACTCGCTCTGCACAGTGCTCTTACAGCCTACCGGGAACATCTCTTCCAAAGGCCTGTGAAACGCAGTTTCTTTGCAGGCCTGATCTGGCTGAAGTAGGACTTCTGCTCTGGGTGTGCTACTTTGCCCTAGAGCTGAAAGGCACAACGTGCAGGCTTCTTTCCAAAGGGCGAGTTGGGCCCCACAGCATCTTGCTTCCAGCTCTTTGGGAAGCTAAGAAACAACTCGCTCTGCACAGTGCTCTTACAGCCTACCGGGAACATCTCTTCCAAAGGCCTGTGAAACGCAGTTTCTTTGCAGGCCTGATCTGGCTGAAGTAGGACTTCTGCTCTGGGTGTGCTACTTTGCCCTAGAGCTGAAAGGCACAACGTGCAGGCTTCTTTCCAAAGGGCGAGTTGGGCCCCACAGCATCTTGCTTCCAGCTCTTTGGGAAGCTAAGAAACAACTCGCTCTGCACAGTGCTCTTACAGCCTACCGGGAACATCTCTTCCAAAGGCCTGTGAAACGCAGTTTCTTTGCAGGCCTGATCTGGCTGAAGTAGGACTTCTGCTCTGGGTGTGCTACTTTGCCCTAGAGCTGAAAGGCACAACGTGCAGGCTTCTTTCCAAAGGGCGAGTTGGGCCCCACAGCATCTTGCTTCCAGCTCTTTGGGAAGCTAAGAAACAACTCGCTCTGCACAGTGCTCTTACAGCCTACCGGGAACATCTCTTCCAAAGGCCTGTGAAACGCAGTTTCTTTGCAGGCCTGATCTGGCTGAAGTAGGACTTCTGCTCTGGGTGTGCTACTTTGCCCTAGAGCTGAAAGGCACAACGTGCAGGCTTCTTTCCAAAGGGCGAGTTGGGCCCCACAGCATCTTGCTTCCAGCTCTTTGGGAAGCTAAGAAACAACTCGCTCTGCACAGTGCTCTTACAGCCTACCGGGAACATCTCTTCCAAAGGCCTGTGAAACGCAGTTTCTTTGCAGGCCTGATCTGGCTGAAGTAGGACTTCTGCTCTGGGTGTGCTACTTTGCCCTAGAGCTGAAAGGCACAACGTGCAGGCTTCTTTCCAAAGGGCGAGTTGGGCCCCACAGCATCTTGCTTCCAGCTCTTTGGGAAGCTAAGAAACAACTCGCTCTGCACAGTGCTCTTACAGCCTACCGGGAACATCTCTTCCAAAGGCCTGTGAAACGCAGTTTCTTTGCAGGCCTGATCTGGCTGAAGTAGGACTTCTGCTCTGGGTGTGCTACTTTGCCCTAGAGCTGAAAGGCACAACGTGCAGGCTTCTTTCCAAAGGGCGAGTTGGGCCCCACAGCATCTTGCTTCCAGCTCTTTGGGAAGCTAAGAAACAACTCGCTCTGCACAGTGCTCTTACAGCCTACCGGGAACATCTCTTCCAAAGGCCTGTGAAACGCAGTTTCTTTGCAGGCCTGATCTGGCTGAAGTACGACTTCTGCTCTGGGTGTGCTACTTTGCCCTAGAGCTGAAAGGCACAACGTGCAGGCTTCTTTCCAAAGGGCGAGTTGGGCCCCACAGCATCTTGCTTCCAGCTCTTTGGGAAGCTAAGAAACAACTCGCTCTGCACAGTGCTCTTACAGCCTACCGGGAACATCTCTTCCAAAGGCCTGTGAAACGCAGTTTCTTTGCAGGCCTGATCTGGCTGAAGTAGGACTTCTGCTCTGGGTGTGCTACTTTGCCCTAGAGCTGAAAGGCACAACGTGCAGGCTTCTTTCCAAAGGGCGAGTTGGGCCCCACAGCATCTTGCTTCCAGCTCTTTGGGAAGCTAAGAAACAACTCGCTCTGCACAGTGCTCTTACAGCCTACCGGGAACATCTCTTCCAAAGGCCTGTGAAACGCAGTTTCTTTGCAGGCCTGATCTGGCTGAAGTAGGACTTCTGCTCTGGGTGTGCTACTTTGCCCTAGAGCTGAAAGGCACAACGTGCAGACTTCTTTCCAAAGGGCGAGTTGGGCCCCACAGCATCTTGCTTCCAGCTCTTTGGGAAGCTAAGAAACAACTCGCTCTGCACAGTGCTCTTACAGCCTACCGGGAACATCTCTTCCAAAGGCCTGTGAAACGCAGTTTCTTTGCAGGCCTGATCTGGCTGAAGTAGGACTTCTGCTCTGGGTGTGCTACATTGCCCTAGAGCTGAAAGGCACAACGTGCAGGCTTCTTTCCAAAGGGCGAGTTGGGCCCCACAGCATCTTGCTTCCAGCTCTTTGGGAAGCTAAGAAACAACTCGCTCTGCACAGTGCTCTTACAGCCTACCGGGAACATCTCTTCCAAAGGCCTGTGAAACGCAGTTTCTTTGCAGGCCTGATCTGGCTGAAGTAGGACTTCTGCTCTGGGTGTGCTACTTTGCCCTAGAGCTGAAAGGCACAACGTGCAGGCTTCTTTCCAAACGGCGAGTTGGGCCCCAAAGCATCTTGCTTCCAGCTCTTTGGGAAGCTAAGAAACAACTCGCTCTGCACAGTGCTCTTACAGCCTACCGGGAACATCTCTTCCAAAGGCCTGTGAAACGCAGTTTCTTTGCAGGCCTGATCTGGCTGAAGTAGGACTTCTGCTCTGGGTGTGCTACATTGCCCTAGAGCTGAAAGGCACAACGTGCAGGCTTCTTTCCTAAGGGCGAGTTGGGCCCCACAGCATCTTGCTTCCCGCTCTTTGGGAAGCTAAGAAACAACTCGCTCTGCACAGTGCTCTTACAGCCTACCGGGAACATCTCTTCCAAAGGCCTGTGAAACGCAGTTTCTTTGCAGGCCTGATCTGGCTGAAGTAGGACTTCTGCTCTGGGTGTGCTACATTGCCCTAGAGCTGAAAGGCACAACGTGCAGGCTTCTTTCCAAAGGGCGAGTTGGGCCCCACAGCATCTTGCTTCCAGCTCTTTGGGAAGCTAAGAAACAACTCGCTCTGCACAGTGCTCTTACAGCCTACCGGGAACATCTCTTCCAAAGGCCTGTGAAACGCAGTTTCTTTGCAGGCCTGATCTGGCTGAAGTAGGACTTCTGCTCTGGGTGTGCTACTTTGCCCTAGAGCTGAAAGGCACAACGTGCAGGCTTCTTTCCAAAGGGCGAGTTGGGCCCCACAGCATCTTGCTTCCAGCTCTTTGGGAAGCTAAGAAACAACTCGCTCTGCACAGTGCTCTTACAGCCTACCGGGAACATCTCTTCCAAAGGCCTGTGAAACGCAGTTTCTTTGCAGGCCTGATCTGGCTGAAGTAGGACTTCTGCTCTGGGTGTGCTACTTTGCCCTAGAGCTGAAAGGCACAACGTGCAGGCTTCTTTCCTATGGGTGAGTTGGGCCCCACAGCATCTTGCTTCCAGCTCTTTGGGAAGCTAAGAAACAACTCGCTCTGCACAGTGCTCTTACAGCCTACCGGGAACATCCCTTCCAAAGGCCTGTGAAACGCAGTTTCTTTGCAGGCCTGATCTGGCTGAAGTAGGACTCCTGCTCTGGGTGTGCTACATTGCCCCAGAGCTGAAAGGCACAACGTGCAGGCTTCTTTCCAAAGGACGAGTTTGGCCCCACAGCATCTTGCTTCCAGCTCTTTGGGAAGCTAAGAAACAACTTGCTCTGCACAGTGCTGTTACAGCCTACTGGGAACATCTCTTCCAAAGGCCTGTGAAACGCAGTTTCTTTGCAGGCCTGATCTGGCTGAAGTAGGACTTCTGCTCTGGGTGTGCAACTTTGCCCTAGAGCTGAAAGGTACAACGTGCAGGCTTCTTTCCAAAGGGCAAGTTGGGCCCCACAGCATCCTGCTTCCAGCTCTTTGGGAAGCTAAGAAACAACTCGCTCTGCACAGTGCTCTTACAGCCTACCGGGAACATCTCTTCCAAAGGCCTGTGAAACGCAGTTTCTTTGCAGGCCTGATCTCGCTGAAGTAGGACTTCTGCTCTGGGTGTGCTACATTGCCCTAGAGCTGAAAGGCACAACGTGCAGGCTTCTTTCCAAAGGGCGAGTTGGGCCCCACAGCATCTTGCTTCCAGCTCTTTGGGAAGCTAAGAAACAACTCGCTCTGCACAGTGCTCTTACAGCCTACCGGGAACATCTCTTCCAAAGGCCTGTGAAACGCACTTTCTTTGCAGGCCTGATCTGGCTGAAGTAGGACTTCTGCTCTGGGTGTGCTACATTGCCCTAGAGCTGAAAGGCACAACGTGCAGGCTTCTTTCCAATTGCGAGTTGGGCCCCACAGCATCTTGCTTCCAGCTCTTTGGAAAGCTAAGAAACAACTCGCTCTGCACAGTGCTCTTACAGCCTACCGGGAACATCTCTTCCAAAGGCCTGTGAAAAGCAGTTTCTTTGCAGGCCTGATCTGGCTGAAGTAGGACTCCTGCTCTGGGTGTGCTACATTGTCCTAGAGATGAAGGCACAACGTGCAGGCTTCTTTCCAAAGGGCGAGTTGGGCCCCACAGCATCTTGCTTCCAGCTCGTTGGGAAGCTAAGAAACAACACGCTCTGCACAGTGCTCCTACAGCCTACCGGGAACATCTCTTCCAAAGGCCTGTGAAACGCAGTTTCTTTGCAGGACTGATCTGGCTGAAGTAGGACTTCTGCTCTCGGTGTGCTACATTGCACTAGAGCTGAAAGGCACAACGTGCAGGCTTCTTTCCAAAGGGCGAGTTGGGCCCCACAGCATCTTGCTTCCAGCTCTTTGGGAAGCTAAGAAACAACTCGCTCTGCACAGTGCTCTTACAGCCTACCGGGAACATCTCTTCCAAAGGCCTGTGAAAAGCAGTTTCTTTGCAGGCCTGATCTCGCTAATGTAGACTTTCTGCTCTGGGTGTGCTACATTGCCCTAGAGCTTAAAGGCACAACGTGTAGGCTTCTTTCCAAAGGGTGACTTGGGCCCCACAGCATCTTGCTTCCAGCTCTTTGGGAAGCTAAGAAACAACTCGCTCTGCACAGTGCTCTTACAGCCTACCGGGAACATCTCTTCCAAAGCCCTGTGAAACGCAGTTTCTTTGCAGGCCTGATCTGGCTGAAGTAGGACTTCTGCTCTGGGTGTGACATATTGGCCTATAGCTGACAGGCACAACGTGCAGGCTTCTTTTCAAAGGGCGAGTTGGGCCCAACAGCATCTTGCTTCCAGCTCTTTGGGAAGCTAAGAAAAAACTCGCTCTGCACAGTGCTCTTACAGCCTACCGGGAACATCTCTTCCAAAGGCCTGTGAAACGCAGTTTCTTTGCAGGCCTGATCTGGCTGAAGTAGGACTTCTGCTCTGGGTGTGCTACATTGCCCTAGAGCTGAAAGGCACAACGTGCAGGCTTCTTTCCAAAGGGCGAGTTGGGCCCCACAGCATCTTGCTTCCAGCTCTTTGGGAAGCTAAGAAACAACTCGCTCTGCACAGTGCTCTTACAGCCTACCGGGAACATCTCTTCCAAAGGCCTGTGAAACGCAGTTTCTTTGCAGGCCTGAACTGGCTGATGTAGGACTTCTGGTCTGGGTGTGCTACATTGCCCTAGAGCTGAAATGCACAACGTGCAGTCTTCTTTCCAAAGGGTGAGTTGCGCCCGACAGCATCTTGCATCCAGCTTTTTGGGAAGCTAAGAAACAACTCGCTCTGCACAGTGCTCTGACAACCTGTCGGGAATATCTCTTCCAAAGGCCTGTGAAACGCAGTTTATTTGCAGGCCTGATCTGCCTGAAGTAGGACTTCTGCTCTGGGTGTGCTACATTGCCCTAGAGCTGAAAGGCACAACGTGCAGGCTTCTTTCCAAAGGGCGAGTTGGGCCCCACAGCATCTTGCATCCAGCTCTTTGGAAAGCTAAGAAAGAACTCGCTTTGCACAGTGCTCTTACAGCCTAAGGGAACATCTCTTCCAAAGGCCTGTGAAACGCAGTTTCTTTGCAGGCCTGATCTGGCTGAAGTAGGACTTCTGCTCTGGGTGTGCTACATTGCCCTAGAGCTGAAAGGCGCAACGTGCAGGCTTCTTTCCAAAGGGCGAGTTGGGCCCCACAGCATCTTGCTTCCAGCTCTTTGGGAAGCTTACGAACAGCTTGCTCTGCACAGTGCTGTTACACCCTACCGGGAACATCTCTTCCAAAGGCGTGTGAAACGCAGTTTCTTTGCAGGCCTGATCTGGCTGAAGTAGGACTTCTGCTCTGGGTGTGCTACTTTGCCCTAGAGGTGAAAGGCACAACGTGCAGACTTCTTTCCAAAGGGCGAGTTGGGCCCCACAGCATCCTCCATCCAGCTCTTTGGGAAGCTAAGAAACAACTCGCTCTGCACAGTGCTCTTACAGCCTACTGGGAACATCTCTTCCAAACGCCTGTGAAATGCAGTTTCTTTGCAGGCCTGATCTGGCTGAAGTAAGACTTCTGCTCTGGGTGTGCTACACTGCCCTAGAGCTGAAAGCCACAACGTGCAGGCTTCTTTCCAAAGGGCGAGTTGGGCCCCACAGCATCTTGCTTCCAGCTCTTTGGGAAGCTAAGAAACAACTCGCTCTGCACAGTGCTCTTACAGCCTACCGGGAACATCTCTTCCAAAGGCCTGTGAAACGCAGTTTCTTTGCAGGCCTGATTTGGTTGAAGTAGAACTTCTGCTCTGGGTGTGCTACATTGCCCTAGAGCAGAAAGGCACAACGTGCAGGCTTCTTTCCAAAGGGCGAGTTGGGCCCCAAAGCATGTTGCTTCCAGCTCTTTGGGAAGCTAAGAAACAACTCGCTCTGCACAGTGCTCTTACAGCCTACCGGGAACATCTCTTCCAAAGGCCTGTGAAACGCAGTTTCTTTGCAGGCCTGATCTGGCTGAAGTAGGACTTCTGCTCTGGGTGTGCTACATTGCCCTAGAGCTGAAAGGCACAACGTGCAGGCTTCTTTCCAAAGGGCGAGTTGGGCCCCACAGCATCTTGCTTCCAGCTCTTTGGGAAGCTAAGAAACAACTCGCTCTGCACAGTGCTCTTACAGCCTACCGGGAACATATCTACCAAAGGCCTGTGAAACGCAGTTTCTTTGCATGCCTGATCTGGCTGAAGTAGGACTTCTGCTCTGGGTGTGCTACTTTGCCCTAGAGCTGAAAGGCACAACGTGCAGGCTTCATTCCAAAGGGCGAGTTGGGCCCCACAGCATCCTGCTTCCAGCTCTTTGGGAAGCTAAGAAACAACTCGCTCTGCACAGTGCTCTTACAGCCTACTGGGAACATCTCTTCCAAAGGCCTGTGAAACGCAGTTTCTTTGCAGGCCTGATCTGGCTGAAGTAGGACTTCTGCTCTGGGTGTGCTACATTGCCCTAGAGCTGAAAGGCACAACGTGCAGGCTTCTTTCCAAAGGGCGAGTTGGGCCCCACAGCATCTTGCTTCCAGCTCTTTGGGAAGCTAATAAACAACTTGCTCTGCACAGTGCTGTTACACCCTACCGGGAACATCGCTTCCAAAGGCCTGTGAAACGCAGTTTCTTTGCAGGCCTGATCTGGCTGAAGTAGGACTTCTGCTCTGGGTGTGCTACTTTGCCCTAGAGCTGAAAGGTACAACGTGCAGGCTTCTTTCCAAAGGGCGAGTTGGGCCCCACAGCATCCTCCTTCCAGCTCTTTGGGAGGCTAAGAAACAACTCGCTCTGCACAGTGCTCTTACAGCCTATCGAGAACATCTCTTTCAATGGCCTGGAAAGCACAGGCTCTTTGCAGGCCCGGTCTGGCTGAAGTAGGACTTCTGCTCTGGGTGTGCTACATTGCCCTAGAGCTGAAAGGCACAACGTGCAGGCTTCTTTCCAAAGGGCGAGTTGGGCCCCACAGCATCTTGCTTCCAGCTCTTTGGGAAGCTAAGAAACAACTCGCTCTGCACAGTGCTCTTACAGCCTACCGGGAACATATCTAACAAAGGCCTGTGAAACGCAGTTTCTTTGCATGCCTGATCTGGCTGAAGTAGGACTTCTGCTCTGGGTGTGCTACTTTGCCCTAGAGCTGAAAGGCACAACGTGCAGGCTTCTTTCCAAAGGGCGAGTTGGGCCCCACAGCATCCTGCTTCCAGCTCTTTGGGAAGCTAAGAAACAACTCGCTCTGCACAGTGCTCTTACAGCCTACCGGGAACATCACTTCCAAAGGCCTGTGAAACGCAGTTTCTTTGCAGGCCTGATCTGGCTGAAGTAGGACTTCTGCTCTGGGTGTGCTACATTGCCCTAGAGCTGAAAGGCACAACGTGCAGGCTTCTTTCCAAAGGGCGAGTTGGGCCCCACAGCATCTTGCTTCCAGCTCTTTGGGAAGCTAAGAAACAACTCGCTCTGCACAGTGCTCTTACAGCCAACCGGGAACATATCTACCAAAGGCCTGTGAAACGCAGTTTCTTTGCATGCCTGATCTGGCTGAAGTAGGACTTCTGCTCTGGGTGTGCTACTTTGCCCTAGAGCTGAAAGGCACAACGTGCAGGCTTCTTTCCAAAGGGCGAGTTGGGCCCCACAGCATCCTGCTTCCAGCTCTTTGGGAAGCTAAGAAACAACTCGCTCTGCACAGTGCTCTTACAGCCTACCGGGAACATCTCTTCCAAAGGCCTGTGAAACGCAGTTTCTTTGCATGCCTGATCTGGCTGAAGTAGGTCTTCTGCTCTGGGTGTGCTACTTTGCCCTAGAGCTGAAAGGCACAACGTGCAGGCTTCTTTCCAAAGGGCGAGTTGGGCCCCACAGCATCCTGCTTCCAGCTCTTTGGGAAGCTAAGAAACAACTCGCTGTGCACAGTGCTCTTACAGCCTACCGGGAACATCTCTTCCAAAGGCCTTTGAAGCGCAGTTTCTTTGCAGGCCTGATCTGGCTGAAGTAGGACTTCTGCTCTGGGTGTGCTACATTGCCCTAGAGCTGAAAGGCACAACGTGCAGGCTTCTTTCCAAAGGGCGAGTTGGGCCCCACAGCATCTTGCTTCCAGCTCTTTGGGAAGCTAAGAAACATTCGCTCTGCACAGTGCTCTTACATCCTACCGGGAACATATCTAACAAAGGCCTGTGAAACGCATTTTCTTTGCATGCCTGATCTGGCTGAAGTAGGACTTCTGCTCTGGGTGTGCTACTTTGCCCTAGAGCTGAAAGGCACAACGTGCAGGCTTCTTTCCAAAGGGCGAGTTGGGCCCCACAGCATCCTCCTTCCAGCTCTATGTGAAGCTAAGAAAAAACTCGCTCTGCACAGTGCTCTTACAGCCTACCGGGAACATCTCTTCCAAAGGCCTGTGAAGCGCAGTTTCTCTGCAGGCCTGATCTGGCTGAAGTAGGACTTCTGCTCTGGGTGTGCTACATTGCCCTAGAGCTGAAAGGCACAACGTGCAGGCTTCTTTCCAAAGGGCGTGTTGGGCCCCACAGCATCTTGCTTCCAGCTCTTTGGGAAGCTAAGAAACAACTCGCTCTGCACAGTGCTCTTACAGCCTACCGGGAACATCTCTTCCAAAGGCCTGTGAAACGCAGTTTCTTTGCAGGCCTGATCATTCTGAAGTAAGACTTCTGCTCTGGGTGTGCTACATTGCCCTAGAGCTGAAAGGCACAACGTGCAGGCTTCTTTCCAAAGGGCGAGTTGGGCCCCACAGCATCTTGCTTCCAGCTCTTTGGGATGCTAAGAAACAACTCGCTCTGCACAGTGCTCTTACAGCCTACCGGGAACATCTCTTCTAAAGGCCTGTGAAACGCAGTTTCTTTGCAGGCCTGACTGGTTGAAGTAGAACTTCTGCTCTGTGTGTGCTACATTGCCCTAGAGCTGAAAGGCACAACGTGCAGGCTTCTTTCCAAAGGGCGAGTTGGGCCCCACAGCATCTTGCTTCCAGCTCTTTGGGAAGCTAAGAAACAACTCGCTCTGCACAGTGCTCTTACAGCCTACCGGGAACATCTCTTCCAAAGGCCTGTGAAACGCAGTTTCTTTGCAGGCCTGATGTGGCTGAAGTAGGACTTCTGCTCTGGGTGTGCTACATTGCCCTAGAGCTGAAAGGCACAACGTGCAGGCTTCTTTCCAAAGGGCGAGTTGGGCCCCACAGCATCTTGCTTCCAGCTCTTTGGGAAGCTAAGAAACAGCTCGCTCTGCACAGTGCTCTTACAGCCTACCGGGAACATATCCAACAAAGGCCTGTGAAACGTAGTTTCTTTGCAGGCCTGATCTGGCTGAAGTACGACTTCTGCTCTGGGTGTGCTACATTGACCTAGAGCTGAAAGGCACAACGTGCAGGCTTCTTTCCAAAGGGCGAGTTGGGCCCCAAAGTATCCTGCTTCCAGCTCTTTGGGAATCTAAGAAACAAATCGCTCTGCACAGTGCTCTTACAGCCTACCGGGAACATCTCTTCCAAAGGCCTGTGAAACGCAGTTTCTTTGCAGGCCTGATCTGGCTGAAGTAGGACTTCTGCTCTGGGTGTGCAACTTTGCCCTAGAGCTGAAAGGCACAACGTGCAGGCTTCTTTCCAAAGGGCGAGTTGGGCCCCACAGCATCTTGCTTCCAGCTCTTTGGGAAGCAAAGAAACAACTCGCTCTGCACAGTGCTCTTACAGCCTACCGGGAACATCTCTTCCAAAGGCCTGTGAAACGCAGTTTCTTTGCAGGCCTGATCTGGCTGAAGTAGGACTTCTGCTCTGGGTGTGCTACATTGCCCTAGAGCTGAAAGGCACAACGTGCAGGCTTCTTTCCAAAGGGCGAGTTGGGAGCCACAGCATCTTGCTTCGAGCTCTTTGGAAAGCTAAGAAACAACTCGCTCTGCACAGTGCTCTTACAGCCTACCGGGAACATCTCTTCCAAAGGCCTGTGAAACGCAGTTTCTTTGCAGGCCTGATCTGGTTGAAGTAGGACTTCTGCTCTGGGTGTGCTACATTGCCCTAGAGCTGAAAGGCACAACGTGCAGGCTTCTTTCCAAAGGGCGAGTTGGGCCCCACAGCATCTTGCTTCCAGCTCTTTGGGAAGCTAAGAAACAACTCGCTCTGCACAGTGCTCTTACAGCCTACCGGGAACATCTCTTCCAAAGGCCTGTGAAACGCAGTTTCTTTGCAGGCCTGATCTGGCTGAAGTAGGACTTCTGCTCTGGGTGTGCTACATTGCCCTAGAGCTGAAAGGCACAACGTGCAGGCTTCTTTCCAAAGGGCGAGTTGGGCCCCACAGCATCTTGCTTCCAGCTCTTTGGGAAGCTAAGAAACAACTCGCTCTGCACAGTGCTCTTACAGCCTACCGGGAACATATCTAACAAAGGCCTGTGAAACGCAGTTTCTTTGCATGCCTGATCTGGCTGAAGTAGGACTTCTGCTCTGGGTGTGCTACTTTGCCCTAGAGCTGAAAGGCACAACGTGCAGGCTTCTTTCCAAAGGGCGAGTTGGGCCCCACAGCATCCTGCTTCCAGCTCTTTGGGAAGCTAAGAAACAACTCGCTCTGCACAGTGCTCTTACAGCCTACTGGGAACATCTCTTCCAAAGGCCTGTGAAACGCAGTTTCTTTGCAGGCCTGATCTGGCTGAAGTAGGACTTCTGCTCTGGGTGTGCTACTTTGCCCTAGAGCTGAAAGGCACAACGTGCAGGCTTCTTTCCAAAGGGCGAGTTGGGCCCCACAGCATCTTGCTTCCAGCTCTTTGGGAAGCTAATAAACAACTCGCTCTGCACAGTGCTGTTACAGCCTACCGGGAACATCGCTTCCAAAGGCCTGTGAAACGCAGTTTCTTTGCAGGCCTGATCTGGCTGAAGTAGGACTTCTGCTCTGGGTGTGCTACTTTGCCCTAGAGCTGAAAGGTACAACGTGCAGGCTTCTTTCCAAAGGGCGAGTTGGGCCCCACAGCATCCTCCTTCCAGCTCTTTGGGAAGCTAAGAAACAACTCGCTCTGCACAGTGCTCTTACAGCCTATCGAGAACATCTCTTTCAATGGCCTGGAAAGCACAGTTTCTTTGCAGGCCTGGTCTGGCTGAAGTAGGACTTCTGCTCTGGGTGTGCTACATTGCCCTAGAGCTGAAAGGCACAACGTGCAGGCTTCTTTCCAAAGGGCGAGTTGGGCCCCACAGCATCCTGCTTCCAGCTCTTTGGGAAGCTAAGAAACAACTCGCTCTGCACAGTGCTCTTACAGCCTACCGGGAACATCACTTCCAAAGGCCTGTGAAACGCAGTTTCTTTGCAGGCCTGATCTGGCTGAAGTAGGACTTCTGCTCTGGGTGTGCTACATTGCCCTAGAGCTGAAAGGCACAACGTGCAGGCTTCTTTCCAAAGGGCGAGTTGGGCCCCACAGCATCTTGCTTCCAGCTCTTTGGGAAGCTAAGAAACAACTCGCTCTGCACAGTGCTCTTACAGCCAACCGGGAACATATCTAACAAAGGCCTGTGAAATGCAGTTTCTTTGCATGCCTGATCTGGCTGAAGTAGGACTTCTGCTCTGGGTGTGCTACTTTGCCCTAGAGCTGAAAGGCACAACGTGCAGGCTTCTTTCCAAAGGGCGAGTTGGGCCCCACAGCATCCTCCTTCCAGCTCTTTGGGAAGCTAAGAAACAACTCGCTCTGCACAGTGCTCTTACAGCCTACCGGGAACATCTCTTCCAAAGGCCTGTGAAACGCAGTTTCTTTGCATGCCTTATCTGGCTGAAGTAGGTCTTCTGCTCTGGGTGTGCTACTTTGCCATAGAGCTGAAAGGCACAACGTGCAGGCTTCTTTCCAAAGGGCGAGTTGGGCCCCACAGCATCCTGCTTCCAGCTCTTTGGGAAGCTAAGAAACAACTCGCTGTGCACAGTGCTCTTACAGCCTACCGGGAACATCTCTTCCAAAGGCCTTTGAAGCGCAGTTTCTTTGCAGGCCTGATCTGGCTGAAGTAGGACTTCTGCTCTGGGTGTGCTACATTGCCCTAGAGCTGAAAGGCACAACGTGCAGGCTTCTTTCCAAAGGGCGAGTTGGGCCCCACAGCATCTTGCTTCCAGCTCTTTGGGAAGCTAAGAAACATTCGCTCTGCACAGTGCTCTTACATCCTACCGGGAACATATCTAACAAAGGCCTGTGAAACGCAGTTTCTTTGCATGCCTGATCTGGCTGAAGTAGGACTTCTGCTCTGGGTGTGCTACTTTGCCATAGAGCTGAAAGGCACAACGTGCAGGCTTCTTTCCAAAGGGCGAGTTGGGCCCCACAGCATCCTCCTTCCAGCTCTATGTGAAGCTAAGAAAAAACTCGCTCTGCACAGTGCTCTTACAGCCTACCGGGAACATCTCTTCCAAAGGCCTGTGAAGCGCAGTTTCTCTGCAGGCCTGATCTGGCTGAAGTAGGACTTCTGCTCTGGGTGTGCTACATTGCCCTAGAGCTGAAAGGCACAACGTGCAGGCTTCTTTCCAAAGGGCGTGTTGGGCCCCACAGCATCTTGCTTCCAGCTCTTTGGGAAGCTAAGAAACAACTCGCTCTGCACAGTGCTCTTACAGCCTACCGGGAACATCTCTTCCAAAGGCCTGTGAAACGCAGTTTCTTTGCAGGCCTGATCATTCTGAAGTAAGACTTCTGCTCTGGGTGTGCTACATTGCCCTAGAGCTGAAAGGCACAACGTGCAGGCTTCTTTCCAAAGGGCGAGTTGGGCCCCACAGCATCTTGCTTCCAGCTCTTTGGGATGCTAAGAAACAACTCGCTCTGCACAGTGCTCTTACAGCCTACCGGGAACATCTCTTCTAAAGGCCTGTGAAACGCAGTTTCTTTGCAGGCCTGACTGGTTGAAGTAGAACTTCTGCTCTGTGTGTGCTACATTGCCCTGGAGCTGAAAGGCACAACGTGCAGGCTTCTTTCCAAAGGGCGAGTTGGGCCCCACAGCATCTTGCTTCCAGCTCTTTGGGAAGCTAAGAAACAACTCGCTCTGCACAGTGCTCTTACAGCCTAGTGGGAACATCTCTTCCAAAGGCCTGTGAAACGCAGTTTCTTTGCAGGCCTGATGTGGCTGAAGTAGGACTTCTGCTCTGGGTGTGCTACATTGCCCTAGAGCTGAAAGGCACAACATGCAGGCTTCTTTCCAAAGGGCGAGTTGGGCCCCACAGCATCTTGCTTCCAGCTCTTTGGGAAGCTAAGAAACAGCTCGCTCTGCACAGTGCTGTTACAGCCTACCGGGAACATATCTAACAAAGGCCTGTGAAACGTAGTTTCTTTGCATGCCTGATCTGGCTGAAGTACGACTTCTGCTCTGGGTGTGCTACATTGACCTAGAGCTGAAAGGCACAACGTGCAGGCTTCTTGCCAAAGGGCGAGTTGGGCCCCAAAGTATCCTGCTTCCAGCTCTTTGGGAATCTAAGAAACACATCGCTCTGCCCAGTGCTCTTACAGCCTACCGGGAACATCTCTTCCAAAGGGCTGTGAAACGCAGTTTCTTTGCAGGCCTGATCTGGCTGAAGTAGGACTTCTGCTCTGGGTGTGCAACTTTGCCCTAGAGCTGAAAGGCACAACGTGCAGGCTTCTTTCCAAAGGGCGAGTTGGGCCCCACAGCATCTTGCTTCCAGCTCTTTGGGAAGCAAACAAACAACTCGCTCTGCACAGTGCTCTTACAGCCTACCGGGAACATCTCTTCCAAAGGCCTGTGAAACGCAGTTTCTTTGCAGGCCTGATCTGGCTGAAGTAGGACTTCTGCTCTGGGTGTGCTACATTGCCCTAGAGCTGAAAGGCACAACGTGCAGGCTTCTTTCCAAAGGGCGAGTTGGGAGCCACAGCATCTTGCTTCGAGCTCTTTGGAAAGCTAAGAAACAACTCGCTCTGCACAGTGCTCTTACAGCCTACCGGGAACATCTCTTCCAAAGGCCTGTTAAAAGCAGTTTCTTTGCAGGCCTGATCTGGCTGAAGTAGGACTTCTGCTCTGGGTGTGCTGCATTGCCCTAGAGCTGAAAGGCACAACGTGCAGTCTTCTTTCCAAAGGGCGAGTTGGGCCCCACAGCATCTTGCTTCCAGCTCTTTGGGAAGCTAAGAAACAACTCGCTCTGCACAGTGCTCTTACAGCCTACCGGGAACATCTCTTACAAAGGCCTGTGACACGCAGTTTCTTTGGAGGCCTGATCTGGCTGCAGTAGAACTTCTGCACTGCGTGTGCTACATTGCCCTAGAGCTTCAAGGCACAAAGCCTTTCCTTGTTTCCAGACGGGAAGATAGGGCCCAAAGCATCTTGCTTCCAGCCCTTTGGGAAGCTAAGAAACAACTCGCTCGGCACACTGCTCTTACAGCCTACCAGAAACATCTCTTAAAAAGGCCTGTGAAACGCAGTTTCTTTGCAGGCCTGATCTGGGTGAAGTAGAAATTCTGCTCTGGGTGTGCTACGTTGCCCTAGAGCTCCAAGGCACAAAGTGCTGAATCATTTCCAAAGACGGAGTTATGCCCCAAAGCATCTTGCTTCCAGCTCTTTGGGAAGCTAAGAAACAACTCGCTCTGCACAGTGCTCTTACAGCCTACCGGGAACATCTCTTACAAAGGCCTTCGAAACGCAGATTCTTTGCAGGCCTGATCGGGCTGAATTAGAAATTCTGCTCTGGGTGTGCTAAATTGCCCTAGAGCTCCAAGGCACAAAGTGCTGGATCATTTCCAAAGACGGAGATATGCCCCAAAGCATCTTGCTTCCAGCTCTTTGGGAATCTAAGAAACAACTCACTCTGCAGACTGCTCTTACAGCCTACCGGGAACATCTCTTCCAAAGGCCTAAGAAACGCAGTTTCTTTGCAGGCCTGATATGGCTGAAGTAGACCTTCTACTCTGGGTGTGCTACATTGCCCCAAAGCTGAAACGCACAACGTGCAGGCTCCTTTCCAAAGGGTGAGTTGCGCCCCAGAGCATCTTGCTTCCAGCTCTTTGTGAAGCCAAGAAACAACTCACTCTGCACAGTGCTCTTACAGACAACCGGGAACATCTCTAACAAAGGCCTGTGAAACGCAGTTTCTTTGCAGGCCTGATCTGGCTGAAGTAGAACTTCTGCTCTGCGTGTGCTACATTGCCCGAGATCTGCAAGGCACAACGTGCAGTCTTCTTTCCAAAGGGTGAGTTGGGCCCCAAAGCATCTTGCTTCCAGCTTTTGGGAAGCTAAGAAACAACTCGCTCTGCACAGTGCTCTTACAGCCTACCGGGAACATCTCTTCCAAAGGCCTGTGAAACGCAGTTTCTTTGCAGGCCTGATCTGGCTGAAGTAGGACTTCTGCTCTGGGTGTGCTACATTGCCCTAGTGCTTCCATGCACAAGGCCCTACCTTGTATCCACCTGGAGAGAGGCCCTAAAGAATCTTGCTTCCAGCTCTTTGGGAAGGTAAGAAACAACTCGCTGTGCACAGTGCTCTTACAGCCTACCGAGAACATCTCTTACAAAGGTCTGTGAAACGCAGTTTCTTTGCAGGCCTGATGTGGCTGAAGGAGAACTTCTGCTCTGGGTGTGCTACATTACCCTAGAGCTCCAAGGCACAAAGTGCTGAATCATTTCCAAAGACGGAGATACGCCCCAAAGCATCTTGCTTCCAGCTCTTTGGGAAGCTAAGAAACAACTCGCTCTGCACAGTGCTCGTACAGCCTACCGGGAACATCTCTTACAAAGGCCTGTGACACGCTGTTTCTTTGCAGGTCTGATGTGGGTGAAGTAGAACTTCTGCTCTGGGTGTGCTACATTGCCCTAGAGCTGAAAGGCACAATGTGCAGGCTTCTATCCAAAGGGCGAGTTGGGCCCCAAAGCATCTTGCTTCCAGCTCTATGGGAAGCTAAGAAACAACTCGCTCTGCTCAGTGCTCTTACAGCCTACCGGGAACATCTCTTAAAAAGGCAAGTGAAACTCAGTTTCTTTGCAGGCCTGATCTGGCTGAAGTAGAACTTCTGCAGTGGGTGTTCTACATTGCCCTAGAGCTTCAAGGCACAAAGTCCAGTCTTGTATACAAGGGGGAGTGAGGCCCCAAAGCATCTTGCTTCCAGCTCTTTGGGAAGCTAACAAACAATTCGCTCTGCACAGTGCTCTTAGAGCCTACCGGGAACATCTCTTACAAAGCCCTGTGAAACGCAGTGCCTTTGCAGGCCTGATCTAGCTGAAGTAGAACTTCTGCTGTGGGAGAGCTACATTGCCCTAGAGCTTCAACGCACAAAGCCCTACCTTGTTTCCAGAAGGAAGATAGGCCCCAAAGCATCTTGCTTCCAGCCCTTTGGGAATCTAAGACACAACTCGCTCGGCACAGAGCTCTTACAGCCTACCAGAAACATCTCTTACAAAGGCCTGTGAAACGCAGTTTCTTTGCAGGCGTGATCTGGCTGAAGTAGAAATTCTTCTCTGGGTGTGCTACGTTGCCCTAGAGCTCCAAGGCACAAAGCGCTGAATCATTTCCAAAGACGGAGATATGCCCCAAAGCATCTTGCTTCCAGCTCTTTGGGAATCTACGAAACAACTCAGTCTGCACAGTGCTCTTACAGCCTACCGGAACCATCTCTTACAAAGGCCTGTGAAACGCAGTTCCTTTGCAGGCCTGATCTGGCTGAAGTAGAACTTGTGCTCTGGGTGTGCTACATTGCCCTAGAGCTCCAAGTCACAAAGCGCTGAATGACTTCCAAAGACGGAGATACGCCCCAAAGCATCTTGCTTCCAGCTCTTTGGGAAGCTAAGAAACAACTCGCTCTGCACAGTGCTCTTACAGCCTACCGGGAACATCTCTTCCAAAGGCCTGTGAAACACAGTTTCTTTGCAGGCCTGATCTGGCTGAAGTAGGACTTCTGCTCTGGGTGTACTACATTGCCCTAGAGCTGAAAGGCACAAGGCCCTACCTTGTATCCACCTGGAGAGAGGCCCTAAAGAATCTTGCTTCCAGCGATTTGTTAAGGTAAGAAACAACTCGCTGTGCACAGTGCTCTTACAGCCTACCGGGAACATCTCTTCCAAAGGCCTGTGAAACGCAGTTTCTTTGCAGGCCTGATCTGTCTAAAGTAGGACTTCTGCTCTGGGTGTGCTACATTGCCCTAGAGCTGAAAGGCACAACGTGCAGGCTTCTTCCCAAAGGGCGAGTTGGGCCCCACAGCATCTTGCTTCCAGCTCTTTGGGAAGCTAAGAAACAACTCGCTCTGCACAGTGCTCTTACAGCCTACTGGGAACATCTCTTCCAAAGGCCTGTGAAACGCAGTTTCTTTGCAGGCCTGATCTGGCTGAAGTAGGACTTCTGCTCTGGGTGTGCTACATTGCCCTAGAGCTGAAAGGCACAACGTGCAGGCTTCTTTTCAAAGGGCGTGTTGGGCCCCACAGCATCTTGCTTCCAGCTCTTTTTAAAGCTACGAAACAACTCGCTCTGCACAGTGCTCTTACAGCATACAGGGAACATCTCTTCCAAAGGCCTGTGAAAAGCAGTTTCTTTGCAGGCCTGATCTCGCTGAAGTAGGACTTCTGCTCTGGGTGTGCTACATTGCCCTAGAGCTGAAAGGCACAACGTGCAGGCTTCTTTCCAAAGGGCGAGTTGGGCCCCTCAGCATCTTGCTTCCCGCTCTTTGGAAAGCTAAGAAACAACTCGCTCTGCACAGTGCTCTTACAGCCTACCGGGAACATCTCTTCCTAAGGCCTGTGAAACGCAGTTTCTTTGCAGGCCTGATCTCGCTGAAGTAGGACTTCAGCTCTGGGTGTGCTACATTGCCCTAGATGTGAAGGCACAACGTGCAGGCTTCTTTCCAAAGGGCGAGTTGGGCCCCACAGCATCTTGCTTCCAGCTCTATGGGAAGCTAAGAAACAACTCGCTCTGCACAGTGCTCTTACAGCCTACCGGGGACATGTCTTCCAAAGGCCTGTGAAACGCAGTTTCTTTGCAGGCCTGATCTGGCTGAAGTAGGACTTCTGCTCTGGGTGTGCTACATTGGCCTATAGCTGACAGGCACAACGTGCAGGCTTCTTTTCAAAGGGCGAGTTGGGTCCAACAGCATCTTGCTTCCAGCTCTTTGGGAAGCTAAGAAACAACTTGCTCTGCACAGTGCTCTTACAGCCTACCGGGAACATCTCTTCCAAAGGCCTGTGAAACGCACTTTCTTTGCAGGCCTGATGTGGCTGAAGTAGGACTTCTGCTCTGGGTGTGCTACATTGCCCTAGAGCTGAAAGGCACAATGTGCAGGCTTCTTTCCAATTGCGAGTTGGGCCCCACAGCATCTTGCCTCCAGCTCTTTGGAAAGCTAAGAAACAACGCGCTCTGCACAGTGCTCTTACAGCCTACCGGGAACATGTCTTCCAAAGGCCTGTGAAAAGCAGTTTCTTTGAAGGCCTGATCTGGCTGAAGTAGGACTCCTGCTCTGGGTGTGCTACATTGTCCTAGAGATGAAGGCACAACGTGCAGGATTCTTTCCAAAGGGCGAGTTGGGCCCCACAGCATCTTGCTTCCAGCTCTTTGGGAAGCTAAGAAACAACTCGCTCTGCACAGTGCTCTTACAGCCTACCGGGAACATCTCTTCCAAAGGCCTGTGAAACGCAGTTTCTTTGCAGGACTGATCTGGCTGAAGTAGGACTTCTGCTCTGGGTGTGCTACATTGCCCTAGAGCTGAAAGGCACAACGTGCAGGCTTCTTTCCAAAGGGGGAGTTGGGCCCCACAGCATCTTGCTTCCAGCTCTTTGGGAAGCTAAGAAACAACTCGCTCTGCACAGTGCTCTTACAGCCTACCGGGAACATCTCTTCCAAAGGCCTCTGAAAAGCAGTTTCTTTGCAGGCCTGATCTCGCTGATGTAGACTTTCTGCTCTGGGTGTGCTACATTGCCCTAGAGCTTAAAGGCACAACGTGTAGGCTTCATTCCAAAGGGTGAGTTGGGCCCCACAGCATCTTGCTTCCAGCTCTTTGGGAAGCTAAGAAACAACTCGCTCTGCACAGTGCTCTTACAGCCTACCGGGAACATCTCTTCCAAAGGCCTGTGAAACGCAGTTTCTTTGCAGGCCTGATCTGGCTGAAGTAGGACTTCTGCTCTGGGTGTGCTACATTGGCCTATAGCTGACAGGCACAACGTGCAGGCTTCTTTTCAAAGGGCGAGTTGGGCCCCACAGCATCTTGCTTCCAGCTCTTTGGGAAGCTAAGAAAAAATTCGCTCTGCACAGTGCTCTTACAGCCTACCGGGAACATCTCGTCCAAAGGCCTGTGAAACGAAGTTTCTTTGCAGGCCTGATCTGGCTGAAGTAGGACTTCTGCTCTGGGTGTGCTACATTGCCCTAGAGCTGAAAGGCACAACGTGCAGGCTTCTTTCCAAAGGGCGAGTTGGGCCTCACAGCATCTTGCTTCCAGCTCTTTGGAAAGCTAAGAAAGAACTCCCTTTGAACAGTGCTCTTACAGCCTAAGGGAACATCTCTTCCAAAGGCCTGTGAAACGCAGTTTCTTTGCAGGCCTGATCTGGCTGAAGTAGGACTTCTGCTCTGGATGTGCTACATTGAGCTAGAGCTGAAAGGCGCAACGTGCAGGCTTCTTTCCAAAGGGCGAGTTGGGCCCCACAGCATCTTGCTTCCAGCTCTTTGGGAAGCTAAGAAACAACTCGCTCTGCACAGTGCTCTTACAGCCTACCGGGAACATCTCTTCCAAAGGCCTGTGAAACGCAGTTTCTTTGCAGGCCTGATCTCGCTGAAGTAGGACTTCTGCTCTGGGTGTGCTGCATTGCCCTAGAGCTGAAAGGCGCAACGTGCAGGCTTCTGTCCAAAGGGTGAGTCGGGCCCCACAGCATCTTGCTTCCAGCTCTTTGGGAAGCTAAGAAACAACTCGCTCTGCACAGTGCTCTTACAGCCTACCGGGAACATGTCTTCCAAAGGCCTGTGAAACGCAGTTTCTTTGCAGGCCTGATCTGGCTGAAGTAGGACTTCTGCTCTGGGTGTGCTACATTGCCCTAGAGCTGAAAGGCACAAGGTGCAGGCTTCTTCCCAAAGGGCGAGTTGGGCCCCACAGCATCTTGCTTCCAGCTCTTTGGGAAGCTAAGAAACAACTCGCTCTGCACAGTGCTCTTACAGCCTACCGGGAACATCTCTTCCAAAGGCCTGTGAAACGCAGTTTCTTTGCAGGCCTGATCTGGCTGAAGTAGGACTCCTGCTCTGGGTGTGCTACATTGTCCTAGAGATGAGGGCACAACGTGCAGTCTTCTTTCCAAAGGGCGAGTTGGGCCCCACAGAATCTTGCTTCCAGCTCTTTGGGAAGCTAAGAAACAACTCGCTCTGCACAGTGCTCTTACAGCCTACCGGGAACATCTCTTCCAAAGGCCTGTGAAACGCAGTTTCTTTGCAGGCCTGATCTGGTTGAAGTAGGACTTCTGCTCTGGGTGTGCTACATTGCCCTAGAGCTGAAATGCGCAACGTGCAGTCTTCTTTCCAAAGGGTGAGTTGCGCCCGACAGCATCTTGCATCCAGCTTTTTGGGTAGCTAAGAAACAACTCGCTCTGCACAGTGCTCTTACAGCCTACCGGGAACATCTCTTCCAAAGGCCTGTGAAATGCAGTTTCTTTGCAGGCCTGATCTGGCTGAAGTAGGACTTCTGCTCTGGGTGTGCTACATTGACCTAGAGCTGAAAGGCACAACGTGCAGGCTTCTTTCCAAAGGGCGAGTTGGGACCCACAGCATCTTGCTTCCAGCTCTTTGGGAAGCAAAGGAACAACTCGCTCTGCACAGTGCTCTTACAGCCTACCGGGAACATCTCTTCCAAAGGCCTGTGAAACGCAGTTTCTTTGCAGGCCTGATCTGGCTGAAGTAGGACTTCTGCTCTGGGTGTGCTACATTGCCCTAGAGCTGAAAGGCACAACGTGTAGTCTTCTTTCCAAAGGGCGAGTTGGGCCCCACATCATCTTGCTTCCAGCTCTTTGGGAAGCTAAGAAACAACTCGCTCTGCATAGTGCTCTTACAGCCTACCGGGAACATCTCATCCAAAGGCCTGTGTAACGCAGTTTCTTTGCAGGCCTGATCTGGTTGAAGTAGAACTTCTGCTCTGGGTGTGCTACATTGCCCTAGAGCTGAAAGGCACAACGTGAAGGCTTCTTTCCAAAGGGCGAGTTGCGCCCCACATCATCTTGCTTCCAGCTATTTGGGAAGCTAAGAAACAACTCGCTGTGCACAGTGCTCTCACAACCTACAGGGAACATCTCTTCCAAAGGCCTGTGAAACGCAGTTTCTTTGCAGGCCTGATCTGGCTGAAGTAGGACTTCTGCTCTGGGTGTGCTACATTGCCCTAGAGCTGAAAGGCACAACGTGCTGGCTCCTTTCCAAAGGGCGAGTTGGGCCCCACAGCATCTTGCTTCCAGCTCTTTGGGAAGCTAAGAAACAACTCGCTCTGCACAGTGCTCTTACAGCCTACCGGGAACATCTCTTCCAAAGGCCTGTGAAACGGAGTTTCTTTGCAGGCCTGATCTGGCTGAAGTAGCACTTCTGCTCTGGGTGTGCTACATTGCCCTAGAGCTGAAAGGCACATCGTGCAGGCTTCTTTCCAAAGGGCGAGTTGGGCCCCACAGCATCTTGCTTCCAGCTCTTTTTGAAGCTAAGAAACAACTCGCTCTGCACAGTGCTCTTACAGCCTACCGGGAAAATCTCTTCCAAAGGCATGTGAAAAGCAGTTTCTTCGCAGGCCTGATCTGGCTGAAGTACGACTTCGGCTCTGGGTGTGCTACATTGCCCTAGAGCTGAAAGGCACAACGTGCAGGCTTCTTTCCTAACTGTGAGTTGGGCCCCACAGCATCTTCCTTCCAGCTCTTTTGGAAACTAAGAAACAACTCGCTCTGCACAGTGCTCTTACAGCCTACCGGGAAAATCTCTTCCAAAGGCCTGTGAAACGCAGTTTCTTTGCAGGCCTGATCTGGCTGAAGTAGGACTCCTGCTCTGGGTGTGCTACATTGCCCTAGAGCAGAAAGGCACAACGTGCAGGCTTCTTTCCAAGGGGCGAGTTGGGCCCCACAGCATCTTGCTTGCAGCTCTTTGGGAAGCTAAGAAACAAATCGCTCTGCACAGTGCTCTTACAGCCTACCGGGAACATCTCTTCCAAAGGCCTGTGAAACGCAGTTTCTTTGCAGGCCTGATCTGGCTGAAGTAGCACTTCTGCTCTGGGTGTGCTACATTGCCCTAGAGCTGAAAGGCACATCGTGCAGGCTTCTTTCGAAAGGGCGAGTTGGGCCCCACAGCATCATGCTTCCAGCTCTTTTTGAAGCTAAGAAACAACTCGCTCTGCACAGTGCTCTTTAGCCTACCGGGAACATCTCTTCCAAAGGCCTGTGAAACGCAGTTTCTTTGCAGGCCTGATCTGGCTGAAGTAGGACTTCTGCTCTGGGTGTGCTACATTGCCCTAGAGCTGAAAGGCACTACGTGCCGGCTTCTTTCCAAAGGGCGAGTTTGGCCCCACAGCATCTTGCTTCCAGCTCTTTGGGAAGCTAAGAAACAACTCGCTCTGCACAGTGCTCTTACAGCCTACCGGGAACATCTCTTCCAAAGGCCTGTGAAATGCAGTTTCTTTGCAGGCCTGATCTGGCTGAAGTAGGACTTCTGCTCTGGGTGTGCTACATTGCCCTAGAGCTGAAAGGCACAACGTGCAGGCTTCTTTCCAAAGTGCGAGTTGGGCCCCACAGCATCTTGCTTCCAGCTCTTTGGGAAGCTAAGAAACAACTCGCTCTTCACAGTGCTCTTACAGCCTACCGGGAACATCTCTTCCAAAGACCTGTGAAACGCAGTTTCTTTGCAGGCCTGATCTGGCGGAAGTAGCACTTCTGCTCTGGGTGTGCTACATTGCCCTAGAGCTGAAAGGCACATCGTGCAGTCTTCTTTCGAAAGGGCGAGATGGGCCCCACAGCATCATGGTTCCAGCTCTTTTTGAAGCTAAGAAACAACTCGCTCTGCACAGTGCTCTTTAGCCTACCGGGAACATCTCTTCCAAAGGCCTGTGAAACGCAGTTTCTTTGCAGGCCTGATCTGGCTGAAGTAGGACTTCTGCTCTGGGTGTGCTACATTGCCCTATAGCTGAAAGGCACAACGTGCAGGCGTCTTTCCTAACTGTGAGTTGGGCCCGACAGCATCTTGCTTCCAGCTATCTGGGAAGCTAAGAAACAACTCGCTCTGCACAGTGCTCTTACAGCCTACCGGGAACATCTCTTCCAAAGGCCTGTGAAATGCAGTTTCTTTGCAGGCCTGATCTGGCTGAAGTAGGACTCCTCCTCTGGGTGTGCTACATTGCTCTAGAGCTGAAAGGCACAACGTGCAGGCTTCTTTCCAAAGGGCGAGTTGCGCCCCACAGCATCTTGCTTCCAGCTCTTTGGGAAGCTAACAGACAGCTCGCTCTGCACAGTGATCTTACAGCCTACCGGGAACATCTCTTCCAAAGGCCTGTGAAAAGCAGTTTATTTGCAGGCCTGATCTCGCTGAAGTAGAACTTCTGCTCTGGATGTGCTACATTGCCCTAGAGCTGAAAGGCACAACGTGCAGGCTTCTTTCCAAAGGGCGAGTTGGGCCCCACAGCATCTTGCTTCCAGCTCTTTGGGAAGCTGAGAAACAACTCTCTCTGCACAGTGCTCTTACAGCCTACCGGGAACATCTCTTCCAAAGGCCTGTGAAACGCAGTTTCTTTGCAGGCCTGATCTGGCTGAAGTAGGACTCCTGCTCTGGGTGTGCTACATTGCCCTAGAGCTGAAAGGCACAATGTGCAGGCTTCTTTCCAAAGTGCGAGTTGGGCCCTTAGCATCTTGCTTCCAGCTCTTTGGAGAGCTAAGAAACAACTCGCTCTGCAGAGTGTTCTTACACCCTACCGGGAACATCTCTTCCAAAGGCCTGTGAAACGCAGTTTCTTTGCAGGCCTGATCTGCCTGAAGTAGGACTTCTGCTCTGGGTGTGCTACATTGCCCTAGAGCTGAAAGGCACAACGTGCAGGCTACTTTCCAAAGGGCGAGTTGCGCCCCACAGCATCTTGCTTCCAGCTTTTTGGGAAGCTAAGAAACAACTCCCTCTGCACAGTGCTCTTACAACCTACAGGGAACATCTCTTCCAAAGGCCTGTGAAACGCAGTTTCTTTGCAGGCCTGATCTGGCTGAAGTAGGACTTCTGCTCTGTGTGTGCTACATTGCCCTAGAGCTGAAAGGCACAACGTGCAGGCTCCTTTCCAAACGGCGAGTTGGGCCCCACAGCATCCTCCTTCCAGCTCTTTGGGAAGCTAAGAAACAACTCGCTCTGCACAGTGCTCTTACAGCCTACCGGGAACATCTCTTCCAAAGGCCTGTGAAACGCAGTTTCATTGCAGGCCTGATCTGGCTGAAGTAGCACTTCTGCTCTGGGTGTGCTACATTGCCCTAGAGCTGAAAGGCACATCGTGCAGGCTTCTTTCAAAAGGGCGAGTTGGGCCCCACAGCATCTTGCTTCCAGCTCTTTGGGAAGCTAAGAAACAACTCGCTCTGCACAGTGCTCTTACATCCTGCCGGGAACATCTCTTCCAAAGGCATGTGAAAAGCAGTTTCTTTGCAGGCCTAATCTGGCTGAAGTAGGACTTCTGCTCTGGGTGTGCTACATTGCCCAAGAGCTGAAAGGCACAACGTGCAGTCTTCTTTCCTAAAGTGAGTTGGGCCCCACAGCATCTTCCTTCCAGCTCTTTTGGAAGCTAAGAAACAACTCGGTCTGCACAGTGCTCTTACAGCCTACCGGGAACATCTCTTCCAAAGGCCTGTGAAACGCAGTTTCTTTGCAGGCCTGATCTGGCTGAAGTAGGACTCCTGCTCTGGGTGTGCTACATTGCCCTAGAGCAGAATGGCACAACGTGCAGGCTTCTTTCCAAGGGGCGAGTTGGGCCCCACAGCATCTTGCTTGCTGCTCTTGGGAAGCTAAGAAACAACTCGCTCTGCACAGTGCTCTTACAGCCTACCGGGAACATCTCTTCCAAAGGCATGTGAAACGCAGTTTCTTTGCAGGCCTGATCTGGCTGAAGTAGGACTTATGCTCTGGGTGTGCTACATTGCCCTAGAGCTTCAAGGCACAAAGCCCAGCCTTGTTTACAAAGGGGAAGAGACGCCCCAAAGTATCTTGCTTCCAGCTCTTTGGGAAGCTAAGAAACATCTCGCTCTGCACAGTGCTCTTACAGCCTACCGGGAACATCTCTTCCAAAGGCCTGTGAAACGCAGTTCCTTTGCAGGCCTGATCTGGCTGAAGTAGAACTTCTGCTCTGGGTGTGCTACATTGCCCTAGAGCTTCCATGCACAAGGCCCTAACTTGTATCCACCTGGAGAGAGGCCCTAAAGAATCTTGCTTCCAGCGATTGGGGAAGGTAAGAAACAACTCGCTGTGCACAGTGCTCTTACAGCCTACCGAGAACATCTCTTACAAAGGCCTGTGAAACGCAGATTCTTTGCAGGCCTGATGTGGCTGAAGTAGACTTTCTGCTCTGGGTGTGCTACATTGCCCTAGAGCTCCAAGTCACAACGTGCAGGATTCTTTCCAAAGGGCGAGTTGGGCCCCACAGCATCTTGCTTCCAGCTCTTTGGGAAGCTAAGAAACAACTCGCTGTGCGCAGTGCTCTTACAGCCTACCGGGAAGATCTCTTCCAAAGGCCTGTGAAACAAAGTTTCTTTGCAGGCCTGATGTGGCTGAGGTAGGACTCCTACTCTGGGTGTGCTACATTGTCCTAGAGCTGAAGGCACAACGTGCAGGCTTCTTTCCAAAGGGCGAGTTGGGCCGCACAGCATCTTGCTTCCAGCTCTTTGGGAAGCTAAGAAACAACTCGCTCTGCACAGTGCTCTTACAGCCTACCGGGAACATCTCTTCCAAAGGCCTGTGAAACACAGTTTCTTTGCAGGCCTGATCTGGCTGAAGTAGGACTTCTGCTCTGGGTGTACTACATTGCCCTAGAGCTGAAAGGCACAAGGCCCTACCTTGTATCCACCTGGAGAGAGGCCCTAAAGAATCTTGCTTCCAGCGATTTGTTAAGGTAAGAAACAACTCGCTGTGCACAGTGCTCTTACAGCCTACCGGGAACATCTCTTCCAAAGGCCTGTGAAACGCAGTTTCTTTGCAGGCCTGATCTGGCTAAAGTAGGACTTCTGCTCTGGGTGTGCTACATTGCCCTAGAGCAGAAAGGCACAACGTGCAGGCTTCTTCCCAAAGGGCGAGTTGGGCCCCACAGCATCTTGCTTCCAGCTCTTTGGGAAGCTAAGAAACAACTCGCTCTGCACAGTGCTCTTACAGCCTACTGGGAACATCTCTTCCAAAGGCCTGTGAAACGCAGTTTCTTTGCAGGCCTGATCTGGCTGAAGTAGGACTTCTGCTCTGGGTGTGCTACATTGCCCTAGAGCTGAAAGGCACAACGTGCAGGCTTCTTTTCAAAGGGCGTGTTGGGCCCCACAGCATCTTGCTTCCAGCTCTTTTTAAAGCTACGAAACAACTCGCTCTGCACAGTGCTCTTACAGCATACAGGGAACATCTCTTCCAAAGGCCTGTGAAAAGCAGTTTCTTTGCAGGCCTGATCTCGCTGAAGTAGGACTTCTGCTCTGGGTGTGCTACATTGCCCTAGAGCTGAAAGGCACAACGTGCAGGCTTCTTTCCAAAGGGCGAGTTGGGCACCACAGCATCTTGCTTCCCGCTCTTTGGAAAGCTAAGAAACAACTCGCTCTGCACAGTGCTCTTACAGCCTACCGGGAACATCTCTTCCTAAGGCCTGTGAAACGCAGTTTCTTTGCAGGCCTGATCTCGCTGAAGTAGGACTTCTGCTCTGGGTGTGCTACATTGCCCTAGAGGTGAAGGCACAACGTGCAGGCTTCTTTCCAAAGGGCGAGTTGGGCCCCACAGCATCTTGCTTCCAGCTCTATGGGAAGCTAAGAAACAACTCGCTCTGCACAGTGCTCTTACAGCCTACCGGGGACATGTCTTCCAAAGGCCTGTGAAACGCAGTTTCTTTGCAGGCCTGATCTGGCTGAAGTAGGACTTCTGCTCTGGGTGTGCTACATTGGCCTATAGCTGACAGGCACAACGTGCATGCTTCTTTTCAAAGGGCGAGTTGGGTCCAACAGCATCTTGCTTCCAGCTCTTTGGGAAGCTAAGAAACAACTTGCTCTGCACAGTGCTCTTACAGCCTACCGGGAACATCTCTTCCAAAGGCCTGTGAAACGCACTTTCTTTGCAGGCCTGATGTGGCTGAAGTAGGACTTCTGCTCTGGGTGTGCTACATTGCCCTAGAGCTGAAAGGCACAATGTGCAGGCTTCTTTCCAATTGCGAGTTGGGCCCCACAGCATCTTGCTTCCAGCTCTTTGGAAAGCTAAGAAACAACGCGCTCTGCACAGTGCTCTTACAGCCTACCGGGAACATGTCTTCCAAAGGCCTGTGAAAAGCAGTTTCTTTGAAGGCCTGATCTGGCTGAAGTAGGACTCCTGCTCTGGGTGTGCTACATTGTCCTAGAGATGAAGGCACAACGTGCAGGATTCTTTCCAAAGGGCGAGTTGGGCCCCACAGCATCTTGCTTCCAGCTCTTTGGGAAGCTAAGAAACAACTCGCTCTGCACAGTGCTCTTACAGCCTACCGGGAACATCTCTTCCAAAGGCCTGTGAAACGCAGTTTCTTTGCAGGACTGATCTGGCTGAAGTAGGACTTCTGCTCTGGGTGTGCTACATTGCCCTAGAGCTGAAAGGCACAACGTGCAGGCTTCTTTCCAAAGGGGGAGTTGGGCCCCACAGCATCTTGCTTCCAGCTCTTTGGGAAGCTAAGAAACAACTCGCTCTGCACAGTGCTCTTACAGCCTACCGGGAACATCTCTTCCAAAGGCCTCTGAAAAGCAGTTTCTTTGCAGGCCTGATCTCGCTGATGTATACTTTCTGCTCTGGGTGTGCTACATTGCCCTAGAGCTTAAAGGCACAACGTGTAGGCTTCATTCCAAAGGGTGAGTTGGGCCCCACAGCATCTTGCTTCCAGCTCTTTGGGAAGCTAAGAAACAACTCGCTCTGCACAGTGCTCTTACAGCCTACCGGGAACATCTCTTCCAAAGGCCTGTGAAACGCAGTTTCTTTGCAGGCCTGATCTGGCTGAAGTAGGACTTCTGCTCTGGGTGTGCTACATTGCCCTAGAGCTGAAAGGCACAACGTGCAGTCTTCTTTCCAAAGGGCGAGTTGGGCCCCACATCATCTTGCTTCCAGCTCTTTGGGAAGCTAAGAAACAACTCGCTCTGCATAGTGCTCTTACAGCCTACCGGGAACATCTCATCCAAAGGCCTGTGTAACGCAGTTTCTTTGCAGGCCTGATCTGGCTGAAGTAGGACTTCTGCTCTGGGTGTGCTACATTGCCCTAGAGCTGAAAGGCACAACGTGCTGGCTCCTTTGCAAAGGGCGAGTTGGGCCCCACAGCATCTTGCTTCCAGCTCTTTGGGAAGCTAAGAAACAACTCGCTCTGCACAGTGCTCTTACAGCCTACCGGGAACATCTCTTCCAAAGGCCTGTGAAACGGAGTTTCTTTGCAGGCCTGATCTGGCTGAAGTAGCACTTCTGCTCTGGGTGTGCTACATTGCCCTAGAGCTGAAAGGCACATCGTGCAGGCTTCTTTCCAAAGGGCGAGTTGGGCCCCACAGCATCTTGCTTCCAGCTCTTTTTGAAGCTAAGAAACAACTCGCTCTGCACAGTGCTCTTACAGCCTACCGGGAACATCTCTTCCAAAGGCCTGTGAAACGCAGTTTCTTTGCAGGCCTGATCTGGCTGAAGTAGGACTCCTGCTCTGGGTGTGCTACATTGCCCTAGAGCAGAAAGGCACAACGTGCAGGCTTCTTTCCAAGGGGCGAGTTGGGCCCCACAGCATCTTGCTTGCAGCTCTTTGGGAAGCTAAGAAACAAATCGCTCTGCACAGTGCTCTTACAGCCTACAGGGAACATCTCTTCCAAAGGCCTGTGAAACGCAGTTTCTTTGCAGGCCTGATCTGGCTGAAGTAGCACTTCTGCTCTGGGTGTGCTACATTGCCCTAGAGCTGAAAGGCACATCGTGCAGGCTTCTTTCGAAAGGGCGAGTTGGGCCCCACAGCATCATGCTTCCAGCTCTTTTTGAAGCTAAGAAACAACTCGCTCTGCACAGTGCTCTTTAGCCTACCGGGAACATCTCTTCCAAAGGCCTGTGAAACGCAGTTTCTTTGCAGGCCTGATCTGGCTGAAGTAGGACTTCTGCTCTGGGTGTGCTACATTGCCCTAGAGCTGAAAGGCACTACGTGCCGGCTTCTTTCCAAAGGGCGAGTTTGGCCCCACAGCATCTTGCTTCCAGCTCTTTGGGAAGCTAAGAAACAACTCGCTCTGCACAGTGCTCTTACAGCCTACCGGGAACATCTCTTCCAAAGGCCTGTGAAATGCAGTTTCTTTGCAGGCCTGATCTGGCTGAAGTAGGACTTCTGCTCTGGGTGTGCTACATTGCCCTAGAGCTGAAAGGCACAACGTGCAGGCTTCTTTCCAAAGTGCGAGTTGGGCCCCACAGCATCTTGCTTCCAGCTCTTTGGGAAGCTAAGAAACAACTCGCTCTTCACAGTGCTCTTACAGCCTACCGGTTACATCTCTTCCAAAGACCTGTGAAACGCAGTTTCTTTGCAGGCCTGATCTGGCGGAAGTAGCACTTCTGCTCTGGGTGTGCTACATTGCCCTAGAGCTGAAAGGCACATCGTGCAGTCTTCTTTCGAAAGGGCGAGATGGTCCCCACAGCATCATGGTTCCAGCTCTTTTTGAAGCTAAGAAACAACTCGCTCTGCACAGTGCTCTTTAGCCTACCGGGAACAACTCTTCCAAAGGCCTGTGAAACGCAGTTGCTTTGCAGGCCTGATCTGGCTGAAGTAGGACTTCTGCTCTGGGTGTGCTACATTGCCCTATAGCTGAAAGGCACAACGTGCAGGCGTCTTTCCTAACTGTGAGTTGGGCCCCACAGCATCTTGCTTCCAGCTATTTGGGAAGCTAAGAAACAACTCGCTCTGCACAGTGCTCTTACAGCCTACCGGGAACATCTCTTCCAAAGGCCTGTGAAATGCAGTTTCTTTGCAGGCCTGATCTGGCTGAAGTAGGACTCCTCCTCGGGGTGTGCTACATTGCTCTAGAGCTGAAAGGCACAACGTGCAGGCTTCTTTCCAAAGGGCGAGTTGTGCCCCACAGCATCTTGCTTCCAGCTCTTTGGGAAGCTAACAGACAGCTCGCTCTGCACAGTGATCTTACAGCCTACCGGGAACATCTCTTCCAAAGGCCTGTGAAAAGCAGTTTATTTGCAGGCCTGATCTCGCTGAAGTAGAACTTCTGCTCTGGATGTGCTACATTGCCCTAGAGCTGAAAGGCAGAACGTGCAGGCTTCTTTCCAAAGGGCGAGTTGGGCCCCACAGCATCTTGCTTCCAGCTCTTTGGGAAGCTGAGAAACAACTCTCTCTGCACAGTGCTCTTACAGCCTACCGGGAACATCTCTTCCAAAGGCCTGTGAAACGCAGTTTCTTTGCAGGCCTGATCTGGCTGAAGTAGGACTCCTGCTCTGGGTGTGCTACATTGCCCTAGAGCTGAAAGGCACAATGTGCAGGCTTCTTTCCAAAGTGCGAGTTGGGCCCTTAGCATCTTGCTTCCAGCTCTTTGGGAAGCTAAGAAACAACTCTCTCTGCAGAGTGTTCTTACACCCTACCGGGAACATCTCTTCCAAAGGCCTGTGAAACGCAGTTTCTTTGCAGGCCTGATCTGCCTGAAGTAGGACTTCTGCTCTGGGTGTGCTACATTGCCCTAGAGCTGAAAGGCACAACGTGCAGGCTACTTTCCAAAGGGCGAGTTGCGCCCCACAGCATCTTGCTTCCAGCTTTTTGGGAAGCTAAGAAACAACTCCCTCTGCACAGTGCTCTTACAACCTACAGGGAACATCTCTTCCAAAGGCCTGTGAAACGCAGTTTCTTTGCAGGCCTGATCTCCCTGAAGTAGGACTTCTGCTCTGTGTGTGCTACATTGCCCTAGAGCTGAAAGGCACAACGTGCAGGCTCCTTTCCAAACGGCGAGTTGGGCCCCACAGCATCCTCCTTCCAGCTCTTTGGGAAGCTAAGAAACAACTCGCTCTGCACAGTGCTCTTACATCCTGCCGGGAACATCTCTTCCAAAGGCATGTGAAAAGCAGTTTCTTTGCAGGCCTGATCTGGCTGAAGTAGGACTTCTGCTCTGGGTGTGCTACATTGCCCAAGAGCTGAAAGGCACAACGTGCAGTCTTCTTTCCTAAAGTGAGTTGGGCCCCACAGCATCTTCCTTCCAGCTCTTTTGGAAGCTAAGAAACAACTCGCTCTGCACAGTGCTCTTACAGCCTACCGGGAACATCTCTTCCAAAGGCCTGTGAAACGCAGTTTCTTTGCAGGCCTGATCTGGCTGAAGTAGGACTCCTGCTCTGGGTGTGCTACATTGCCCTAGAGCAGAATGGCACAACGTGCAGGCTTCTTTCCAAGGGGCGAGTTGGGCCCCACAGCATCTTGCTTGCAGCTCTTGGGAAGCTAAGAAACAACTCGCTCTGCACAGTGCTCTTACAGCCTACCGGGAACATCTCTTCCAAAGGCATGTGAAACGCAGTTTCTTTGCAGGCCTGATCTGGCTGAAGTAGGACTTCTGCTCTGGGTGTGCTACATTGCCCTAGAGCTGAAAGGCACATCGTGCAGTCTTCTTTCGAAAGGGCGAGATGGGCCCCACAGCATCATGGTTCCAGCTCTTTTTGAAGCTAAGAAACAACTCGCTCTGCACAGTGCTCTTTAGCCTACCGGGAACATCTCTTCCAAAGGCCTGTGAAACGCAGTTTCTTTGCAGGCCTGATCTGGCTGAAGTAGGACTTCTGCTCTGGGTGTGCTACATTGCCCTAGAGCTGAAAGGCACAACGTGCAGGCTTCTTTCAAAGGGCGAGTTGCTTCCCAAAGCATCTTGCTTCCAGCTCTTTGGGAAGCCAAGAAACAACTCGCTCTGCACAGTGCTCTTACAGCCTACCGGGAACATCTCTTCCAAAGGCCTGTGAAACGCAGTTTCTTTGCAGGCCTGATCTGGCTGAAGTAGGACTTCTGCTCTGGGTGTGCTACATTGCCCTAGTGCTTCCATGCACAAGGCCCTACCTTGTATCCACCTGGAGAGAGGCCCTAAAGAATCTTGCTTCCAGCTCTTTGGGAAGGTAAGAAACAACTCGCTCTGCACAGTGCTCTTACAGCCTATCAGGAACATCTCTTCCAAAGGCCTGTGAGACGCACTTCTGTTGCAGGACTGATCTGGCTGAAGTAGAACTTCTGCTTTGGGCGTTGTACATTGCCCTAGAGCTTCAATGCACAAGGCCCTGCCTTGAATCCAAAGAGGTAGAGAGGCCCCAAAGCATCTTGCTTCCAGCTCTTTGGGAATCTAAGAAAAAACTCACTCTGCACAGTGGTCTTACAGCATACCGGGAACATCTCTTACAAAGGCCTGTGAAACGCACTTTCTTTTCAGGCCTGATCTGGCTGAAGTAGAACTTCTGCTCTGGGTGTGCTACATTGCCCTAGAGCTCCAAGGCACAATGCGCTGCGTTATTTCCAAAGACGGAGAGAGGCCCCAAAGCATCTTGCTTAGAGCTCTTTGGGAAGCTATGAAACCTCTCGCTCTGCACAGTGCTCTTACTGCCTACCGGGACCATCTCTTCCAAAGGCCTGTGAAACGCAGTTCCTTTGCAGGCCTAATCTGGGTGAAGTAGAAATTCTGATCTGGGTGTGCTAAATTGCCCTAGAGCTCCAAGGCACAAAGTGCTGAATCATTTCCAAAGACGCAGATATGCCCCAAAGCATCTTGCTTCCAGCTCTTTGGGAAGCTAAGAAACAACTCGCTCTGCACAGTGCTCTTACAGCCTACCGGGAACATCTCTTACAAAGGCCTGTGAAACGGAGTTCCTTTGCAGGCCTGATCTGGCTGAAGTAGAACTTCTGCTCTGGGTGTGCTACATTGCCCTAGAGCTTCAAGGCACAAAGCCCAGCCTTGTTTACAAAGGGGAAGAGACGCCCCAAAGTATCTTGCTTCCAGCTCTTTGGGAAGCTAAGAAACAACTCGCTCTGCACAGTGCTCTTACAGCCTACCGGGAACATCTCTTCCAAAGGCCTGTGAAATGCAGTTCCTTTGCAGGCCTGATCTGGCTGAAGTAGAACTTCTGCTCTGGGTGTGCTACATTGCCCTAGAGCTTCCATGCACAAGGCCCTACCTTGTATCCACCTGGAGAGAGGCCCTAAAGAATCTTGCTTCCAGCGATTGGGGAAGGTAAGAAACAACTCGGTGTGCACAGTGCTCTTACAGCCTACCGAGAACATCTCTTACAAAGGCCTGTGAAACGCAGATTCTTTGCAGGCCTGATGTGGCTGAAGTAGACTTTCTGCTCTGGGTGTGCTACATTGCCCTAGAGCTCCAAGGCACAACGTGCAGGATTCTTTCCAAAGGGCGAGTTGGGCCCCACAGCATCTTGCTTCCAGCTCTTTGGGAAGCTAAGAAACAACTCGCTGTGCGCAGTGCTCTTACAGCCTACCGGGAAGATCTCTTCCAAAGGCCTGTGAAACGAAGTTTCTTTGCAGGCCTGATGTGGTTGAGGTAGGACTCCTACTCTGGGTGTGCTACATTGTCCTAGAGCTGAAGGCACAACGTGCAGGCTTCTTTCCAAAGGGCGAGTTGGGCCGCACAGCATCTTGCTTCCAGCTCTTTGGGAAGCTAAGAAACAACTCGCTCTGCACAGTGCTCTTACAGCCTACCGGGAACATCTCTTCCAAAGGCCTGTGAAACACAGTTTCTTTGCAGGCCTGATCTGGCTGAAGTAGGACTTCTGCTCTGGGTGTACTACATTGCCCTAGAGCTGAAAGGCACAAGGCCCTACCTTGTATCCACCTGGAGAGAGGCCCTAAAGAATCTTGCTTCCAGCGATTTGTTAAGGTAAGAAACAACTCGCTGTGCACAGTGCTCTTACAGCCTACCTGGAACATCTCTTCCAAAGGCCTGTGAAACGCAGTTTCTTTGCAGGCCTGATCTGGCTAAAGTAGGACTTCTGCTCTGGGTGTGCTACATTGTCCTAGAGCTGAAAGGCACAACGTGCAGGCTTCTTCCCAAAGGGCGAGTTGCGCCCCACAGCATCTTGCTTCCAGCTATTTGGGAAGCTAAGAAACAACTCGCTGTGCACAGTGCTCTCACAACCTACAGGGAACATCTCTTCCAAAGGCCTGTGAAACGCAGTTTCTTTGCAGGCCTGATCTGGCTGAAGTAGGACTTCTGCTCTGGGTGTGCTACATTGCCCTAGAGCTGAAAGGCACAACGTGCTGGCTCCTTTCCAAAGGGCGAGTTGGGCCCCACAGCATCTTGCTTCCAGCTCTTTGGGAAGCTAAGAAACAACTCGCTCTGCACAGTGCTCTTACAGCCTACCGGGAACATCTCTTCCAAAGGCCTTTGAAACGGAGTTTCTTTGCAGGCCTGATCTGGCTGAAGTAGCACTTCTGCTCTGGGTGTGCTACATTGCCCTAGAGCTGAAAGGCACATCGTGCAGGCTTCTTTCCAAAGGGCGAGTTGGGCCCCACAGCATCTTGCTTCCAGCTCTTTTTGAAGCTAAGAAACAACTCGCTCTGCACAGTGCTCTTACAGCCTACCGGGAACATCTCTTCCAAAGGCATTTGAAAAGCAGTTTCTTCGCAGGCCTGATCTGGCTGAAGTACTACTTCGGCTCTGGGTGTGCTACATTGCCCTAGAGCTGAAAGGCACAACGTGCATGCTTCTTTCCTAACTGTGAGTTGGGCCCCACAGCATCTTCCTTCCAGCTCTTTTGGAAACTAAGAAACAACTCGCTCTGCACAGTGCTCTTACAGCCTACCGGGAACATCTCTTCCAAAGGCCTGTGAAACGCAGTTTCTTTGCAGGCCTGATCTGGCTGAAGTAGGACTCCTGCTCTGGGTGTGCTACATTGCCCTAGAGCAGAAAATCACAACGTGCAGGCTTCTTTCCAAGGGGCGAGTTGGGCCCCACAGCATCTTGCTTGCAGCTCTTTGGGAAGCTAAGAAACAAATCGCTCTGCACAGTGCTCTTACAGCCTACCGGGAACATCTCTTCCAAAGGCCTGTGAAACGCAGTTTCTTTGCAGGCCTGATCTGGCTGAAGTAGGACTTCTGCTCTGGGTGTGCTACATTGCCCTAGAGCTGAAAGGCACAACGTGCAGGCTTCTTTCGAAAGGGCGAGTTGGGCCCCACAGCATCATGCTTCCACCTCTTTTTGAAGCTAAGAAACAACTCGCTCTGCACAGTGCTCTTTAGCCTACCGGGAACATCTCTTCCAAAGGCCTGTGAAACGCAGTTTCTTTGCAGGCCTGATCTGGCTGAAGTAGGACTTCTGCTCTGGGTGTGCTACATTGCCCTAGAGCTGAAAGGCACTACGTGCCGGCTTCTTTCCAAAGGGCGAGTTTGGCCCCACAGCATCTTGCTTCCAGCTCTTTGGGAAGCTAAGAAACAACTCGCTCTGCACAGTGCTCTTACAGCCTACCGGGAACATCTCTTCCAAAGGCCTGTGAAATGCAGTTTCTTTGCAGGCCTGATCTGGCTGAAGTAGGACTTCTGCTCTGGGTGTGCTACATTGCCCTAGAGCTGAAAGGCACAACGTGCAGGCTCCTTTCCAAACGGCGAGTTGGGCCCCACAGCATCCTCCTTCCAGCTCTTTGGGAAGCTAAGAAACAACTCGCTCTGCACAGTGCTCTTACAGCCTACCGGGAACATATCTTCCAAAGGCCTGTGAAACGCAGTTTCATTGCAGGCCTGATCTGGCTGAAGTAGCACTTCTGCTCTGGGTGTGCTACATTGCCCTAGAGCTGAAAGGCACATCGTGCAGGCTTCTTTCAAAAGGGCGAGTTGGGCCCCACAGCATCTTGCTTCCAGCTCTTTGGGAAGCTAAGAAACATCTCGCTCTGCACAGTGCTCTTACATCCTGCCGGGAACATCTCTTCCAAAGGCATGTGAAAAGCAGTTTCTTTGCAGGCCTGATCTGGCTGAAGTAGGACTTCTGCTCTGGGTGTGCTACATTGCCCAAGAGCTGAAAGGCACAACATGCAGTCTTCTTTCCTAAAGTGAGTTGGGCCCCACAGCATCTTCCTTCCAGCTCTTTGGGAAGCTAAGAAACAACTCGCTCTGCACAGTGCTCTTACAGCCTACCGGGAACATCTCTTCCAAAGGCCTGTGAAACGCAGTTTCTTTGCAGGCCTGATCTGGCTGAAGTAGGACTCCTGCTCTGGGTGTGCTACATTGCCCTAGAGCAGAATGGCACAACGTGCAGGCTTCTTTCCAAGGGGCGAGTTGGGCCCCACAGCATCTTGCTTGCAGCTCTTGGGAAGCTAAGAAACAACTCGCTCTGCACAGTGCTCTTACAGCCTACCGGGAACATCTCTTCCAAAGGCATGTGAAACGCAGTTTCTTTGCAGGCCTGATCTGGCTGAAGTAGGACTTCTGCTCTGGGTGTGCTACATTGCCCTAGAGCTGAAAGGCACATCGTGCAGTCTTCTTTCGAAAGGGCGACATCGGCCCCACAGCATCATGGTTCCAGCTCTTTTTGAAGCTAAGAAACAACTCGCTCTGCACAGTGCTCTTTAGCCTACCGGGAACATCTCTTCCAAAGGTCTGTGAAACACAGTTTCTTTGCAGGCCTGATCTGGCTGAAGTAGGACTTCTGCTCTGGGTGTGCTACATTGCCCTACAGCTGAAAGGCACAACGTGCAGGCGTCTTTCCTAACTGTGACTTGGGCCCCACAGCATCTTGCTTCCAGCTATTTGGGAAGCTAAGAAACAACTCGCTCTGCACAGTGCTCTTACATCCTGCCGGGAACATCTCTTCCAAAGGCATGTGAAACGCAGTTTCTTTGCAGGCCTGATCTGGCTGAAGTTCGACTCCTCCTCTGGGTGTGCTACATTGCTCTAGAGCTGAAAGGCACAACGTGCAGGCTTCTTTCCAAAGGGCGAGTTGTGCCCCACAGCATCTTGCTTCCAGCTCTTTGGGAAGCTAACAGACAGCTCGCTCTGCACAGTGATCTTACAGCCTACCGGGAATATCTCTTCCAAAGGCCTGTGAAAAGCAGTTTATTTGCAGGCCTGATCTCGCTGAAGTAGAACTTCTGCTCTGGATGTGCTACATTGCCCTAGAGCTGAAAGGCAGAACGTGCAGGCTCCTTTCCAAACGGCGAGTTGGGCCCCACAGCATCCTCCTTCCAGCTCTTTGGGAAGCTAAGAAACAACTCGCTCTGCACAGTGCTCTTACAGCCTACCGGGAACATCTCTTCCAAAGGCCTGTGAAACGCAGTTTCATTGCAGGCCTGATCTGGCTGAAGTAGCACTTCTGCTCTGGGTGTGCTACATTGCCCTAGAGCTGAAAGGCACATCGTGCAGGCTTCTTTCAAAAGGGCGAGTTGGGCCCCACAGCATCTTGCTTCCAGCTCTTTGGGAAGCTAAGAAACAACTCGCTCTGCACAGTGCTCTTACATCCTGCCGGGAACATCTCTTCCAAAGGCATGTGAAAAGCAGTTTCTTTGCAGGCCTGATCTGGCTGAAGTAGGACTTCTGCTCTGGGTGTGCTACATTGCCCAAGAGCTGAAAGGCACAACGTGCAGTCTTCTTTCCTAAAGTGAGTTGGGCCCCACAGCATCTTCCTTCCAGCTCTTTTGGAAGCTAAGAAACAACTCGCTCTGCACAGTGCTCTTACAGCCTACCGGGAACATCTCTTCCAAAGGCCTGTGAAACGCAGTTTCTTTGCAGGCCTGATCTGGCTGAAGTAGGACTCCTGCTCTGGGTGTGCTACATTGCCCTAGAGCAGAATGGCACAACGTGCAGGCTTCTTTCCAAGGGGCGAGTTGGGCCCCACAGCATCTTGCTTGCAGCTCTTGGGAAGCTAAGAAACAACTCGCTCTGCACAGTGCTCTTACAGCCTACCGGGAACATCTCTTCCAAAGGCATGTGAAACGCAGTTTCTTTGCAGGCCTGATCTGGCTGAAGTAGGACTTCTGCTCTGGGTGTGCTACATTGCCCTAGAGCTGAAAGGCACAACGTGCAGGCTTCTTTTCAAAGGGCATGTTGGGCCCCACAGCATCTTGCTTCCAGCTCTTTGGGAAGCTGAGAAACAACTCTCTCTGCACAGTGCTCTTACAGCCTACCGGGAACATCTCTTCCAAAGGCCTGTGAAACGCAGTTTCTTTGCAGGCCTGATCTGGCTAAAGTAGGACTTCTGCTCTGGGTGTGCTACATTGCCCTAGAGCTGAAAGGCACAACGTGCAGGCTTCTTCCCAAAGGCCGAGTTGGGCCCCACAGCATCTTGCTTCCAGCTCTTTGTGAAGCTAAGAAACAACTCGCTCTGCACAGTGCTCTTACAGCCTACTGGGAACATCTCTTCCAAAGGCCTGTGAAACGCAGTTTCTTTGCAGGCCTGATCTGGCTGAAGTAGGACTTCTGCTCTGGGTGTGCTACATTGCCCTAGAGCTGAAAGGCACAACGTGCAGGCTTCTTTTCAAAGGGCGTGTTGGGCCCCACAGCATCTTGCTTCCAGCTCTATGGGAAGCTAAGAAACAACTCGCTCTGCACAGTGCTCTTACAGCCTACCGGGGACATGTCTTCCAAAGGCCTGTGAAACGCAGTTTCTTTGCAGGCCTGATCTGGCTGAAGTAGGACTTCTGCTCTGGGTGTGCTACATTGGCCTATAGCTGACAGGCACAACGTGCAGGCTTCTTTTCAAAGGGCGAGTTGGGTCCAACAGCATCTTGCTTCCAGCTCTTTGGGAAGCTAAGAAACAACTTGCTCTGCACAGTGCTCTTACAGCCTACCGGGAGCATCTCTTCCAAAGGCCTGTGAAACGCACTTTCTTTGCAGGCCTGATGTGGCTGAAGTAGGACTTCTGCTCTGGGTGTGCTACATTGCCCTAGAGCTGAAAGGCACAATGTGCAGGCTTCTTTCCAATTGCGAGTTGGGCCCCACAGCATCTTGCTTCCAGCTCTTTGGAAAGCTAAGAAACAACGCGCCCTGCACAGTGCTCTTACAGCCTACCGGGAACATGTCTTCCAAAGGCCTGTGAAAAGAAGTTTCTTTGAAGGCCTGATCTGGCTGAAGTAGGACTCCTGCTCTGGGTGTGCTACATTGTCCTAGAGATGAAGGCACAACGTGCAGGATTCTTTCCAAAGGGCGAGTTGGGCCCCACAGCATCTTGCTTCCAGCTCTTTGGGAAGCTAAGAAACAACTCGCTCTGCACAGTGCTCTTACAGCCTACCGGGAACATCTCTTCCAAAGGCCTGTGAAACGCAGTTTCTTTGCAGGACTGATCTGGCTGAAGTAGGACTTCTGCTCTGGGTGTGCTACATTGCCCTAGAGCTGAAAGGCCCAACGTGCAGGCTTCTTTCCAAAGGGGGAGTTGGGCCCCACAGCATCTTGCTTCCAGCTCTTTGGGAAGCTAAGAAACAACTCGCTCTGCACAGTGCTCTTACAGCCTACCGGGAACATCTCTTCCAAAGGCCTCTGAAAAGCAGTTTCTATGCAGGCCTGATCTCGCTGATGTAGACTTTCTGCTCTGGGTGTGCTACATTGCCCTAGAGCTTAAAGGCACAACGTGTAGGCTTCATTCCAAAGGGTGAGTTGGGCCCCACAGCATCTTGCTTCCAGCTCTTTGGGAAGCTAAGAAACAACTCGCTCTGCACAGTGCTCTTACAGCCTACCGGGAACATCTCTTCCAAAGGCCTGTGAAACGCAGTTTCTTTGCAGGCCTGATCTGGCTGAAGTAGGACTTCTGCTCTGGGTGTGCTACATTGGCCTATAGCTGACAGGCACAGCGTGCAGGCTTCTTTTCAAAGGGCGAGTTGGGCCCAACAGCATCTTGCTTCCAGCTCTTTGGGAAGCTAAGAAAAAATTCGCTCTGCACAGTGCTCTTACAGTCTACCGGGAACATCTCTTCCAAAGGCCTGTGAAACGAAGTTTCTTTGCAGGCCTGATCTGGCTGAAGTAGGACTTCTGCTCTGGGTGTGCTACATTGCCCTAGAGCTGAAAGGCACAACGTGCAGGCTTCTTTCCAAAGGGCGAGTTGGGCCTCACAGCATCTTGCTTCCAGCTCTTTGGAAAGCTAAGAAAGAACTCCCTTTGAACAGTGCTCTTACAGCCTAAGGGAACATCTCTTCCAAAGGCCTGTGAAACGCAGTTTCTTTGCAGGCCTGATCTGGCTGAAGTAGGACTTCTGCTCTGGATGTGCTACATTGAGCTAGAGCTGAAAGGCGCAACGTGCAGGCTTCTTTCCAAAGGGCGAGTTGGGCCCCACAGCATCTTGCTTCCAGCTCTTTGGGAAGCTAAGAAACAACTCGCTCTGCACAGTGCTCTTACAGCCTACCGGGAACATCTCTTCCAAAGGCCTGTGAAACGCAGTTTCTTTGCAGGCCTGATCTCGCTGAAGTAGGACTTCTGCTCTGGGTGTGCTGCATTGCCCTAGAGCTGAAAGGCGCAACGTGCAGGCTTCTGTCCAAAGGGTGAGTCGGGCCCCACAGCATCTTGCTTCCAGCTCTTTGGGAAGCTAAGAAACAACTCGCTCTGCACAGTGCTCTTACAGCCTACCGGGAACATGTCTTCCAAAGGCCTGTGAAACGCAGTTTCTTTGCAGGCCTGATCTGGCTGAAGTAGGACTTCTGCTCTGGGTGTGCTACATTGCCCTAGAGCTGAAAGGCACAAGGTGCAGGCTTCTTCCCAAAGGGCGAGTTGGGCCCCACAGCATCTTGCTTCCAGCTCTTTGGGAAGCTAAGAAACAACTCGCTCTGCACAGTGCTCTTACAGCCTACCGGGAACATCTCTTCCAAAGGCCTGTGAAACGCAGTTTCTTTGCAGGCCTGATCTGGCTGAAGTAGGACTCCTGCTCTGGGTGTGCTACATTGTCCTAGAGATGAGGGCACAACGTGCAGTCTTCTTTCCAAAGGGCGAGTTGGGGCCCACAGCATCTTGCTTCCAGCTCTTTGGGAAGCTAAGAAACAACTCGCTCTGCACAGTGCTCTTACAGCCTACCGGGAACATCTCTTCCAAAGGCCTGTGAAACGCAGTTTCTTTGCAGGCCTGATCTGGTTGAAGTAGGACTTCTGCTCTGGGTGTGCTACATTGCCCTAGAGCTGAAATGCGCAACGTGCAGTCTTCTTTCCAAAGGGTGAGTTGCGCCCGACAGCATCTTGCATCCAGCTTTTTGGGAAGCTAAGAAACAACTCGCTCTGCACAGTGCTCTTACAGCCTACCGGGAACATCTCTTCCAAAGGCCTGTGAAATGCAGTTCCTTTGCAGGCCTGATCTGGCTGAAGTAGGACTTCTGCTCTGGGTGTGCTACATTGACCTAGAGCTGAAAGGCACAACGTGCAGGCTTCTTTCCAAAGGGCGAGTTGGGACCCACAGCATCTTGCTTCCAGCTCTTTGGGAAGCAAAGGAACAACTCGCTCTGCACAGTGCTCTTACAGCCTACCGGGAACATCTCTTCCAAAGGCCTGTGAAACGCAGTTTCTTTGCAGGCCTGATCTGGCTGAAGTAGGACTTCTGCTCTGGGTGTGCTACATTGCCCTAGAGCTGAAAGGCACAACGTGCAGTCTTCTTTCCAAAGGGCGAGTTGGGCCCCACAGCATCTTGCTTCCAGCTCTTTGGGAAGCTAAGAAACAACTCGCTCTGCATAGTGCTCTTACAGCCTACCGGGAACATCTCATCCAAAGGCCTGAGTAACGCAGTTTCTTTGCAGGCCTGATCTGGTTGAAGTAGAACTTCTGCTATGGGTGTGCTACATTGCCCTAGAGCTGAAAGGCACAACGTGAAGGCTTCTTTCCAAAGGGCGAGTTGCGCCCCACATCATCTTGCTTCCAGCTATTTGGGAAGCTAAGAAACAACTCGCTGTGCACAGTGCTCTCACAACCTACAGGGAACATCTCTTCCAAAGGCCTGTGAAACGCAGTTTCTTTGCAGGCCTGCTCTGGCTGAAGTAGGACTTCTGCTCTGGGTGTGCTACATTGCCCTAGAGCTGAAAGGCACAACGTGCTGGCTCCTTTCCAAAGGGCGAGTTGGGCCCCACAGCATCTTGCTTCCAGCTCTTTGGGAAGCTAAGAAACAACTCCCTCTGCACAGTGCTCTTACAGCCTACCGGGAACATCTCTTCCAAAGGGCTGTGAAACGCAGTTTCTTTGCAGGCCTGATCTGGCTGAAGTAGCACTTCTGCTCTGGGAGTGCTACATTGCCCTAGAGCTGAAAGGCACATCGTGCAGGCTTCTTTCCAAAGGGCGAGTTGGGCCCCACAGCATCTTGCTTCCAGCTCTTTTTGAAGCTAAGAAACAACTCGCTCTGCACAGTGCTCTTACAGCCTACCGGGAACATCTCTTCCAAAGGCCTGTGAAACGCAGTTTCTTTGCAGGCCTGATCTGGCTGAAGTAGGACTCCTGCTCTGGGTGTGCTACATTGCCCTAGAGCAGAAAGGCACAACGTGCAGGCTTCTTTCCAAGGGGCGAGTTGGGCCCCACAGCATCTTGCTTGCAGCTCTTTGGGAAGCTAAGAAACAAATCGCTCTGCACAGTGCTCTTACAGCCTACAGGGAACATCTCTTCCAAAGGCCTGTGAAACGCAGTTTCTTTGCAGGCCTGATCTGGCTGAAGTAGCACTTCTGCTCTGGGTGTGCTACATTGCCCTAGAGCTGAAAGGCACATCGTGCAGGCTTCTTTCGAAAGGGCGAGTTGGGCCCCACAGCATCATGCTTCCAGCTCTTTTTGAAGCTAAGAAACAACTCGCTCTGCACAGTGCTCTTTAGCCTACCGGGAACATCTCTTCCAAAGGCCTGTGAAACGCAGTTTCTTTGCAGGCCTGATCTGGCTGAAGTAGGACTTCTGCTCTGGGTGTGCTACATTGCCCTAGAGCTGAAAGGCACTACGTGCCGGCTTCTTTCCAAAGGGCGAGTTTGGCCCCACAGCATCTTGCTTCCAGCTCTTTGGGAAGCTAAGAAACAACTCGCTCAGCACAGTGCTCTTACAGCCTACCGGGAACATCTCTTCCAAAGGCCTGTGAAACGCAGTTTCTTTGCAGGCCTGATCTGGCTGAAGTAGGACTTCTGCTCTGGGTGTGCTACATTGCCCTAGAGCTGAAAGGCACAACGTGCAGGCTTCTTTCCAAAGTGCGAGTTGGGCCCCACAGCATCTTGCTTCCAGCTCTTTGGGAAGCTAAGAAACAACTCGCTCTTCACAGTGCTCTTACAGCCTACCGGTTACATCTCTTCCAAAGACCTGTGAAACGCAGTTTCTTTGCAGGCCTGATCTGGCGGAAGTAGCACTTCTGCTCTGGGTGTGCTACATTGCCCTAGAGCTGAAAGGCACATCGTGCAGTCTTCTTTCGAAAGGGCGAGATGGTCCCCACAGCATCATGGTTCCAGCTCTTTTTGAAGCTAAGAAACAACTCGCTCTGCACAGTGCTCTTTAGCCTACCGGGAACATCTCTTCCAAAGGCCTGTGAAACGCAGTTTCTTTGCAGGCCTGATCTGGCTGAAGTAGGACTTCTGCTCTGGGTGTGCTACATTGCCCTATAGCTGAAAGGCACAACGTGCAGGCGTCTTTCCTAACTGTGAGTTGGGCCCCACAGCATCTTGCTTCCAGCTCTTTGGGAAGCTAACAGACAGCTCGCTCTGCACAGTGATCTTACAGCCTACCGGGAACATCTCTTCCAAAGGCCTGTGAAAAGCAGTTTATTTGCAGGCCTGATCTCGCTGAAGTAGAACTTCTGCTCTGGATGTGCTACATTGCCCTAGAGCTGAAAGGCAGAACGTGCAGGCTTCTTTCCAAAGGGCGAGTTGGGCCCCACAGCATCTTGCTTCCAGCTCTTTGGGAAGCTGAGAAACAACTCTCTCTGCACAGTGCTCTTACAGCCTACCGGGAACATCTCTTCCAAAGGCCTGTGAAACGCAGTTTCTTTGCAGGCCTGATCTGGCTGAAGTAGGACTCCTGCTCTGGGTGTGCTACATTGCCCTAGAGCTGAAAGGCACAATGCGCAGGCTTCTTTCCAAAGTGCGAGTTGGGCCCTTAGCATCTTGCTTCCAGCTCTTTGGGAAGCTAAGAAACAACTCTCTCTGCAGAGTGTTCTTACACCCTACCGGGAACATCTCTTCCAAAGGCCTGTGAAACGCAGTTTCTTTGCAGGCCTGATCTGCCTGAAGTAGGACTTCTGCTCTGGGTGTGCTACATTGCCCTAGAGCTGAAAGGCACAACGTGCAGGCTCCTTTCCAAACGGCGAGTTGGGCCCCACAGCATCCTCCTTCCAGCTCTTTGGGAAGCTAAGAAACAACTCGCTCTGCACAGTGCTCTTACAGCCTACCGGGAACATCTCTTCCAAAGGCCTGTGAAACGCAGTTTCATTGCAGGCCTGATCTGGCTGAAGTAGCACTTCTGCTCTGGGTGTGCTACATTGCCCTAGAGCTGAAAGGCACATCGTGCAGGCTTCTTTCAAAAGGGCGAGTTGGGCCCCACAGCATCTTGCTTCCAGCTCTTTGGGAAGCTAAGAAACAACTCGCTCTGCACAGTGCTCTTACATCCTGCCGGGAACATCTCTTCCAAAGGCATGTGAAAAGCAGTTTCTTTGCAGGCCTGATCTGGCTGAAGTAGGACTTCTGCTCTGGGTGTGCTACATTGCCCAAGAGCTGAAAGGCACAACGTGCAGTCTTCTTTCCTAAAGTGAGTTGGGCCCCACAGCATCTTCCTTCCAGCTCTTTTGGAAGCTAAGAAACAACTCGCTCTGCACAGTGCTCTTACAGCCTACCGGGAACATCTCTTCCAAAGGCCTGTGAAACGCAGTTTCTTTGCAGGCCTGATCTGGCTGAAGTAGGACTCCTGCTCTGGGTGTGCTACATTGCCCTAGAGCAGAATGGCACAACGTGCAGGCTTCTTTCCAAGGGGCGAGTTGGGCCCCACAGCATCTTGCTTGCAGCTCTTGGGAAGCTAAGAAACAACTCGCTCTGCACAGTGCTCTTACAGCCTACCGGGAACATCTCTTCCAAAGGCATGTGAAACGCAGTTTCTTTGCAGGCCTGATCTGGCTGAAGTAGGACTTCTGCTCTGGGTGTGCTACATTGCCCTAGAGCTGAAAGGCACATCGTGCAGTCTTCTTTCGAAAGGGCGAGATGGGCCCCACAGCATCATGGTTCCAGCTCTTTTTGAAGCTAAGAAACAACTCGCTCTGCACAGTGCTCTTTAGCCTACCGGGAACATCTCTTCCAAAGGCCTGTGAAACGCAGTTTCTTTGCAGGCCTGATCTGGCTGAAGTAGGACTTCTGCTCTGGGTGTGCTACCTTGCCCTAGAGCTGAAAGGCACAACGTGCAGTCTTCTTTCAAAGGGCGAGTTGCTTCCCAAAGCATCTTGCTTCCAGCTCTTTGGGAAGCCAAGAAACAACTCGCTCTGCACAGTGCTCTTACAGCCTACCGGGAACATCTCTTCCAAAGGCCTGTGAAACGCAGTTTCTTTGCAGGCCTGATCTGGCTGAAGTAGGACTTCTGCTCTGGGTGTGCTGCATTGCCCTAGTGCTTCCATGCACAAGGCCCTACCTTGTATCCACCTGGAGAGAGGCCCTAAAGAATCTTGCTTCCAGCTCTTTGGGAAGGTAAGAAACAACTCGCTCTGCACAGTGCTCTTACAGCCTATCAGGAACATCTCTTCCAAAGGCCTGTGAGACGCACTTCTGTTGCAGGACTGATCTGGCTGAAGTTGAACTTCTGCTTTGGGCGTTGTACATTGCCCTAGAGCTTCAACGCACAAGGCCCTGCCTTGAATCCAAAGAGGTAGAGAGGCCCCAAAGCATCTTGCTTCCAGCTCTTTGGGAATCTAAGAAAAAACTCACTCTGCACAGTGGTCTTACAGCATACCGGGAACATCTCTTACAAAGGCCTGTGAAACGCACTTTCTTTTCAGGCCTGATCTGGCTGAAGTAGAACTTCTGCTCTGGGTGTGCTACATTGCCCTAGAGCTCCAAGGCACAATGCGCTGCGTTATTTCCAAAGACGGAGAGAGGCCCCAAAGCATCTTGCTTAGAGCTCTTTGGGAAGCTATGAAACCTCTCGCTCTGCACAGTGCTCTTACTGCCTACCGGGACCATCTCTTCCAAAGGCCTGTGAAACGCAGTTCCTTTGCAGGCCTAATCTGGGTGAAGTAGAAATTCTGATCTGGGTGTGCTAAATTGCCCTAGAGCTCCAAGGCACAAAGTGCTGAATCATTTCCAAAGACGCAGATATGCCCCAAAGCATCTTGCTTCCAGCTCTTTGGGAAGCTAAGAAACAACTCGCTCTGCACAGTGCTCTTACAGCCTACCGGGAACATCTCTTACAAAGAGCTGTGAAACGGAGTTCCTTTGCAGGCCTGATCTGGCTGAAGTAGAACTTCTGCTCTGGGTGTGCTACATTGCCCTAGAGCTTCAAGGCACAAAGCCCAGCCTTGTTTACAAAGGGGAAGAGACGCCCCAAAGTATCTTGCTTCCAGCTCTTTGGGAAGCTAAGAAACAACTCGCTCTGCACAGTGCTCTTACAGCCTACCGGGAACATCTCTTCCAAAGGCCTGTGAAATGCAGTTCCTTTGCAGGCCTGATCTGGCTGAAGTAGAACTTCTGCTCTGGGTGTGCTACATTGCCCTAGAGCTTCCATGCACAAGGCCCTACCTTGTATCCACCTGGAGAGAGGCCATAAAGAATCTTGCTTCCAGCGATTGGGGAAGGTAAGAAACAACTCGCTGTGCACAGTGCTCTTACAGCCTACCGAGAACATCTCTTACAAAGGCCTGTGAAACGCAGATTCTTTGCAGGCCTGATGTGGCTGAAGTAGACTTTCTGCTCTGGGTGTGCTACATTGCCCTAGAGCTCCAAGGCACAACGTGCAGGATTCTTTCCAAAGGGCGAGTTGGGCCCCACAGCATCTTGCTTCCAGCTCTTTGGGAAGCTAAGAAACAACTCGCTGTGCGCAGTGCTCTTACAGCCTACCGGGAAGATCTCTTCCAAAGGCCTGTGAAACGAAGTTTCTTTGCAGGCCTGATGTGGCTGAGGTAGGACTCCTACTCTGGGTGTGCTACATTGTCCTAGAGCTGAAGGCACAACGTGCAGGCTTCTTTCCAAAGGGCGAGTTGGGCCGCACAGCATCTTGCTTCCAGCTCTTTGGGAAGCTAAGAAACAACTCGCTCTGCACAGTGCTCTTACAGCCTACCGGGAACATCTCTTCCAAAGGCCTGTGAAACACAGTTTCTTTGCAGGCCTGATCTGGCTGAAGTAGGACTTCTGCTCTGGGTGTACTACATTGCCCTAGAGCTGAAAGGCACAAGGCCCTACCTTGTATCCACCTGGAGAGAGGCCCTAAAGAATCTTGCTTCCAGCGATTTGTTAAGGTAAGAAACAACTCGCTGTGCACAGTGCTCTTACAGCCTACCGGGAACATCTCTTCCAAAGGCCTGTGAAACGCAGTTTCTTTGCAGGCCTGATCTGGCTAAAGTAGGACTTCTGCTCTGGGTGTGCTACATTGCCCTAGAGCTGAAAGGCACAACGTGCAGGCTTCTTCCCAAAGGGCGAGTTGGGCCCCACAGCATCTTGCTTCCAGCTCTTTGGGAAGCTAAGAAACAACTCGCTCTGCACAGTGCTCTTACAGCCTACTGGGAACATCTCTTCCAATGGCCTGTGAAACGCAGTTTCTTTGCAGGCCTGATCTGGCTGAAGTAGGACTTCTGCTCTGGGTGTGCTACATTGCCCTAGAGCTGAAAGGCACAACGTGCAGGCTTCTTTTCAAAGGGCGTGTTGGGCCCCACAGCATCTTGCTTCCAGCTCTTTTTAAATCTACGAAACAACTCGCTCTGCACAGTGCTCTTACAGCATACAGGGAACATCTCTTCCAAAGGCCTGTGAAAAGCAGTTTCTTTGCAGGCCTGATCTCGCTGAAGTAGGACTTCTGCTCTGGGTGTGCTACATTGCCCTAGAGCTGAAAGGCACAACGTGCAGGCTTCTTTCCAAAGGGCGAGTTGGGCCCCACAGCATCTTGCTTCCCGCTCTTTGGAAAGCTAAGAAACAACTCGCTCTGCACAGTGCTCTTACAGCCTACCGGGAACATCTCTTCCTAAGGCCTGTGAAACGCAGTTTCTTTGCAGGCCTGATCTCGCTGAAGTAGGACTTCTGCTCTGGGTGTGCTACATTGCCCTAGAGGTGAAGGCACAACGTGCAGGCTTCTTTCCAAAGGGCGAGTTGGGCCCCACAGCATCTTGCTTCCAGCTCTATGGGAAGCTAAGAAACAACTCGCTCTGCACAGTGCTCTTACAGCCTACCGGGGACATGTCTTCCAAAGGCCTGTGAAACGCAGTTTCTTTGCAGGCCTGATCTGGCTGAAGTAGGACTTCTGCTCTGGGTGTGCTACATTGGCCTATAGCTGACAGGCACAACGTGCAGGCTTCTTTTCAAAGGGCGAGTTGGGTCCAACAGCATCTTGCTTCCAGCTCTTTGGAAAGCTAAGAAACAACGCGCTCTGCACAGTGCTCTTACAGCCTACCGGGAACATCTCTTCCAAAGGCCTCTGAAAAGCAGTTTCTTTGCAGGCCTGATCTCGCTGATGTAGACTTTCTGCTCTGGGTGTGCTACATTGCCCTAGAGCTTAAAGGCACAACGTGTAGGCTTCATTCCAAAGGGTGAGTTGGGCCCCACAGCATCTTGCTTCCAGCTCTTTGGGAAGCTAAGAAACAACTCGCTCTGCACAGTGCTCTTACAGCCTACCGGGAACATCTCTTCCAAAGGCCTGTGAAACGCAGTTTCTTTGCAGGCCTGATCTGGCTGAAGTAGGACTTCTGCTCTGGGTGTGCTACATTGGCCTATAGCTGACAGGCACAGCGTGCAGGCTTCTTTTCAAAGGGCGAGTTGGGCCCAACAGCATCTTGCTTCCAGCTCTTTGGGAAGCTAAGAAAAAATTCGCTCTGCACAGTGCTCTTACAGCCTACCGGGAACATCTCTTCCAAAGGCCTGTGAAACGAAGTTTCTTTGCAGGCCTGATCTGGCTGAAGTAGGACTTCTGCTCTGGGTGTGCTACATTGCCCTAGAGCAGAAAGGCACAACGTGCAGGCTTCTTTCCAAAGGGCGAGTTGGGCCTCACAGCATCTTGCTTCCAGCTCTTTGGAAAGCTAAGAAAGAACTCCCTTTGAACAGTGCTCTTACAGCCTAAGGGAACATCTCTTCCAAATGCCTGTGAAACGCAGTTTCTTTGCAGGCCTGATCTGGCTGAAGTAGGACTTCTGCTCTGGGTGTGCTACATTGAGCTAGAGCTGAAAGGCGCAACGTGCAGGCTTCTTTCCAAAGGGCGAGTTGGGCCCCACAGCATCTTGCTTCCAGCTCTTTGGGAAGCTGAGAAACAACTCGCTCTGCACAGTGCTCTTACAGCCTACCGGGAACATCTCTTCCAAAGGCCTGTGAAACGCAGTTTCTTTGCAGGCCTGATCTCGCTGAAGTAGGACTTCTGCTCTGGGTGTGCTGCATTGCCCTAGAGCTGAAAGGCGCAACGTGCAGGCTTCTGTCCAAAGGGTGAGTCGGGCCCCACAGCATCTTGCTTCCAGCTCTTTGGGAAGCTAAGAAACAACTCGCTCTGCACAGTGCTCTTACAGCCTACCGGGAACATGTCTTCCAAAGGCCTGTGAAACGCAGTTTCTTTGCAGGCCTGATCTGGCTGAAGTAGGACTTCTGCTCTGGGTGTGCTACATTGCCCTAGAGCTGAAAGGCACAAGGTGCAGGCTTCTTCCCAAAGGGCGAGTTGGGCCCCACAGCATCTTGCTTCCAGCTCTTTGGGAAGCTAAGAAACAACTCGCTCTGCACAGTGCTCTTACAGCCTACCGGGAACATCTCTTCCAAAGGCCTGTGAAACGCAGTTTCTTTGCAGGCCTGATCTGGCTGAAGTAGGACTCCTGCTCTGGGTGTGCTACATTGTCCTAGAGATGAGGGCACAACGTGCAGTCTTCTTTCCAAAGGGCGAGTTGGGCCCCACAGCATCTTGCTTCCAGCTCTTTGGGAAGCTAAGAAACAACTCGCTCTGCACAGTGCTCTTACAGCCTACCGGGAACATCTCTTCCAAAGGCCTGTGAAACGCAGTTTCTTTGCAGGCCTGATCTGGTTGAAGTAGGACTTCTGCTCTGGGTGTGCTACATTGCCCTAGAGCTGAAATGCGCAACGTGCAGTCTTCTTTCCAAAGGGTGAGTTGCGCCCGACAGCATCTTGCATCCAGCTTTTTGGGAAGCTAAGAAACAACTCGCTCTGCACAGTGCTCTTACAGCCTACCGGGAACATCTCTTCCAAAGGCCTGTGAAATGCAGTTTCTTTGCAGGCCTGATCTGGCTGAAGTAGGACTTCTGCTCTGGGTGTGCTACATTGACCTAGAGCTGAAAGGCACAACGTGCAGGCTTCTTTCCGAAGGGCGAGTTGGGACCCACAGCATCTTGCTTCCAACTCTTTGGGAAGCAAAGGAACAACTCGCTCTGCACAGTGCTCTTACAGCCTACCGGGAACATCTCTTCCAAAGGCCTGTGAAACGCAGTTTCTTTGCAGGCCTGATCTGGCTGAAGTAGGACTTCTGCTCTGGGTGTGCTACATTGCCCTAGAGCTGAAAGGCACAACGTGCAGTCTTCTTTCCAAAGGGCGAGTTGGGCCCCACATCATCTTGCTTCCAGCTCTTTGGGAAGCTAAGAAACAACTCGCTCTGCATAGTGCTCTTACAGCCTACCGGGAACATCTCATCCAAAGGCCTGTGTAACGCAGTTTCTTTGCAGGCCTGATCTGGTTGAAGTAGAACTTCTGCTCTGGGTGTGCTACATTGCCCTAGAGCTGAAAGGCACAACGTGAAGGCTTCTTTCCAAAGGGCGAGTTGCGCCCCACAGCATCTTGCTTCCAGCTATTTGGGAAGCTAAGAAACATCTCGCTGTGCACAGTGCTCTCACAACCTACAGGGAACATCTCTTCCAAAGGCCTGTGAAACGCAGTTTCTTTGCAGGCCTGATCTGGCTGAAGTAGGACTTCTGCTCTGGGTGTGCTACATTGCCCTAGAGCTGAAAGGCACAACGTGCTGGCTCCTTTCCAAAGGGCGAGTTGGGCCCCACAGCATCTTGCTTCCAGCTCTTTGGGAAGCTAAGAAACAACTCGCTCTGCACAGTGCTCTTACAGCCTACCGGGAACATCTCTTCCAAAGGCCTGTGAAACGGAGTTTCTTTGCAGGCCTGATCTGGCTGAAGTAGCACTTCTTCTCTGGGTGTGCTACATTGCCCTAGAGCTGAAAGGCACATCGTGCAGGCTTCTTTCCAAAGGGCGAGTTGGGCCCCACAGCATCTTGCTTCCAGCTCTTTTTGAAGCTAAGAAACAACTCGCTCTGCACAGTGCTCTTACAGCCTACCGGGAACATCTCTTCCAAAGGCATGTGAAAAGCAGTTTCTTCGCAGGCCTGATCTGGCTGAAGTACGACTTCGGCTCTGGGTGTGCTACATTGCCCTAGAGCTGAAAGGCACAACGTGCATGCTTCTTTCCTAACTGTGAGTTGGGCCCCACAGCATCTTCCTTCCAGCTCTTTTGGAAACTAAGAAACAACTCGTTCTGCACAGTGCTCTTACAGCCTACCGGGAACATCTCTTCCAAAGGCCTGTGAAACGCAGTTTCTTTGCAGGCCTGATCTGGCTGAAGTAGGACTCCTGCTCTGGGTGTGCTACATTGCCCTAGAGCAGAAAGGCACAACGTGCAGGCTTCTTTCCAAGGGGCGAGTTGGGCCCCACAGCATCTTGCTTGCAGCTCTTTGGGAAGCTAAGAAACAAATCGCTCTGCACAGTGCTCTTACAGCCTACCGGGAACATCTCTTCCAAAGGCCTGTGAAACGCAGTTTCTTTGCAGGCCTGATCTGGCTGAAGTAGGACTTCTGCTCTGGGTGTGCTACATTGCCCTAGAGCTGAAAGGCACAACGTGCAGGCTTCTTTCGAAAGGGCGAGTTGGGCCCCACAGCATCATGCTTCCACCTCTTTTTGAAGCTAAGAAACAACTCGCTCTGCACAGTGCTCTTTAGCCTACCGGGAACATCTCTTCCAAAGGCCTGTGAAACGCAGTTTCTTTGCAGGCCTGATCTGGCTGAAGTAGGACTTCTGCTCTGGGTGTGCTACATTGCCCTAGAGCTGAAAGGCACTACGTGCCGGCTTCTTTCCAAAGGGCGAGTTTGGCCCCACAGCATCTTGCTTCCAGCTCTTTGGGAAGCTAAGAAACAACTCGCTCTGCACAGTGCTCTTACAGCCTACCGGGAACATCTCTTCCAAAGGCCTGTGAAATGCAGTTTCTTTGCAGGCCTGATCTGGCTGAAGTAGGACTTCTGCTCTGGGTGTGCTACATTGCCCTAGAGCTGAAAGGCACAACGTGCAGGCTTCTTTCCAAAGTGCGAGTTGGGCCCCACAGCATCTTGCTTCCAGCTCTTTTGGAAGCTAAGAAACAACTCGCTCTTCACAGTGCTCTTACAGCCTACCGGGAACATCTCTTCCAAAGACCTGTGAAACGCAGTTTCTTTGCAGGACTGATCTGGCGGAAGTAGCACTTCTGCTCTGGGTGTGCTACATTGCCCTAGAGCTGAAAGGCACATCGTGCAGTCTTCTTTCGAAAGGGCGAGATGGGCCCCACAGCATCATGGTTCCAGCTCTTTTTGAAGCTAAGAAACAACTCGCTCTGCACAGTGCTCTTTAGCCTACCGGGAACATCTCTTCCAAAGGCCTGTGAAACGCAGTTTCTTTGCAGGCCTGATCTGGCTGAAGTAGGACTTCTGCTCTGGGTGTGCTACATTGCCCTATAGCTGAAAGGCACAACGTGCAGGCGTCTTTCCTAACTGTGAGTTGGGCCCCACAGCATCTTGCTTCCAGCTATTTGGGAAGCTAAGAAACAACTCGCTCTGCACAGTGCTCTTACAGCCTACCGGGAACATCTCTTCCAAAGGCCTGTGAAATGCAGTTTCTTTGCAGGCCTGATCTGGCTGAAGTAGGACTCCTCCTCTGGGTGTGCCACATTGCTCTAGAGCTGAAAGGCACAAAGTGCAGGCTTCTTTCCAAAGGGCGAGTTGTGCCCCACAGCATCTTGCTTCCAGCTCTTTGGGAAGCTAACAGACAGCTCGCTCTGCACAGTGATCTTACAGCCTACCGGGAACATCTCTTCCAAAGGCCTGTGAAAAGCAGTTTATTTGCAGGCCTGATCTCGCTGAAGTAGAACTTCTGCTCTGGATGTGCTACATTGCCCTAGAGCTGAAAGGCGGAACGTGCAGGCTTCTTTCCAAAGGGCGAGTTGGGCCCCACAGCATCTTGCTTCCAGCTCTTTGGGAAGCTGAGAAACAACTCTCTCTGCACAGTGCTCTTACAGCCTACCGGGAACATCTCTTCCAAAGGCCTGTGAAACGCAGTTTCTTTGCAGGCCTGATCTGGCTGAAGTAGGACTCCTGCTCTGGGTGTGCTACATTGCCCTAGAGCTGAAAGGCACAATGTGCAGGCTTCTTTCCAAAGTGCGAGTTGGGCCCTTAGCATCTTGCTTCCAGCTCTTTGGGAAGCTAAGAAACAACTCGCTCTGCAGAGTGTTCTTACACCCTACCGGGAACATCTCTTCCAAAGGCCTGTGAAACGCAGTTTCTTTGCAGGCCTGATCTGCCTGAAGTAGGACTTCTGCTCTGGGTGTGCTACATTGCCCTAGAGCTGAAAGGCACAACGTGCAGGCTACTTTCCAAAGGGCGAGTTGCGACCCACAGCATCTTGCTTCCAGCTTTTTGGGAAGCTAAGAAACAACTCCCTCTGCACAGTGCTCTTACAACCTACAGGGAACATCTCTTCCAAAGGCCTGTGAAACGCACTTTCTTTGCAGGCCTGATCTGGCTGAAGTAGGACTTCTGCTCTGTGTGTGCTACATTGCCCTAGAGCTGAAAGGCACAACGTGCAGGCTCCTTTCCAAACGGCGAGTTGGGCCCCACAGCATCCTCCTTCCAGCTCTTTGGGAAGCTAAAAAACAACTCGCTCTGCACAGTGCTCTTACAGCCTACCGGGAACATATCTTCCAAAGGCCTGTGAAACGCAGTTTCATTGCAGGCCTGATCTGGCTGAAGTAGCACTTCTGCTCTGGGTGTGCTACATTGCCCTAGAGCTGAAAGGCACATCGTGCAGGCTTCTTTCAAAAGTTCGAGTTGGGCCCCACAGCATCTTGCTTCCAGCTCTTTGGGAAGCTAAGAAACATCTCGCTCTGCACAGTGCTCTTACATCCTGCCGGGAACATCTCTTCCAAAGGCATGTGAAAAGCAGTTTCTTTGCAGGCCTGATCTGGCTGAAGTAGGACTTCTGCTCTGGGTGTGCTACATTGCCCAAGAGCTGAAAGGCACAACATGCAGTCTTCTTTCCTAAAGTGAGTTGGGCCCCACAGCATCTTCCTTCCAGCTCTTTGGGAAGCTAAGAAACAACTCGCTCTGCACAGTGCTCTTACAGCCTACCGGGAACATCTCTTCCAAAGGCCTGTGAAACGCAGTTTCTTTGCAGGCCTGATCTGGCTGAAGTAGGACTCCTGCTCTGGGTGTGCTACATTGCCCTAGAGCAGAATGGCACAACGTGCAGGCTTCTTTCCAAGGGGCGAGTTGGGCCCCACAGCATCTTGCTTGCAGCTCTTGGGAAGCTAAGAAACAACTCGCTCTGCACAGTGCTCTTACAGCCTACCGGGAACATCTCTTCCAAAGGCATGTGAAACGCAGTTTCTTTGCAGGCCTGATCTGGCTGAAGTAGGACTTCTGCTCTGGGTGTGCTACATTGCCCTAGAGCTGAAAGGCACATCGTGCAGTCTTCTTTCGAAAGGGCGAGATGTGCCCCACAGCATCATGGTTCCAGCTCTTTTTGAAGCTAAGAAACAACTCGCTCTGCACAGTGCTCTTTAGCCTACCGGGAACATCTCTTCCAAAGGCCTGTGAAACGCAGTTTCTTTGCAGGCCTGATCTGGCTGAAGTAGGACTTCTGCTCTGGGTGTGCTACATTGCCCTAGAGCTGAAAGGCACAACGTGCAGGCGTCTTTCCTAACTGTGAGTTGGGTCCCACAGCATCTTGCTTCCAGCTATTTGGGAAGCTAAGAAACAACTCGCTCTGCACAGTGCTCTTACAGCCTACCGGGAACATCTCTTCCAAAGGCCTGTGAAACGCAGTTTCTTTGCAGGCCTGATCTGGCTGAAGTTCGACTCCTCCTCTGGGTGTGCTACATTGCTCTAGAGCTGAAAGGCACAACGTGCAGGCTTCTTTCCAAAGGGCGAGTTGTGCCCCACAGCATCTTGCTTCCAGCTCTTTGGGAAGCTAACAGACAGCTCGCTCTGCACAGTGATCTTACAGCCTACCGGGAACATCTCTTCCAAAGGCCTGTGAAACGCAGTTTCATTGCAGGCCTGATCTGGCTGAAGTAGCACTTCTGCTCTGGGTGTGCTACATTGCCCTAGAGCTGAAAGGCACATCGTGCAGGCTTCTTTCAAAAGGGCGAGTTGGGCCCCACAGCATCTTGCTTCCAGCTCTTTGGGAAGCTAAGAAACAACTCGCTCTGCACAGTGCTCTTACATCCTGCCGGGAACATCTCTTCCAAAGGCATGTGAAAAGCAGTTTCTTTGCAGGCCTGATCTGGCTGAAGTAGGACTTCTGCTCTGGGTGTGCTACATTGCCCAAGAGCTGAAAGGCACAACGTGCAGTCTTCTTTCCTAACTGTGAGTTGGGCCCCACAGCATCTTCCTTCCAGCTCTTTTGGAAGCTAAGAAACAACTCGCTCTGCACAGTGCTCTTACAGCCTACCGGGAACATCTCTTCCAAAGGCCTGTGAAACGCAGTTTCTTTGCAGGCCTGATCTGGCTGAAGTAGGACTCCTGCTCTGGGTGTGCTACATTGCCCTAGAGCAGAATGGCACAACGTGCAGGCTTCTTTCCAAGGGGCGAGTTGGGCCCCACAGCATCTTGCTTGCAGCTCTTGGGAAGCTAAGAAACAACTCGCTCTGCACAGTGCTCTTACAGCCTACCGGGAACATCTCTTCCAAAGGCATGTGAAACGCAGTTTCTTTGCAGGCCTGATCTGGCTGAAGTAGGACTTCTGCTCTGGGTGTGCTACATTGCCCTAGAGCTGAAAGGCACAACGTGCAGGCTTCTTTTCAAAGGGCATGTTGGGCCCCACAGCATCTTGCTTCCAGCTCTTTGGGAAGCTGAGAAACAACTCTCTCTGCACAGTGCTCTTACAGCCTACCGGGAACATCTCTTCCAAAGGCCTGTGAAACGCAGTTTCTTTGCAGGCCTGATCTGGCTGAAGTAGGACTCCTGCTCTGGGTGTGCTACATTGCCCTAGAGCTGAAAGGCACAATGTGCAGGCTTCTTTCCAAAGTGCGAGTTGGGCCCTTAGCATCTTGCTTCCAGCTCTTTGGGAAGCTAAGAAACAACTCGCTCTGCAGAGTGTTCTTACACACTACCGGGAACATCTCTTCCAAAGGCCTGTGAAACGCAGCTTCTTTGCAGGCCTGATCTGCCTGAAGTAGGACTTCTGCTCTGGGTGTGCTACATTGCCCTAGAGCTGAAAGGCACAACGTGCAGGCTACTTTCCAAAGGGCGAGTTGCGCCCCACAGCATCTTGCTTCCAGCTTTTTGGGAAGCTAAGAAACAACTCCCTCTGCACAGTGCTCTTACAACCTACAGGGAACATCTCTTCCAAAGGCCTGTGAAACGCAGTTTCTTTGCAGGCCTGATCTGGCTGAAGTAGGACTTCTGCTCTGTGTGTGTTACATTGCCCTAGAGCTGAAAGGCACAACGTGCAGGCTCCTTTCCAAACGGCGAGTTGGGCCCCACAGCATCTTGCTTCCAGCTCTTTGGGAAGCTAAGAAACAACTCGCTCTGCACAGTGCTCTTACAGCCTACCGGGAACATCTCTTCCAAAGGCCTGTGAAACCGAGTTTCATTGCAGGCCTGATCTGGCTGAAGTAGCACTTCTGCTCTGGGTGTGCTACATTGCCCTAGAGCTGAAAGGCACATCGTGCAGGCTTCTTTCAAAAGGGCGAGTTGGGCCCCACAGCATCTTGCTTAAAGCTCTTTTTGAAGCTAAGAAACAACTCGCTCTGCACAGTGCTCTTACATCCTACCGGGAACATCTATTCCAATGGCATGTGAAAAGCAGTTTCTTTGCAGGCCTGATCTGGCTGAAGTAGGACTTCTGCTCTGGGTGTGCTACATTGCCCTAGAGCTGAAAGGCACAACGTGCAGTCTTCTTTCCTAACTGTGAGTTGGGCCCCACAGCATCTTCCTTCCAGCTCTTTTGGAAGCTAAGAAACAACTCGCTCTGCACAGTGCTCTTACAGCCTACCGGGAACATCTCCTCCAAAGGCCTGTGAAACGCAGTTTCTTTGCAGGCCTGATCTGGCTGAAGTAGGACTCCTGCTCTGGGTGTGCTACATTGCCCTAGAGCAGAATGGCACAACGTGCAGGCTTCTTTCCAAGGGGCGAGTTGGGCCCCACAGCATCTTGCTTGCAGCTCTTGGGAAGCTAAGAAACAACTCGCTCTGCACAGTGCTCTTACAGCCTACCGGGAACATCTCTTCCAAAGGCCTGTGAAACGCAGTTTCTTTGCAGGCCTGATCTGGCTCAAGTAGGACTTCTGCTCTGGGTGTGCTACATTGCCCTAGAGCTGAAAGGCACAACGTGCAGGCTTCATTTCAAAGGGCATGTTGGGCCCCACAGCATCTTGCTTCCAGCTCTTTGGGAAGCTAAGAAACAACTCGCTCTGCACAGTGCTCTTACAGCCTACCGGGAACATCTCTTCCAAAGGCCTGTGAAACGCAGTTTCTTTGCAGGCCTGATCTGGCTGAAGTAGGACTTCTGCTCTGGGTGTGCTACATTGCCCTAGAGCAGAAAGGCACAACGTGCAGGCTTCTTTCCAAAGGGCGAGTTGGGCCCCACAGCATCTTGCTTCCAGCTCTTTGGGAAGCTAAGAAACAACTCGCTCTGCACAGTGCTCTTACATCCTACCGGGAACATCTCTTCCAAAGGCCTGTGAAAAGCAGTTTCTTTGCAGGCCTGATCTCGCTGAAGTAGAACTTCTGCTCTGGATGTGCTACATTGCCCTAGAGCTGAAAGGCGGAACGTGCAGGCTTCTTTCAAATGGGCGAGTTGGGCCCCACAGCATCTTGCTTCCAGCTCTTTGGGAAGCTGCGAAACAACTCTCTCTGCACAGTGCTCTTACAGCCTACCGGGAACATCTCTTCCAAAGGCCTGTGAAACGCAGTTTCTTTGCAGGCCTGATCTGGCTGAAGTAGGACTCCTGTTCTGGGTGTGCTACATTGCCCTAGAGCAGAAAGGCACAGCGTGCAGGCTTCTTTAAAAAGGGCGAGTTGGGCCCCACAGCATCTTGCTTCCAGCTCTTTGGGAAGCTAAGAATCAACTCGCTCTGCAGAGTGTTCTTACACCCTACCGGGAACATCTCTTCCAAAGGCCTGTGAAACGCAGTTTCTTTGCAGGCCTGATCTGGCTGAAGTAGGACTTCTGCTCTGGGTGTGCTACATTGCCCTAGAGCTGAAAGGCACAACGTGCAGGCTTCTTTCCAAAGGGCGAGTTGCGCCCCACAGCATCTTGCTTCCAGCTATTTGGGAAGCTAAGAAACAACTCGCTCTGCACAGTGCTCTCACAACCTACAGGGAACATCTCTTCCAAAGGCCTGTGAAACGCAGTTTCTTTGCAGGCCTGATCTGGCTGAAGTAGGACTTCTGCTCTGTGTGTGCTACATTGCCCTAGAGCTGAAAGGCACAACGTGCTGGCTCCTTTCCAAAGGGCGAGTTGGGCCCCACAGCATCTTGCTTCCAGCTCTTTGGGAAGCTAAGAAACAACTCTCTCTGCACAGTGCTCTTACAGCCTACCGGGAACATCTCTTCCAAAGGCCTGTGAAACGGAGTTTCTTTGCAGGCCTGATCTGGCTGAAGTAGCACTTCTGCTCTGGGTGTGCTACATTGCCCTAGAGCTGAAAGGCACAACGTGCCGGCTTCTTTCCAAAGGGCGAGTTTGGCCCCACAGCATCTTGCTTCCAGCTCTTTGGGAAGCTAAGAAACAACTCGCTCTGCACAGTGCTCTTACAGCCTACCGGGAACATCTCTTCCAAAGGCCTGTGAAATGCAGTTTCTTCGCAGGCCTGATCTGGCTGAAGTAGGACTCCTGCTCTGGGTGTGCTACATTGCTCTAGAGATGAAAGGCACAACGTGCAGGCTTCTTTCCAAAGGGCGAGTTGTGCCCCACAGCATCTTGCTTCCGGCTCTTTGGGAAGATAACAAACAGCTCGCTCTGCACAGTGATCTTACAGCCTACCGGGAACATCTCTTACAAAGGCCTGTGAAACGCAGTTTCTTTGCAGGCCTGATCTGGCTGAAGTGGGACTCCTGCTCTGTGTGTGCTACATTGCCCTAGAGCTGAAAGGCACAACGTGCAGGCTTCTTTCAAAAGGGCGAGTTGGGCCCCACAGCATCTTGCTTCCAGCTCTTTGGGAAGCTAAGAAACAACTCGCTCTGCACAGTGCTCTTACAGCCTACCGGGAACATCTCTTCCAAAGGCCTGTGAAAAGCAGTTTATTTGCAGGCCTGATCTCGCTGAAGTAGAACTTCTGCTCTGGATGTGCTACATTGCCCTAGAGGTGAAAGGCGGAACGTGCAGGCTTCTTTCCAAAGGGCGAGTTGGGCCCCACAGCATCTTGCTTCCAGCTCTTTTTGAAGCTAAGAAACAACTCGCTCTGCACAGTGCTCTTACAGCCTTCCGGGAACATCTCTTCCAAAGGCATGTGAAAAGCAGTTTCTTTGCAGGCCTGATCTGGCTTAAGTACGACTTCTGCTCTGGGTGTGGTACATTGCCCTAGAGCTGAAAGGCACAACGTGCAGGCTTCATTCCTAACTGTGAGTTGGGCCCCACAGCATCTTCCTTCCAGCTCTTTTGGTAGCTAAGAAACAACTCGCTCTGCACAGTGCTCTTACAGCCTACCGGGAACATCTCTTCCAAAGGCCTGTGAAACGCAGTTTCTTTGCAGGCCTGATCTGGCTGAAGTAGGACTTCTGCTCTGTGTGTGTTACATTGCCCTAGAGCTGAAAGGCACAACGTGCAGGCTCCTTTCCAAACGGCGAGTTGGGCCCCACAGCATCTTACTTCCAGCTCTTTGGGAAGCTAAGAAACAACTCGCTCTGCACAGTGCTCTTACAGCCTACCGGGAACATCTCTTCCAAAGGCCTGTGAAACGGAGTTTCATTGCAGGCCTGATCTGGCTGAAGTAGCACTTCTGCTCTGGGTGTGCTACATTGCCCTAGAGCTGAAAGGCACATCGTGCAGGCTTCTTTCAAAAGGGCGAGTTGGGCCCCACAGCATCTTGCTTAAAGCTCTTTTTGAAGCTAAGAAACAACTCGCTCTGCACAGTGCTCTTACATCCTACCGGGAACATCTCTTCCAATGGCATGTGAAAAGCAGTTTCTTTGCAGGCCTGATCTGGCTGAAGTAGGACTTCTGCTCTGGGTGTGCTACATTGCCCTAGAGCTGAAAGGCACAACGTGCAGGCTTCTTTTCAAAGGGCATGTTGGGCCCCACAGCATCTTGCTTCCAGCTCTTTGGGAAGCTAAGAAACAACTCGCTCTGCACAGTGCTCTTACAGCCTACCGGGAACATCTCTTCCAAAGGCCTGTGAAACGCAGTTTCTTTGCAGGCCTGATCTGGCTGAAGTAGGACTTCTGCTCTGGGTGTGCTACATTGCCCTAGAGCTGAAAGGCACAACGTGCAGGCTTCTTTCCAAAGGGCGAGTTGCGCCCCACAGCATCTTGCTTCCAGCTATTTGGGAAGCTAAGAAACAACTCGCTCTGCACAGTGCTCTCACAACCTACAGGGAACATCTCTTCCAAAGGCCTGTGAAACGCAGTTTCTTTGCAGGCCTGATCTGGCTGAAGTAGGACTTCTGCTCTGTGTGTGCTACATTGCCCTAGAGCTGAAAGGCACAACGTGCTGGCTCCTTTCCAAAGGGCGAGTTGGGCCCCACAGCATCTTGCTTCCAGCTCTTTGGGAAGCTAAGAAACAACTCTCTCTGCACAGTGCTCTTACAGCCTACCGGGAACATCTCTTCCAAAGGCCTGTGAAACGGAGTTTCTTTGCAGGCCTGATCTGGCTGAAGTAGCACTTCTGCTCTGGGTGTGCTACATTGCCCTAGAGCTGAAAGGCACAACGTGCCGGCTTCTTTCCAAAGGGCGAGTTTGGCCCCACAGCATCTTGCTTCCAGCTCTTTGGGAAGCTAAGCAACAACTCGCTCTGCACAGTGCTCTTACAGCCTACCGGGAACATCTCTTCCAAAGGCCTGTGAAATGCAGTTTCTTCGCAGGCCTGATCTGGCTGAAGTAGGACTCCTGCTCTGGGTGTGCTACATTGCTCTAGAGATGAAAGGCACAACGTGCAGGCTTCTTTCCAAAGGGCGAGTTGTGCCCCACAGCATCTTGCTTCCAGCTCTTTGGGAAGATTTCAAACAGCTCGCTCTGCACAGTGATCTTACAGCCTACCGGGAACATCTCTTCCAAAGGCCTGTGAAACGCAGTTTCTTTGCAGGCCTGATCTGGCTGAAGTGGGACTCCTGCTCTGTGTGTGCTACATTGCCCTAGAGCTGAAAGGCACAACGTGCAGGCTTCTTTCAAAAGGGCGAGTTGGGCCCCACAGCATCTTGCTTCCAGCTCTTTGGGAAGCTAAGAAACAACTCGCTCTGCACAGTGCTCTTACAGCCTACCGGGAACATCTCTTCCAAAGGCCTGTGAAAAGCAGTTTATTTGCAGGCCTGATCTCGCTGAAGTAGAACTTCTGCTCTGGATGTGCTACATTGCCCTAGAGGTGAAAGGCGGAACGTGCAGGCTTCTTTCCAAAGGGCGAGTTGGGCCCCAGAGCATCTTGCTTCCATCTCTTTGGGAAGCTAAGAAACAATTCGCTCTGCAGAGTGTTCTTACACCCTACCGGGAACATCTCTTCCAAAGGCCTGTGAAACGGAGTTTCTTTGCAGGCCTGATCTGGCTGAAGTAGCACTTCTGCTCTGGGTGTGCTACATTGCCCTAGAGCTGAAAGGCACATCGTGCAGGCTTCTTTCCAAAGGGCGAGTTGGGCCCCACAGCATCTTGCTTCCAGCTCTTTTTGAAGCTAAGAAACAACTCGCTCTGCACAGTGCTCTTACAGCCTTCCGGGAACATCTCTTCCAAAGGCATGTGAAAAGCAGTTTCTTTGCAGGCCTGATCTGGCTGAAGTAGGACTTCTGCTCTGGGTGTGGTACATTGCCCTAGAGCTGAAAGGCACAAGGTGCAGGCTTCATTCCTAACTGTGAGTTGGGCCCCACAGCATCTTCCTTCCAGCTCTTTTGGAAGCTAAGAAACAACTCGCTCTGCACAGTGCTCTTACAGCCTACCGGGAACATCTCTTCCAAAGGCCTGTGAAACGCAGTTTCTTTGCAGGCCTGATCTGGCTGAAGTAGGACTTCTGCTCTGTGTGTGTTACATTGCCCTAGAGCTGAAAGGCACAACGTGCAGGCTCCTTTCCAAACGGCGAGTTGGGCCCCACAGCATCTTGCTTCCAGCTCTTTGGGAAGCTAAGAAACAACTCGCTCTGCACAGTGCTCTTACAGCCTACCGGGAACATCTCTTCCAAAGGCCTGTGAAACGGAGTTTCATTGCAGGCCTGATCTGGCTGAAGTAGCACTTCTGCTCTGGGTGTGCTACATTGCCCTAGAGCTGAAAGGCACATCGTGCAGGCTTCTTTCAAAAGGGCGAGTTGGGCCCCACAGCATCTTGCTCAAAGCTCTTTTTGAAGCTAAGAAACAACTCGCTCTGCACAGTGCTCTTACATCCTACCGGGAACATCTCTTCCAATGGCATGTGAAAAGCAGTTTCTTTGCAGGCCTGATCTGGCTGAAGTAGGACTTCTGCTCTGGGTGTGCTACATTGCCCTAGAGCTGAAAGGCACAACGTGCAGTCTTCTTTCCTAACTGTGAGTTGGGCCCCACAGCATCTTCCTTCCAGCTCTTTTGGAAGCTAAGAAACAACTCGCTCTGCACAGTGCTCTTACAGCCTACCGGGAACATCTCTTCCAAAGGCCTGTGAAACGCAGTTTCTTTGCAGGCCTGATCTGGCTGAAGTAGGACTCCTGCTCTGGGTGTGCTACATTGCCCTAGAGCAGAATGGCACAACGTGCAGGCTTCTTTCCAAGGGGCGAGTTGGGCCCCACAGCATCTTGCTTCCAGCTCTTGGGAAGCTAAGAAACAACTCGCTCTGCACAGTGCTCTTACAGCCTACCGGGAACATCTCTTCCAAAGGCCTGTGAAACGCAGTTTCTTTGCAGGCCTGATCTGGCTGAAGTAGGACTTCTGCTCTGGGTGTGCTACATTGCCCTAGAGCTGAAAGGCACAACGTGCAGGCTTCTTTTCAAAGGGCATGTTGGGCCCCACAGCATCTTGCTTCCAGCTCTTTGGGAAGCTAAGAAACAACTCGCTCTGCACAGTGCTCTTACAGCCTACCGGGAACATCTCTTCCAAAGGCCTGTGAAACGCAGTTTCTTTGCAGGCCTGATCTGGCTGAAGTAGGACTTCTGCTCTGGGTGTGCTACATTGCCCTAGAGCAGAAAGGCACAACGTGCAGGCTTCTTTCCAAAGGGCGAGTTGGGCCCCACAGCATCTTGCTTCCAGCTCTTTGGGAAGCTAAGAAACAACTCGCTCTGCACAGTGCTCTTACATCCTACCGGGAACATCTCTTCCAAAGGCCTGTGAAAAGCAGTTTCTTTGCAGGCCTGATCTCGCTGAAGTAGAACTTCTGCTCTGGATGTGCTACATTGCCCTAGAGCTGAAAGGCGGAACGTGCAGGCTTCTTTCAAATGGGCGAGTTGGGCCCCACAGCATGTTGCTTCCAGCTCTTTGGGAAGCTGCGAAACAACTCTCTCTGCACAGTGCTCTTACAGCCTACCGGGGACATCTCTTCCAAAGGCCTGTGAAACGCAGTTTCTTTGCAGGCCTGATCTGGCTGAAGTAGGACTTCTGCTCTGGGTGTGCTACATTGCCCTAGAGCTGAAAGACACAACGTGCAGGCTTCTTTCCAAAGGGCGAGTTGCGCCCCACAGCATCTTGCTTCCAGCTATTTGGGAAGCTAAGAAACAACTCGCTCTGCACAGTGCTCTCACAACCTACAGGGAACATCTCTTCCAAAGGCCTGTGAAACGCAGTTTCTTTGCAGGCCTGATCTGGCTGAAGTAGGACTTCTGCTCTGTGTGTGCTACATTGCCCTAGAGCTGAAAGGCACAACGTGCTGGCTCCTTTCCAAAGGGCGAGTTGGGCCCCACAGCATCTTGCTTCCAGCTATTTGGGAAGCTAAGAAACAACTCGCTCTGCACAGTGCTCTCACAACCTACAGGGAACATCTCTTCCAAAGGCCTGTGAAACGCAGTTTCTTTGCAGGCCTGATCTGGCTGAAGTAGGACTTCTGCTCTGTGTGTGCTACATTGCCCTAGAGCTGAAAGGCACAACGTGCTGGCTCCTTTCCAAAGGGCGAGTTGGGCCCCACAGCATCTTGCTTCCAGCTCTTTGGGAAGCTAAGAAACAACTCTCTCTGCACAGTGCTCTTACAGCCTACCGGGAACATCTCTTCCAAAGGCCTGTGAAACGGAGTTTCTTTGCAGGCCTGATCTGGCTGAAGTAGCACTTCTGCTCTGGGTGTGCTACATTGCCCTAGAGCTGAAAGGCACAACGTGCCGGCTTCTTTCCAAAGGGCGAGTTTGGCCCCACAGCATCTTGCTTCCAGCTCTTTGGGAAGCTAAGAAACAACTCGCTCTGCACAGTGCTCTTACAGCCTACCGGGAACATCTCTTCCAAAGGCCTGTGAAATGCAGTTTCTTTGCAGGCCTGATCTGGCTGAAGTAGGACTCCTGCTCTGGGTGTGCTACATTGCTCTAGAGATGAAAGGCACAACGTGCAGGCTTCTTTCCAAAGGGCGAGTTGTGCCCCACAGCATCTTGCTTCCAGCACTTTGGGAAGATAACAAACAGCTCGCTCTGCACAGTGATCTTACAGCCTACCGGGAACATCTCTTCCAAAGGCCTGTGAAACGCAGTTTCTTTGCAGGCCTGATCTGGCTGAAGTGGGACTCCTGCTCTGTGTGTGCTACATTGCCCTAGAGCTGAAAGGCACAACGTGCAGGCTTCTTTCAAAAGGGCGAGTTGGGCCCCACAGCATCTTGCTTCCAGCTCTTTGGGAAGCTAAGAAACAACTCGCTCTGCACAGTGCTCTTACAGCCTACCGGGAACATCTCTTCAAAGGCCTGTGAAAAGCAGTTTATTTGCAGGCCTGATCTCGCTGAAGTAGAACTTCTGCTCTGGATGTGCTACATTGCCCTAGAGGTGAAAGGCGGAACGTGCAGGCTTCTTTCCAAAGGGCGAGTTGGGCCCCAGAGCATCTTGCTTCCATCTCTTTGGGAAGCTAAGAAACAACTCGCTCTGCAGAGTGTTCTTACACCCTACCGGGAACATCTCTTCCAAAGGCCTGTGAAACGGAGTTTCTTTGCAGGCCTGATCTGGCTGAAGTAGCACTTCTGCTCTGGGTGTGCTACATTGCCCTAGAGCTGAAAGGCACATCGTGCAGGCTTCTTTCCAAAGGGCGAGTTGGGCCCCACAGCATCTTGCTTCCAGCTCTTTTTGAAGCTAAGAAACAACTCGCTCTGCACAGTGCTCTTACAGCCTTCCGGGAACATCTCTTCCAAAGGCATGTGAAAAGCAGTTTCTTTGCAGGCCTGATCTGGCTTACGTACGACTTCTGCTCTGGGTGTGGTACATTGCCCTAGAGCTGAAAGGCACAACGTGCAGGCTTCATTCCTAACTGTGAGTTGGGCCCCACAGCATCTTCCTTCCAGCTCTTTTGGAAGCTAAGAAACAACTCGCTCTGCACAGTGCTCTTACAGCCTACCGGGAACATCTCTTCCAAAGGCCTGTGAAACGCAGTTTCTTTGCAGGCCTGATCTGGCTGAAGTAGGACTCCTGCTCTGGGTGTGCTACATTGCCCTAGAGCAGAAAGGCACATCGTGCAGGCTTCTTTCCAAGGGGCGAGTTGGGCCCCACAGCATCTTGCTTGCAGCTCTTTGGGAAGCTAAGAAACAACTCGCTCTGCACAGTGCTCTTACAGCCTACCGGGAACATCTCTTCCAAAGGCCTGTGAAACGCAGTTTCTTTGCAGGCCTGATCTGGCTGAAGTAGCACTTCCGCTCTGGGTGTGCTACATTGCCCTAGAGCTGAAAGGCACATCGTGCATGCTCCTTTCGAAAGGGCGAGTTGGGCCCCACAGCATCATGCTTCCAGCTCTTTTTGAAGCTAAGAAACAACTCGCTCTGCACAGTGCTCTTTAGCCTACAGGGAACATCTCTTCCAAAGGCCTGTGAAACGCAGTTTCTTTGCAGGCCTCATCTGGCTGAAGTAGGACTTCTGCTCTGGGTGTGCTACATTGCCCTAGAGCTGAAAGGCACAACGTGCCGGCTTCTTTCCAAAGGGCGAGTTTGGCCCCACAGCATCTTGCTTCCAGCTCTTTGGGAAGCTAAGAAACAACTCGCTCTGCACAGTGCTCTTACAGCCTACCGGGAACATCTCTTCCAAAGGCCTGTGAAACGCAGTTTCTTTGCAGGCCTGATCTGGCTGAAGTAGGACTTCAGCTCTGGGTGTGCTACATTGCCCTAGAGCTGAAAGGCACAACGTGCAGGCTTCTTTCCAAAGTGCGAGTTGGGCCCCACAGAATATTGCTTCCAGCTCTTTGGGAAGCTAAGAAACAACTCGCTCTGCACAGTGCTCTTACAGCCTACCGGGAACATCTCTTCCAAAGGCCTGTGAAACGCAGTTTCTTTGCAGGCCTGATCTGGCTGAAGTAGCACTTCTGCTCTGGGTGTGTTACATTGCCCTAGAGCTGAAAGGCACATCGTGCAGTCTTCTTTCGAAAGGGCGAGTTGGGCCCCACAGCATCATGCTTCCAGCTCTTTTTGAAGCTAAGAAACTACTCGCTCTGCACAGTGCTCTTTAGCCTACCTGGAACATCTCTTCCAAAGGCCTGTGAAATGCAGTTTCTTAGCAGGCCTGATCTGGCTGAAGTAGGACTTCTGCTCTGGGTGTGCTACATTGCCCTATAGCTGAAAGGCACAACGTGCAGGCTTCTTTCCTAACTGTGAGTTGGGCCCCACAGCATCTTGCTTCCAGCTCTTTGGGAAGCTAAGAAACAACTCGCTCTGCACAGTGCCCTTACATCCTACCGGGAACATCTCTTCCAAAGGCCTGTGAAAAGCAGTTTCTTTGCAGGCCTGATCTCGCTGAAGTAGAACTTCTGCTCTGGATGTGCTACATTGCCCTAGAGCTGAAAGGCGGAACGTGCAGGCTTCTTTCCAAAGGGCGAGTTTGGCCCCACAGCATCTTGCTTCCAGCTCTTTGGGAAGCTGAGAAACATCTCTCTCTGCACAGTGCTCTTACAGCCTACCGGGAACATCTCTTCCAAAGGCCTGTGAAACGCAGTTTCTTTGCAGGCCTGATCTGGCTGAACTAGGACTCCTGCTCTGGGTGTGCTACATTGCCCTAGAGCAGAAAGGCACAACGTGCAGTCTTCTTTAAAAAGGGCGAGTTGGGCCCCACAGCATCTTGCTTCCAGCTCTTTGGGAAGCTAAGAATCAACTCGCTCTGCAGAGTGTTCTTACACCCTACCGGGAACATCTCTTCCAAAGGCCTGTGAAACGCAGTTTCTTTGCAGGCCTGATCTGGCTGAAGTAGGACTTCTGCTCTGGGTGTGCTACATTGCCCTAGAGCTGAAAGGCACAACGTGCAGGCTTCTTTCCAAAGGGTGAGTTGCGCCCCACAGCATCTTGCTTCCAGCTATTTGGGAAGCTAAGAAACAACTCGCTGTGCACAGTGCTCTCACAACCTACAGGGAACATCTCTTCCAAAGGCCTGTGAAACGCAGTTTCTTTGCAGGCCTGATCTGGCTGAAGTAGGACTTCTGCTCTGGGTGTGCTACATTGCCCTAGAGCTGAAAGGCACAACGTGCTGGCTCCTCTCCAAAGGGCGAGTTGGGCCCCACAGCATCTTGCTTCCAGCTCTTTGGGAAGCTAAGAAACAACTCGCTCTGCACAGTGCTCTTACAGCCTACCGGGAACATCTCTTCCAAAGGCCTGTGAAACGGAGTTTCTTTGCAGGCCTGATCTGGCTGAAGTAGCACTTCTGCTCTGGGTGTGCTACATTGCCCTAGAGCTGAAAGGCACATCGTGCAGGCTTCTTTCCAAAGGGCGAGTTGGGCCCCACAGCATCTTGCTTCCAGCTCTTTTTGAAGCTAAGAAACAACTCGCTCTGCACAGTGCTCTTACAGCCTACAGGGAACATCTCTTCCAAAGGCCTGTGAAACGCAGTTTCTTTGCAGGCCTGATCTGGCTGAAGTAGGACTTCTGCTCTGGGTGTGCTACATTGCCCTAGAGCTGAAAGGCACAACGTGCAGGCTTCTTTCCAAAGTGCGAGTTGGGCCCCACAGAATATTGCTTCCAGCTCTTTGGGAAGCTAAGAAACAACTCGCTCTGCACAGTGCTCTTACAGCCTACCGGGAACATCTCTTCCAAAGGCCTGTGAAACGCAGTTTCTTTGCAGGCCTGATCTGGCTGAAGTAGCACTTCTGCTCTGGGTGTGCTACATTGTCCTAGAGCTGAAAGGCACATCGTGCAGTCTTCTTTCGAAAGGGCGAGTTGGGCCCGACAGCATCATGCTTCCAGCTCTTTTTGAAGCTAAGAAACAACTCGCTCTGCACAGTGCTCTTTAGCCTACCGGGAACATCTCTTCCAAAGGCCTGTGAAACGCAGTTTCTTAGCAGGCCTGATCTGGCTGAAGTAGGACTTCTGCTCTGGGTGTGCTACATTGCCCTATAGCTGAAAGGCACAACGTGCAGGCTTCTTTCCTAACTGTGAGTTGGGCCCCACAGCATCTTGCTTCCAGCTCTTTGGGAAGCTAAGAAACAACTCGCTCTGCACAGTGCTCTTACAGCCTACCGGGAACATCTCTTCCAAAGGCCTGTGAAACGCAGTTTCTTTGCAGGCCTGATCTGGCTGAAGTAGGACTTCTGCGCTGGGTGTGCTACATTGCCCTAGAGCTGAAAGGCACAACGTGCAGGCTTCTTTCCAAAGGGCGAGTTGCGCCCCACAGCATCTTGCTTCCAGCTCTTTTTGAAGCTAAGAAACAACTCGCTCTGCACACTGCTCTTACAGCCTACCGGGAATATCTCTTCCAAAGGCCTGTGAAACGCAGTTTCTTTGCAGGCCTGATCTGGCTGAAGTAGGACTTCTGCTCTGGGTGTGCTACATTGCCCTAGAGCTGAAAGGCACAACGTGCAGGCTTCTTTCCAAAGGGCGAGTTGGGCCCCACAGCATCTTGCTTCCAGCTCTTTGGGAAGCTAAGAAACAACTCGCTCTGCACAGTGCTCTTACATCCTACCGGGAACATCTCTTCCAAAGGCCTGTGAAAAGCAGTTTCTTTGCAGGCCTGATCTCGCTGAAGTAGAACTTCTGCTCTGGATGTGCTACATTGCCCTAGAGCTGAAAGGCGGAACGTGCAGGCTTCTTTCCAAAGGGCGAGTTTGGCCCCACAGCATCTTGCTTCCAGCTCTTTGGGAAGCTGAGAAAAATCTCTCTCTGCACAGTGCTCTTACAGCCTACCGGGAACATCTCTTCCAAAGGCCTGTGAAACGCAGTTTCTTTGCAGGCCTGATCTGGCTGAACTAGGACTCCTGCTCTGGGTGTGCTACATTGCCCTAGAGCAGAAAGGCACAACGTGCAGTCTTCTTTAAAAAGGGCGAGTTGGGCCCCACAGCATCTTGCCTACAGCTCTTTGGGAAGCTAAGAATCAACTCGCTCTGCAGATTGTTCTTACACCCTACCGGGAACATCTCTTCCAAAGGCCTGTGAAACGCAGTTTCTTTGCAGGCCTGATCTGGCTGAAGTAGGACTTCTGCTCTGGGTGTGCTACATTGCCCTAGAGCTGAAAGGCACAACGTGCAGGCTTCTTTCCAAAGGGCGAGTTGCGCCCCACAGCATCTTGCTTCCAGCTATTTGGGAAGCTAAGAAACAACTCGCTGTGCACAGTGCTCTCACAACCTACAGGGAACATCTCTTCCAAAGGCCTGTGAAACGCAGTTTCTTTGCAGGCCTGATCTGGCTGAAGTAGGACTTCTGCTCTGGGTGTGCTACATTGCCCTAGAGCTGAAAGGCACAACGTGCTGGCTCCTTTCCAAAGGGCGAGTTGGGCCCCACAGCATCTTGCTTCCAGCTCTTTGGGAAGCTAAGAAACAACTCGCTCTGCACAGTGCTCTTACAGCCTACCGGGAACATCTCTTCCAAAGGCCTGTGAAACGCAGTTTCTTTGCAGGCCTGATCTGGCTGAAGTAGGACTCCTGCTCTGGGTGTGCTACATTGCTCTAGAGCTGAAAGGCACAACGTGCAGGCTTCTTTGCAAAGGGCGAGTTGGGCCCCACAGCATCTTGCTTCCAGCTCTTTGGGAAGCTAACAAACAACACGCTCTGCACAGTGATCATACAGCCTACCGGGAACATCTCTTCCAAAGGCCTGTGAAACGCAGTTTCTTTGCAGGCCTGATCTGGCTGAAGTAGGACTTCTGCGCTGGGTGTGCTACATTGCCCTAGAGCTGAAAGGCACAACGTGCAGGCTTCTTTCCAAAGGGCGAGTTGCGCCCCACAGCATCTTGCTTCCAGCTCTTTTTGAAGCTAAGAAACAACTCGCTCTGCACACTGCTCTTACAGCCTACCGGGAATATCTCTTCCAAAGGCCTGTGAAACGCAGTTTCTTTGCAGGCCTGATCTGGCTGAACTAGGACTCCTGCTCTGTGTGTGCTACATTGCCCTAGAGCTGAAAGGCACAACGTGCAGGCTTCTTTCCAAAGGGCGAGTTGGGCCCCACAGCATCTTGCTTCCAGCTCTTTGGGAAGCTAAGAAACAACTCGCTCTGCACAGTGCTCTTACATCCTACCGGGAACATCTCTTCCAAAGGCCTGTGAAAAGCAGTTTCTTTGCAGGCCTGATCTCGCTGAAGTAGAACTTCTGCTCTGGATGTGCTACATTGCCCTAGAGCTGAAAGGCGGAACGTGCAGGCTTCTTTCCAAAGGGCGAGTTTGGCCCCACAGCATCTTGCTTCCAGCTCTTTGGGAAGCTGAGAAAAATCTCTCTCTGCACAGTGCTCTTACAGCCTACCGGGAACATCTCTTCCAAAGGCCTGTGAAACGCAGTTTCTTTGCAGGCCTGATCTGGCTGAACTAGGACTCCTGCTCTGGGTGTGCTACATTGCCCTAGAGCAGAAAGGCACAACGTGCAGTCTTCTTTAAAAAGGGCGAGTTGGGCCCCACAGCATCTTGCCTACAGCTCTTTGGGAAGCTAAGAATCAACTCGCTTTGCAGAGTGTTCTTACACCCTACCGGGAACATCTCTTCCAAAGGCCTGTGAAACGCAGTTTCTTTGCAGGCCTGATCTGGCTGAAGTAGGACTTCTGCTCTGGGTGTGCTACATTGCCCTAGAGCTGAAAGGCACAACGTGCAGGCTTCTTTCCAAAGGGCGAGTTGCGCCCCACAGCATCTTGCTTCCAGCTATTTGGGAAGCTAAGAAACAACTCGCTGTGCACAGTGCTCTCACAACCTACAGGGAACATCTCTTCCAAAGGCCTGTGAAACGCAGTTTCTTTGCAGGCCTGATCTGGCTGAAGTAGGACTTCTGCTCTGGGTGTGCTACATTGCCCTAGAGCTGAAAGGCACAACGTGCTGGCTCCTTTCCAAAGGGCGAGTTGGGCCCCACAGCATCTTGCTTCCAGCTCTTTGGGAAGCTAAGAAACAACTCGCTCTGCACAGTGCTCTTACAGCCTACCGGGAACATCTCTTCCAAAGGCCTGTGAAACGGAGTTTCTTTGCAGGCCTGATCTGGCTGAAGTAGCACTTCTGCTCTGGGTGTGCTACATTGCCCTAGAGCTGAAAGGCACATCGTGCAGGCTTCTTTCCAAAGGGCGAGTTGGGCCCCACAGCATCTTGCTTCCAGCTCTATGGGAAGCTAAGAAACAACTCGCTCTGCACAGTGCTCTTACAGCCTACCGGGAACATCTCTTCCAAAGGCCTGTGAAACGCAGTTTCTTCGCAGGCCTGATCTGGCTGAAGTAGGACTTCGGCTCTGGGTGTGCTACATTGCCCTAGAGCTGAAAGGCACAACGTGCAGGCTTCTTTCCTAACTGTGAGTTGGGCCCCACAGCATCTTCCTTCCAGCTCTTTCGGAAACTAAGAAACAACTCGCTCTGCACAGTGCTCTTACAGCCTACCGGGAACATCTCTTCCAAAGGCCTGTGAAACGCAGTTTCTTTGCAGGCCTGATCTGGCTGAAGTAGGACTCCTGCTCTGGGTGTGCTACATTGCCCTAGAGCAGAAAGGCACAACGTGCAGGCTTCTTTCCAAGGGGCGAGTTGGGCCCCACAGCATCTTGCTTGCAGCTCTTTGGGAAGCTAAGAAACAAATCGCTCTGCACAGTGCTCTTACAGCCTACCGGGAACATCTCTTCCAAAGGCCTGTGAAACGCAGTTTCTTTGCAGGCCTGATCTGGCTGAAGTAGCACTTCTGGTCTGGGTGTGCTACATTGCCCTAGAGCTGAAAGGCACATCGTGCAGGCTTCTTTCGAAAGGGCGAGTTGGGCCCCACAGCATCATGCTTCCAGCTCTTTTTGAAGCTAAGAAACAACTCGCTCTGCACAGTGCTCTTTAGCCTACCGGGAACATCTCTTCCAAAGGCCTGTGAAACGCAGTTTCTTTGCAGGCCTGATCTGGCTGAAGTAGGACTTCTGCTCTGGGTGTGCTACATTGCCCTATATCTGAAAGGCACAACGTGCAGGCTTCTTTCCTAACTCTGAGTTGGGCCCCACAGCATCATGCTTCCAGCTCATTTTGAAGCTAAGAAACAACTCGCTCTGCACAGTGCTCTTTAGCCTACCGGGAACATCTCTTCCAAAGGCCTGTGAAACGCAGTTTCTTTGCAGGCCTGATCTGGCTGAAGTAGGACTTCTGCGCTGGGTGTGCTACATTGCCCTAGAGCTGAAAGGCACAACGTGCAGGCTTCTTTCCAAAGGGCGAGTTGGGCCCCACAGCATCTTGCTTCCAGCTCTTTGGGAAGCTAAGAAACAACTCGCTCTGCACAGTGCTCTTAAATCCTACCGGGAACATCTCTTCCAAAGGCCTGTGAAAAGCAGTTTCTTTGCAGGCCTGATCTCGCTGAAGTAGAACTTCTGCTCTGGATGTGCTACATTGCCCTAGAGCTGAAAGGCGGAACGTGCAGGCTTCTTTCCAAAGGGCGAGTTTGGCCCCACAGCATCTTGCTTCCAGCTCTTTGGGAAGCTGAGAAAAATCTCTCTCTGCACAGTGCTCTTACAGCCTACCGGGAACATCTCTTCCAAAGGCCTGTGAAACGCAGTTTCTTTGCAGGCCTGATCTGGCTGAACTAGGACTCCTGCTCTGTGTGTGCTACATTGCCCTAGAGCTGAAAGGCACAACGTGCAGGCTTCTTTCCAAAGGGCGAGTTGGGCCCCACAGCATCTTGCTTCCAGCTCTTTGGGAAGCTAAGAAACAACTCGCTCTGCACAGTGCTCTTACATCCTACCGGGAACATCTCTTCCAAAGGCCTGTGAAAAGCAGTTTCTTTGCAGGCCTGATCTCGCTGAAGTAGAACTTCTGCTCTGGATGTGCTACATTGCCCTAGAGCTGAAAGGCGGAACGTGCAGGCTTCTTTCCAAAGGGCGAGTTTGGCCCCACAGCATCTTGCTTCCAGCTCTTTGGGAAGCTGAGAAAAATCTCTCTCTGCACAGTGCTCTTACAGCCTACCGGGAACATCTCTTCCAAAGGCCTGTGAAACGCAGTTTCTTTGCAGGCCTGATCTGGCTGAACTAGGACTCCTGCTCTGGGTGTGCTACATTGCCCTAGAGCAGAAAGGCACAACGTGCAGTCTTCTTTAAAAAGGGCGAGTTGGGCCCCACAGCATCTTGCCTACAGCTCTTTGGGAAGCTAAGAATCAACTCGCTTTGCAGAGTGTTCTTACACCCTACCGGGAACATCTCTTCCAAAGGCCTGTGAAACGCAGTTTCTTTGCAGGCCTGATCTGGCTGAAGTAGGACTTCTGCTCTGGGTGTGCTACATTGCCCTAGAGCTGAAAGGCACAACGTGCAGGCTTCTTTCCAAAGGGCGAGTTGCGCCCCACAGCATCTTGCTTCCAGCTATTTGGGAAGCTAAGAAACAACTCGCTGTGCACAGTGCTCTCACAACCTACAGGGAACATCTCTTCCAAAGGCCTGTGAAACGCAGTTTCTTTGCAGGCCTGATCTGGCTGAAGTAGGACTTCTGCTCTGGGTGTGCTACATTGCCCTAGAGCTGAAAGGCACAACGTGCTGGCTCCTTTCCAAAGGGCGAGTTGGGCCCCACAGCATCTTGCTTCCAGCTCTTTGGGAAGCTAAGAAACAACTCGCTCTGCACAGTGCTCTTACAGCCTACCGGGAACATCTCTTCCAAAGGCCTGTGAAACGGAGTTTCTTTGCAGGCCTGATCTGGCTGAAGTAGCACTTCTGCTCTGGGTGTGCTACATTGCCCTAGAGCTGAAAGGCACATCGTGCAGGCTTCTTTCCAAAGGGCGAGTTGGGCCCCACAGCATCTTGCTTCCAGCTCTATGGGAAGCTAAGAAACAACTCGCTCTGCACAGTGCTCTTACAGCCTACCGGGAACATCTCTTCCAAAGGCCTGTGAAACGCAGTTTCTTCGCAGGCCTGATCTGGCTGAAGTAGGACTTCGGCTCTGGGTGTGCTACATTGCCCTAGAGCTGAAAGGCACAACGTGCAGGCTTCTTTCCTAACTGTGAGTTGGGCCCCACAGCATCTTCCTTCCAGCTCTTTCGGAAACTAAGAAACAACTCGCTCTGCACAGTGCTCTTACAGCCTACCGGGAACATCTCTTCCAAAGGCCTGTGAAACGCAGTTTCTTTGCAGGCCTGATCTGGCTGAAGTAGGACTCCTGCTCTGGGTGTGCTACATTGCCCTAGAGCAGAAAGGCACAACGTGCAGGCTTCTTTCCAAGGGGCGAGTTGGGCCCCACAGCATCTTGCTTGCAGCTCTTTGGGAAGCTAAGAAACAAATCGCTCTGCACAGTGCTCTTACAGCCTACCGGGAACATCTCTTCCAAAGGCCTGTGAAACGCAGTTTCTTTGCAGGCCTGATCTGGCTGAAGTAGCACTTCTGGTCTGGGTGTGCTACATTGCCCTAGAGCTGAAAGGCACATCGTGCAGGCTTCTTTCGAAAGGGCGAGTTGGGCCCCACAGCATCATGCTTCCAGCTCTTTTTGAAGCTAAGAAACAACTCGCTCTGCACAGTGCTCTTTAGCCTACCGGGAACATCTCTTCCAAAGGCCTGTGAAACGCAGTTTCTTTGCAGGCCTGATCTGGCTGAAGTAGGACTTCTGCTCTGGGTGTGCTACATTGCCCTATATCTGAAAGGCACAACGTGCAGGCTTCTTTCCTAACTCTGAGTTGGGCCCCACAGCATCATGCTTCCAGCTCATTTTGAAGCTAAGAAACAACTCGCTCTGCACAGTGCTCTTTAGCCTACCGGGAACATCTCTTCCAAAGGCCTGTGAAACGCAGTTTCTTTGCAGGCCTGATCTGGCTGAAGTAGGACTTCTGCGCTGGGTGTGCTACATTGCCCTAGAGCTGAAAGGCACAACGTGCAGGCTTCTTTCCAAAGGGCGAGTTGGGCCCCACAGCATCTTGCTTCCAGCTCTTTGGGAAGCTAAGAAACAACTCGCTCTGCACAGTGCTCTTAAATCCTACCGGGAACATCTCTTCCAAAGGCCTGTGAAAAGCAGTTTCTTTGCAGGCCTGATCTCGCTGAAGTAGAACTTCTGCTCTGGATGTGCTACATTGCCCTAGAGCTGAAAGGCGGAACGTGCAGGCTTCTTTCCAAAGGGCGAGTTTGGCCCCACAGCATCTTGCTTCCAGCTCTTTGGGAAGCTGAGAAAAATCTCTCTCTGCACAGTGCTCTTACAGCCTACCGGGAACATCTCTTCCAAAGGCCTGTGAAACGCAGTTTCTTTGCAGGCCTGATCTGGCTGAACTAGGACTCCTGCTCTGGGTGTGCTACATTGCCCTAGAGCAGAAAGGCACAACGTGCAGTCTCCTTTAAAAAGGGCGAGTTGGGCCCCACAGCATCTTGCCTACAGCTCTTTGGGAAGCTAAGAATCAACTCGCTCTGCAGAGTGTTCTTACACCCTACCGGGAACATCTCTTCCAAAGGCCTGTGAAACGCAGTTTCTTTGCAGGCCTGATCTGGCTGAAGTAGGACTTCTGCTCTGGGTGTGCTACATTGCCCTAGAGCTGAAAGGCACAACGTGCAGGCTTCTTTCCAAAGGGCGAGTTGCGCCCCACAGCATCTTGCTTCCAGCTATTTGGGAAGCTAAGAAACAACTCGCTGTGCACAGTGCTCTCACAACCTACAGGGAACATCTCTTCCAAAGGCCTGTGAAACGCAGTTTCTTTGCAGGCCTGATCTGGCTGAAGTAGGACTTCTGCTCTGGGTGTGCTACATTGCCCTAGAGCTGAAAGGCACAACGTGCTGGCTCCTTTCCAAAGGGCGAGTTGGGCCCCACAGCATCTTGCTTCCAGCTCTTTGGGAAGCTAAGAAACAACTCGCTCTGCACAGTGCTCTTACAGCCTACCGGGAACATCTCTTCCAAAGGCCTGTGAAACGCAGTTTCTTTGCAGGCCTGATCTGGCTGAAGTAGCACTTCTGCTCTGGGTGTGCTACATTGCCCTAGAGCTGAAAGGCACATCGTGCAGGCTTCTTTCCAAAGGGCGAGTTGGGCCCCACAGCATCTTGCTTCCAGCTCTTTTAGAAGCTAAGAAACAACTCGCTCTGCACAGTGCTCTTACAGCCTACCGGGAACATCTCTTCCAAAGGCATGTGAAAAGCAGTTTCTTCGCAGGCCTGATCTGGCTGAAGTAGGACTTCGGCTCTGGGTGTGCTACATTGCCCTAGAGCTGAAAGGCACAACGTGCAGGCTTCTTTCCTAACTGTGAGTTGGGCCCCACAGCATCTTCCTTCCAGCTCTTTTGGAAACTAAGAAACAACTCGCTCTGCACAGTGCTCTTACAGCCTACCGGGAACATCTCTTCCAAAGGCCTGTGAAACGCAGTTTCTTTGCAGGCCTGATCTGGCTGAAGTAGGACTCCTGCTCTGGGTGTGCTACATTGCCCTAGAGCAGAAAGGCACAACGTGCAGGCTTCTTTCCAAGGGGCGAGTTGGGCCCCACAGCATCTTGCTTGCAGCTCTTTGGGAAGCTAAGAAACAAATCGCTCTGCACAGTGCTCTTACAGCCTACCGGGAACATCTCTTCCAAAGGCCTGTGAAACGCAGTTTCTTTGCAGGCCTGATCTGGCTGAAGTAGCACTTCTGGTCTGGGTGTGCTACATTGCCCTAGAGCTGAAAGGCACATCGTGCAGGCTTCTTTCGAAAGGGCGAGTTGGGCCACACAGCATCATGCTTCCAGCTCTTTTTGAAGCTAAGAAACAACTCGCTCTGCACAGTGCTCTTTAGCCTACCGGGAACATCTCTTCCAAAGGCCTGTGAAACGCAGTTTCTTTGCAGGCCTGATCTGGCTGAAGTAGGACTTCTGCTCTGGGTGTGCTACATTGCCATATAGCTGAAAGGCACAACGTGCAGGCTTCTTTCCTAACTGTGAGTTGGGCCCCACCGCATCCTGCTTCCAGCTCTTTGGGAAGCTATGAAACAACTCGCTCTGCACAGTGCTCTTACAGCCTACCGGGAACATCTCTTCCAAAGGCCTGTGAAATGCAGTTTCTTCGCAGGCCTGATCTGGCTGAAGTAGGACTTCTGCTCTGGGTGTGCTACATTGCCCTAGAGCTGAAAGGCACAACGTGCAGGCTTCTTTCCTAACTGAGAGTTGGGCCCCACAGCATCTTGCTTCCAGCTATTTGGGAAGCTAAGAAACAACTTGCTCTGCACAGTGCTCTTACAGCCTACCGGGAACATCTCTTCCAAAGGCCTGTGAAACGCAGTTTCTTTGCAGGCCTGATCTGGCTGAAGTAGGACTCCTGCTCTGGGTGTGCTACATTGCTCTAGAGCTGAAAGGCACAACGTGCAGGCTTCTTTCCAAAGGGCGAGTTGTGCCCCACAGCATCTTGCTTCCAGCTCTTTGGGAAGCTAACAAACAGCTCGCTCTGCACAGTGATCTTACAGCCTACCGGGAACATCTCTTCCAAAGGCCTGTGAAAAGCAGTTTATTTGCAGGCCTGATCTCGCTGAAGTAGAACTTCTGCTCTGGATGTGCTACATTGCCCTAGAGGTGAAAGGCGGAACGTGCAGGCTTCTTTCCAAAGGGCGAGTTGGGCCCCACAGCATCTTGCTTCCAGCTCTTTGGGAAGCTGAGAAACAACTCTCTCTGCACAGTGCTCTTACAGCCTACCGGGAACATCTCTTCCAAAGGCCTGTGAAACGCAGTTTCTTTGCAGGCCTGATCTGGCTGAAGTAGGACTCCTGCTCTGGGTGTGCTACATTGCCCCAGAGCAGAAAGGCACAACGTGCAGTCTTCTTTAAAAAGGGCGAGTTGGGCCCCAGAGCATCTTGCTTCCAGCTCTTTGGGAAGCTAAGAAACAACTCGCTCTGCAGAGTGTTCTTACACCCTACCGGGAACATCACTTCCAAAGGCCTGTGAAACGGAGTTTCTTTGCAGGCCTGATCTGGCTGAAGTAGCACTTCTGCTCTGGGTGTGCTACATTGCCCTAGAGCTGAAAGGCACATCGTGCAGGCTTCTTTCCAAAGGGCGAGTTGGGCCCCACAGCATCTTGCTTCCAGCTCTTTTTGAAGCTAAGAAACAACTCGCTCTGCACAGTGCTCTTACAGCCTTCCAGGAACATCTCTTCCAAAGGCATGTGAAAAGCAGTTTCTTTGCAGGCCTGATCTGGCTTAAGTACGACTTCTGCTCTGGTTGTGGTACATTGCCCTAGAGCTGAAAGGCACAACGTGCAGGCTTCTTTCAAAAGGGCGAGTTGGGCCCCACAGCATCTTGCTTCCAGCTCTTTGGGAAGCTAAGAAACAACTCGCTCTGCACAGTTCTCTTACATCCTACCGGGAACATCTCTTCCAAAGGCCTGTGAAAAGCAGTTTCTTTGCAGGCCTGATCTCGCTGAAGTAGAACTTCTGCTCTGGATGTGCTACATTGCCCTAGAGCTGAAAGGCGGAACGTGCAGGCTTCTTTCAAAAGGGCGAGTTGGGCCCCACAGCATCTTGCTTCCAGCTCTTTCGGAAGCTGCGAAACAACTCTCTCTGCACAGTGCTCTTACAGCCTACCGGGAACATCTCTTCCAAAGGTCTGTGAAACGCAGTTTCTTTGCAGGCCTGATCTGGCTGAAGTAGGACTCCTGCTCTGGGTGTGCTACATTGCCCTAGAGCAGAAAGGCACAACGTGCAGTCTTCTTTAAAAAGGGCGAGTTGGGCCCCACAGCATCTTGCCTCCAGCTCTTTGGGAAGCTAAGAATCAACTCGCTCTGCAGAGTGTTCTTACACCCTACCGGGAACATCTCTTCCAAAGGCCTGTGAAACGCAGTTTCTTTGCAGGCCTGATCTGGCTGAAGTAGGACTTCTGCTCTGGGTGTGCTACATTGCCCTAGAGCTGAAAGGCACAACGTGCAGGCTTCTTTCCAAAGGGCGAGTTGCGCCCCACAGCATCTTGCTTCCAGCTATTTGGGAAGCTAAGAAACAACTCGCTCTGCACAGTGCTCTCACAACCTACAGGGAACATCTCTTCCAAAGGCCTGTGAAACGCAGTTTCTTTGCAGGCCTGATCTGGCTGAAGTAGGACTTCTGCTCTGTGTGTGCTACATTGCCCTAGAGCTGAAAGGCACAACGTGCTGGCTCCTTTCCAAAGGGCGAGTTGGGCCCCACAGCATCTTGCTTCCAGCTCTTTGGGAAGCTAAGAAACAACTCGCTCTGCACAGTGCTCTTACAGCCTACCGGGAACATCTCTTCCAAAGGCCTGTGAAACGGAGTTTCTTTGCAGGACTGATCTGGCTGAAGTAGCACTTCTGCACTGGGTGTGCTACATTGCCCTAGAGCTGAAAGGCACATCGTGCAGGCTTCTTTCAAAAGGGCGAGTTGGGCCCCACAGCATCTTGCTTCCAGCTCTTTTTGAAGCTAACAAACAACTCGCTCTGCACAGTGCTCTTACAGCCTACCGGGAACATCTCTTCCAAAGGCCTGTGAAACGCAGTTTCTTTGCAGGCCTGATCTGGCTGAAGTAGGACTTCTGCTCTGGGTGTGCTACAATGCCCTATAGCTGAAAGGCACAACGTGCAGGCTTCTTTCCTAACTGTGAGTTGGGCCCCACAGCATCTTTCTTCCAGCTCTTTGGGAAGCTAAGAAACAACTCGCTCTGCACAGTGCTCTTACAGCCTACCGGGAACATCTCTTCCAAAGGCCTGTGAAACGCAGTTTCTTTGCAGGCCTGATCTGGCTGAAGTAGGACTTCTGCTCTGGGTGTGCTACATTGCCCTAGAGCTGAAAGGCACAACGTGCAGGCTTCTTTCCAAAGGGCGAGTTGCCCCCCACAGCATCTTGCTTCCAGCTATTTGGGAAGCTAAGAAACAACTCGCTCTGCACAGTGCTCTCACAACCTACAGGGAACATCTCTTCCAAAGGCCTGTGAAACGCAGTTTCTTTGCAGGCCTGATCTGGCTGAAGTAGGACTTCTGCTCTGTGTGTGCTACATTGCCCTAGAGCTGAAAGGCACAACGTGCTGGCTCCTTTCCAAAGGGCGAGTTGGGCCCCACAGCATCTTGCTTCCAGCTCTTTGGGAAGCTAAGAAACAACTCGCTCTGCACAGTGCTCTTACAGCCTACCGGGAACATCTCTTCCAAAGGCCTGTGAAACGGAGTTTCTTTGCAGGCCTGATCTGGCTGAAGTAGCACTTCTGCACTGGGTGTGCTACATTGCCCTAGAGCTGAAAGGCACATCGTGCAGGCTTCTTTCAAAAGGGCGAGTTGGGCCCCACAGCATCTTGCTTCCAGCTCTTTTTGAAGCTAAGAAACAACTCGCTCTGCACAGTGCTCTTACAGCCTACAGGGAACATCTCTTCCAAAGGCCTGTGAAACGCAGTCTCTTTGCAGGCCTGATCTGGCTGAAGTAGGACTTCTGCTCTGGGTGTGCTACATTGCCCTAGAGCTGAAAGGCGCAACGTGCAGGCTCCTTTCCAAAGGGCGAGTTGGGCCCCACAGCATCTTGCTTCCAGCTCTTTGGGAAGCTAAGAAACAACTGGCTCTGCACAGTGCTCTTACAGCCTACCGGGAACATCTCTTCCAAAGGCCTGTGAAACGGAGTTTCTTTGCAGGGCTGATCTGGCTGAAGTAGCACTTCTGCTCTGGGTGTGCTACATTGCCCTAGAGCTGAAAGGCACATCGTGCAGGCTTCTTTCAAAAGCGCGAGTTGGGCCCCACAGCATCTTGCTTCCAGCTCTTTTTGAAGCTAAGAAACAACTCGCTCTGCACAGTGCTCTTACAGCCTTCCGGGAACATCTCTTCCAAAGGCATGTGAAAAGCAGTTTCTTTGCAGGCCTGATCTGGCTGAAGTACGACTTCTGCTTTGGTGTGGTACATTGCCCTAGAGCTGAAAGGCACAACGTGCAGGCTTCATTCCTAACTGTGAGTTGGGCCCCACAGCATCTTCCTTCCAGCTCTTTTGGAAGCTAAGAAACAACTCGCTCTGCACAGTGCTCTACAGCCTACCGGGAACATCTCTTCCAAAGGCCTGTGAAACGCAGTTTCTTTGCAGGCCTGATCTGGCTGAAGTAGGACTCCTGCTCTGGGTGTGCTACATTGCCCTAGAGCAGAAAGGCACAACGTGCCGGCTTCTTTCCAAAGGGCGAGTTGGGCCCCACAGCATCTTGCTTGCAGCTCTTTGGGAAGCTAAGAAACAACTCGCTCTGCACAGTGCTCTTACAGCCTACCGGGAACATCTCTTCCAAAGGCCTGTGAAACGCAGTTTCTTTGCAGGCCTGATCTGGCTGAAGTAGCACTTCTGCTCTGGGTGTGCTACATTGCCCTAGAGCTGAAAGGCACATCGTGCAGGCTCCTTTCGAAAGGGCGAGTTGGGCCCCACAGCATCATGCTTCCAGCTCTTTTTGAAGCTAAGAAACAACTGGCTCTGCACAGTGCTCTTTAGCCTACAGGGAACATCTCTTCCAAAGGCCTGTGAAACGGAGTTTCTTTGCAGGGCTGATCTGGCTGAAGTAGCACTTCTGCTCTGGGTGTGCTACATTGCCCTAGAGCTGAAAGGCACATCGTGCAGGCTTCTTTCAAAAGGGCGAGTTGGGCCCCACAGCATCTTGCTTCCAGCTCTTATTGAAGCTAAGAAACAACTCGCTCTGCACAGTGCTCTTACAGCCTTCCGGGAAGATCTCTTCCAAAGGCCTGTGATAAGCAGTTTCTTTGCAGGCCTGATCTCGCTGAAGTACGACTTCTGCTCTGGGTGTGCTACATTGCCCTAGAGCTGAAAGGCACAACGTGCAGGCTTCATTCCTAACTGCGAGTTGGGCCCCACAGCATCTTGCTTCCAGCTCTTTTGGAAGCTAAGAAACAACTCGCTCTGCACAGTGCTCTTACAGCCTACCGGGAACATCTCTTCCAAAGGCCTGTGAAACGCAGTTTCTTTGCAGGCCTGATCTGGCTGAAGTAGGACTTCTGCTCTGGGTGTGCTACATTGCCCTAGAGCAGAAAGGCACAACGTGCAGGCTTCTTTCCTAACTGCGAGTTGGGCCCCACAGCATCTTGCTTCCAGCTATTTGGGAAGCTAAGAAACAACTCGCTCTGCACAGTGCTCTTACAGCCTACCGGGAACATCTCTTCCAAAGGCCTGTGAAACGCAGTTTCTTTGCAGGCCTGATCTGGCTGAAGTAGGACTCCTGCTCTGGGTGTGCTACATTGCCCTAGAGCTGAAAGGCACAACGTGCAGGCTTCTTTCCAAAGGGCGAGTTGTGCCCCACAGCATCTTGCTTCCAGCTCTTTGGGAAGCTAACAAACAACTCGCTCTGCACAGTGATCTTACAGCCTACCGGGAACATCTCTTCCAAAGGCCTGTGAAACGCAGTTTCTTTGCAGGCCTGATCTGGCTGAAGTAGGACTTCTGCTCTGGGTGTGCTACATTGCCCTAGAGCTGAAAGGCACAACGTGCAGGCTTCTTTCCAAAGGGCGAGTTGGGCCCCACAGCATCTTGCTTCCAGCTCTTTGGGAAGCTAAGAAACAACTCGCTCTGCACAGTGCTCTTACAGCCTACCGGGAACATCTCTTCCAAAGGCCTGTGAAACGCAGTTTCTTTGCAGGCCTGATCTGGCTGAAGTAGGACTTCTGCTCTGGGTGTGCTACATTGCCCTAGAGCTGAAAGGCACAACGTGCCAGCTTCTTTCCAAAGGGCGAGTTGGGCCCCACAGCATCTTGCTTCCAGCTCTTTGGGAAGCTAAGAAACAACTCGCTCTGCACAGTGCTCTTACAGCCTACCTGGAACATCTCTTCCAAAGGCCTGTGAAACGCAGTTTCTTTGCAGGCCTGATCTGGCTGAAGTAGGACTTCTGCTCTGGGTGTGCTACTTTGCCCTAGAGCTGAAGGGCACAACGTGCAGGCTTCTTTCCAAAGGGCGAGTTGGGCCCCACAGCATCTTGCTTCCAGCTCTTTGGGAAGCTAAGAAACAACTCGCTCTGCACAGTGCTCTTACAGCCTACCGGGAACATCTCTTCCAAAGGCCTGTGAAACGCAGTTTCTTTGCAGGCCTGATCTGGCTGAAGTAGGACTTCTGCTCTGGGTGTGCTACTTTTCCCTAGAGCTGAAGGCACAACGTGCAGGCTACTTTCCAAAGGGCGAGTTGGGCCCCACAGCATCTTGCTTCCAGCTCTTTGGGAAGCTAAGAAACAACTCGCTCTGCACAGTGCTCTTACAGCCTACCGGGAACATCTCTTCCAAAGGCCTGTGAAACGCAGTTTCTTTGCAGGCCTGATCTGGCTGAAGTAGGACTTCTGCTCTGGGTGTGCTACTTTGCCCTAGAGCTGAAAGGCACAACGTGCAGGCTTCTTTCCAAAGGGCGAGTTGGGCCCCACAGCATCATGCTTCCAGCTCTTTGGGAAGCTAAGAAACAACTCGCTCTGCACAGTGCTCTTACAGCCTACCGGGAACATCTCTTCCAAAGGCCTGTGAAACGCAGTTTCTTAGCAGGCCTGATCTGGCTGAAGTAGGACTTCTGATCTGGGTGTGCTACATTGCCCTAGAGCTGAAAGGCACAACGTGCAGGCTTCTTTCCAAAGGGCGAGTTGGGCCCCACAGCATCTTGCTTCCAGCTCTTTGGGAAGCTAAGAAACAACTCGCTCTGCACAGTGCTCTTACAGCCTATCGGGAACATCTCTTCCAAAGGCCTGTGAAACGCAGTTTCTTTGCAGGCCTGATCTGGCTGAAGTAGGACTTCTGCTCTGGGTGTGCTACATTGCCCTAGAGCTGAAAGGCACAACGTGCAGGCTTCTTTCCAAAGGGCGAGTTGGGCCCCACAGCATCTTGCTTCCAGCTCTTTGGGAAGCTAAGAAACAACTCGCTCTGCACAGTGCTCTTACAGCCTACCGGGAACATCTCTTCCAAAGGCCTGTGAAACGCAGTTTCTTTGCAGGCCTGATCTGGCTGAAGTAGGACTTCTGCTCTGGGTGTGCTACATTGCCCTAGAGCTGAAAGGCACAACGTGCAGGCTTCTTTCCAAAGGGCGAGTTGGGCCCCACAGCATCTTGCTTCCAGCTCTTTGGAAACCTAAGAAACAACTCGCTCTGCACCGTGCTCTTACAGCCTACCGGGAACATCTCTTCCAAAGGCCTGTGAAACGCAGTTTCTTTGCAGGCCTGATCTGGCTGAAGTAGGACTTCTGCTCTGGGTGTGCTACATTGCCCTAGAGCTGAAAGGCACAACGTGCAGGCTTCTTTCCAAAGGGCGAGTTGGGCCCCACAGCATCTTGCTTCCAGCTCTTTGGAAAGCTAAGAAACAACTCGCTCTGCACAGTGCTCTTACAGCCTACCGGGAACATCTCTTCCAAAGGCCTGTGAAACGCAGTTTCTTTGCAGGCCTGATCTGGCTGAAGTAGGACTTCTGCTCTGGGTGTGCTACATTGCCCTAGAGCTGAAAGGCACAACGTGCAGGCTTCTTTCCAAAGGGCGAGTTGCGCCCCACAGCATCTTGCTTCCAGCTCTTTGGGAAGCTAAGAAACAACTCGCTCTGCACAGTGCTCTTACAGCCTACCGGGAACATCTCTTCCAAAGGCCTGTGAAAAGCAGTTTCTTTGCAGGCCTGATCTGGCTGAAGTAGGACTTCTGCTCTGGGTGTGCTACATTGCCCTAGAGCTGAAAGGCACAACGTGCAGGCTTCTTTCCAAAGGGCGAGTTGGGCCCCACAGCATCTTGCTTCCAGCTCTTTGGAAAGCTAAGAAACAACTCGCTCTGCACAGTGCTCTTACAGCCTACCGGGAACATCTCTTCCAAAGGCCTGTGAAACGCAGTTTCTTTGCAGGCCTGATCTGGCTGAAGTAGGACTTCTGCTCTGGGTGTGCTACATTGTCCTAGAGATGAAAGGCACAACGTGCAGGCTTCTTTCCAAAGGGCGAGTTGGGCCCCACAGCATCTTGCTTCCAGCTCTTTGGGAAGCTAAGAAACAACTCGCTCTGCACAGTGCTCTTACAGCCTACCGGGAACATCTCTTCCAAAGGCCTGTATAACGCAGTTTCTTTGCAGGACTGATCTGGCTGAAGTAGGACTTCTGCTCTCGGTGTGCTACATTGCCCTAGAGCTGAAAGGCACAACGTTCAGGCTTCTTTCCAAAGGGCGATTTGGGCCCCACAGCATCTTGCTTCCAGCTCTTTGGGAAGCTAAGAAACAACTCGCTCTGCACAGTGCTCTTACAGCCTACCGGGAACATCTCTTCCAAAGGCCTGTGAAACGCAGTTTCTTTGCAGGCCTGATCTGGCTGAAGTAGGACTTCTGCTCTGGGTGTGCTACATTGCCCTAGAGCTGAAAGGCACAACGTGCAGGCTTCTTTCCTAATGGCGAGTTGGGCCCCACAGCATCTTGCTTCCAGCTCTTTGGGAAGCTAAGAAACAACTCGCTCTGCACAGTGCTCTTACAGCCTACCAGGAACATCTCTTCCAAAGTCCTGTGAAAAGCAGTTTCTTTGCAGGCCTGATCTGGCTGAAGTAGGACTTCTGCTGTGGGTGTGCTACATTGCCCTAGAGCTGAAAGGCACAACCTGCAGGCTTCTTTCCAAAGGGCGAGTTGGGCCCCACAGCATCTTGCTTCCAGCTCTTTGGGAAGCTAAGAAACAACTCGCTCTGCACAGTGCTCTTACAGCCTACCGGGAACATCTCTTCCAAAGGCCTGTGAAACGCAGTTTCTTTTCAGGCCTGATCTGGCTGAAGTAGGACTTCTGCTCTGGGTGTGCTACATTGCCCTAGAGCTGAAAGGCACAACGTGCAGGCTTCTTTCCAAAGGGCGAGTTGGGCCCTACAGCATCTTGCTTCCAGCTCTTTGGGAAGCTAAGAAACAACTCGCTCTGCACAGTGCTCTTACAGCCTACCGGGAACATCTCTTCCAAAGGCCTGTGAAACGCAGTTTCTTTGCAGGCCTGATCTGGCTGAAGTAGGACTTCTGCTCTGGGTGTGCTACATTGCCCTAGAGCTGAAAGGCACAACGTGCAGGCTTCTTCCCAAAGGGCGAGTTGGTCCCCACAGCATCTTGCTTCCAGCTCTTTGGGAAGCTAAGAAACAACTCGCTCTGCACAGTGCTCTTACAGCCTACCGGGAACATCTCTTCCAGAGGCCTGTGAAACGCAGTTTCTTTGCAGGCCTGATCTGGCTGAAGTAGGACTTCTGCTCTGGGTGTGCTACATTACCCTAGAGCTGAAAGGCACAACGTGCAGGCTTCTTTCCAAAGGGCGAGTTGGGCCCCACAGCATCTTGCTTCCAGCTCTTTGGGAAGCTAAGAAACAACTCGCTCTGCACAGTGCTCTTACAGCCTACCGGGAACATCTCTTCCAAAGGCCTGTGAAACGCAGTTTCTTTGCATGCCTGATCTGGCTGAAGTAGGACTTCTGCTCTGGGTGTGCTACATTGCCCTAGACCTGAAAGGCACAACGTGCAGGCTTCTTTTCAAATGGCGAGTTGGGCCCCACAGCATCTTGCTTCCAGCTCTTTGGGAAGCTAAGAAACAACTCGCTCTGCACAGTGCTCTTACAGCCTACCGGGAACATCTCTTCCAAAGGCCTGTGAAACGCAGTTTCTTTGCAGGCCTGATCTGGCTGAAGTAGGACTTCTTCTCTGGGTGTGCTACATTGCCCTAGAGCTGAAAGGCACAACGTGCAGGCTTCTTTCCAAAGGGCGAGTTGGGCCCCACAGCATCTTGCTTCCAGCTCTGTGGGAAGCTAAGAAACAACTCGCTCTGCACAGTGCTCTTACAGCCTACTGGGAACATCTCTTCCAAAGGCCTCTGAAACGCAGTTTCTTTGCAGGCCTGATCTGGCGGAAGTAGGACTTCTGCTCTGGGTGTGCTACATTGTCCTAGAGCTGAAGGCACAACGTGCAGGCTTCTTTCCAAAGGGCGAGTTGGGCCCCACAGCATCTTGCTTCCAGCTCTTTGGGAAGCTAAGAAACAACTCGCTCTGCACAGTGCTCTTACAGCCTACCGGGAACATCTCTTCCAAAGGCCTGTGAAACGCAGTTTCTTTGCAGGCCTGATCTGGCTGAAGTAGGACTTCTGCTCCGGGTGTGCTACATTGCCCTAGAGCTGAAAGGCACAACGTGCAGGCTTCTTTCCAAAGGGCGAGTTGGGCCCCACAGCATCTTTCTTCCAGCTCTTTTTAAAGCTAAGAAACAACTCGCTCTGCACAGTGCTCTTACAGCATACCGGGAACATCTCTTCCAAAGGCCTGTGAAACGCAGTTTCTTTGCAGGCCTGATCTGGTTGAAGTAGAACTTCTTATCTGGGTGTGCTACATTGCTCTAGAGATGAAAGTCACAACGTGCAGACATCATTTCAAAGGGCGTGTTGGGCCCCACAGCATCTTGCTTCCAGCTCTTTGGGAAGCTAAGAAACAACTCGCTCTGCACAGTGCTCTTACAGCCTACCGGGAACATCTCTTCCAAAGGCCTGTGAAACGCAGTTTCTTTGCAGGCCTGATCTGGCTGAAGTAGGACTTCTGCTCTGCGTGTGCTACATTGCCCTAGAGCTGAAAGGCACAACGGTCAGGCTTCTTTTCAAAGGGCGATTTGGGCCCCACAGCATCTTGCTTCCAGCTCTTTGGGAAGCTAAGAAACAACTCGCTCTGCACAGTGCTCCTACAGCCTACCGGGAACATCTCTTCCAAAGGCCTGTGAAACGCAGTTTCTTTGCAGGCCTGATCTGGCTGAAGTAGGACTTCTGCTCTGGGTGTGCTACATTGCCCTAGAGCTGAAAGGCACAACGTGCAGGCTCCTTTCCTAATGGTGAGTTGGGCCCCACAGCATCTTGCTTTGAGCTCTTTGGGAAGCTAAGAAACAACTCGCTCTGCACAGTGCTCTTACAGCCTACCGGGAACATCTCTTCCAAAGGCCTCTGAAACGCAGTTTCTTTGCAGGCCTGATCTAGCTGAAGTAGGACTTCTGCTCTGGGTGTGCTACATTGCCCTAGAGCTGAAATGCACAACGTGCAGTCTTCTTTCCAAAGGGTGAGTTGCACCCGACAGCATCTTGTTCCAAGCTCTTTGGGAAGCTAAGAAACAACTCGCTCTGCACAGTGCTCTGACAACCTGTCGGGAACATCTCTTCCAAAGGCCTGTGAAACGCAGTTTATTTGCAGGCCTGATCTGCCTGAAGTAGGACTTCTGCTCTGGGTGTGCTTCATTGCCCTAGAGCCGAAAGGCACAACGTGCAGGCTTCTTTCCAAAGGGCGAGTTGGGCCCCACAGCATCTTGCTTCCAGCTCTTTGGGTAGCTAAGAAACAACTCGCTCTGCACAGTGCTCTTACAGCCTATCGGGAACATCTCTCCAAAGGCCTGTGAAACGCAGTTTCTTTGCAGGCCTGATCTGGCTGAAGTAGGACTTCTGCTCTGGGTGTGCTACATTGGCCTTGAGCTGAAAGGCACAACGTGCAGGCTTCTTTCCAAAAGGCTAGTTGGGCCCCACAGCATCTTGCTTCCAGCTCTTTGGGAAGCTAAGAAACAACTCGCTCTGCACAGTGCTCTTACAGCCTACCGGGAACATCTCTTCCAAAGGCCTGTGAAAAGCAGTTTCTTTGCAGGCCTGATCTGGCTGAAGTAGGACTTCTGCTCTGGGTGTGCTACATTGCCCTAGAGCTGAAAGGCACAACGTGCAGGCTTCTTTCCAAAGGGCGAGTTGGGCCCCACAGCATCTTGCTTCCAGCTCTTTGGAAACCTAAGAAAAAACTCGCTCTGCACCGTGCTCTTACAGCCTACAGGGAACATCTCTTCCAAAGGCCTGTGAAACGCAGTTTCTTTGCAGGAGTGATCTGGCTGAAGTAGGACTTCTGCTCTGGGTGTGCTACATTGGCCTAGAGCTGACAGGCACAACGTGCAGGCTTCTTTTCAAAGGGCGAGTTGGGACCCACAGCATCTTGCTTCCAGCTCTTTGGGAAGCTAAGAAACAACTCGCTCTGCACAGTGCTCTTACAGCCTACCGGGAACATCTCTTCCAAAGGCCTGTAAAACGCTCTTTCGTTGCAGGCCTGATCTGGCTGAAGTAGCACTTCTGCTCTGGGTGTGCTACATTGACCTTGAGCTGAAAGGCACAATGTGCAGGCTTCTTTCCAAAGGGCGAGTTGGGACCCACAGCATCTTGCTTCCAGCTCTTTGGAAAGCTAAGAAACAACTCGCTCTGCACAGTGCTCTTACAGCCTACCGGGACATCTCTTCCAAAGGCCTGTGAAAAGCAGTTTCTTTGCAGGCCTGATCTCGCTGAAGTAGGACTTCTGCTCTGGGTGTGCTACATTGCCCTAGAGCTGAAAGGCACAAAGTGCAGGCTTCTTTCCAAAGGGCGAGTTGGGCCCCACAGCATCTTGCTTCCAGCTCTTTGGGAAGCTAAGAAACAACTCGCTCTGCACAGTGCTCTTACAGCCTACCGGGAACATCTCTTCCAAAGGCCTGAGAAACGCAGTTTCTTTGCAGGCCTGATCTGGCTGAAGTAGGACTCCTGCTCTGGGTGTGCTACATTGTCCTAGAGATGAAGGCACAACGTGCAGGCTTCTTTCCAAAGGGCGAGTTGGGCCCCACAGCATCCTGCTTCCAGCTCTTTGGGAAGCTAAGAAACAACTCGCTCTGCACAGTGCTCTTACAGCCTACCAGGAACATCTCTTCCAAAGGCCTGTGAAACGCAGTTTCTTTGCAGGCCTGATCTGGCTGAAGTAGGACTTCTGCTCTCGGTGTGCTACATTAGCCCTAGAGCTGAAAGGCACAACGTGCAGGCTTCTTTCCAAAGGGCGAGTTGGGCCCCACAGCATCTTGCTTCCAGCTCTTTGGGAAGCTAAGAAACAACTCGCTCTGCACAGTGCTCTTACAGCCTACCGGGAACATCTCTTCCAAAGGACTGTGAAACGCAGTTTCTTTGCAGGCCTGATGTGGCTGAAGTAGGACTTCTGCTCTGGGTGTGCTACATTGCCCTAGAGCTGAAGGCACAACGTGCAGGCTTCTTTTCAAAGGGCGAGTTGGGCCCAACAGCCTCTTGCTTCCAGCTCTTTTGGAAGCTAAGAAACAACTCGCTCTGCACAGTGCTCTTACACCCTACCGGGAACATCTCTTCCAAAGGCCTGTGAAACGCAGTTTCTTTGCAGGCCTGATCTGGCTGAAGTAGGACTTCTGCTCTGCGTGTGCTACATTGCCCTAGAGCTGAAAGGCACAACGTGCAGGCTTCTTTTGAAAGGGCGATTTGGGCCCCACAGCATCTTGCTTCCAGCTCTTTTGGAAGCTAAGAAACAACTCGCTCTGCACAGTGCTCTTACAGCCTACCGGGAACATCTCTTCCAAAGGCCTGTGAAACGCAGTTTCTTTGCAGGCCTGATCTGGCTGAAGTAGGACTCCTGCTCTGGGTGTGCTACATTGCCCTAGAGCAGAAAGGCACAACGTGCAGGCTTCTTTCCAAAGGGCGAGTTGGGCCCCACAGCATCTTGCTTCCAGCTCTTTGGGAAGCTAAGAAACAACTCGCTCTGCACAGTGCTCTTACAGCCTACCTGGAACATCCCTTCCAAAGGCCTGTGAAACGCAGTTTCTTTGCAGGCCTGATCTGGCTGAAGTAGGACTTCTGCTCTGGGTGTGCTACATTGCCCTAGAGCTGAAAGGCACAACGTGAAGGCTTCTTTCCTAATGGTGAGTTGGGCCCCACAGCATCTTGCTTTCAGCTCTTTGGGAAGCTAAGAAACAACTCGCTCTGCACAGTGCTCTTACAGCCTACCGGGAACATCTCTTCCAAAGGCCTGTGAAACGCAGTTTCTTTGCAGGCCTGATCTGGCTGAAGTAGGACTTCTGCTCCGGGTCTGCTACATTGCCCTAGAGCTGAAATGCACAACGTGCAGTCTTCTTTCCAAAGGGTGAGTTGCGCCCGACAGCATCTTGTATCCAGCTCTTTGGGAAGCTAAGAAACAACTCGCTCTGCACAGTGCTCCGACAACCTGTCGGGAACATCTCTTCCAAAGGCCTGTGAAACGCAGTTTATTTGCAGGCCTGATCTGCCTGAAGTAGGACTTCTGCTCTGGGTGTGCTACAGTGCCCTAGAGCTGGAAGGCACAACGTGCAGGCTTCTTTCCAAAGGGCGAGTTGGGCCCCAAAGCATCTTGCTTCCAGCTCTTTGGGAAGCTAAGAAACAACTCGCTCTGCACAGTGCTCTTACAGCCTACCGGGAACATCTCTTCCAAAGGCCTGTGAAAAGCAGTTTCTTTGCAGGCCTGATCTCGCTGATGTAGAACTTCTGCTCTGGGTGTGCTACATTGCCCTAGAGCTTAAAGGCACAACGTGTAGGCTTCTTTCCAAAGGGTGAGTTGGGCCCCACAGCATCTTGCTTCCAGCTCTTTGGGAAGCTAAGAAACAACTCGCTCTGCACAGTGCTCTTACATCCTACCGGGAACATCACTTCCAAAGGCCGGTGAAACGCAGTTTCTTTGCAGGCCTGATCTGGCTGAAGTAGGACTTCTGCTCTGGGTGTGCTACATTGCCCTAGAGATGAAGGCACAACGTGCAGGCTTCTTTTCAAAGGGCGAGTTGGGCCCCACAGCATCTTGCTTCCAGCTCTTTTGGAAGCTAAGAAACAACTCGCTCTGCACAGAGCTCTTACAGCCTACCGGGAACATCTCTTCCAAAGGCCTGTGAAACGCAGTTTATTTGCAGGGCTGATCTGGCTGAAGTAGGACTTCTGCTCTGCGTGTGCTACATTGCCCTAGAGCTGAAAGGCACAATGGTCAGGCTTCTTTTCAAAGGGCGATTTGTGCCCCACAGCATCTTGCTTCCAGCTCTTTTGGAAGCTAAGAAACAACTCGCTCTGCACAGTGCTCTTACAGCCTACGGGGAACATCTCTTCCAACGGCCTGTGAAACGCAGTTTCTTTGCAGGCCTGATCTGGCTGAAGTAGGACTCCTGCTCTGGGTGTGCTACATTGCCCTAGAGCTGAAAGGCACAACGTGCAGGCTTCTTTCCAAAGGGCGAGTTGGGCCCCACAGCATCTTGCTTCCAGCTCTTTGGGAAGCTAAGAAACAACTCCCTCTGCACAGTGCTCTTACAGCCTACCGGGAACATCCCTTCCAAAGGCCTGTGAAACGCAGTTTCTTTGCAGGCCTGATCTGGCTGAAGTAGGTCTTCTGCTCTGGGTGTGCTACATTGCCCTAGAGCTGAAGGGCACAACGTGCAGGCTTCTTTCCAAATGGTGAGTTGGGCCCCACAGCATCTTGCTTTCAGCTCTTTGGGAAGCTAAGAAACAACTCGCTCTGCACAGTGCTCTTACAGCCTACCGGGAACATCTCTTCCAAAGGCCTGTGAAACGCAGTTTCTTTGCAGGCCTGATCTGGCTGAAGTAGGACTTCTGCTGTGGGTGTGCTACATTGCCCTAGAGCTGAAAGGCACAACGTGCAGGCTTCTTTCCAAAGGGCGAGTTGGGCCCCACAGCATCTTGCTTCCAGCTCTTTGGGAAGCTAAGAAACAACTCGCTCTGCACAGTGCTCTTACAGCCTACCGGGAACATCTCTTCCAAAGGCCTGTGAAACGCAGTTTCTTTGCAGGCCTGATCTGGCTGAAGTAGGACTTCTGCTCTGGGTGTGCTACATTGGCCTAGAGCTGAAAGGCACAACGTGCAGGCTTCTTTCCAAAGTGCTAGTTGGGCCCCACAGCATCTTGCTTCCAGCTCTTTGGGAAGCTAAGAAACAACTCGCTCTGCACAGTGCTCTTACAGCCTACCGGGAACATCTCTTCCAAAGGCCTGTGAAAAGCAGTTTCTTTGCAGGCCTGATCTCGCTGAAGTAGGACTTCTGCTCTGGGCGTGCTACATTGCCCTAGAGCTGAAAGGCACAACGTGCAGGCTTCTTTCCAAAGGGCGAGTTGGGCCCCACAGCATCTTGCTTCCAGCTCTTTGGCAAGCTAAGAAACAACGCGCTCTGCACAGTGCTCTTACAGCCTAAGGGAACATCTCTTCCAAAGGCCTGTGAAACGCACTTTCTTTGCAGTCCTGATCTGGCTGAAGTAGGACTACTGCTCTGGGTGTGCTACATTGCCCTAGAGCTGAAAGGCACAACGTGCAGGCTTCTTTCCAAAGGGCGAGTTGGGCCCCACAGCATCTTGCTTCCAGCTCTTTGGGAAGCTAAGAAACAACTCGCTCTGCACAGTGCTCTTACAGCCTACCGGGAACATCTCTTCCAAAGGCCTGTGAAACGCAGTTTCTTTGCAGGACTGATCTGGCGGAAGTAGGACTTCTGCTCTCGGTGTGCTACATTGCCCTAGAGCTGAAAGGCACAACGTGCAGGCTTCTTTCCAAAGGGCGAGTTGGGCCCCACAGCATCTTGCTTCCAGCTCTTTGGGAAGCTAAGAAACAACTCGCTCTGCACAGTGCTCTTACAGCCTACCGGGAACATCTCTTCCAAAGGCCTGTGAAACGCAGTTTCTTTGCAGGACTGATCTGGCGGAAGTAGGACTTCTGTTCTGGGTGTGCTACATTGCCCTAGAGCTGAAAGGCACAACGTGCAGGCTTCTTTCCAAAGGGCGAGTTGGGCCCCACAGCATCTTGCTTCCTGCTCTTTGGGAAGCTAAGAAACAACTCGCTCTGCACAGTGCTCTTACAGCCTACCGGGAACATCTCTTCCAAAGGCCTGTGAAAAGCAGTTTCTTTGCAGGCCTGATCTGGCTGAAGTAGGACTTCTGCTCTGGGTGTGCTACATTGCCCTAGAGCTTAAAGGCACAACGTGCAGGCTTCTTTCCAAAGGGTGAGTTGGGCCCCACAGCATCTTGCTTCCAGCTCTTTGGGAAGCTAAGAAACAACTCGCTCTGCACAGTGCTCTTACAGCCTACCGGGAACATCACTTCCAAAGGCCTGTGAAACGCAGTTTCTTTGCAGGCCTGATCTCGCTGAAGTAGGACTTCTGCTCTGGGTGTGCTACATTGCCCTAGAGCTGAAAGGCACAACGTGCAGGCTTCTTTCCAAAGGGCGAGTTGGGCCCCACAGCATCTTGCTTCCAGCTCTTTGGGAAGCTAAGAAACAACTCGCTCTGCACAGTGCTCTTACAGCCTACCGGGAACATCTCTTCCAAAGGCCTGTGAAACGCAGTTTCTTTGCAGGCCTGATCTGGCTGAAGTAGGACTTCTGCTCTGGGTGTGCTACTTTGGCCTAGAGCTGACAGGCACAACGTGCAGGCTTCTTTCCAAAGGGCGAGTTGGGCCCCACAGCATCTTCCTTCCAGCTCTTTGGGAAGCTAACAAACAACTCGCTCTGCACAGTGCTCTTACAGCCTACCGGGAACATCTCTTCCAAAGGCCTGTGAAACGCAGTTTCTTTGCAGGCCTGATCTGGCTGAAGTAGGACTTCTGCTCTGGGTGTGCTACTTTGCCCTAGAGCTGAAAGGCACAACGTGCAGGCTTCTTTCCAAAGGGCGAGTTGGGCCCCACAGCATCTTGCTTCCAGCTCTTTGGAAAGCTAAGAAACAACTCGCTCTGCACAGTGCTCTTACAGCCTACCGGGAACATCTCTTCCAAAGGCCTGTGAAACGCAGTTTCTTTGCAGGCCTGATCTGGCTGAAGTAGGACTTCTGCTCTGGGTGTGCTACTTTGCCCTAGAGCTGAAAGGCACAACGTGCAGGCTTCTTTCCAAAGGGCGAGTTGGGCCCCACAGCATCTTGCTTCCAGCTCTTTGGGAAGCTAAGAAACAACTCGCTCTGCACAGTGCTCTTACAGCCTACCGGGAACATCTCTTCCAAAGGCCTGTGAAACGCAGTTTCTTTGCAGGCCTGATCTGGCTGAAGTAGGACTTCTGCTCTGGGTGTGCTACTTTGCCCTAGAGCTGAAAGGCACAACGTGCAGGCTTCTTTCCAAAGGGCGAGTTGGGCCCCACAGCATCTTGCTTCCAGCTCTTTGGGAAGCTAAGAAACAACTCGCTCTGCACAGTGCTCTTACAGCCTACCGGGAACATCACTTCCAAAGGCCTGTGAAACGCAGTTTCTTTGCAGGCCTGATCTGGCTGAAGTAGGACTTCTGCTCTGGGTGTGCTACTTTGCCCTAGAGCTGAAAGGCACAACGTGCAGGCTTCTTTCCAAAGGGCGAGTTGGGCCCCACAGCATCTTGCTTCCAGCTCTTTGGGAAGCTAAGAAACAACTCGCTCTGCACAGTGCTCTTACAGCCTACCGGGAACATCTCTTCCAAAGGCCTGTGAAACGCAGTTTCTTTGCAGGCCTGATCTGGCTGAAGTAGGACTTCTGCTCTGGGTGTGCTACTTTGCCCTAGAGCTGAAAGGCACAACGTGCAGGCTTCTTTCCAAAGGGCGAGTTGGGCCCCACAGCATCTTGCTTCCAGCTCTTTGGGAAGCTAAGAAACAACTCGCTCTGCACAGTGCTCTTACAGCCTACCGGGAACATCTCTTCCAAAGGCCTGTGAAACGCAGTTTCTTTGCAGGCCTGATCTGGCTGAAGTAGGACTTCTGCTCTGGGTGTGCTACTTTGCCCTAGAGCTGAAAGGCACAACGTGCAGGCTTCTTTCCAAAGGGCGAGTTGGGCCCCACAGCATCTTGCTTCCAGCTCTTTGGGAAGCTAAGAAACAACTCGCTCTGCACAGTGCTCTTACAGCCTACCGGGAACATCTCTTCCAAAGGCCTGTGAAACGCAGTTTCTTTGCAGGCCTGATCTGGCTGAAGTAGGACTTCTGCTCTGGGTGTGCTACTTTGCCCTAGAGCTGAAAGGCACAACGTGCAGGCTTCTTTCCAAAGGGCGAGTTGGGCCCCACAGCATCTTGCTTCCAGCTCTTTGGGAAGCTAAGAAACAACTCGCTCTGCACAGTGCTCTTACAGCCTACCGGGAACATCTCTTCCAAAGGCCTGTGAAACGCAGTTTCTTTGCAGGCCTGATCTGGCTGAAGTAGGACTTCTGCTCTGGGTGTGCTACTTTGCCCTAGAGCTGAAAGGCACAACGTGCAGGCTTCTTTCCAAAGGGCGAGTTGGGCCCCACAGCATCTTGCTTCCAGCTCTTTGGGAAGCTAAGAAACAACTCGCTCTGCACAGTGCTCTTACAGCCTACCGGGAACATCTCTTCCAAAGGCCTGTGAAACGCAGTTTCTTTGCAGGCCTGATCTGGCTGAAGTAGGACTTCTGCTCTGGGTGTGCTACTTTGCCCTAGAGCTGAAAGGCACAACGTGCAGGCTTCTTTCCAAAGGGCGAGTTGGGCCCCACAGCATCTTGCTTCCAGCTCTTTGGGAAGCTAAGAAACAACTCGCTCTGCACAGTGCTCTTACAGCCTACTGGGAACATCTCTTCCAAAGGCCTGTGAAACGCAGTTTCTTTGCAGGCCTGATCTGGCTGAAGTAGGACTTCTGCTCTGGGTGTGCTACTTTGCCCTAGAGCTGAAAGGCACAACGTGCAGGCTTCTTTCCAAAGGGCGAGTTGGGCCCCACAGCATCTTGCTTCCAGCTCTTTGGGAAGCTAAGAAACAACTCGCTCTGCACAGTGCTCTTACAGCCTACCGGGAACATCTCTTCCAAAGGCCTGTGAAACGCAGTTTCTTTGCAGGCCTGATCTGGCTGAAGTAGGACTTCTGCTCTGGGTGTGCTACTTTGCCCTAGAGCTGAAAGGCACAACGTGCAGGCTTCTTTCCAAAGGGCGAGTTGGGCCCCACAGCATCTTGCTTCCAGCTCTTTGGGAAGCTAAGAAACAACTCGCTCTGCACAGTGCTCTTACAGCCTACCGGGAACATCTCTTCCAAAGGCCTGTGAAACGCAGTTTCTTTGCAGGCCTGATCTGGCTGAAGTAGGACTTCTGCTCTGGGTGTGCTACTTTGCCCTAGAGCTGAAAGGCACAACGTGCAGGCTTCTTTCCAAAGGGCGAGTTGGGCCCCACAGCATCTTGCTTCCAGCTCTTTGGGAAGCTAAGAAACAACTCGCTCTGCACAGTGCTCTTACAGCCTACCGGGAACATCTCTTCCAAAGGCCTGTGAAACGCAGTTTCTTTGCAGGCCTGATCTGGCTGAAGTAGGACTTCTGCTCTGGGTGTGCTACTTTGCCCTAGAGCTGAAAGGCACAACGTGCAGGCTTCTTTCCAAAGGGCGAGTTGGGCCCCACAGCATCTTGCTTCCAGCTCTTTGGGAAGCTAAGAAACAACTCGCTCTGCACAGTGCTCTTACAGCCTACCGGGAACATCTCTTCCAAAGGCCTGTGAAACGCAGTTTCTTTGCAGGCCTGATCTGGCTGAAGTAGGACTTCTGCTCTGGGTGTGCTACTTTGCCCTAGAGCTGAAAGGCACAACGTGCAGGCTTCTTTCCAAAGGGCGAGTTGGGCCCCACAGCATCTTGCTTCCAGCTCTTTGGGAAGCTAAGAAACAACTCGCTCTGCACAGTGCTCTTACAGCCTACCGGGAACATCTCTTCCAAAGGCCTGTGAAACGCAGTTTCTTTGCAGGCCTGATCTGGCTGAAGTAGGACTTCTGCTCTGGGTGTGCTACTTTGCCCTAGAGCTGAAAGGCACAACGTGCAGGCTTCTTTCCAAAGGGCGAGTTGGGCCCCACAGCATCTTGCTTCCAGCTCTTTGGGAAGCTAAGAAACAACTCGCTCTGCACAGTGCTCTTACAGCCTACCGGGAACATCTCTTCCAAAGGCCTGTGAAACGCAGTTTCTTTGCAGGCCTGATCTGGCTGAAGTAGGACTTCTGCTCTGGGTGTGCTACTTTGCCCTAGAGCTGAAAGGCACAACGTGCAGGCTTCTTTCCAAAGGGCGAGTTGGGCCCCACAGCATCTTGCTTCCAGCTCTTTGGGAAGCTAAGAAACAACTCGCTCTGCACAGTGCTCTTACAGCCTACTGGGAACATCTCTTCCAAAGGCCTGTGAAACGCAGTTTCTTTGCAGGCCTGATCTGGCTGAAGTAGGACTTCTGCTCTGGGTGTGCTACTTTGCCCTAGAGCTGAAAGGCACAACGTGCAGGCTTCTTTCCAAAGGGCGAGTTGGGCCCCGCAGCATCTTGCTTCCAGCTCTTTGGGAAGCTAAGAAACAACTCGCTCTGCACAGTGCTCTTACAGCCTACCGGGAACATCTCTTCCAAAGGCCTGTGAAACGCAGTTTCTTTGCAGGCCTGATCTGGCTGAAGTAGGACTTCTGCTCTGGGTGTGCTACTTTGCCCTAGAGCTGAAAGGCACAACGTGCAGGCTTCTTTCCAAAGGGCGAGTTGGGCCCCACAGCATCTTGCTTCCAGCTCTTTGGGAAGCTAAGAAACAACTCGCTCTGCACAGTGCTCTTACAGCCTACTGGGAACATCTCTTCCAAAGGCCTGTGAAACGCAGTTTCTTTGCAGGCCTGATCTGGCTGAAGTAGGACTTCTGCTCTGGGTGTGCTACTTTGCCCTAGAGCTGAAAGGCACAACGTGCAGGCTTCTTTCCAAAGGGCGAGTTGGGCCCCACAGCATCTTGCTTCCAGCTCTTTGGGAAGCTAAGAAACAACTCGCTCTGCACAGTGCTCTTACAGCCTACCGGGAACATCTCTTCCAAAGGCCTGTGAAACGCAGTTTCTTTGCAGGCCTGATCTGGCTGAAGTAGGACTTCTGCTCTGGGTGTGCTACTTTGCCCTAGAGCTGAAAGGCACAACGTGCAGGCTTCTTTCCAAAGGGCGAGTTGGGCCCCACAGCATCTTGCTTCCAGCTCTTTGGGAAGCTAAGAAACAACTCGCTCTGCACAGTGCTCTTACAGCCTACCGGGAACATCTCTTCCAAAGGCCTGTGAAACGCAGTTTCTTTGCAGGCCTGATCTGGCTGAAGTAGGACTTCTGCTCTGGGTGTGCTACTTTGCCCTAGAGCTGAAAGGCACAACGTGCAGGCTTCTTTCCAAAGGGCGAGTTGGGCCCCACAGCATCTTGCTTCCAGCTCTTTGGGAAGCTAAGAAACAACTCGCTCTGCACAGTGCTCTTACAGCCTACCGGGAACATCTCTTCCAAAGGCCTGTGAAACGCAGTTTCTTTGCAGGCCTGATCTGGCTGAAGTAGGACTTCTGCTCTGGGTGTGCTACTTTGCCCTAGAGCTGAAAGGCACAACGTGCAGGCTTCTTTCCAAAGGGCGAGTTGGGCCCCACAGCATCTTGCTTCCAGCTCTTTGGGAAGCTAAGAAACAACTCGCTCTGCACAGTGCTCTTACAGCCTACCGGGAACATCTCTTCCAAAGGCCTGTGAAACGCAGTTTCTTTGCAGGCCTGATCTGGCTGAAGTAGGACTTCTGCTCTGGGTGTGCTACTTTGCCCTAGAGCTGAAAGGCACAACGTGCAGGCTTCTTTCCAAAGGGCGAGTTGGGCCCCACAGCATCTTGCTTCCAGCTCTTTGGGAAGCTAAGAAACAACTCGCTCTGCACAGTGCTCTTACAGCCTACCGGGAACATCTCTTCCAAAGGCCTGTGAAACGCAGTTTCTTTGCAGGCCTGATCTGGCTGAAGTAGGACTTCTGCTCTGGGTGTGCTACTTTGCCCTAGAGCTGAAAGGCACAACGTGCAGGCTTCTTTCCAAAGGGCGAGTTGGGCCCCACAGCATCTTGCTTCCAGCTCTTTGGGAAGCTAAGAAACAACTCGCTCTGCACAGTGCTCTTACAGCCTACCGGGAACATCTCTTCCAAAGGCCTGTGAAACGCAGTTTCTTTGCAGGCCTGATCTGGCTGAAGTAGGACTTCTGCTCTGGGTGTGCTACTTTGCCCTAGAGCTGAAAGGCACAACGTGCAGGCTTCTTTCCAAAGGGCGAGTTGGGCCCCACAGCATCTTGCTTCCAGCTCTTTGGGAAGCTAAGAAACAACTCGCTCTGCACAGTGCTCTTACAGCCTACCGGGAACATCTCTTCCAAAGGCCTGTGAAACGCAGTTTCTTTGCAGGCCTGATCTGGCTGAAGTAGGACTTCTGCTCTGGGTGTGCTACTTTGCCCTAGAGCTGAAAGGCACAACGTGCAGGCTTCTTTCCAAAGGGCGAGTTGGGCCCCACAGCATCTTGCTTCCAGCTCTTTGGGAAGCTAAGAAACAACTCGCTCTGCACAGTGCTCTTACAGCCTACCGGGAACATCTCTTCCAAAGGCCTGTGAAACGCAGTTTCTTTGCAGGCCTGATCTGGCTGAAGTAGGACTTCTGCTCTGGGTGTGCTACTTTGCCCTAGAGCTGAAAGGCACAACGTGCAGGCTTCTTTCCAAAGGGCGAGTTGGGCCCCACAGCATCTTGCTTCCAGCTCTTTGGGAAGCTAAGAAACAACTCGCTCTGCACAGTGCTCTTACAGCCTACCGGGAACATCTCTTCCAAAGGCCTGTGAAACGCAGTTTCTTTGCAGGCCTGATCTGGCTGAAGTAGGACTTCTGCTCTGGGTGTGCTACTTTGCCCTAGAGCTGAAAGGCACAACGTGCAGGCTTCTTTCCAAAGGGCGAGTTGGGCCCCACAGCATTCTGCTTCCAGCTCTTTGGGAAGCTAAGAAACAACTCGCTCTGCACAGTGCTCTTACAGCCTACCGGGAACATCTCTTCCAAAGGCCTGTGAAACGCAGTTTCTTTGCAGGCCTGATCTGGCTGAAGTAGGACTTCTGCTCTGGGTGTGCTACTTTGCCCTAGAGCTGAAAGGCACAACGTGCAGGCTTCTTTCCAAAGGGCGAGTTGGGCCCCACAGCATCTTGCTTCCAGCTCTTTGGGAAGCTAAGAAACAACTCGCTCTGCACAGTGCTCTTACAGCCTATTGGGAACATCTCTTCCAAAGGCCTGTGAAACGCAGTTTCTTTGCAGGCCTGATCTGGCTGAAGTAGGACTTCTGCTCTGGGTGTGCTACTTTGCCCTAGAGCTGAAAGGCACAACGTGCAGGCTTCTTTCCAAAGGGCGAGTTGGGCCCCACAGCATCTTGCTTCCAGCTCTTTGGGAAGCTAAGAAACAACTCGCTCTGCACAGTGCTCTTACAGCCTATTGGGAACATCTCTTCCAAAGGCCTGTGAAACGCAGTTTCTTTGCAGGCCTGATCTGGCTGAAGTAGGACTTCTGCTCTGGGTGTGCTACTTTGCCCTAGAGCTGAAAGGCACAACGTGCAGGCTTCTTTCCAAAGGGCGAGTTGGGCCCCACAGCATCTTGCTTCCAGCTCTTTGGGAAGCTAAGAAACAACTCGCTCTGCACAGTGCTCTTACAGCCTACCGGGAACATCTCTTCCAAAGGCCTGTGAAACGCAGTTTCTTTGCAGGCCTGATCTGGCTGAAGTAGGACTTCTGCTCTGGGTGTGCTACTTTGCCCTAGAGCTGAAAGGCACAACGTGCAGGCTTCTTTCCAAAGGGCGAGTTGGGCCCCACAGCATCTTGCTTCCAGCTCTTTGGGAAGCTAAGAAACAACTCGCTCTGCACAGTGCTCTTACAGCCTACCGGGAACATCTCTTCCAAAGGCCTGTGAAACGCAGTTTCTTTGCAGGCCTGATCTGGCTGAAGTAGGACTTCTGCTCTGGGTGTGCTACTTTGCCCTAGAGCTGAAAGGCACAACGTGCAGGCTTCTTTCCAAAGGGCGAGTTGGGCCCCACAGCATCTTGCTTCCAGCTCTTTGGGAAGCTAAGAAACAACTCGCTCTGCACAGTGCTCTTACAGCCTACCGGGAACATCTCTTCCAAAGGCCTGTGAAACGCAGTTTCTTTGCAGGCCTGATCTGGCTGAAGTAGGACTTCTGCTCTGGGTGTGCTACTTTGCCCTAGAGCTGAAAGGCACAACGTGCAGGCTTCTTTCCAAAGGGCGAGTTGGGCCCCACAGCATCTTGCTTCCAGCTCTTTGGGAAGCTAAGAAACAACTCGCTCTGCACAGTGCTCTTACAGCCTACCGGGAACATCTCTTCCAAAGGCCTGTGAAACGCAGTTTCTTTGCAGGCCTGATCTGGCTGAAGTAGGACTTCTGCTCTGGGTGTGCTACTTTGCCCTAGAGCTGAAAGGCACAACGTGCAGGCTTCTTTCCAAAGGGCGAGTTGGGCCCCACAGCATCTTGCTTCCAGCTCTTTGGGAAGCTAAGAAACAACTCGCTCTGCACAGTGCTCTTACAGCCTACCGGGAACATCTCTTCCAAAGGCCTGTGAAACGCAGTTTCTTTGCAGGCCTGATCTGGCTGAAGTAGGACTTCTGCTCTGGGTGTGCTACTTTGCCCTAGAGCTGAAAGGCACAACGTGCAGGCTTCTTTCCAAAGGGCGAGTTGGGCCCCACAGCATCTTGCTTCCAGCTCTTTGGGAAGCTAAGAAACAACTCGCTCTGCACAGTGCTCTTACAGCCTACCGGGAACATCTCTTCCAAAGGCCTGTGAAACGCAGTTTCTTTGCAGGCCTGATCTGGCTGAAGTAGGACTTCTGCTCTGGGTGTGCTACTTTGCCCTAGAGCTGAAAGGCACAACGTGCAGGCTTCTTTCCAAAGGGCGAGTTGGGCCCCACAGCATCTTGCTTCCAGCTCTTTGGGAAGCTAAGAAACAACTCGCTCTGCACAGTGCTCTTACAGCCTACCGGGAACATCTCTTCCAAAGGCCTGTGAAACGCAGTTTCTTTGCAGGCCTGATCTGGCTGAAGTAGGACTTCTGCTCTGGGTGTGCTACTTTGCCCTAGAGCTGAAAGGCACAACGTGCAGGCTTCTTTCCAAAGGGCGAGTTGGGCCCCACAGCATCTTGCTTCCAGCTCTTTGGGAAGCTAAGAAACAACTCGCTCTGCACAGTGCTCTTACAGCCTACCGGGAACATCTCTTCCAAAGGCCTGTGAAACGCAGTTTCTTTGCAGGCCTGATCTGGCTGAAGTAGGACTTCTGCTCTGGGTGTGCTACTTTGCCCTAGAGCTGAAAGGCACAACGTGCAGGCTTCTTTCCAAAGGGCGAGTTGGGCCCCACAGCATCTTGCTTCCAGCTCTTTGGGAAGCTAAGAAACAACTCGCTCTGCACAGTGCTCTTACAGCCTACCGGGAACATCTCTTCCAAAGGCCTGTGAAACGCAGTTTCTTTGCAGGCCTGATCTGGCTGAAGTAGGACTTCTGCTCTGGGTGTGCTACTTTGCCCTAGAGCTGAAAGGCACAACGTGCAGGCTTCTTTCCAAAGGGCGAGTTGGGCCCCACAGCATCTTGCTTCCAGCTCTTTGGGAAGCTAAGAAACAACTCGCTCTGCACAGTGCTCTTACAGCCTACCGGGAACATCTCTTCCAAAGGCCTGTGAAACGCAGTTTCTTTGCAGGCCTGATCTGGCTGAAGTAGGACTTCTGCTCTGGGTGTGCTACTTTGCCCTAGAGCTGAAAGGCACAACGTGCAGGCTTCTTTCCAAAGGGCGAGTTGGGCCCCACAGCATCTTGCTTCCAGCTCTTTGGGAAGCTAAGAAACAACTCGCTCTGCACAGTGCTCTTACAGCCTACCGGGAACATCTCTTCCAAAGGCCTGTGAAACGCAGTTTCTTTGCAGGCCTGATCTGGCTGAAGTAGGACTTCTGCTCTGGGTGTGCTACTTTGCCCTAGAGCTGAAAGGCACAACGTGCAGGCTTCTTTCCAAAGGGCGAGTTGGGCCCCACAGCATCTTGCTTCCAGCTCTTTGGGAAGCTAAGAAACAACTCGCTCTGCACAGTGCTCTTACAGCCTACCGGGAACATCTCTTCCAAAGGCCTGTGAAACGCAGTTTCTTTGCAGGCCTGATCTGGCTGAAGTAGGACTTCTGCTCTGGGTGTGCTACTTTGCCCTAGAGCTGAAAGGCACAACGTGCAGGCTTCTTTCCAAAGGGCGAGTTGGGCCCCACAGCATCTTGCTTCCAGCTCTTTGGGAAGCTAAGAAACAACTCGCTCTGCACAGTGCTCTTACAGCCTACCGGGAACATCTCTTCCAAAGGCCTGTGAAACGCAGTTTCTTTGCAGGCCTGATCTGGCTGAAGTAGGACTTCTGCTCTGGGTGTGCTACTTTGCCCTAGAGCTGAAAGGCACAACGTGCAGGCTTCTTTCCAAAGGGCGAGTTGGGCCCCACAGCATCTTGCTTCCAGCTCTTTGGGAAGCTAAGAAACAACTCGCTCTGCACAGTGCTCTTACAGCCTACCGGGAACATCTCTTCCAAAGGCCTGTGAAACGCAGTTTCTTTGCAGGCCTGATCTGGCTGAAGTAGGACTTCTGCTCTGGGTGTGCTACTTTGCCCTAGAGCTGAAAGGCACAACGTGCAGGCTTCTTTCCAAAGGGCGAGTTGGGCCCCACAGCATCTTGCTTCCAGCTCTTTGGGAAGCTAAGAAACAACTCGCTCTGCACAGTGCTCTTACAGCCTACCGGGAACATCTCTTCCAAAGGCCTGTGAAACGCAGTTTCTTTGCAGGCCTGATCTGGCTGAAGTAGGACTTCTGCTCTGGGTGTGCTACTTTGCCCTAGAGCTGAAAGGCACAACGTGCAGGCTTCTTTCCAAAGGGCGAGTTGGGCCCCGCAGCATCTTGCTTCCAGCTCTTTGGGAAGCTAAGAAACAACTCGCTCTGCACAGTGCTCTTACAGCCTACCGGGAACATCTCTTCCAAAGGCCTGTGAAACGCAGTTTCTTTGCAGGCCTGATCTGGCTGAAGTAGGACTTCTGCTCTGGGTGTGCTACTTTGCCCTAGAGCTGAAAGGCACAACGTGCAGGCTTCTTTCCAAAGGGCGAGTTGGGCCCCACAGCATCTTGCTTCCAGCTCTTTGGGAAGCTAAGAAACAACTCGCTCTGCACAGTGCTCTTACAGCCTACTGGGAACATCTCTTCCAAAGGCCTGTGAAACGCAGTTTCTTTGCAGGCCTGATCTGGCTGAAGTAGGACTTCTGCTCTGGGTGTGCTACTTTGCCCTAGAGCTGAAAGGCACAACGTGCAGGCTTCTTTCCAAAGGGCGAGTTGGGCCCCACAGCATCTTGCTTCCAGCTCTTTGGGAAGCTAAGAAACAACTCGCTCTGCACAGTGCTCTTACAGCCTACCGGGAACATCTCTTCCAAAGGCCTGTGAAACGCAGTTTCTTTGCAGGCCTGATCTGGCTGAAGTAGGACTTCTGCTCTGGGTGTGCTACTTTGCCCTAGAGCTGAAAGGCACAACGTGCAGGCTTCTTTCCAAAGGGCGAGTTGGGCCCCACAGCATCTTGCTTCCAGCTCTTTGGGAAGCTAAGAAACAACTCGCTCTGCACAGTGCTCTTACAGCCTACCGGGAACATCTCTTCCAAAGGCCTGTGAAACGCAGTTTCTTTGCAGGCCTGATCTGGCTGAAGTAGGACTTCTGCTCTGGGTGTGCTACTTTGCCCTAGAGCTGAAAGGCACAACGTGCAGGCTTCTTTCCAAAGGGCGAGTTGGGCCCCACAGCATCTTGCTTCCAGCTCTTTGGGAAGCTAAGAAACAACTCGCTCTGCACAGTGCTCTTACAGCCTACCGGGAACATCTCTTCCAAAGGCCTGTGAAACGCAGTTTCTTTGCAGGCCTGATCTGGCTGAAGTAGGACTTCTGCTCTGGGTGTGCTACTTTGCCCTAGAGCTGAAAGGCACAACGTGCAGGCTTCTTTCCAAAGGGCGAGTTGGGCCCCACAGCATCTTGCTTCCAGCTCTTTGGGAAGCTAAGAAACAACTCGCTCTGCACAGTGCTCTTACAGCCTACCGGGAACATCTCTTCCAAAGGCCTGTGAAACGCAGTTTCTTTGCAGGCCTGATCTGGCTGAAGTAGGACTTCTGCTCTGGGTGTGCTACTTTGCCCTAGAGCTGAAAGGCACAACGTGCAGGCTTCTTTCCAAAGGGCGAGTTGGGCCCCACAGCATCTTGCTTCCAGCTCTTTGGGAAGCTAAGAAACAACTCGCTCTGCACAGTGCTCTTACAGCCTACCGGGAACATCTCTTCCAAAGGCCTGTGAAACGCAGTTTCTTTGCAGGCCTGATCTGGCTGAAGTAGGACTTCTGCTCTGGGTGTGCTACTTTGCCCTAGAGCTGAAAGGCACAACGTGCAGGCTTCTTTCCAAAGGGCGAGTTGGGCCCCACAGCATCTTGCTTCCAGCTCTTTGGGAAGCTAAGAAACAACTCGCTCTGCACAGTGCTCTTACAGCCTACTGGGAACATCTCTTCCAAAGGCCTGTGAAACGCAGTTTCTTTGCAGGCCTGATCTGGCTGAAGTAGGACTTCTGCTCTGGGTGTGCTACTTTGCCCTAGAGCTGAAAGGCACAACGTGCAGGCTTCTTTCCAAAGGGCGAGTTGGGCCCCACAGCATCTTGCTTCCAGCTCTTTGGGAAGCTAAGAAACAACTCGCTCTGCACAGTGCTCTTACAGCCTACCGGGAACATCTCTTCCAAAGGCCTGTGAAACGCAGTTTCTTTGCAGGCCTGATCTGGCTGAAGTAGGACTTCTGCTCTGGGTGTGCTACTTTGCCCTAGAGCTGAAAGGCACAACGTGCAGGCTTCTTTCCAAAGGGCGAGTTGGGCCCCACAGCATCTTGCTTCCAGCTCTTTGGGAAGCTAAGAAACAACTCGCTCTGCACAGTGCTCTTACAGCCTACCGGGAACATCTCTTCCAAAGGCCTGTGAAACGCAGTTTCTTTGCAGGCCTGATCTGGCTGAAGTAGGACTTCTGCTCTGGGTGTGCTACTTTGCCCTAGAGCTGAAAGGCACAACGTGCAGGCTTCTTTCCAAAGGGCGAGTTGGGCCCCACAGCATCTTGCTTCCAGCTCTTTGGGAAGCTAAGAAACAACTCGCTCTGCACAGTGCTCTTACAGCCTACCGGGAACATCTCTTCCAAAGGCCTGTGAAACGCAGTTTCTTTGCAGGCCTGATCTGGCTGAAGTAGGACTTCTGCTCTGGGTGTGCTACTTTGCCCTAGAGCTGAAAGGCACAACGTGCAGGCTTCTTTCCAAAGGGCGAGTTGGGCCCCACAGCATCTTGCTTCCAGCTCTTTGGGAAGCTAAGAAACAACTCGCTCTGCACAGTGCTCTTACAGCCTACCGGGAACATCTCTTCCAAAGGCCTGTGAAACGCAGTTTCTTTGCAGGCCTGATCTGGCTGAAGTAGGACTTCTGCTCTGGGTGTGCTACTTTGCCCTAGAGCTGAAAGGCACAACGTGCAGGCTTCTTTCCAAAGGGCGAGTTGGGCCCCACAGCATCTTGCTTCCAGCTCTTTGGGAAGCTAAGAAACAACTCGCTCTGCACAGTGCTCTTACAGCCTACCGGGAACATCTCTTCCAAAGGCCTGTGAAACGCAGTTTCTTTGCAGGCCTGATCTGGCTGAAGTAGGACTTCTGCTCTGGGTGTGCTACTTTGCCCTAGAGCTGAAAGGCACAACGTGCAGGCTTCTTTCCAAAGGGCGAGTTGGGCCCCACAGCATCTTGCTTCCAGCTCTTTGGGAAGCTAAGAAACAACTCGCTCTGCACAGTGCTCTTACAGCCTACCGGGAACATCTCTTCCAAAGGCCTGTGAAACGCAGTTTCTTTGCAGGCCTGATCTGGCTGAAGTAGGACTTCTGCTCTGGGTGTGCTACTTTGCCCTAGAGCTGAAAGGCACAACGTGCAGGCTTCTTTCCAAAGGGCGAGTTGGGCCCCACAGCATCTTGCTTCCAGCTCTTTGGGAAGCTAAGAAACAACTCGCTCTGCACAGTGCTCTTACAGCCTACCGGGAACATCTCTTCCAAAGGCCTGTGAAACGCAGTTTCTTTGCAGGCCTGATCTGGCTGAAGTAGGACTTCTGCTCTGGGTGTGCTACTTTGCCCTAGAGCTGAAAGGCACAACGTGCAGGCTTCTTTCCAAAGGGCGAGTTGGGCCCCACAGCATCTTGCTTCCAGCTCTTTGGGAAGCTAAGAAACAACTCGCTCTGCACAGTGCTCTTACAGCCTACCGGGAACATCTCTTCCAAAGGCCTGTGAAACGCAGTTTCTTTGCAGGCCTGATCTGGCTGAAGTAGGACTTCTGCTCTGGGTGTGCTACTTTGCCCTAGAGCTGAAAGGCACAACGTGCAGGCTTCTTTCCAAAGGGCGAGTTGGGCCCCACAGCATCTTGCTTCCAGCTCTTTGGGAAGCTAAGAAACAACTCGCTCTGCACAGTGCTCTTACAGCCTACCGGGAACATCTCTTCCAAAGGCCTGTGAAACGCAGTTTCTTTGCAGGCCTGATCTGGCTGAAGTAGGACTTCTGCTCTGGGTGTGCTACTTTGCCCTAGAGCTGAAAGGCACAACGTGCAGGCTTCTTTCCAAAGGGCGAGTTGGGCCCCACAGCATCTTGCTTCCAGCTCTTTGGGAAGCTAAGAAACAACTCGCTCTGCACAGTGCTCTTACAGCCTACCGGGAACATCTCTTCCAAAGGCCTGTGAAACGCAGTTTCTTTGCAGGCCTGATCTGGCTGAAGTAGGACTTCTGCTCTGGGTGTGCTACTTTGCCCTAGAGCTGAAAGGCACAACGTGCAGGCTTCTTTCCAAAGGGCGAGTTGGGCCCCACAGCATCTTGCTTCCAGCTCTTTGGGAAGCTAAGAAACAACTCGCTCTGCACAGTGCTCTTACAGCCTACCGGGAACATCTCTTCCAAAGGCCTGTGAAACGCAGTTTCTTTGCAGGCCTGATCTGGCTGAAGTAGGACTTCTGCTCTGGGTGTGCTACTTTGCCCTAGAGCTGAAAGGCACAACGTGCAGGCTTCTTTCCAAAGGGCGAGTTGGGCCCCACAGCATCTTGCTTCCAGCTCTTTGGGAAGCTAAGAAACAACTCGCTCTGCACAGTGCTCTTACAGCCTACCGGGAACATCTCTTCCAAAGGCCTGTGAAACGCAGTTTCTTTGCAGGCCTGATCTGGCTGAAGTAGGACTTCTGCTCTGGGTGTGCTACTTTGCCCTAGAGCTGAAAGGCACAACGTGCAGGCTTCTTTCCAAAGGGCGAGTTGGGCCCCACAGCATCTTGCTTCCAGCTCTTTGGGAAGCTAAGAAACAACTCGCTCTGCACAGTGCTCTTACAGCCTACCGGGAACATCTCTTCCAAAGGCCTGTGAAACGCAGTTTCTTTGCAGGCCTGATCTGGCTGAAGTAGGACTTCTGCTCTGGGTGTGCTACTTTGCCCTAGAGCTGAAAGGCACAACGTGCAGGCTTCTTTCCAAAGGGCGAGTTGGGCCCCACAGCATCTTGCTTCCAGCTCTTTGGGAAGCTAAGAAACAACTCGCTCTGCACAGTGCTCTTACAGCCTACCGGGAACATCTCTTCCAAAGGCCTGTGAAACGCAGTTTCTTTGCAGGCCTGATCTGGCTGAAGTAGGACTTCTGCTCTGGGTGTGCTACTTTGCCCTAGAGCTGAAAGGCACAACGTGCAGGCTTCTTTCCAAAGGGCGAGTTGGGCCCCACAGCATCTTGCTTCCAGCTCTTTGGGAAGCTAAGAAACAACTCGCTCTGCACAGTGCTCTTACAGCCTACCGGGAACATCTCTTCCAAAGGCCTGTGAAACGCAGTTTCTTTGCAGGCCTGATCTGGCTGAAGTAGGACTTCTGCTCTGGGTGTGCTACTTTGCCCTAGAGCTGAAAGGCACAACGTGCAGGCTTCTTTCCAAAGGGCGAGTTGGGCCCCACAGCATCTTGCTTCCAGCTCTTTGGGAAGCTAAGAAACAACTCGCTCTGCACAGTGCTCTTACAGCCTACCGGGAACATCTCTTCCAAAGGCCTGTGAAACGCAGTTTCTTTGCAGGCCTGATCTGGCTGAAGTAGGACTTCTGCTCTGGGTGTGCTACTTTGCCCTAGAGCTGAAAGGCACAACGTGCAGGCTTCTTTCCAAAGGGCGAGTTGGGCCCCACAGCATCTTGCTTCCAGCTCTTTGGGAAGCTAAGAAACAACTCGCTCTGCACAGTGCTCTTACAGCCTACCGGGAACATCTCTTCCAAAGGCCTGTGAAACGCAGTTTCTTTGCAGGCCTGATCTGGCTGAAGTAGGACTTCTGCTCTGGGTGTGCTACTTTGCCCTAGAGCTGAAAGGCACAACGTGCAGGCTTCTTTCCAAAGGGCGAGTTGGGCCCCACAGCATCTTGCTTCCAGCTCTTTGGGAAGCTAAGAAACAACTCGCTCTGCACAGTGCTCTTACAGCCTACCGGGAACATCTCTTCCAAAGGCCTGTGAAACGCAGTTTCTTTGCAGGCCTGATCTGGCTGAAGTAGGACTTCTGCTCTGGGTGTGCTACTTTGCCCTAGAGCTGAAAGGCACAACGTGCAGGCTTCTTTCCAAAGGGCGAGTTGGGCCCCACAGCATCTTGCTTCCAGCTCTTTGGGAAGCTAAGAAACAACTCGCTCTGCACAGTGCTCTTACAGCCTACCGGGAACATCTCTTCCAAAGGCCTGTGAAACGCAGTTTCTTTGCAGGCCTGATCTGGCTGAAGTACGACTTCTGCTCTGGGTGTGCTACTTTGCCCTAGAGCTGAAAGGCACAACGTGCAGGCTTCTTTCCAAAGGGCGAGTTGGGCCCCACAGCATCTTGCTTCCAGCTCTTTGGGAAGCTAAGAAACAACTCGCTCTGCACAGTGCTCTTACAGCCTACCGGGAACATCTCTTCCAAAGGCCTGTGAAACGCAGTTTCTTTGCAGGCCTGATCTGGCTGAAGTAGGACTTCTGCTCTGGGTGTGCTACTTTGCCCTAGAGCTGAAAGGCACAACGTGCAGGCTTCTTTCCAAAGGGCGAGTTGGGCCCCACAGCATCTTGCTTCCAGCTCTTTGGGAAGCTAAGAAACAACTCGCTCTGCACAGTGCTCTTACAGCCTACCGGGAACATCTCTTCCAAAGGCCTGTGAAACGCAGTTTCTTTGCAGGCCTGATCTGGCTGAAGTAGGACTTCTGCTCTGGGTGTGCTACTTTGCCCTAGAGCTGAAAGGCACAACGTGCAGGCTTCTTTCCAAAGGGCGAGTTGGGCCCCACAGCATCTTGCTTCCAGCTCTTTGGGAAGCTAAGAAACAACTCGCTCTGCACAGTGCTCTTACAGCCTACCGGGAACATCTCTTCCAAAGGCCTGTGAAACGCAGTTTCTTTGCAGGCCTGATCTGGCTGAAGTAGGACTTCTGCTCTGGGTGTGCTACTTTGCCCTAGAGCTGAAAGGCACAACGTGCAGGCTTCTTTCCAAAGGGCGAGTTGGGCCCCACAGCATCTTGCTTCCAGCTCTTTGGGAAGCTAAGAAACAACTCGCTCTGCACAGTGCTCTTACAGCCTACCGGGAACATCTCTTCCAAAGGCCTGTGAAACGCAGTTTCTTTGCAGGCCTGATCTGGCTGAAGTAGGACTTCTGCTCTGGGTGTGCTACTTTGCCCTAGAGCTGAAAGGCACAACGTGCAGGCTTCTTTCCAAAGGGCGAGTTGGGCCCCACAGCATCTTGCTTCCAGCTCTTTGGGAAGCTAAGAAACAACTCGCTCTGCACAGTGCTCTTACAGCCTACCGGGAACATCTCTTCCAAAGGCCTGTGAAACGCAGTTTCTTTGCAGGCCTGATCTGGCTGAAGTAGGACTTCTGCTCTGGGTGTGCTACTTTGCCCTAGAGCTGAAAGGCACAACGTGCAGGCTTCTTTCCAAAGGGCGAGTTGGGCCCCACAGCATCTTGCTTCCAGCTCTTTGGGAAGCTAAGAAACAACTCGCTCTGCACAGTGCTCTTACAGCCTACCGGGAACATCTCTTCCAAAGGCCTGTGAAACGCAGTTTCTTTGCAGGCCTGATCTGGCTGAAGTAGGACTTCTGCTCTGGGTGTGCTACTTTGCCCTAGAGCTGAAAGGCACAACGTGCAGGCTTCTTTCCAAAGGGCGAGTTGGGCCCCACAGCATCTTGCTTCCAGCTCTTTGGGAAGCTAAGAAACAACTCGCTCTGCACAGTGCTCTTACAGCCTACTGGGAACATCTCTTCCAAAGGCCTGTGAAACGCAGTTTCTTTGCAGGCCTGATCTGGCTGAAGTAGGACTTCTGCTCTGGGTGTGCTACTTTGCCCTAGAGCTGAAAGGCACAACGTGCAGGCTTCTTTCCAAAGGGCGAGTTGGGCCCCACAGCATCTTGCTTCCAGCTCTTTGGGAAGCTAAGAAACAACTCGCTCTGCACAGTGCTCTTACAGCCTACCGGGAACATCTCTTCCAAAGGCCTGTGAAACGCAGTTTCTTTGCAGGCCTGATCTGGCTGAAGTAGGACTTCTGCTCTGGGTGTGCTACTTTGCCCTAGAGCTGAAAGGCACAACGTGCAGGCTTCTTTCCAAAGGGCGAGTTGGGCCCCACAGCATCTTGCTTCCAGCTCTTTGGGAAGCTAAGAAACAACTCGCTCTGCACAGTGCTCTTACAGCCTACCGGGAACATCTCTTCCAAAGGCCTGTGAAACGCAGTTTCTTTGCAGGCCTGATCTGGCTGAAGTAGGACTTCTGCTCTGGGTGTGCTACTTTGCCCTAGAGCTGAAAGGCACAACGTGCAGGCTTCTTTCCAAAGGGCGAGTTGGGCCCCACAGCATCTTGCTTCCAGCTCTTTGGGAAGCTAAGAAACAACTCGCTCTGCACAGTGCTCTTACAGCCTACCGGGAACATCTCTTCCAAAGGCCTGTGAAACGCAGTTTCTTTGCAGGCCTGATCTGGCTGAAGTAGGACTTCTGCTCTGGGTGTGCTACTTTGCCCTAGAGCTGAAAGGCACAACGTGCAGGCTTCTTTCCAAAGGGCGAGTTGGGCCCCACAGCATCTTGCTTCCAGCTCTTTGGGAAGCTAAGAAACAACTCGCTCTGCACAGTGCTCTTACAGCCTACCGGGAACATCTCTTCCAAAGGCCTGTGAAACGCAGTTTCTTTGCAGGCCTGATCTGGCTGAAGTAGGACTTCTGCTCTGGGTGTGCTACTTTGCCCTAGAGCTGAAAGGCACAACGTGCAGGCTTCTTTCCAAAGGGCGAGTTGGGCCCCACAGCATCTTGCTTCCAGCTCTTTGGGAAGCTAAGAAACAACTCGCTCTGCACAGTGCTCTTACAGCCTACCGGGAACATCTCTTCCAAAGGCCTGTGAAACGCAGTTTCTTTGCAGGCCTGATCTGGCTGAAGTAGGACTTCTGCTCTGGGTGTGCTACTTTGCCCTAGAGCTGAAAGGCACAACGTGCAGGCTTCTTTCCAAAGGGCGAGTTGGGCCCCACAGCATCTTGCTTCCAGCTCTTTGGGAAGCTAAGAAACAACTCGCTCTGCACAGTGCTCTTACAGCCTACCGGGAACATCTCTTCCAAAGGCCTGTGAAACGCAGTTTCTTTGCAGGCCTGATCTGGCTGAAGTAGGACTTCTGCTCTGGGTGTGCTACTTTGCCCTAGAGCTGAAAGGCACAACGTGCAGGCTTCTTTCCAAAGGGCGAGTTGGGCCCCACAGCATCTTGCTTCCAGCTCTTTGGGAAGCTAAGAAACAACTCGCTCTGCACAGTGCTCTTACAGCCTACCGGGAACATCTCTTCCAAAGGCCTGTGAAACGCAGTTTCTTTGCAGGCCTGATCTGGCTGAAGTAGGACTTCTGCTCTGGGTGTGCTACTTTGCCCTAGAGCTGAAAGGCACAACGTGCAGGCTTCTTTCCAAAGGGCGAGTTGGGCCCCACAGCATCTTGCTTCCAGCTCTTTGGGAAGCTAAGAAACAACTCGCTCTGCACAGTGCTCTTACAGCCTACCGGGAACATCTCTTCCAAAGGCCTGTGAAACGCAGTTTCTTTGCAGGCCTGATCTGGCTGAAGTAGGACTTCTGCTCTGGGTGTGCTACTTTGCCCTAGAGCTGAAAGGCACAACGTGCAGGCTTCTTTCCAAAGGGCGAGTTGGGCCCCACAGCATCTTGCTTCCAGCTCTTTGGGAAGCTAAGAAACAACTCGCTCTGCACAGTGCTCTTACAGCCTACCGGGAACATCTCTTCCAAAGGCCTGTGAAACGCAGTTTCTTTGCAGGCCTGATCTGGCTGAAGTAGGACTTCTGCTCTGGGTGTGCTACTTTGCCCTAGAGCTGAAAGGCACAACGTGCAGGCTTCTTTCCAAAGGGCGAGTTGGGCCCCACAGCATCTTGCTTCCAGCTCTTTGGGAAGCTAAGAAACAACTCGCTCTGCACAGTGCTCTTACAGCCTACCGGGAACATCTCTTCCAAAGGCCTGTGAAACGCAGTTTCTTTGCAGGCCTGATCTGGCTGAAGTAGGACTTCTGCTCTGGGTGTGCTACTTTGCCCTAGAGCTGAAAGGCACAACGTGCAGGCTTCTTTCCAAAGGGCGAGTTGGGCCCCACAGCATCTTGCTTCCAGCTCTTTGGGAAGCTAAGAAACAACTCGCTCTGCACAGTGCTCTTACAGCCTACCGGGAACATCTCTTCCAAAGGCCTGTGAAACGCAGTTTCTTTGCAGGCCTGATCTGGCTGAAGTAGGACTTCTGCTCTGGGTGTGCTACTTTGCCCTAGAGCTGAAAGGCACAACGTGCAGGCTTCTTTCCAAAGGGCGAGTTGGGCCCCACAGCATCTTGCTTCCAGCTCTTTGGGAAGCTAAGAAACAACTCGCTCTGCACAGTGCTCTTACAGCCTACCGGGAACATCTCTTCCAAAGGCCTGTGAAACGCAGTTTCTTTGCAGGCCTGATCTGGCTGAAGTAGGACTTCTGCTCTGGGTGTGCTACTTTGCCCTAGAGCTGAAAGGCACAACGTGCAGGCTTCTTTCCAAAGGGCGAGTTGGGCCCCACAGCATCTTGCTTCCAGCTCTTTGGGAAGCTAAGAAACAACTCGCTCTGCACAGTGCTCTTACAGCCTACCGGGAACATCTCTTCCAAAGGCCTGTGAAACGCAGTTTCTTTGCAGGCCTGATCTGGCTGAAGTAGGACTTCTGCTCTGGGTGTGCTACTTTGCCCTAGAGCTGAAAGGCACAACGTGCAGGCTTCTTTCCAAAGGGCGAGTTGGGCCCCACAGCATCTTGCTTCCAGCTCTTTGGGAAGCTAAGAAACAACTCGCTCTGCACAGTGCTCTTACAGCCTACCGGGAACATCTCTTCCAAAGGCCTGTGAAACGCAGTTTCTTTGCAGGCCTGATCTGGCTGAAGTAGGACTTCTGCTCTGGGTGTGCTACTTTGCCCTAGAGCTGAAAGGCACAACGTGCAGGCTTCTTTCCAAAGGGCGAGTTGGGCCCCACAGCATCTTGCTTCCAGCTCTTTGGGAAGCTAAGAAACAACTCGCTCTGCACAGTGCTCTTACAGCCTACCGGGAACATCTCTTCCAAAGGCCTGTGAAACGCAGTTTCTTTGCAGGCCTGATCTGGCTGAAGTAGGACTTCTGCTCTGGGTGTGCTACTTTGCCCTAGAGCTGAAAGGCACAACGTGCAGGCTTCTTTCCAAAGGGCGAGTTGGGCCCCACAGCATCTTGCTTCCAGCTCTTTGGGAAGCTAAGAAACAACTCGCTCTGCACAGTGCTCTTACAGCCTACCGGGAACATCTCTTCCAAAGGCCTGTGAAACGCAGTTTCTTTGCAGGCCTGATCTGGCTGAAGTAGGACTTCTGCTCTGGGTGTGCTACTTTGCCCTAGAGCTGAAAGGCACAACGTGCAGGCTTCTTTCCAAAGGGCGAGTTGGGCCCCACAGCATCTTGCTTCCAGCTCTTTGGGAAGCTAAGAAACAACTCGCTCTGCACAGTGCTCTTACAGCCTACTGGGAACATCTCTTCCAAAGGCCTGTGAAACGCAGTTTCTTTGCAGGCCTGATCTGGCTGAAGTAGGACTTCTGCTCTGGGTGTGCTACTTTGCCCTAGAGCTGAAAGGCACAACGTGCAGGCTTCTTTCCAAAGGGCGAGTTGGGCCCCACAGCATCTTGCTTCCAGCTCTTTGGGAAGCTAAGAAACAACTCGCTCTGCACAGTGCTCTTACAGCCTACCGGGAACATCTCTTCCAAAGGCCTGTGAAACGCAGTTTCTTTGCAGGCCTGATCTGGCTGAAGTACGACTTCTGCTCTGGGTGTGCTACATTGCCCTAGAGCTGAAAGGCACAACGTGCAGGCCTCTTTCCAAAGGGCGAGTTGGGCCCCACAGCATCTTGCTTCCAGCTCTTTGGGAAGCTAAGAAACAACTCGCTCTGCACAGTGCTCTTACAGCCTACCGGGAACATCTCTTCCAAAGGCCTGTGAAACGCAGTTTCTTTGCAGGCCTGATCTGGCTGAAGTAGGACTTCTGCTCTGGGTGTGCTACTTTGCCCTAGAGCTGAAAGGCACAACGTGCAGGCTTCTTTCCAAAGGGCGAGTTGGGCCCCACAGCATCTTGCTTCCAGCTCTTTGGGAAGCTAAGAAACAACTCGCTCTGCACAGTGCTCTTACAGCCTACCGGGAACATCTCTTCCAAAGGCCTGTGAAACGCAGTTTCTTTGCAGGCCTGATCTGGCTGAAGTAGGACTTCTGCTCTGGGTGTGCTACTTTGCCCTAGAGCTGAAAGGCACAACGTGCAGGCTTCTTTCCAAAGGGCGAGTTGGGCCCCACAGCATCTTGCTTCCAGCTCTTTGGGAAGCTAAGAAACAACTCGCTCTGCACAGTGCTCTTACAGCCTACCGGGAACATCTCTTCCAAAGGCCTGTGAAACGCAGTTTCTTTGCAGGCCTGATCTGGCTGAAGTAGGACTTCTGCTCTGGGTGTGCTACTTTGCCCTAGAGCTGAAAGGCACAACGTGCAGGCTTCTTTCCAAAGGGCGAGTTGGGCCCCACAGCATCTTGCTTCCAGCTCTTTGGGAAGCTAAGAAACAACTCGCTCTGCACAGTGCTCTTACAGCCTACCGGGAACATCTCTTCCAAAGGCCTGTGAAACGCAGTTTCTTTGCAGGCCTGATCTGGCTGAAGTAGGACTTCTGCTCTGGGTGTGCTACTTTGCCCTAGAGCTGAAAGGCACAACGTGCAGGCTTCTTTCCAAAGGGCGAGTTGGGCCCCACAGCATCTTGCTTCCAGCTCTTTGGGAAGCTAAGAAACAACTCGCTCTGCACAGTGCTCTTACAGCCTACCGGGAACATCTCTTCCAAAGGCCTGTGAAACGCAGTTTCTTTGCAGGCCTGATCTGGCTGAAGTAGGACTTCTGCTCTGGGTGTGCTACTTTGCCCTAGAGCTGAAAGGCACAACGTGCAGGCTTCTTTCCAAAGGGCGAGTTGGGCCCCACAGCATTCTGCTTCCAGCTCTTTGGGAAGCTAAGAAACAACTCGCTCTGCACAGTGCTCTTACAGCCTACCGGGAACATCTCTTCCAAAGGCCTGTGAAACGCAGTTTCTTTGCAGGCCTGATCTGGCTGAAGTAGGACTTCTGCTCTGGGTGTGCTACATTGCCCTAGAGCTGAAAGGCACAACGTGCAGGCTTCTTTCCAAAGGGCGAGTTGGGCCCCACAGCATCTTGCTTCCAGCTCTTTGGGAAGCTAAGAAACAACTCGCTCTGCACAGTGCTCTTACAGCCTATTGGGAACATCTCTTCCAAAGGCCTGTGAAACGCAGTTTCTTTGCAGGCCTGATCTGGCTGAAGTAGGACTTCTGCTCTGGGTGTGCTACATTGCCCTAGAGCTGAAAGGCACAACGTGCAGGCTTCTTTCCAAAGGGCGAGTTGGGCCCCACAGCATCTTGCTTCCAGCTCTTTGGGAAGCTAAGAAACAACTCGCTCTGCACAGTGCTCTTACAGCCTACCGGGAACATCTCTTCCAAAGGCCTGTGAAACGCAGTTTCTTTGCAGGCCTGATCTGGCTGAAGTAGGACTTCTGCTCTGGGTGTGCTACATTGCCCTAGAGCTGAAAGGCACAACGTGCAGGCTTCTTTCCAAAGGGCGAGTTGGGCCCCACAGCATCTTGCTTCCAGCTCTTTGGGAAGCTAAGAAACAACTCGCTCTGCACAGTGCTCTTACAGCCTACCGGGAACATCTCTTCCAAAGGCCTGTGAAACGCAGTTTCTTTGCAGGCCTGATCTGGCTGAAGTAGGACTTCTGCTCTGGGTGTGCTACACTGCCCTAGAGCTGAAAGGCACAACGTGCAGGCTTCTTTCCAAAGGGCGAGTTGGGCCCCACAGCATCTTGCTTCCAGCTCTTTGGGAAGCTAAGAAACAACTCGCTCTGCACAGTGCTCTTACAGCCTACCGGGAACATCTCTTCCAAAGGCCTGTGAAACGCAGTTTCTTTGCAGGCCTGATCTGGCTGAAGTAGGACTTCTGCTCTGCGTGTGCTACATTGCCCTAGAGCTGAAAGGCACAACGTTCAGGCTTCTTTCCAAAGGGCGAGTTGGGCCCCACAGCATCTTGCTTCCAGCTCTTTGGGAAGCTAAGAAACAACTCGCTCTGCACAGTGCTCTTACAGCCTACCGGGAACATCTCTTCCAAAGGCCTGTGAAACGCAGTTTCTTTGCAGGCCTGATCTGGCTGAAGTAGGACTTCTGCTCTGGGTGTGCTACATTGCCCTAGAGCTGAAAGGCACAACGTGCAGGCTTCTTTCCAAAGGGCGAGTTGGGCCCCACAGCATCTTGCTTCCAGCTCTTTGGGAAGCTAAGAAACAACTCGCTCTGCACAGTGCTCTTACAGCCTACCGGGAACATCTCTTCCAAAGGCCTGTGAAACGCAGTTTCTTTGCAGGCCTGATCTGGCTGAAGTAGGACTTCTGCTCTGGGTGTGCTACATTGCCCTAGAGCTGAAAGCCACAACGTGCAGGCTTCTTTCCAAAGGACGAGTTGGGCCCCACAGCATCTTGCTTCCAGCTCTTTGGGAAGCTAAGAAAAAACTCGCTCTGCACAGTGCTCTTACAGCCTACCGGGAACATCTCTTCCAAAGGCCTGTGAAACGCAGTTTCTTTGCAGGCCTGATCTGGCTGAAGTAGGACTTCTGCTCTGGGTGTGCTACATTGCCCTAGAGCTGAAAGGCACAACGTGCAGGCTTCTTTCCAAAGGGCGAGTTGGGCCCCACAGCATCTTGCTTCCAGCTCTTTGGAAAGCTAAGAAACAACTCGCTCTGCACAGTGCTCTTACAGCCTACCGGGAACATCTCTTCCAAAGGCCTGTGAAACGCAGTTTCTTTGCAGGCCTGATCTGGCTGAAGTAGGACTTCTGCTCTGGGTGTGCTACATTGCCCTAGAGCTGAAAGGCACAACGTGCAGGCTTCTTTCCAAAGGGCGAGTTGGGCCCCACAGCATCTTGCTTCCAGCTCTTTGGGAAGCTAAGAAACAACTCGCTCTGCACAGTGCTCTTACAGCCTACCGGGAACATCTCTTCCAAAGGCCTGTGAAAAGCAGTTTCTTTGCAGGCCTGATCTGGCTGAAGTAGAACTTCTGCTCTGGGTGTGCTACATTGCCCTAGAGCTGAAAGGCACAACGTGCAGGCTTCTTTCCAAAGGGCGAGTTGGGCCCCACAGCATCTTGCTTCCAGCTCTTTGGGAAGCTAAGAAACAACTCGCTCTGCACAGTGCTCTTACAGCCTACCGGGAACATCACTTCCAAAGGCCTGTGAAACGCAGTTTCTTTGCAGGCCTGATCTGGCTGAAGTAGGACTTCTGCTCTGGGTGTGCTACTTTGCCCTAGAGCTGAAAGGCACAACGTGCAGGCTTCTTTCCAAAGGGCGAGTTGGGCCCCACAGCATCTTGCTTCCAGCTCTTTGGGAAGCTAAGAAACAACTCGCTCTGCACAGTGCTCTTACAGCCTACCGGGAACATCTCTTCCAAAGGCCTGTGAAACGCAGTTTCTTTGCAGGCCTGATCTGGCTGAAGTAGGACTTCTGCTCTGGGTGTGCTACTTTGCCCTAGAGCTGAAAGGCACAACGTGCAGACTTCTTTCCAAAGGGCGAGTTGGGCCCCACAGCATCTTGCTTCCAGCTCTTTGGGAAGCTAAGAAACAACTCGCTCTGCACAGTGCTCTTACAGCCTACCGGGAACATCTCTTCCAAAGGCCTGTGAAACGCAGTTTCTTTGCAGGCCTGATCTGGCTGAAGTAAGACTTCTGCTCTGGGTGTGCTACATTGCCCTAGAGCTGAAAGGCACAACGTGCAGGCTTCTTTCCAAAGGGCGAGTTGGGCCCCACAGCATCTTGCTTCCAGCTCTTTGGGAAGCTAAGAAACAACTCGCTCTGCACAGTGCTCTTACAGCCTACCGGGAACATCTCTTCCAAAGGCCTGTGAAACGCAGTTTCTTTGCAGGCCTGATCTGGCTGAAGTAGGACTTCTGCTCTGGGTGTGCTACATTGCCCTAGAGCTGAAAGGCACAACGTGCAGGCTTCTTTCCAAAGGGCGAGTTGGGCCCCACAGCATCTTGCTTCCAGCTCTTTGGGAAGCTAAGAAACAACTCGCTCTGCACAGTGCTCTTACAGCCTACCGGGAACATCTCTTCCAAAGGCCTGTGAAACGCAGTTTCTTTGCAGGCCTGATCTGGCTGAAGTAGGACTTCTGCTCTGGGTGTGCTACATTGCCCTAGAGCTGAAAGGTACAACGTGCAGGCTTCTTTCCAAAGGGCGACTTGGGCCCCACAGCATCTTGCTTCCAGCTCTTTGGGAAGCTAAGAAACAACTCGCTCTGCACAGTGCTCTTACAGCCTACCGGGAACATCTCTTCCAAAGGCCTGTGAAACGCAGTTTCTTTGCAGGCCTGATCTGGCTGAAGTAGAACTTCTGCTCTGGGTGTGCTACATTGCCCTAGAGCTGAAAGGCACAACGTGCAGGCTTCTTTCCAAAGGGCGAGTTGGGCCCCACAGCATCTTGCTTCCAGCTCTTTGGGAAGCTAAGAATCAACTCGCTCTGCACAGTGCTCTTACAGCCTACCGGGAACATCTCTTCCAAAGGCCTGTGAAACGCAGTTTCTTTGCAGGCCTGAACTGGCTGATGTAGGACTTCTGCTTTGGGTGTGCTACATTGCCCTAGAGCTGAAAGGCACAACATGCAGGCTTCTTTCCAAAGGGCGACTTGGGCCCCTCAGCATCTTGCTTCCAGCTCTTTGGGAAGCTAAGAAACAACTCGCTCTGCACAGTGCTCTTACAGCCTACCGGGAACATCTCTTCCCAAGGCCTGTGAAATGCAGTTTCTTTGCAGGCCTGATCTGGCTGAAGTAGGACTTCTGCTCTGGGTGTGCTACATTGGCCTAGCGCTGAAAGGCACAACGTGCAGGCTTCTTTCCAAAGGGCGAGTTGTGCCCCACAGCATCTTGCTTCCAGCTCTTTGGGAAGCTAAGAAACAACTCGCTCTGCACAGTGCTCTTACAGCCTACCGGGAACAACTCTTCCAAAGGCCTGTGAAACGCAGTTTCTTTGCAGGCCTGATCTGCCTGAAGTAGGACTTCTGCTCTGGGTGTGCTACATTGTCCTAGAGCTGAAAGGCACAACATGCAGGCTTCTTTCCAAAGGGCGAGTTAGGCCCCACAGCATCTTGCTTCCAGCTCTTTGGAAAGCTAAGAAACAACTCGCTCTGAACAGTGCTCTTACAGCCTACCGGGAACATCTCTTCCAAAGCCCTATGAAAAGCAGTTTCTTTGCAGGCCTGACCTCGCTGAAGTAGGACATCTGCTCTGGGTGTGCTACATTGCCCTAGAGCTGAAAGGCACAACGGGCAGGCTTCTTTACAAAGGGCGAGTTGGGCCCCACAGTATCTTGCTTCCAGCTCTTTGGGATGCTAAGAAACAACTCGCTCTGCACAGTGCTCTTACAGCCTACCGGGAACATCTCTTCCAAAGGCCTGTGAAACGCAGTTTCTTTGCAGGCCTGATCTGGCTGAAGTAGGACTTCTGCTCTGGGTGTGCCACATTGCCCTAGAGGTGAAAGGCACAACGTGCAGGCTTCTTTCCAAAGGGCGAGTTGGGCCCCACAGCATCTTGCTTCCAGCTCTTTGGAAAGCTAAGAAACAACTCGCTCTGAACAGTGCTCTTACAGCCTACCGGGAACATCTCTTCCAAAGCCCTATGAAAAGCAGTTTCTTTGCATGCCTGAACTCGCTGAAGTAGGACTTCTGCTCTGGGTGTGCTACATTGCCCTAGAGCTGAAAGGCACAACGGGCAGGCTTCTTTACAAAGGGCGAGTTGGGCCCCACAGTATCTTGCTTCCAGCTCTTTGGGATGCTAAGAAACAACTCGCTCTGCACAGTGCTCTTACAGCCTACCGGGAACATCTCTTCCAAAGGCCTGTGAAACGCAGTTTCTTTGCAGGCCTGATCTGGCTGTAGTAGGACTCCTGCTCTGGGTGTGCTACATTGTCCTAGAGAAGAAGGCACAACGTGCAGGCTTCTTTTCAAAGGGCGTGTTGGGCCCCACAGCATCCTCCTTCCAGCTCTTTGGGAAGCTAAGAAACAACTCGCTCTGCACAGTGCTCTTACAGCCTACCGGGAACATGTCTTCCAAAGGCCTGTGAAAAGCAGTTTCTTTGCAGGCGTGATGTGGCTGAAGTAGGACTTCTGCTCTGGGTGTGCTACATTGCCCTACAGCTGAAGGCACAACCTGCAGGCTTCTTTCCAAAGGGCGAGTTGGGCCCCACAGCATCTTGCTTCCAGCTCTTTGGGAAGCTAAGAAACAACTCGCTCTGCACAGTGCTCTTACAGCCTACCCGGAACATCTCTTCCAAAGGCCTGTGAAAAGCAATTTCTTTGCAGGCCTGATCTGGCTGAAGTGGGACTCCTGCTCTGGGTGTGCTACATTGTCCTAGACATGAAGGCACAACGTGCAGGCTTCTTCCCAAAGGGCGAGTTGGGCCCCACAGCATCTTGCTTCCAACTGTTTGGGAAGCTAAGAAACAACTCGCTCTGCACACTGCTCTTACAGCCTACAGGGAACATCTCTTCCAAAGGCCTGTGAAACGCAGTTTCTTTGCAGGCCTGAACTGGCTGAAGTAGGACTTCTCCTCTGGCTGTGCAACATTGCCCTAGAGCTGAAAGGCACAATGTGCAGGCTTCTTTCCAAAGGGCGAGTTGGGCCCCACAGCATCTTGCTTCCAGCTCTTTGGGAAGCTAAGAAACAATTCGCTCTGCACAGTGCTCTTACAGCCTACCGGGAACATCTCTTCCAAACGCCTGTGAAACGCAGTTTCTTTGCAGGCCTGATCTGGCTGAAGTAGGTTTTCTGCTCTGGGTGTGCTACATTGCCCTAGAGCTGAAAGGCACAACGTGCAGGCTTCTTTCCTAATGGTGAGTTGGGCCCCACAGCATCTTGCCTCCAGCTCTTTGGGAATCTAAGTAAAAACTCGCTCTGCACAGTGCTCTTACAGCCTACCGGGAACATCTCTTCCAAAGGCCTGTGAAACGCAGTTTCTTTGCAGGCCTGATCTGGCTGAAGTAGGACTTCTGCTCTGGGTGTGCTACATTGCCCTAGAGCTGATAGGCACAACGCGCAGGCATCTTTCCAAAGGGCGAGTTGGGCCCCACAGCATCTTGCTTCCAGCTCTTTAGGAAGCTAAGAAACAGCTCGCTCTGCACAGTGCTCTTACAGCCTACCGTGAACATCTCTTCCAAAGGCCTGTGAAACGCAGTTTCTTTGCAGGCCTGATCTCGCTGAAGTAGGACTTCTGCTCTGGGGGTGCTACATTGCCCTAGAGCTGAAAGGCACAACGTGCAGGCTTCTTTCCAAAGGGCGAGTTGGGCCCAACAGCATCTTGCTTCCAGCTCTTTGGGAAGCTAAGAAACAACTCGCTCTGCACAGTGCTCTTACAGCCTACCGGGAACATCTCTTCCAAAGGCCTGTGAAACGCAGTTTCTTTGCAGGCCTGATCTGGCTGAAGTAGGACTTCTGCTCTGGGTGTGCTACATTGCCCTAGAGCTGAAAGGCACAACGTGCAGGCTTCTTTCCAAAGGGCGAGTTGGGCCCCTCAGCATCTTGCTTCCAGCTCTTTGGGAAGCTAACAAACAACTCGCTCTGCACAGTGCTCTTATAGCCTACCGGGAACAACTCTTCCAAAGGCCTGTGAAACGCAGTTTCTTTGCAGGCCTGATCTGGCTGAGAGAGGCCTCCTGCTCTGGGTGTGCTACATTGTCCTAGAGCTGAAAGGCACAACGTGCAGGCTTCTTTCCAAAGGGCGAGTTGGGCCCCACAGCATCTTGCTTCCAGGTCTTTGCGAAGCTAAGAAACAACTCGCTCTGCACAGTGCTCTTACAGCCTACCGGGAACATCTCTTCCAAAGGCCTGTGAAACGCAGTTTCTTTGCAGGCCTGATCTGGCTGAAGTAGGACTTCTGCTCTGGGTGTGCTACATTGCCCTAGAGCTGAAAGGCAAATCGTGCAGGCTTCTTTCCAATTGCGAGTTGGGACCCACAGCATCATGCTTCCACCTCTTTTTGAAGCTAAGAAACAACTCGCTCTGCACAGTGCTCTTAAGCCTACCGGGAACATCACTTCCAAAGGCCTGTGAAACGCAGTTTCTTTGCAGGCCTGATCTGGCTGAAGTAGGACTTCTGCTCTGGGTGTGCTACATTGCCCTAGAGCTGAAAGGCGCAACGTGCAGCCTTCTTTCCAAAGGGCGAGTTGGGCCCCACAGCATCTTGCTTCCAGCTCTTTGGGAAGCTAAGAAACAACTCGCTCTGCACAGTGCTCTTACAGCCTACCGGGAACATCTCTTCCAAAGGCCTGTGAAACGCAGTTTCTTTGCAGGCCTGATCTGGCTGAAGTAAGACTCCTGCTCTGGGTGTGCTACATTGCCCTAGAGCAGAAAGGCACAACGTGCAGGCTTCTTTCCAAAGGGCGAGTTGGGCCCCACAGCATCTTGCTTCCAGCTCTTTGGGAAGCTAAGAAACAACTCGCTCTGCACAGTGCTCTTACAGCCTACCGGGAACATCTCTTCCAAAGGCCTGTGGAAGGCAGTTTCTTTGCAGGCCTGATCTGGCTGAAGTAGGACTTCTGCTCTGGGTGTGCTACATTGCCCTAGAGCTGAAAGGCACAACGTGCAGGCTTCTTTCCTAATGGTAAGTTGGGCCCCACAGCATCTTGCTTCCAGCTCTTTGGGAAGCTAAGAAACAACTCGCTCTGCACAGTGCTCTTACAGCCTACCGGGAACATCTCTTCCAAAGGCCTGTCAAACGCAGTTTCTTTGCAGGCCTGATCTGGCTGAAGTAGGACTTCTGCTCTGGGTGTGCTACATTGCCCTAGAACTGAAAGGTAGAACGTGCAGTCTTCTTTCCAAAGGGCGACTTGGGCCCCACAGCATCTTGCTTCCAGCTCTTTGGGAAGCTAAGAAACAACTCGCTCTGCACAGTGCTCTTACAGCCTACCGGGAACATCTCTTCCAAAGGCCTGTGAAATGCAGTTTCTTTGCAGGCCTGATCTGGCTGAAGTAGGACTTCTGCTCTGGGTGTGCTACATTGGCCTAGCGCTGAAAGGCACAACGTGCAGGCTTCTTTCCAAAGGGCGAGTTGTGCCCCACAGCATATTGCTTCCAGCTCTTTGGGAAGCTAAGAAACAACTCGCTCTGCACAGTGCTCTTACAGCCTACCGGGAACAACTCTTCCAAAGGCCTGTGAAAGGCAGTTTCTTTGCAGGCCTGATCTGGCTGAGGGAGGACTTCTGCTCTGGGTGTGCTACATTGTCCTAGAGCTGAAAGGCACAACATGCAGGCTTCTTTCCAAAGGGCGAGTTGGGCCCCACAGCATCTTGCTTCCAGCTCTTTGGGAAGCTAAGAAACAACTCGCTTTGCGCAGTGCTCTTACAGCCTACCGGGAACATCTCTTCCAAAGCCCTATGAAAAGCAGTTTCTTTGCAGGCCTGACCTCGCTGAAGTAGGACATCTGCTCTGGGTGTGCTACATTGCCCTAGAGCTGAAAGGCACAACGGGCAGGCTTCTTTACAAAGGGCGAGTTGGGCCCCACAGTATCTTGCTTCCAGCTCTTTGGGATGCTAAGAAACAACTCGCTCTGCACAGTGCTCTTACAGCCTACCGGGAACATCTCTTCCAAAGGCCTGTGAAACGCAGTTTCTTTGCAGGCCTGATCTGGCTGTAGTAGGACTCCTGCTCTGGGTGTGCTACATTGTCCTAGAGAAGAAGGCACAACGTGCAGGCTTCTTTTCAAAGGGCGTGTTGGGCCCCACAGCATCCTCCTTCCAGCTCTTTGGGAAGCTAAGAAACAACTCGCTCTGCACAGTGCTCTTACAGCCTACCGGGAACATGTCTTCCAAAGGCCTGTGAAAAGCAGTTTCTTTGCAGGCGTGATGTGGCTGAAGTAGGACTTCTGCTCTGGGTGTGCTACATTGCCCTACAGCTGAAGGCACAACCTGCAGGCTTCTTTCCAAAGGGCGAGTTGGGCCCCACAGCATCTTGCTTCCAGCTCTTTGGGAAGCTAAGAAACAACTCGCTCTGCACAGTGCTCTTACAGCCTACCCGGAACATCTCTTCCAAAGGCCTGTGAAAAGCAATTTCTTTGCAGGCCTGATCTGGCTGAAGTGGGACTCCTGCTCTGGGTGTGCTACATTGTCCTAGACATGAAGGCACAACGTGCAGGCTTCTTCCCAAAGGGCGAGTTGGGCCCCACAGCATCTTGCTTCCAGCTGTTTGGGAAGCTAAGAAACAACTCGCTCTGCACACTGCTCTTACAGCCTACAGGGAACATCTCTTCCAAAGGCCTGTGAAACGCAGTTTCTTTGCAGGCCTGAACTGGCTGAAGTAGGACTTCTGCTCTGGGTGTGCAACATTGCCCTAGAGCTGAAAGGCACAATGTGCAGGCTTCTTTCCAAAGGGCGAGTTGGGCCCCACAGCATCTTGCTTCCAGCTCTTTGGGAAGCTAAGAAACAACTCGCTCTGCACAGTGCTCTTACAGCCTACCGGGAACATCTCTTCCAAACGCCTGTGAAACGCAGTTTCTTTGCAGGCCTGATCTGGCTGAAGTAGGTTTTCTGCTCTGGGTGTGCTACATTGCCCTAGAGCTGAAAGGCACAACGTGCAGGCTTCTTTCCTAATGGTGAGTTGGGCCCCACAGCATCTTGCCTCCAGCTCTTTGGGAATCTAAGTAAAAACTCGCTCTGCACAGTGCTCTTACAGCCTACCGGGAACATCTCTTCCAAAGGCCTGTGAAACGCAGTTTCTTTGCAGGCCTGATCTGGCTGAAGTAGGACTTCTGCTCTGGGTGTGCTACATTGCCCTAGAGCTGAAAGGCACAACGTGCAGGCTTCTTTCCAAAGGGCGAGTTGGGCCCCACAGCATCTTGCTTCCAGCTCTTTGGGAAGCTAAGAAACAACTCACTCTGCACAGTGCTCTTACAGCTTACCGGGAACATCTCTTCCAAAGGCCTGTGAAAAGCAGTTTCTTTGCAGGCCTGATCTCGCTGAAGTAGGACTTCTGCTCTGGGTGTGCTACATTGCCCTAGAGCTGAAAGGCACAAAGTGCAGGCTTCTTTCCAAAGGGCGAGTTGGGCCCCACAGAATCTTGCTTCCAGCTCTTTGGAAAGCTAAGAAACAACTCGCTCTGCACAGTGCTCTTACAGCCTACCGGGAACATCTCTTCCAAAGGCCTGTGAAACGCAGTTTCTTTGCAGGCCTGATCTGGCTGAAGTAGGACTCCTGCTCTGGGTGTGCTACATTGTCCTAGAGATGAAGGCACAACGTGCAGGCTTCTTTCCAAAGGGCGAGTTGGGCCCCACAGCATCTTGCTTCCAGCTCTTTGGGAAGCTAAGAAACAACTCGCTCTGCACAGTGCTCTTACAGCCTACCGGGAACATCTCTTCCAAAGGCCTGTATAACGCAGTTTCTTTGCAGGACTGATCTGGCTGAAGTAGGACATCTGCTCTCGGTGTGCTACATTGCCCTAGAGCTGAAAGGCACAACGTGCAGGCTTCTTTCCAAAGGGCGAGTTGGGCCCCACAGCATCTTGCTTCCAGCTCTTTGGGAAGCTAAGAAACAACTCGCTCTGCACAGTGCTCTTACAGCCTACCGGGAACATCTCTTCCAAAGGCCTGTGAAACGCAGTTTCTTTGCAGGCCTGATCTGGCTGAAGTAGGACTACTGCTCTGGGTGTGCTACATTGCCCTAGAGCTGAAAGGCGCAACGTGCAGGCTTCTTTCCAAAGGGCGAGTTGGGCCCCACAGCATCTTTCTTCCAGCTCTTTGGGAAGCTAAGAAACAACTCGCTCTGCACAGTGCTCTTACAGCCTACCGGGAACATCACTTCCAAAGGCCTGTGAAACGCAGTTTCTTTACAGGACTGATCTGGCTGAAGTAGGACATCTGCTCTCGGTGTGCTACATTGCCCTAGAGCTGAAAGGCACAACGAGCAGGCTTCTTTCCAAAGGGCGAGTTGGGCCCCACAGCATCTTGCTTCCAGCTCTTTGGGAAGCTAAGAAACAACTCGCTCTGCACAGTGCTCTTACAGCCTACCGGGAACATCTCTTCCAAAGGCCTGTGAAACGCAGTTTCTTTGCAGGCCTGATCTGGCTGAAGCAGGACTACTGCTCTGGGTGTGCTACATTGCCCTAGAGCTGAAAGGCGCAACGTGCAGGCTTCTTTCCAAAGGGCGAGTTGGGCCCCACAGCATCTTTCTTCCAGCTCTTTGGGAAGCTAAGAAACAACTCACTCTGCACAGTGCTCTTACAGCCTACCGGGAAAATCACTTCCAAAGGCCTGTGAAACGCAGTTTCTTTTCAGGCCTGATCTGGCTGAAGTAGGACTTCTGCTCTGGGTGTGCTACATTGACCTAGAGCTGAAAGGCACAACGTGCAGGCTTCTTTCCAAAGAGTGAGTTGGGCCCCACAGCATCTTGCTTCCAGCTCTTTGGGAAGCTAAGAAACAACTCGGTCTGCACAGTGCTCTTACAGCCTACCGGGAACATCTCTTCCAAAGGCCTGTGAAACGCAGTTTCTTTGCAGGCCTGATCTGGCTGAAGTAGGACTACTGCTCTGGGTGTGCTACATTGCCCTAGAGCTGAAAGGCGCAACGTGCAGCCTTCTTTCCAAAGGGCGAGTTGGGCCCCACAGCATCTTGCTTCCAGCTCTTTGGGAAGCTAAGAAACAACTCGCTCTGCACAGTGCTCTTACAGCCTACCGGGAACATCTCTTCCAAAGGCCTGTGAAACGCAGTTTCTTTGCAGGCCTGATCTGGCTGAAGTAAGACTCCTGCTCTGGGTGTGCTACATTGCCCTAGAGCAGAAAGGCACAACGTGCAGGCTTCTTTCCAAAGGGCGAGTTGGGCCCCACAGCATCTTGCTTCCAGCTCTTTGGGAAGCTAAGAAACAACTCGCTCTGCACAGTGCTCTTACAGCCTACCGGGAACATCTCTTCCAAAGGCCTGTGGAAGGCAGTTTCTTTGCAGGCCTGATCTGGCTGAAGTAGGACTTCTGCTCTGGGTGTGCTACATTGCCCTAGAGCTGAAAGGCACAACGTGCAGGCTTCTTTCCTAATGGTAAGTTGGGCCCCACAGCATCTTGCTTCCAGCTCTTTGGGAAGCTAAGAAACAACTCGCTCTGCACAGTGCTCTTACAGCCTACCGGGAACATCTCTTCCAAAGGCCTGTCAAACGCAGTTTCTTTGCAGGCCTGATCTGGCTGAAGTAGGACTTCTGCTCTGGGTGTGCTACATTGCCCTAGAACTGAAAGGTAGAACGTGCAGTCTTCTTTCCAAAGGGCGACTTGGGCCCCACAGCATCTTGCTTCCAGCTCTTTGGGAAGCTAAGAAACAACTCGCTCTGCAGAGTGCTCTTACAGCCTACCGGGAACATCTCTTCCAAAGGCCTGTGAAACGCAGTTTTTTTACAGGCCTGATCTGGTTGAAGGAGAACTTCTGCTCTGGGTGTGCTACATTGCCCTAGAGCTGAAAGGCACAACGTGCAGGCTTCTTTCCAAAGGGCGAGTTGGGCCCCACAGCATCTTGCTTCCAGCGCTTTGGGAAGCTAAGAATCAACTCGCCCTGCACAGTGCTCTTACAGCCTACCGGGAACATCTCTTCCAAAGGCCTGTGAAATGCAGTTTCTTTGCAGGCCTGAACTGGCTGATGTAGGAATTCTGCTCTGGGTGTGCTACATTGCCCTAGAGCTGAAAGGCACAACGTGCAGGCTTCTTTCCAAAGGGCGAGTTGGGCCCCACAGCATCTTGCTTCCAGCTCTTTGGGAAGCTAAGAAACAACTCGCTCTGCACAGTGCTCTTACAGCCTACCGGGAACATCTCTTCCAAAGGCCTGTGAAATGCAGTTTCTTTGCAGGCCTGATCTGGCTGAAGTAGGACTTCTGCTCTGGGTGTGCTACATTGGCCTAGCGCTGAAAGGCACAACGTGCAGGCTTCTTTCCAAAGGGCGAGTTGTGCCCCACAGCATATTGCTTCCAGCTCTTTGGGAAGCTAAGAAACAACTCGCTCTGCACAGTGCTCTTACAGCCTACCGGGAACAACTCTTCCAAAGGCCTGTGAAAGGCAGTTTCTTTGCAGGCCTGATCTGGCTGAGGGAGGACTTCTGCTCTGGGTGTGCTACATTGTCCTAGAGCTGAAAGGCACAACATGCAGGCTTCTTTCCAAAGGGCGAGTTGGGCCCCACAGCATCTTGCTTCCAGCTCTTTGGGAAGCTAAGAAACAACTCGCTTTGCGCAGTGCTCTTACAGCCTACCGGGAACATCTCTTCCAAAGCCCTATGAAAAGCAGTTTCTTTGCAGGCCTGACCTCGCTGAAGTAGGACATCTGCTCTGGGTGTGCTACATTGCCCTAGAGCTGAAAGGCACAACGGGCAGGCTTCTTTACAAAGGGCGAGTTGGGCCCCACAGTATCTTGCTTCCAGCTCTTTGGGATGCTAAGAAACAACTCGCTCTGCACAGTGCTCTTACAGCCTACCGGGAACATCTCTTCCAAAGGCCTGTGAAACGCAGTTTCTTTGCAGGCCTGATCTGGCTGTAGTAGGACTCCTGCTCTGGGTGTGCTACATTGTCCTAGAGAAGAAGGCACAACGTGCAGGCTTCTTTTCAAAGGGCGTGTTGGGCCCCACAGCATCCTCCTTCCAGCTCTTTGGGAAGCTAAGAAACAACTCGCTCTGCACAGTGCTCTTACAGCCTACCGGGAACATGTCTTCCAAAGGCCTGTGAAAAGCAGTTTCTTTGCAGGCGTGATGTGGCTGAAGTAGGACTTCTGCTCTGGGTGTGCTACATTGCCCTACAGCTGAAGGCACAACCTGCAGGCTTCTTTCCAAAGGGCGAGTTGGGCCCCACAGCATCTTGCTTCCAGCTCTTTGGGAAGCTAAGAAACAACTCGCTCTGCACAGTGCTCTTACAGCCTACCCGGAACATCTCTTCCAAAGGCCTGTGAAAAGCAATTTCTTTGCAGGCCTGATCTGGCTGAAGTGGGACTCCTGCTCTGGGTGTGCTACATTGTCCTAGACATGAAGGCACAACGTGCAGGCTTCTTCCCAAAGGGCGAGTTGGGCCCCACAGCATCTTGCTTCCAGCTGTTTGGGAAGCTAAGAAACAACTCGCTCTGCACACTGCTCTTACAGCCTACAGGGAACATCTCTTCCAAAGGCCTGTGAAACGCAGTTTCTTTGCAGGCCTGAACTGGCTGAAGTAGGACTTCTCCTCTGGCTGTGCAACATTGCCCTAGAGCTGAAAGGCACAATGTGCAGGCTTCTTTCCAAAGGGCGAGTTGGGCCCCACAGCATCTTGCTTCCAGCTCTTTGGGAAGCTAAGAAACAACTCGCTCTGCACAGTGCTCTTACAGCCTACCGGGAACATCTCTTCCAAACGCCTGTGAAACGCAGTTTCTTTGCAGGCCTGATCTGGCTGAAGTAGGTTTTCTGCTCTGGGTGTGCTACATTGCCCTAGAGCTGAAAGGCACAACGTGCAGGCTTCTTTCCTAATGGTGAGTTGGGCCCCACAGCATCTTGCCTCCAGCTCTTTGGGAATCTAAGTAAAAACTCGCTCTGCACAGTGCTCTTACAGCCTACCGGGAACATCTCTTCCAAAGGCCTGTGAAACGCAGTTTCTTTGCAGGCCTGATCTGGCTGAAGTAGGACTTCTGCTCTGGGTGTGCTACATTGCCCTAGAGCTGATAGGCACAACGCGCAGGCATCTTTCCAAAGGGCGAGTTGGGCCCCACAGCATCTTGCTTCCAGCTCTTTAGGAAGCTAAGAAACAGCTCGCTCTGCACAGTGCTCTTACAGCCTACCGTGAACATCTCTTCCAAAGGCCTGTGAAACGCAGTTTCTTTGCAGGCCTGATCTCGCTGAAGTAGGACTTCTGCTCTGGGGGTGCTACATTGCCCTAGAGCTGAAAGGCACAACGTGCAGGCTTCTTTCCAAAGGGCGAGTTGGGCCCAACAGCATCTTGCTTCCAGCTCTTTGGGAAGCTATGAAACAACTCGCTCTGCACAGTGCTCTTACAGCCTACCGGGAACATCTCTTCCAAAGGCCTGTGAAACGCAGTTTCTTTGCAGGCCTGATCTGGCTGAAGTAGGACTTCTGCTCTGGGTGTGCTACATTGCCCTAGAGCTGAAAGGCACAACGTGCAGGCTTCTTTCCAAAGGGCGAGTTGGGCCCCTCAGCATCTTGCTTCCAGCTCTTTGGGAAGCTAACAAACAACTCGCTCTGCACAGTGCTCTTATAGCCTACCGGGAACAACTCTTCCAAAGGCCTGTGAAACGCAGTTTCTTTGCAGGCCTGATCTGGCTGAGAGAGGACTCCTGCTCTGGGTGTGCTACATTGTCCTAGAGCTGAAAGGCACAACGTGCAGGCTTCTTTCCAAAGGGCGAGTTGGGCCCCACAGCATCTTGCTTCCAGCTCTTTGCGAAGCTAAGAAACAACTCGCTCTGCACAGTGCTCTTACAGCCTACCGGGAACATCTCTTCCAAAGGCCTGTGAAACGCAGTTTCTTTGCAGGCCTGATCTGGCTGAAGTAGGACTTCTGCTCTGGGTGTGCTACATTGCCCTAGAGCTGAAAGGCAAATCGTGCAGGCTTCTTTCCAATTGCGAGTTGGGACCCACAGCATCATGCTTCCACCTCTTTTTGAAGCTAAGAAACAACTCGCTCTGCACAGTGCTCTTAAGCCTACCGGGAACATCACTTCCAAAGGCCTGTGAAACGCAGTTTCTTTGCAGGCCTGATCTGGCTGAAGTAGGACTTCTGCTCTGGGTGTGCTACATTGCCCTAGAGCTGAAAGGCACAACGTGCAGGCTTCTTTCCAAAGGGCGAGTTGCGCCCCACAGCATCTTGCTTAAAGCTCTTTGGGAAGCTAAGAAACAACTCGCTCTGCACAGTGCTCTTACAGCCTACCGGGAACATCTCTTCCAAAGGCCTGTGAAACGCAGTTTCTTTGCAGGCCTGATCTGGCTGAAGTAGGACTTCTGCTCTGGGTGTGCTACATTGACCTAGAGCTGAAAGGCACATCGTGCAGGCTTCTTTCCTAATTGTGAGTTGGGCCCCATAGCATCTTGCTTCCAGCTCTTTGGGAAGCTAAGAAACAACTCGCTCTGCACAGTGCTCTTACAGCCTACCGGGAACATCTCTTCCAAAGGCCTGTGAAACGCAGTTTCTTTGCAGGCCTCTTCTGGCTGAAGTAGGACTTCTGCTCTGGGTGTGCTACATTGCCCTAGAGATGAATGTCACAAGGTGCAGACATCATTTCAAAGGGCGTGCTGGGCCCCACAGCATCTTGCTTCCAGCTCTTTGGGAAGCTAAGAAACAACTCGATCTGCACAGTGCTCTTACAGCCTACCGGGAACATCTCTTCCAAAGGCCTGTGAAACGCAGTTTCTTTGCAGACCTGATCTGGCTGAAGTAGGACTTCTGCTCTGGGTGTGCTACATTGCCCTAGAGCTGAAAGGCACAACGTGCAGGCTTCTTTCCAAAGGGCGAGTTGGGCCCCACAGCATCTTGCTTCCAGCTCTTTGGGAAGCTAAGAAACAACTCACTCTGCACAGTGCTCTTACAGCCTACCGGGAACATCTCTTCCAAAGGCCTGTGAAAAGCAGTTTCTTTGCAGGCCTGATCTCGCTGAAGTAGGACTTCTGCTCTGGGTGTGCTACATTGCCCTAGAGCTGAAAGGCACAAAGTGCAGGCTTCTTTCCAAAGGGCGAGTTGGGCCCCACAGAATCTTGCTTCCAGCTCTTTGGAAAGCTAAGAAACAACTCGCTCTGCACAGTGCTCTTACAGCCTACCGGGAACATCTCTTCCAAAGGCCTGTGAAACGCAGTTTCTTTGCAGGCCTGATCTGGCTGAAGTAGGACTCCTGCTCTGGGTGTGCTACATTGTCCTAGAGATGAAGGCACAACGTGCAGGCTTCTTTCCAAAGGGCGAGTTGGGCCCCACAGCATCTTGCTTCCAGCTCTTTGGGAAGCTAAGAAACAACTCGCTCTGCACAGTGCTCTTACAGCCTACCGGGAACATCTCTTCCAAAGGCCTGTATAACGCAGTTTCTTTGCAGGACTGATCTGGCTGAAGTAGGACATCTGCTCTCGGTGTGCTACATTGCCCTAGAGCTGAAAGGCACAACGTGCAGGCTTCTTTCCAAAGGGCGAGTTGGGCCCCACAGCATCTTGCTTCCAGCTCTTTGGGAAGCTAAGAAACAACTCGCTCTGCACAGTGCTCTTACAGCCTACCGGGAACATCTCTTCCAAAGGCCTGTGAAACGCAGTTTCTTTGCAGGCCTGATCTGGCTGAAGTAGGACTACTGCTCTGGGTGTGCTACATTGCCCTAGAGCTGAAAGGCGCAACGTGCAGGCTTCTTTCCAAAGGGCGAGTTGGGCCCCACAGCATCTTTCTTCCAGCTCTTTGGGAAGCTAAGAAACAACTCGCTCTGCACAGTGCTCTTACAGCCTACCGGGAACATCACTTCCAAAGGCCTGTGAAACGCAGTTTCTTTTCAGGCCTGATCTGGCTGAAGTAGGACTTCTGCTCTGGGTGTGCTACATTGCCCTAGAGCTGAAAGGCACAACGTGCAGGCTTCTTTCCAAAGGGCGAGTTGGGCTCCACAGCATCTTGCTTCCAGCTCTTTGGGAAGCTAAGAAACAACTCGCTCTGCACAGTGCTCTTAAAGCCTACAGGGAACATCTCTTCCAAAGGCCTGTGAAACGCAGTTTCTTTGCAGGCCTGATCTGGCTGAAGTAGGACTTCTGCTCTGGGTGTGCTACATTGCCCTAGAGCTGAAAGGCACAACGTGCTGGCTTCCTTCCCAAGGGCTAGTTGTGCCCCACAGCATCTTGCTTCCAGCTCTTTGGGAAGCTAAGAAACAACTCGCTCTGCACAGTGCTCTTACAGCCTACCGGGAACATCTCTTCCAAAGGCCTGTGAAACGCAGTTTCTTTGCAGGCCTGATCTAGCTGAAGTACGACTTCTGCTCTGGGTGTGCTACATTGCCCTAGAGCTGAAATGCACAACGTGCAGTCTTCTTTCCAAAGGGTGAGTTGCGCCCGACAGCATCTTGTATCCAGCTCTTTGGGAAGCTAAGAAACAACTCGCTCTGCACAGTGCTCTGACAACCTGTCGGGAACATCTCTTCCAAAGGCCTGTGAAACGCAGTTTATTTGCAGGCCTGATCTGCCTGAAGTAGGACTTCTGCTCTGGGTGTGCTACATTGCCCTAGAGCTGGAAGGCACAACGTGCAGGCTTCTTTCCAAAGGGCGAGTTGGGCCCCACAGCATCTTGCTTCCAGCTCTTTGGGAAGCTAAGAAACAACTCGCTCTGCACAGTGCTCTTACAGCCTACCGGGAACATCTCTTCCAAAGGCCTGTGAAACGCACTTTCGTTGCAGGCCTGATGTGGCTGAAGTAGGACATCTGCTCTGGGTGTGCTACATTGCCCTAGAGCTGAAAGGCACAATGTGCAGGCTTCTTTCCAAAGGGCGAGTTGGGCCCCACAGCATCTTGCTTCCAGCTCTTTGGAAAGCTAAGAAACAACGCGCTCTGCACAGTGCTCTTACAGCCTACCGGGAACATCTCTTCCAAAGGCCTGTGAAAAGCAGTTTCTTTGCAGGCCTGATCTGGCTGAAGTAGGACTTCTGCTCTGGGTGTGCTACATTGCCCTAGAGCTGAAAGGCACAACGTGCAGGCTTCTTTCCAAAGGGCGAGTTGGGCCCCACAGCATCTTGCTTCCAGCTCTTTGGGAAGCTAAGAAACAACTCGCTCTGCACAGTGCTCTCACAGCCTACCGGGAACATCTCTTCCAAAGGCCTGTGAAACGCAGTTTCTTTGCAGGCCTGATCTGGCTGAAGTAGGACTTCTCCTCTGGGTGTGCTACATTGGCCTATAGCTGACAGGCACAACGTGCAGGCTTCTTTTCAAAGGGCGAGTTGGGACCAACAGCATCTTGCTTCCAGCTCTTTGGGAAGCTAAGAAACAACTCGCTCTGCACAGTGCTCTTACAGCCTACCGGGAACATCCCTTCCAAAGGCCTGTGAAAGGCACTTTCTTTGCAGGCCTTATGTGGATGAAGTAGGACTTCTGCTCTGGGTGTGCTACATTGCCCTAGAGCTGAAAGGCACAACGTGCAGGCTTCTTTCCAAAGGGCGAGTTGGGCCCCACAGCATCTTGCTTCCAGCTCTTTGGGAAGCTAAGAAACAACTCGCTCTGCACAGTGCTCTTACAGCCTAGTGGGAACATCTCTTCCAAAGGCCTGTGAAACGCAGTTTCTTTGCAGGCCTGATCTGGCTGAAGTAGGACTTCTGCTCTGGGTGTGCTACACTGCCCTAGAGCTGAAAGGCACAACGTGCAGGCTTCTTTCCAAAGAGCGAGCTGGGCCCCACAGCATCTTGCTTCCAGCTCTTTGGGAAGCTAAGAAACAGCTCACTCTGCACAGTGCTCTTACAGCCTACCGGGAACATCTCTAACAAAGGCCTGTGAAACGCAGTTTCTTTGCATGCCTGATCTGGCTGAAGTAGGACTTCTGCTCTGGGTGTGCTACTTTGCCATAGAGCTGAAAGGCACAACATGCAGGCTTCTTTCCAAAGGGCGAGTTGGGCCCCACAGCATCTTGCTTCCAGCTCTTTGGGAAGGTAAGAAACAACTCGCTCTGCACAGTGCTCTTACAGCCTACCGGGAACATCTCTTCCAGAGGCCTGTGAAACGCAGTTTCTTTGCAGGCCTGATCTGGCTGAAGTAGGACTTCTCCTCTGGGTGTGCTACATTGCCCTAGAGCTGAAAGGCACAACGTGCAGGCTTCTTTCCTATGGGTGAGTTGGGCCCCACAGCATCTTGCTTCCAGCTCTTTGGGAAGCTAAGAAACAACTCGCTCTGCACAGGGGTCTTACAGCCTACCGGGAACATCTCTTCCAAAGGCCTGTGAAACGCAGTTTCTTTGCAGGCCTGATCTGGCTGAAGTAGGACTCCTGCTCTGGGTGTGCTACATTGCCCAAGAGCTGAAAGGCACAACGTCCAGGCTTCTTTCCAAAGGGCGAGTTGGGCCCCACAGCATCTTGCTTCCAGCTCTTTGGGAAGCTAAGAAACAGCATGCTCTTCACAGTGCTGTTACACCCTACCGGGCACATCTCTTCCAAAGGCCTGTGAAACGCAATTTCTTTGCAGGCCTGGTCTGGCTGAAGTAGGACTTCTGCTCTGGGTGTGCTACTTTGCCCTAGAGCTGACAGGTACAACGTGCAGGCTTCTTTCCAAAGGGCGAGTTGGGCCCAAAAGCATCCTCCTTCCAGCTCTTTGGGAAGCTAAGAAACAACTCGCTCTGCACAGTGCTCTTACAGCCTACCGGGAACATCTCTTCCAAAGGCCTGTGAAACGCAGTTTCTTTGCAGGCCTGATCTGGCTGAAGTAGGACTTCTGCTCTGGGTGTGCTACATTGCCCTAGAGCTGAAAGGCACAACGTGCAGGCTTCGTTCCTAATGGTGAGTTGGGCCCCACAGCATCTTGCTTCCAGCTCTTTGGGAAGCTAAGAAACAACTCGCTCTGCACAGTGCTCTTACAGCCTACCGGGAGCATCTCTTCCAAAGGCCTGTGAAACGCAGTTTCTTTGCAGGCCTGATCTGGCTGAAGTACGACTTCTGCTCTGGGTGTGCTACATTGCCCTAGAGCTGAAAGGCACAACGTGCAGGCTTCTTTCCAAAGGGCGAGTTGGGCCCCACAGCATCTTGCTTCCAGCTCTTTGGGAAGCTAAGAAACAACTTGCTCTGCACAGTGCTGTTACTCCCTACTGGGAACATCTCTTCCAAGGGCCTGTGAAACGCAGTTTCTTTGCAGGCCTGATCTGGCTGAAGTAGGACTTCTGCTCTGGGTGTGCTGCTTTGTCCTAGAGCTGAAAGGCACAACGTGCCGGCTTCTTTCCAAAGGGTGCTTCGGGCCCCACAGCATCTTGCTTCCAGCTCATTGGGAAGCTAAGAAACAACTCGCTCTGCACAGTGCTCTTACATCCTACCGGGAACATCTCTTCCAAAGGCCTGTGAAACGCAGTTTCTTTGCAGGCCTGATCTGGCTGAAGTAGGACTTCTGCTCTGGGTGTGCTACATTGCCCTAGAGCTGAAAGGCACAACGTGCAGGCTTCTTTCCAAAGGGCGAGTTGGGCCCCACAGCGTCTTGCCTCCAGCTCTTTGGGAAGCTAAGAAACAACTCGCTCTGCAAAGTGCTCTTACACCCTACCGGGAACATCTCTTCCAAAGGCCTGTGAAACGCAGTTCCTTGCAGGCCTGATCTGGCTGAAGTACGACTTCTGCTCTGGGTGTGCTACATTGCCCTAGAGCTGAAAGGCACAACGTGCAGGCTTCTTTTCAAAGGGAGTGTTGGGCCCCACAGCATCTTGCTTCCAGCTCTTTGGGAAGCTAAGAAACAACTCTCTGTGCACAGTGCTCTTACAGCCTACCGGGAACATCTCTTCCAAAGGCCTGTGAAACGCAGTTTCTTTGCAGGCCTGATCTGGCTGAAGTAGGACTTCTGCTCTGCGTGTGCTACATTGCCCTAGAGCTGAAAGGCACAACGTGCAGGCTTCGTTCCTAATGGTGAGTTGGGCCCCACAGCATCTTGCTTCCAGCTCTTTGGGAAGCTAAGAAACAGCTCGCTCTGCACAGTGCTCTTACAGCCTACCGGGAACATCTCTAACAAAGGCCTGTGAAACGCAGTTTCTTTGCATGCCTGATCTGGCTGAAGTAGGACTTCTGCTCTGGGTGTGCTACTTTGCCATAGAGCTGAAAGGCACAACGTGCAGGCTTCTTCCCAAAGGGCGAGTTGGGCCCCACAGCATCCTGCTTCCAGCTCTTTGGGAAGCTAAGAAACAACTCGCTCTGCACAGTGCGCTTACAGCCTACCGGGAACATCTCTTCCAAAGGCCTGTGAAACGCAGTTTCTTGGCAGGCCTGATCTCGCTGAAGTAGGACTTCTGCTCTGGGTGTGCTACATTGCCCTAGAGCTGAAAGGCACAACGTGCAGGCTTCTTTCCAAAGGGCGAGTTGGGCCCCACAGCATCTTGCTTCCAGCTCTTTGGGAAGCTAAGAAACAGCTTGCTCTGCACAGTGCTGTTACACCCTACCGGGAACATCTCTTCCAAAGGCCAGTGAAACGCAGTTTCTTTGTAGGCCTGATCTGGCTGAAGTAGGACTTCTGCTCTGGGTGTGCTACTTTGCCCTAGAGCTGAAAGGTACAACGTGCAGGCTTCTTTCCAATGGGCGTGTTGGGCCCCACAGCATCTTGCTTCCAGCTCTTTGGGAAGCTAAGAAACAACTCGCTCTGCACAGTGCTCTTACAGCCTACCGGGAACATCTCTTCCAAAGGCCTGTGAAGCGCAGTTTCTTTGCAGGCCTGATCTGGCTGAAGTAGGACTTCTGCTCTGGGTGTGCTACATTGCCCTAGAGCTGAAAGGCACAACGTGCAGGCTTCTTTCCAAAGGGCGAGTTGGGCCCCACAGCATCTTGCTTCCAGCTCTTTGGGAAGCTAAGAAACAACTCGCTCTGCACAGTGCTCTTACAGCGTACCGGGAACATCTCTTCCAAAGGCCTGTGAAACGCAGTTTCTTTGCAGGCCTGATCTGGTTGAAGTAGAACTTCTGCTCTGGCTGTGCTACATTGCCCTAGATCAGAAAGGCACAACGTGCAGGCTTCTTTCCAAAGGGCGCGTTGGGCCCCAAAGCATGTTGCTTCCATCTCTTTGTTAAGCTAAGAAACAACTCGCTCTGCACAGTGCTCTTACAGCCTACCGGGAACATCTCTTCCAAAGGCCTGTGAAACGCAGTTTCTTTGCAGGCCTGATCTGGCTGAAGTAGGACTTCTGCTCTGGGTGTGCTACATTGCCCTAGAGCTGAAAGGCACAACGTGCTGGCTTCCTTCCCAAGGGCGAGTTGTGCCCCACAGCATCTTGCTTCCAGCTCTTTGGGAAGCTAAGAAACAACTCGCTCTGCACAGTGCTCTGACAACCTGTCGGGAACATCTCTTCCAAAGGCCTGTGAAACGCAGTTTATTTGCAGGCCTGATCTGCCTGAAGTAGGACTTCTGCTCTGGGTGTGCTACATTGCCCTAGAGCTGGAAGGCACAACGTGCAGGCTTCTTTCCAAAGGGCGAGTTGGGCCCCACAGCATCTTGCTTCCAGCTCTTTGGGAAGCTAAGAAACAACTCGCTCTGCACAGTGCTCTTACAGCCTATCGGGAACATCTCTTCCAAAGGCCTGTGAAACGCATTATCTTTGCAGGCCTGATCTGGCTGAAGTAGGACTTCTGCTCAGGGTGTGCTACATTGGCCTTGAGCTGAAAGGCACAACGTGCAGGCTTCTTGCCAAAAGGCTAGTTGGGCCCCACAGCATCTTGCTTCCAGCTCTTTGGGAAGCTAAGAAACAACTCGCTCTGCACAGTGCTCTTACAGCCTACCGGGAACATCTCTTCCAAAGGCCTGGGAAAAGCAGTTTCTTTGCAGGCCTGATCTCGCTGAAGTAGGACTTCTGCTATGGGTGTGCTACATTGCCCTAGAGCTGAAAGGCACAACGTGCAGGCTTCTTTTCAAAGGGCGACTTGGGCCCCACAGCATCTTGCTTCCAGCTCTTTGGGAAGCTAATAAACAACTCGCTCTGCAGAGTGCTCTTACAGCCTACCGGGAACATCTCTTCCAAAGGCCTGTGAAACGCAGTTTCTTTACAGGCCTGATCTGGTTGAAGGAGAACTTCTGCTCTGGGTGTGCTACATTGCCCTAGAGCTGAAAGGCACAACGTGCAGGCTTCTTTCCAAAGGGCGAGTTGGGCCCCACAGCATCTTGCTTCCAGCGCTTTGGGAAGCTAAGAATCAACTCGCCCTGCACAGTGCTCTTACAGCCTACCGGGAACATCTCTTCCAAAGGCCTGTGAAATGCAGTTTCTTTGCAGGCCTGAACTGGCTGATGTAGGAATTCTGCTCTGGGTGTGCTACATTGCCCTAGAGCTGAAAGGCACAACGTGCAGGCTTCTTTCCAAAGGGCGAGTTGGGCCCCACAGCATCTTGCTTCCAGCTCTTTGGGAAGCTAAGAAACAACTCGCTCTGCACAGTGCTCTTACAGCCTACCGGGAACATCTCTTCCAAAGGCCTGTGAAATGCAGTTTCTTTGCAGGCCTGATCTGGCTGAAGTAGGACTTCTGCTCTGGGTGTGCTACATTGGCCTAGCGCTGAAAGGCACAACGTGCAGGCTTCTTTCCAAAGGGCGAGTTGTGCCCCACAGCATATTGCTTCCAGCTCTTTGGGAAGCTAAGAAACAACTCGCTCTGCACAGTGCTCTTACAGCCTACCGGGAACAACTCTTCCAAAGGCCTGTGAAAGGCAGTTTCTTTGCAGGCCTGATCTGGCTGAGGGAGGACTTCTGCTCTGGGTGTGCTACATTGTCCTAGAGCTGAAAGGCACAACATGCAGGCTTCTTTCCAAAGGGCGAGTTGGGCCCCACAGCATCTTGCTTCCAGCTCTTTGGGAAGCTAAGAAACAACTCGCTTTGCGCAGTGCTCTTACAGCCTACCGGGAACATCTCTTCCAAAGGCCTGTGAAACGCAGTTTCTTTGCAGGCCTGATCTGGCTGAAGTAGGACTTCTGCTCTGGGTGTGCTACATTGCCCTAGAGGTTAAAGGCACAACGTGCAGGCTTCTTTCCAAAGGGCGAGTTGGGCCCCACAGCATCTTGCTTCCAGCTCTTTGGAAAGCTAAGAAACAACTCGCTCTGAACAGTGCTCTTACAGCCTACCGGGAACATCTCTTCCAAAGCCCTATGAAAAGCAGTTTCTTTGCAGGCCTGACCTCGCTGAAGTAGGACATCTGCTCTGGGTGTGCTACATTGCCCTAGAGCTGAAAGGCACAACGGGCAGGCTTCTTTACAAAGGGCGAGTTGGGCCCCACAGTATCTTGCTTCCAGCTCTTTGGGATGCTAAGAAACAACTCGCTCTGCACAGTGCTCTTACAGCCTACCGGGAACATCTCTTCCAAAGGCCTGTGAAACGCAGTTTCTTTGCAGGCCTGATCTGGCTGTAGTAGGACTCCTGCTCTGGGTGTGCTACATTGTCCTAGAGAAGAAGGCACAACGTGCAGGCTTCTTTTCAAAGGGCGTGTTGGGCCCCACAGCATCCTCCTTCCAGCTCTTTGGGAAGCTAAGAAACAACTCGCTCTGCACAGTGCTCTTACAGCCTACCGGGAACATGTCTTCCAAAGGCCTGTGAAAAGCAGTTTCTTTGCAGGCGTGATGTGGCTGAAGTAGGACTTCTGCTCTGGGTGTGCTACATTGCCCTACAGCTGAAGGCACAACCTGCAGGCTTCTTTCCAAAGGGCGAGTTGGGCCCCACAGCATCTTGCTTCCAGCTCTTTGGGAAGCTAAGAAACAACTCGCTCTGCACAGTGCTCTTACAGCCTACCCGGAACATCTCTTCCAAAGGCCTGTGAAAAGCAATTTCTTTGCAGGCCTGATCTGGCTGAAGTGGGACTCCTGCTCTGGGTGTGCTACATTGTCCTAGACATGAAGGCACAACGTGCAGGCTTCTTCCCAAAGGGCGAGTTGGGCCCCACAGCATCTTGCTTCCAGCTGTTTGGGAAGCTAAGAAACAACTCGCTCTGCACACTGCTCTTACAGCCTACAGGGAACATCTCTTCCAAAGGCCTGTGAAACGCAGTTTCTTTGCAGGCCTGAACTGGCTGAAGTAGGACTTCTCCTCTGGCTGTGCAACATTGCCCTAGAGCTGAAAGGCACAATGTGCAGGCTTCTTTCCAAAGGGCGAGTTGGGCCCCACAGCATCTTGCTTCCAGCTCTTTGGAAAGCTAAGAAACAACTCGCTCTGCACAGTGCTCTTACAGCCTACCGGGAACATCTCTTCCAAACGCCTGTGAAACGCAGTTTCTTTGCAGGCCTGATCTGGCTGAAGTAGGTTTTCTGCTCTGGGTGTGCTACATTGCCCTAGAGCTGAAAGGCACAACGTGCAGGCTTCTTTCCTAATGGTGAGTTGGGCCCCACAGCATCTTGCCTCCAGCTCTTTGGGAATCTAAGTAAAAACTCGCTCTGCACAGTGCTCTTACAGCCTACCGGGAACATCTCTTCCAAAGGCCTGTGAAACGCAGTTTCTTTGCAGGCCTGATCTGGCTGAAGTAGGACTTCTGCTCTGGGTGTGCTACATTGCCCTAGAGCTGATAGGCACAACGCGCAGGCATCTTTCCAAAGGGCGAGTTGGGCCCCACAGCATCTTGCTTCCAGCTCTTTAGGAAGCTAAGAAACAGCTCGCTCTGCACAGTGCTCTTACAGCCTACCGTGAACATCTCTTCCAAAGGCCTGTGAAACGCAGTTTCTTTGCAGGCCTGATCTCGCTGAAGTAGGACTTCTGCTCTGGGGGTGCTACATTGCCCTAGAGCTGAAAGGCACAACGTGCAGGCTTCTTTCCAAAGGGCGAGTTGGGCCCAACAGCATCTTGCTTCCAGCTCTTTGGGAAGCTAAGAAACAACTCGCTCTGCACAGTGCTCTTACAGCCTACCGGGAACATCTCTTCCAAAGGCCTGTGAAACGCAGTTTCTTTGCAGGCCTGATCTGGCTGAAGTAGGACTTCTGCTCTGGGTGTGCTACATTGCCCTAGAGCTGAAAGGCACAACGTGCAGGCTTCTTTCCAAAGGGCGAGTTGGGCCCCTCAGCATCTTGCTTCCAGCTCTTTGGGAAGCTAACAAACAACTCGCTCTGCACAGTGCTCTTATAGCCTACCGGGAACAACTCTTCCAAAGGCCTGTGAAACGCAGTTTCTTTGCAGGCCTGATCTGGCTGAGAGAGGACTCCTGCTCTGGGTGTGCTACATTGTCCTAGAGCTGAAAGGCACAACGTGCAGGCTTCTTTCCAAAGGGCGAGTTGGGCCCCACAGCATCTTGCTTCCAGCTCTTTGCGAAGCTAAGAAACAACTCGCTCTGCACAGTGCTCTTACAGCCTACCGGGAACATCTCTTCCAAAGGCCTGTGAAACGCAGTTTATTTGCAGGCCTGATCTGGCTGAAGTAGGACTTCTGCTCTGGGTGTGCTACATTGCCCTAGAGCTGAAAGGCAAATCGTGCAGGCTTCTTTCCAATTGCGAGTTGGGACCCACAGCATCATGCTTCCACCTCTTTTTGAAGCTAAGAAACAACTCGCTCTGCACAGTGCTCTTAAGCCTACCGGGAACATCACTTCCAAAGGCCTGTGAAACGCAGTTTCTTTGCAGGCCTGATCTGGCTGAAGTAGGACTTCTGCTCTGGGTGTGCTACATTGCCCTAGAGCTGAAAGGCACAACGTGCAGGCTTCTTTCCAAAGGGCGAGTTGCGCCCCACAGCATCTTGCTTAAAGCTCTTTGGGAAGGTAAGAAACAACTCGCTCTGCACAGTGCTCTTACAGCCTACCGGGAACATCTCTTCCAAAGGCCTGTGAAACGCAGTTTCTTTGCAGGCCTGATCTGGCTGAAGTAGGACTTCTGCTCTGGGTGTGCTACATTGACCTAGAGCTGAAAGGCACATCGTGCAGGCTTCTTTCCTAATTGTGAGTTGGGCCCCACAGCATCTTGCTTCCAGCTCTTTGGGAAGCTAAGAAACAACTCGCTCTGCACAGTGCTCTTACAGCCTACCGGGAACATGTCTTCCAAAGGCCTGTGAAACGCAGTTTCTTTGCAGGCCTCTTCTGGCTGAAGTAGGACTTCTGCTCTGGGTGTGCTACATTGCCCTAGAGATGAATGTCACAAGGTGCAGACATCATTTCAAAGGGCGTGCTGGGCCCCACAGCATCTTGCTTCCAGCTCTTTGGGAAGCTAAGAAACAACTCGATCTGCACAGTGCTCTTACAGCCTACCGGGAACATCTCTTCCAAAGGCCTGTGAAACGCAGTTTCTTTGCAGACCTGATCTGGCTGAAGTAGGACTTCTGCTCTGGGTGTGCTACATTGCCCTAGAGCTGAAAGGCACAACGTGCAGGCTTCTTTCCAAAGGGCGAGTTGGGCCCCACAGCATCTTGCTTCTAGCTCTTTGGGAAGCTAAGAAACAACTCACTCTGCACAGTGCTCTTACAGCCTACCGGGAACATCTCTTCCAAAGGCCTGTGAAAAGCAGTTTCTTTGCAGGCCTGATCTCGCTGAAGTAGGACTTCTGCTCTGGGTGTGCTACATTGCCCTAGAGCTGAAAGGCACAAAGTGCAGGCTTCTTTCCAAAGGGCGAGTTGGGCCCCACAGAATCTTGCTTCCAGCTCTTTGGAAAGCTAAGAAACAACTCGCTCTGCACAGTGCTCTTACAGCCTACCGGGAACATCTCTTCCAAAGGCCTGTGAAACGCAGTTTCTTTGCAGGCCTGATCTGGCTGAAGTAGGACTCCTGCTCTGGGTGTGCTACATTGTCCTAGAGATGAAGGCACAACGTGCAGGCTTCTTTCCAAAGGGCGAGTTGGGCCCCACAGCATCTTGCTTCCAGCTCTTTGGGAAGCTAAGAAACAACTCGCTCTGCACAGTGCTCTTACAGCCTACCGGGAACATCTCTTCCAAAGGCCTGTATAACGCAGTTTCTTTGCAGGACTGATCTGGCTGAAGTAGGACATCTGCTCTCGGTGTGCTACATTGCCCTAGAGCTGAAAGGCACAACGTGCAGGCTTCTTTCCAAAGGGCGAGTTGGGCCCCACAGCATCTTGCTTCCAGCTCTTTGGGAAGCTAAGAAACAACTCGCTCTGCACAGTGCTCTTACAGCCTACCGGGAACATCTCTTCCAAAGGCCTGTGAAACGCAGTTTCTTTGCAGGCCTGATCTGGCTGAAGTAGGACTACTGCTCTGGGTGTGCTACATTGCCCTAGAGCTGAAAGGCGCAACGTGCAGGCTTCTTTCCAAAGGGCGAGTTGGGCCCCACAGCATCTTTCTTCCAGCTCTTTGGGAAGCTAAGAAACAACTCGCTCTGCACAGTGCTCTTACAGCCTACCGGGAACATCTCTTCCAAAGGCCTGTGAAACGCAGTTTATTTGCAGGCCTGATCTGGCTGAAGTAGGACTTCTGCTCTGGGTGTGCTACATTGCCCTAGAGCTGAAAGGCAAATCGTGCAGGCTTCTTTCCAATTGCGAGTTGGGACCCACAGCATCATGCTTCCACCTCTTTTTGAAGCTAAGAAACAACTCGCTCTGCACAGTGCTCTTAAGCCTACCGGGAACATCACTTCCAAAGGCCTGTGAAACGCAGTTTCTTTGCAGGCCTGATCTGGCTGAAGTAGGACTTCTGCTCTGGGTGTGCTACATTGCCCTAGAGCTGAAAGGCACAACGTGCAGGCTTCTTTCCAAAGGGCGAGTTGCGCCCCACAGCATCTTGCTTAAAGCTCTTTGGGAAGCTAAGAAACAACTCGCTCTGCACAGTGCTCTTACAGCCTACCGGGAACATCTCTTCCAAAGGCCTGTGAAACGCAGTTTCTTTGCAGGCCTGATCTGGCTGAAGTAGGACTTCTGCTCTGGGTGTGCTACATTGACCTAGAGCTGAAAGGCACATCGTGCAGGCTTCTTTCCTAATTGTGAGTTGGGCCCCACAGCATCTTGCTTCCAGCTCTTTGGGAAGCTAAGAAACAACTCGCTCTGCACAGTGCTCTTACAGCCTACCGGGAACATGTCTTCCAAAGGCCTGTGAGACGCAGTTTCTTTGCAGGCCTCTTCTGGCTGAAGTAGGACTTCTGCTCTGGGTGTGCTACATTGCCCTAGAGATGAATGTCACAAGGTGCAGACATCATTTCAAAGGGCGTGCTGGGCCCCACAGCATCTTGCTTCCAGCTCTTTGGGAAGCTAAGAAACAACTCGATCTGCACAGTGCTCTTACAGCCTACCGGGAACATCTCTTCCAAAGGCCTGTGAAACGCAGTTTCTTTGCAGACCTGATCTGGCTGAAGTAGGACTTCTGCTCTGGGTGTGCTACATTGCCCTAGAGCTGAAAGGCACAACGTGCAGGCTTCTTTCCAAAGGGCGAGTTGGGCCCCACAGCATCTTGCTTCTAGCTCTTTGGGAAGCTAAGAAACAACTCACTCTGCACAGTGCTCTTACAGCCTACCGGGAACATCTCTTCCAAAGGCCTGTGAAAAGCAGTTTCTTTGCAGGCCTGATCTCGCTGAAGTAGGACTTCTGCTCTGGGTGTGCTACATTGCCCTAGAGCTGAAAGGCACAAAGTGCAGGCTTCTTTCCAAAGGGCGAGTTGGGCCCCACAGAATCTTGCTTCCAGCTCTTTGGAAAGCTAAGAAACAACTCGCTCTGCACAGTGCTCTTACAGCCTACCGGGAACATCTCTTCCAAAGGCCTGTGAAACGCAGTTTCTTTGCAGGCCTGATCTGGCTGAAGTAGGACTCCTGCTCTGGGTGTGCTACATTGTCCTAGAGATGAAGGCACAACGTGCAGGCTTCTTTCCAAAGGGCGAGTTGGGCCCCACAGCATCTTGCTTCCAGCTCTTTGGGAAGCTAAGAAACAACTCGCTCTGCACAGTGCTCTTACAGCCTACCGGGAACATCTCTTCCAAAGGCCTGTATAACGCAGTTTCTTTGCAGGACTGATCTGGCTGAAGTAGGACATCTGCTCTCGGTGTGCTACATTGCCCTAGAGCTGAAAGGCACAACGTGCAGGCTTCTTTCCAAAGGGCGAGTTGGGCCCCACAGCATCTTGCTTCCAGCTCTTTGGGAAGCTAAGAAACAACTCGCTCTGCACAGTGCTCTTACAGCCTACCGGGAACATCTCTTCCAAAGGCCTGTGAAACGCAGTTTCTTTGCAGGCCTGATCTGGCTGAAGTAGGACTTCTGCTCTGGGTGTGCTACATTGCCCTAGAGCTGAAAGGCACAACGTGCAGGCTTCTTTCCAAAGGGCGAGTTGGGCCCCACAGCATCTTGCTTCCAGCTCTTTGGGAAGCTAAGAAACAACTCGCTCTGCACAGTGCTCTTACAGCCTACCGGGAACATCACTTCCAAAGGCCTGTGAAACGCAGTTTCTTTTCAGGCCTGATCTGGCTGAAGTAGGACTTCTGCTCTGGGTGTGCTACTTTGCCCTAGAGCTGAAAGGCACAACGTGCAGGCTTCTTTCCAAAGGGCGAGTTGGGCCCCACAGCATCTTGCTTCCAGCTCTTTGGGAAGCTAAGAAACAACTCGCTCTGCACAGTGCTCTTACAGCCTACAGGGAACATCTCTTCCAAAGGCCTGTGAAACGCAGTTTCTTTGCAGGCCTGATCTGGCTGAAGTAGGACTTCTGCTCTGGGTGTGCTACTTTGCCCTAGAGCTGAAAGGCACAACGTGCTGGCTTCCTTCCCAAGGGCGAGTTGTGCCCCACAGCATCTTGCTTCCAGCTCTTTGGGAAGCTAAGAAACAACTCGCTCTGCACAGTGCTCTTACAGCCTACCGGGAACATCTCTTCCAAAGGCCTGTGAAACGCAGTTTCTTTGCAGGCCTGATCTGGCTGAAGTACGACTTCTGCTCTGGGTGTGCTACTTTGCCCTAGAGCTGAAATGCACAACGTGCAGGCTTCTTTCCAAAGGGTGAGTTGGGCCCCACAGCATCTTGTTTCCAGCTCTTTGGGAAGCTAAGAAACAACTCGCTCTGCACAGTGCTCTGACAACCTGTCGGGAACATCTCTTCCAAAGGCCTGTGAAACGCAGTTTATTTGCAGGCCTGATCTGGCTGAAGTAGGACTTCTGCTCTGGGTGTGCTACATTGCCCTAGAGCTGAAAGGCACAACGTGCAGGCTTCTTTCCAAAGGGCGAGTTGGGCACCACAGCATCTTGCTTCCAGCTCTTTGGGAAGCTAAGAAACAACTCGCTCTGCACAGTGCTCTTACAGCCTACCGGGAACATCTCTTCCAAAGGCCTGTGAAACGCACTTTCGTTGCAGGCCTGATCTGGCTGAAGTAGGACATCTGCTCTGGGTGTGCTACATTGCCCTAGAGCTGAAAGGCACAACGTGCAGGCTTCTTTCCAAAGGGCGAGTTGGGCCCCACAGCATCTTGCTTCCAGCTCTTTGGAAAGCTAAGAAACAACTCGCTCTGCACAGTGCTCTGACAGCCTACCGGGAACATCTCTTCCAAAGGCCTGTGAAAAGCAGTTTCTTTGCAGGCCTGATCTGGCTGAAGTAGGACTTCTGCTCTGGGTGTGCTACATTGCCCTAGAGCTGAAAGGCACAACGTGCAGGCTTCTTTCCAAAGGGCGAGTTGGGCCCCACAGCATCTTGCTTCCAGCTCTTTGGGAAGCTAAGAAACAACTCGCTCTGCACAGTGCTCTTACTGCCTACTGGGAACATCTCTTCCAAAGGCCTGTGAAACGCAGTTTCTTTGCAGGCCTGATCTGGCTGAAGTAGGACTTCTGCTCTGGGTGTGCTACTTTGTCCTAGAGCTGAAAGGCACAACGTGCAGGCTTCTTTCCAAAGGGCGAGTCGGGCCCCACAGCATCTTGCTTCCAGCTCATTGGGAAGCTAAGAAACAACTCGCTCTGCACAGTGCTCTTACAGCCTACCGGGAACATCTCTTCCAAAGGCCTGTGAAACGCAGTTTCTTTGCAGGCCTGATCTGGCTGAAGTAGGACTTCTGCTCTGGGTGTGCTACATTGCCCTAGAGCTGAAAGGCACAACGTGCAGGCTTCTTTCCAAAGGGCGAGTTGGGCCCCACAGCATCTTGCTTCCAGCTCTTTGGGAAGCTAAGAAACAACTCGCTCTGCACAGTGCTCTTACAGCCTACCGGGAACATCTCTTCCAAAGGCCTGTGAAACGCAGTTCCTTGCAGGCCTGATCTGGCTGAAGTACGACTTCTGCTCTGGGTGTGCTACTTTGCCCTAGAGCTGAAAGGCACAACGTGCAGGCTTCTTTCCAAAGGGCGAGTTGGGCCCCACAGCATCTTGCTTCCAGCTCTTTGGGAAGCTAAGAAACAACTCGCTCTGCACAGTGCTCTTACAGCCTACCGGGAACATCTCTTCCAAAGGCCTGTGAAACGCAGTTTCTTTGCAGGCCTGATCTGGCTGAAGTAGGACTTCTGCTCTGGGTGTGCTACTTTGCCCTAGAGCTGAAAGGCACAACGTGCAGGCTTCTTTCCTAAGGGCGAGTTGGGCCCCACAGCATCTTGCTTCCAGCTCTTTGGGAAGCTAAGAAACAACTCGCTCTGCACAGTGCTCTTACAGCCTACCGGGAACATCTCTTCCAAAGGCCTGTGAAACGCAGTTTCTTTGCAGGCCTGATCTGGCTGAAGTAGGACTTCTGCTCTGGGTGTGCTACTTTGCCCTAGAGCTGAAAGGCACAACGTGCAGGCTTCTTTCCAAAGGGCGAGTTGGGCCCCACAGCATCTTGCTTCCAGCTCTTTGGGAAGCTAAGAAACAACTCGCTCTGCACAGTGCTCTTACAGCCTAACGGGAACATCTCTTCCAAAGGCCTGTGAAACGCAGTTTCTTTGCAGGCCTGATCTGGCTGAAGTAGGACTTCTGCTCTGGGTGTGCTACTTTGCCCTAGAGCTGAAAGGCACAACGTGCAGGCTTCTTTCCAAAGGGCGAGTTGGGCCCCACAGCATCTTGCTTCCAGCTCTTTGGGAAGCTAAGAAACAACTCGCTCTGCACAGTGCTCTTACAGCCTACCGGGAACATCTCTTCCAAAGGCCTGTGAAACGCAGTTTCTTTGCAGGCCTGATCTGGCTGAAGTAGGACTTCTGCTCTGGGTGTGCTACTTTGCCCTAGAGCTGAAAGGCACAACGTGCAGGCTTCTTTCCAAAGGGCGAGTTGGGCCCCACAGCATCTTGCTTCCAGCTCTTTGGGAAGCTAAGAAACAACTCGCTCTGCACAGTGCTCTTACAGCCTACCGGGAACATCTCTTCCAAAGGCCTGTGAAACGCAGTTTCTTTGCAGGCCTGATCTGGCTGAAGTAGGACTTCTGCTCTGGGTGTGCTACTTTGCCCTAGAGCTGAAAGGCACAACGTGCAGGCTTCTTTCCAAAGGGCGAGTTGGGCCCCACAGCATCTTGCTTCCAGCTCTTTGGGAAGCTAAGAAACAACTCGCTCTGCACAGTGCTCTTACAGCCTACCGGGAACATCTCTTCCAAAGGCCTGTGAAACGCAGTTTCTTTGCAGGCCTGATCTGGCTGAAGTAGGACTTCTGCTCTGGGTGTGCTACTTTGCCCTAGAGCTGAAAGGCACAACGTGCAGGCTTCTTTCCAAAGGGCGAGTTGGGCCCCACAGCATCTTGCTTCCAGCTCTTTGGGAAGCTAAGAAACAACTCGCTCTGCACAGTGCTCTTACAGCCTACCGGGAACATCTCTTCCAAAGGCCTGTGAAACGCAGTTTCTTTGCAGGCCTGATCTGGCTGAAGTAGGACTTCTGCTCTGGGTGTGCTACTTTGCCCTAGAGCTGAAAGGCACAACGTGCAGGCTTCTTTCCAAAGGGCGAGTTGGGCCCCACAGCATCTTGCTTCCAGCTCTTTGGGAAGCTAAGAAACAACTCGCTCTGCACAGTGCTCTTACAGCCTGTCGGGAACATCTCTTCCAAAGGCCTGTGAAACGCAGTTTCTTTGCAGGCCTGATCTGGCTGAAGTAGGACTTCTGCTCTGGGTGTGCTACTTTGCCCTAGAGCTGAAAGGCACAACGTGCAGGCTTCTTTCCAAAGGGCGAGTTGGGCCCCACAGCATCTTGCTTCCAGCTCTTTGGGAAGCTAAGAAACAACTCGCTCTGCACAGTGCTCTTACAGCCTATCGGGAACATCTCTTCCAAAGGCCTGTGAAACGCAGTTTCTTTGCAGGCCTGATCTGGCTGAAGTAGGACTTCTGCTCTGGGTGTGCTACTTTGCCCTAGAGCTGAAAGGCACAACGTGCAGGCTTCTTTCCAAAGGGCGAGTTGGGCCCCACAGCATCTTGCTTCCAGCTCTTTGGGAAGCTAAGAAACAACTCGCTCTGCACAGTGCTCTTACAGCCTACCGGGAACATCTCTTCCAAAGGCCTGTGAAACGCAGTTTCTTTGCAGGCCTGATCTGGCTGAAGTAGGACTTCTGCTCTGGGTGTGCTACTTTGCCCTAGAGCTGAAAGGCACAACGTGCAGGCTTCTTTCCAAAGGGCGAGTTGGGCCCCACAGCATCTTGCTTCCAGCTCTTTGGGAAGCTAAGAAACAACTCGCTCTGCACAGTGCTCTTACAGCCTACCGGGAACATCTCTTCCAAAGGCCTGTGAAACGCAGTTTCGTTGCAGGCCTGATCTGGCTGAAGTAGGACTTCTGCTCTGGGTGTGCTACTTTGCCCTAGAGCTGAAAGGCACAACGTGCAGGCTTCTTTCCAAAGGGCGAGTTGGGCCCCACAGCATCTTGCTTCCAGCTCTTTGGGAAGCTAAGAAACAACTCGCTCTGCACAGTGCTCTTACAGCCTACCGGGAACATCTCTTCCAAAGGCCTGTGAAACGCAGTTTCTTTGCAGGCCTGATCTGGCTGAAGTAGGACTTCTGCTCTGGGTGTGCTACTTTGCCCTAGAGCTGAAAGGCACAACGTGCAGGCTTCTTTCCAAAGGGCGAGTTGGGCCCCACAGCATCTTGCTTCCAGCTCTTTGGGAAGCTAAGAAACAACTCGCTCTGCACAGTGCTCTTACAGCCTACCGGGAACATCTCTTCCAAAGGCCTGTGAAACGCAGTTTCTTTGCAGGCCTGATCTGGCTGAAGTAGGACTTCTGCTCTGGGTGTGCTACTTTGCCCTAGAGCTGAAAGGCACAACGTGCAGGCTTCTTTCCAAAGGGCGAGTTGGGCCCCACAGCATCTTGCTTCCAGCTCTTTGGGAAGCTAAGAAACAACTCGCTCTGCACAGTGCTCTTACAGCCTACCGGGAACATCTCTTCCAAAGGCCTGTGAAACGCAGTTTCTTTGCAGGCCTGATCTGGCTGAAGTAGGACTTCTGCTCTGGGTGTGCTACTTTGCCCTAGAGCTGAAAGGCACAACGTGCAGGCTTCTTTCCAAAGGGCGAGTTGGGCCCCACAGCATCTTGCTTCCAGCTCTTTGGGAAGCTAAGAAACAACTCGCTCTGCACAGTGCTCTTACAGCCTACCGGGAACATCTCTTCCAAAGGCCTGTGAAACGCAGTTTCTTTGCAGGCCTGATCTGGCTGAAGTAGGACTTCTGCTCTGGGTGTGCTACTTTGCCCTAGAGCTGAAAGGCACAACGTGCAGGCTTCTTTCCAAAGGGCGAGTTGGGCCCCAGAGCATCTTGCTTCCAGCTCTTTGGGAAGCTAAGAAACAACTCGCTCTGCACAGTGCTCTAACAGCCTACCGGGAACATCTCTTCCAAAGGCCTGTGAAACGCAGTTTCCTTGCAGGCCTGATCTGGCTGAAGTACGACTTCTGCTCTGGGTGTGCTACTTTGCCCTAGAGCTGAAAGGCACAACGTGCAGGCTTCTTTCCAAAGGGCGAGTTGGGCCCCACAGCATCTTGCTTCCAGCTCTTTGGGAAGCTAAGAAACAACTCGCTCTGCACAGTGCTCTTACAGCCTACCGGGAACATCTCTTCCAAAGGCCTGTGAAACGCAGTTTCTTTGCAGGCCTGATCTGGCTGAAGTAGGACTTCTGCTCTGGGTGTGCTACTTTGCCCTAGAGCTGAAAGGCACAACGTGCAGGCTTCTTTCCAAAGGGCGAGTTGGGCCCCACAGCATCTTGCTTCCAGCTCTTTGGGAAGCTAAGAAACAACTCGCTCTGCACAGTGCTCTTACAGCCTACCGGGAACATCTCTTCCAAAGGCCTGTGAAACGCAGTTTCTTTGCAGGCCTGATCTGGCTGAAGTAGGACTTCTGCTCTGGGTGTGCTACTTTGCCCTAGAGCTGAAAGGCACAACGTGCAGGCTTCTTTCCAAAGGGCGAGTTGGGCCCCACAGCATCTTGCTTCCAGCTCTTTGGGAAGCTAAGAAACAACTCGCTCTGCACAGTGCTCTTACAGCCTACCGGGAACATCTCTTCCAAAGGCCTGTGAAACGCAGTTTCTTTGCAGGCCTGATCTGGCTGAAGTAGGACTTCTGCTCTGGGTGTGCTACATTGCCCTAGAGCTGAAAGGCACAACGTGCAGGCTTCTTTCCAAAGGGCGAGTTGGGCCCCACAGCATCTTGCTTCCAGCTCTTTGGGAAGCTAAGAAACAACTCGCTCTGCACAGTGCTCTTACAGCCTACCGGGAACATCTCTTCCAAAGGCCTGTGAAACGCAGTTTCTTTGCAGGCCTGATCTGGCTGAAGTAGGACTTCTGCTCTGGGTGTGCTACTTTGCCCTAGAGCTGAAAGGCACAACGTGCAGGCTTCTTTCCAAAGGGCGAGTTGGGCCCCACAGCATCTTGCTTCCAGCTCTTTGGGAAGCTAAGAAACAACTCGCTCTGCACAGTGCTCTTACAGCCTACCGGGAACATCTCTTCCAAAGGCCTGTGAAACGCAGTTTCTTTGCAGGCCTGATCTGGCTGAAGTAGGACTTCTGCTCTGGGTGTGCTACTTTGCCCTAGAGCTGAAAGGCACAACGTGCAGGCTTCTTTCCAAAGGGCGAGTTGGGTCCCACAGCATCTTGCTTCCAGCTCTTTGGGAAGCTAAGAAACAACTCGCTCTGCACAGTGCTCTTACAGCCTACCGGGAACATCTCTTCCAAAGGCCTGTGAAACGCAGTTTCTTTGCAGGCCTGATCTGGCTGAAGTAGGACTTCTGCTCTGGGTGTGCTACTTTGCCCTAGAGCTGAAAGGCACAACGTGCAGGCTTCTTTCCAAAGGGCGAGTTGGGCCCCAAAGCATCTTGCTTCCAGCTCTTTGGGAAGCTAAGAAACAACTCGCTCTGCACAGTGCTCTTACAGCCTACCGGGAACATCTCTTCCAAAGGCCTGTGAAACGCAGTTTCTTTGCAGGCCTGATCTGGCTGAAGTAGGACTTCTGCTCTGGGTGTGCTACTTTGCCCTAGAGCTGAAAGGCACAACGTGCAGGCTTCTTTCCAAAGGGCGAGTTGGGCCCCACAGCATCTTGCTTCCAGCTCTTTGGGAAGCTAAGAAACAACTCGCTCTGCACAGTGCTCTTACAGCCTACCGGGAACATCTCTTCCAAAGGCCTGTGAAACGCAGTTTCTTTGCAGGCCTGATCTGGCTGAAGTAGGACTTCTGCTCTGGGTGTGCTACTTTGCCCTAGAGCTGAAAGGCACAACGTGCAGGCTTCTTTCCAAAGGGCGAGTTGGGCCCCACAGCATCCTGCTTCCAGCTCTTTGGGAAGCTAAGAAACAACTCGCTCTGCACAGTGCTCTTACAGCCTACCGGGAACATCTCTTCCAAAGGTCTGTGAAACGCAGTTTCTTTGCAGGCCTGATCTGGATGAAGTAGGACTTCTGCTCTGGGTGTGCTACTTTGCCCTAGAGCTGAAAGGCACAACGTGCAGGCTTCTTTCCAAAGGGCGAGTTGGGCCCCACAGCATCTTGCTTCCAGCTCTTTGGGAAGCTAAGAAACAACTCGCTCTGCACAGTGCTCTTACAGCCTACCGGGAACATCTCTTCCAAAGGCCTGTGAAACGCAGTTTCTTTGCAGGCCTGATCTGGCTGAAGTAGGACTTCTGCTCTGGGTGTGCTACTTTGCCCTAGAGCCGAAAGGCACAACGTGCAGGCTTCTTTCCAAAGGGCGAGTTGGGCCCCACAGCATCTTGCTTCCAGCTCTTTGGGAAGCTAAGAAACAACTCGCTCTGCACAGTGCTCTTACAGCCTACCGGGAACATCTCTTCCAAAGGCCTGTGAAACGCAGTTTCTTTGCAGGCCTGATCTGGCTGAAGTAGGACTTCTGCTCTGAGTGTGCTACTTTGCCCTAGAGCTGAAAGGCACAACGTGCAGACTTCTTTCCAAAGGGCGAGTTGGGCCCCACAGCATCCTGCTTCCAGCTCTTTGGGAAGCTAAGAAACAACTCGCTCTGCACAGTGCTCTTACAGCCTACCGGGAACATCTCTTCCAAAGGCCTGTGAAACGCAGTTTCTTTGCAGGCCTGATCTGGCTGAAGTAGGACTTCTGCTCTGGGTGTGCTACATTGCCCTAGAGCTGAAAGGCACAACGTGCAGGCTTCTTTCCAAAGGGCGAGTTGGGCCCCACAGCATCTTGCTTCCAGCTCTTTGGGAAGCTAAGAAACAACTCGCTCTGCACAGTGCTCTACAGCCTACCGGGAACATCTCTTCCAAAGGCCTGTGAAACGCAGTTTCTTTGCAGGCCTGATCTGGCTGAAGTAGGACTTCTGCTCTGGGTGTGCTACTTTGCCCTAGAGCTGAAAGGCACAACGTGCAGGCTTCTTTCCAAAGGGCGAGTTGGGCCCCACAGCATCTTGCTTCCAGCTCTTTGGGAAGCTAAGAAACAACTCGCTCTGCACAGTGCTCTTACAGCCTACCGGGAACATCTCTTCCAAAGGCCTGTGAAACGCAGTTTCTTTGCAGGCCTGATCTGGCTGAAGTAGGACTTCTGCTCTGGGTGTGCTACATTGCCCTAGAGCTGAAAGGCACAACGTGCAGGCTTCTTTCCAAAGGGCGAGTTGGGTCCCACAGCATCTTGCTTCCAGCTCTTTGGGAAGCTAAGAAACAACTCGCTCTGCACAGTGCTCTTACAGCCTACCGGGAACATCTCTTCCAAAGGCCTGTGAAACGCAGTTTCTTTGCAGGCCTGATCTGGCTGAAGTAGGACTTCTGCTCTGGGTGTGCTACATTGCCCTAGAGCTGAAAGGCACAACGTGCAGGCTTCTTTCCAAAGGGCGAGTTGGGCCCCACAGCATCTTGCTTCCAGCTCTTTGGGAAGCTAAGAAACAACTCGCTCTGCACAGTGCTGTTACAGCCTACCGGGAACATCTCTTCCAAAGGCCTGTGAAACGCAGTTTCTTTGCAGGCCTGATCTGGCTGAAGTAGGACTTCTGCTCTGGGTGTGCTACATTGCCCTAGAGCTGAAAGGCACAACGTGCAGGCTTCTTTCCAAAGGGCGAGTTGGGCCCCACAGCATCGTGCTTCCAGCTCTTTGGGAAGCTAAGAAACAACTCGCTCTGCACAGTGCTCTTACAGCCTACTGGGAACATCTCTTCCAAAGGCCTGTGAAACGCAGTTTCTTTGCAGGCCTGATCTGGCTGAAGTAGGACTTCTGCTCTGGGTGTGCTACATTGCCCTAGAGCTGAAAGGCACAACGTGCAGGCTTCTTTCCAAAGGGCGAGTTGGGCCCCACAGCATCTTGCTTCCAGCTCTTTGGGAAGCTAAGAAACAACTCGCTCTGCACAGTGATCTTACAGCCTACCGGGAACATCTCTTCCAAAGGCCTGTGAAACGCAGTTTCTTTGCAGGCCTGATCTGGCTGAAGTAGGACTTCTGCTCTGGGTGTGCTACATTGCCCTAGAGCTGAAAGGCACAACGTGCAGGCATCTTTCCAAAGGGCGAGTTGGGCCCCACAGCATCTTGCTTCCAGCTCTTTGGGAAGCTAAGAAACAACTCGCTCTGCACAGTGCTCTTACAGCCTACCGTGAACATCTCTTCCAAAGGCCTGTGAAACGCAGTTTCTTTGCAGGCCTGATCTGGCTGAAGTAGGACTTCTGCTCTGGGTGTGCTACTTTGCCCTAGAGCTGAAAGGCACAACGTGCAGGCTTCTTTCCAAAGGGCGAGTTGGGCCCCACAGCATCTTGCTTCCAGCTCTTTGGGAAGCTAAGAAACAACTCGCTCTGCACAGTGCTCTTACAGCCTACCGGGAACATCTCTTCCAAAGGCCTGTGAAACGCAGTTTCTTTGCAGGCCTGATCTGGCTGAAGTAGGACTTCTGCTCTCCGTGTGCTACATTGCCCTAGAGCTGAAAGGCACAACGTGCAGGCTTCTTTCCAAAGGGCGACTTGGGCCCCACAGCATCTTGCTTCCAGCTCTTTGGGAAGCTAAGAAACAACTCGCTCTGCACAGTGCTCTTACAGCCTACCGGGAACATCTCTTCCAAAGGCCTGTGAAACGCAGTTTCTTTGCAGGCCTGATCTGGCTGAAGTAGGACTTCTCCTCTGGGTGTGCTACTTTGCCCTAGAGCTGAAAGGCACAACGTGCAGGCTTCTTTCCAAAGGGCGAGTTGGGCCCCACAGCATCTTGCTTCCAGCTCTTTGGGAAGCTAAGAAACAACTCGCTCTGCACAGTGCTCTTACAGCCTACCGGGAACATCCCTTCCAAAGGCCTGTGAAACGCAGTTTCTTTGCAGGCCTGATCTGGCTGAAGTAGGACTTCTGCTCTGGGTGTGCTACTATGCCCTAGAGCTGAAAGGCACAACGTGCAGGCTTCTTTCCAAAGGGCGAGTTGGGCCCCACAGCATCTTGCTTCCAGCTCTTTGGGAAGCTAAGAAACAACTCGCTCTGCACAGTGCTCTTACAGCCTAGTGGGAACATCTCTTCCAAACGCCTGTGAAACGCAGTTTCTTTGCAGGCCTGATCAGGCTGAAGTAGGACTTCTGCTCTGGGTGTGCTACACTGCCCTACAGCTGAAAGGCACAACGTGCAGGCTTCTTTCCAAAGGGCGAGTTGGGCCCCACAGCATCTTGCTTCCAGCTCTTTGGGAAGCTAAGAAACAACTTGCTCTGCACAGTGCTGTTACACCCTACCGGGAACATCTCTTCCAAAGGCCTGTGAAACGCAGTTTCTTTGCAGGCCTGATCTGGCTGAAGTAGCACTTCTGCTCTGGGTGTGCTACTTTGCCCTAGAGCTGAAAGGCACAACGTGCAGGCTTCTTTCCAAAGGGCGAGTTGGGCCCCACAGCATCCTCCTTCCAGCTCTTTGGGAAGCTAAGAAACAACTCGCTCTGCACAGTGCTCTTACAGCCTACCGGGAACATCTCTTCCAAAGGTCTGTGAAACGCAGTTTCTTTGCAGGCCTGATCTGGCTGAAGTAGGACTTCTGCTCTGGGTGTGCTACATTGCCCTAGAGCTGAAAGGCACAACGTGCAGGCTTCTTTCCAAAGGGTGAGTTGGGCCCCAAAGCATCTTGCTTCCAGCTCTTTGGGAAGCTAAGAAACAACTCGCTCTGCACAGTGCTCTTACAGCCTACCGGGAACATCTCTTCCAAAGGCCTGTGAAATGCAGTTTCTTTGCAGGCCTGATCTGGCTGAAGTAGGACTTCTGCTCTGGGTGTGCTACTTTGCCCTAGAGCTGAAAGGCACAACGTGCAGGCTTCTTTCCAAAGGGCGAGTTGGGCCCCACAGCATCTTGCTTCCAGCTCTTTGGGAAGCTAAGAAACAACTCGCTCTGCACAGTGCTCTTACAGCCTACCGGGAACATCTCTTCCAAAGGCCTGTGAAACGCAGTTTCTTTGCAGGCCTGATCTGGCTGAAGTAGGACTTCTGCTCTGGGTGTGCTACATTGCCCTAGAGCTGAAAGGCACAACGTGCAGGCTTCTTTCCAAAGGGCGAGTTGGGCCCCACAGCATCTTGCTTCCAGCTCTTTGGGAAGCTAAGAAACAACTCGCTCTGCACAGTGCTCTTACAGCCTACCGGGAACATCTCTTCCAAAGGCCTGTGAAACGCAGTTTCTTTGCAGGCCTGATCTGGCTGAAGTAGGACTTCTGCTCTGGGTGTGCTACATTGCCCTAGAGCTGAAAGGCACAACGTGCAGGCTTCTTTCCAAAGGGCGAGTTGGGCCCCACAGCATCTTGCTTCCAGCTCTTTGGGAAGCTAAGAAACAACTCGCTCTGCACAGTGCTCTTACAGCCTACCGGGAACATCTCTTACAAAGGCCTGTGAAACGCAGTTTCTTTGCAGGCCTGATCTGGCTGAAGTAGGACTTCTGCTCTGGGTGTGCTACTTTGCCCTAGAGCTGAAAGGCACAACGTGCAGGCTTCTTTCCAAAGGGCGAGTTGGGCCCCACAGCATTCTGCTTCCAGATCTTTGGGAAGCTAAGAAACAACTCGCTCTGCACAGTGCTCTTACAGCCTACCGGGAACATCTCTTCCAAAGGCCTGTGAAACGCAGTTTCTTTGCAGGCCTGATCTGGCTGAAGTAGGACTTCTGCTCTGGGTGTGCTACATTGCCCTAGAGCTGAAAGGCACAACGTGCAGGCTTCTTTCCAAAGGGCGAGTTGGGCCCCACAGCATCTTGCTTCCAGCTCTTTGGGAAGCTAAGAAACAACTCGCTCTGCACAGTGCTCTTACAGCCTACCGGGAACATCTCTTCCAAAGGCCTGTGAAACGCAGTTTCTTTGCAGGCCTGATCTCGCTAAAGTAGGACTTCTGCTCTGGGTGTGCTACATTGCCCTAGAGCTGAAAGGCACAACGTGCAGGCTTCTTTCCAAAGGGCGAGTTGGGCCCCACAGCATCTTGCTCCCAGCTCTTTGGGAAGCTAAGAAACAACTCGCTCTGCACAGTGCTCTTACAGCCTACCGGGAACATCTCTTCCAAAGGCCTGTGAAACGCAGTTTCTTTGCAGACCTGATCTGGCTGAAGTAGGACTTCTGCTCTGGGTGTGCTACATTGCCCTAGAGCTGAAAGGCACAACGTGCAGGCTTCTTTCCAAAGGGCGAGTTGGGCCCCACAGCATCTTGCTTCCAGCTCTTTGGGAAGCTAAGAAACAACTCGCTCTGCAGAGTGCTCTTACAGCCTACCGGGAACATCTCTTCCAAAGGCCTGTGAAACGCAGTTTCTTTGCAGGCCTGATCTGGCTGAAGTAGGACTTCTGCTCTGGGTGTGCTACATTGCCCTAGAGCTGAAAGGCACAACGTGCAGGCTTCTTTCCAAAGGGCGAGTTGGGCCCCACAGCATCTTGCTTCCAGCTCTTTGGGAAGCTAAGAAACAACTCGCTCTGCACAGTGCTCTTACAGCCTACCGGGAACATCTCTTCCAAAGGCCTGTGAAACGCAGTTTCTTTGCAGGCCTGATCTGGCTGAAGTAGGACTTCTGCTCTGGGTGTGCTACATTGCCCTAGAGCTGAAAGGCACAACGTGCAGGCATCTTTCCAAAGGGCGAGTTGGGCCCCACAGCATCTTGCTTCCAGCTCTTTGGGAAGCTAAGAAACAACTCGCTCTGCACAGTGCTCTTACAGCCTACCGGGAACATCTCTTCCAAAGGCCTGTGAAACGCAGTTTCTTTGCAGGCCTGATCTGGCTGAAGTAGGACTTCTGCTCTGGGTGTGCTACATTGCCCTAGAGCTGAAAGGCACAACGTGCAGGCTTCTTTCCAAAGGGCGAGTTGGGCCCCACAGCATCTTGCTTCCAGCTCTTTGGGAAGCTAAGAAACAACTCGCTCTGCACAGTGCTCTTACAGCCTACCGGGAACATCTCTTCCAAAGGCCTGTGAAACGCAGTTTCTTTGCAGGCCTGATCTGGCTGAAGTAGGACTTCTGCTCTCCGTGTGCTACATTGCCCTAGAGCTGAAAGGCACAACGTGCAGGCTTCTTTCCAAAGGGCGACTTGGGCCCCTCAGCATCTTGCTTCCAGCTCTTTGGGAAGCTAAGAAACAACTCGCTCTGCACAGTGCTCTTACAGCCTACCGGGAACATCTCTTCCAAAGGCCTGTGAAACGCAGTTTCTTTGCAGGCCTGATCTGGCTGAAGTAGGACTTCTGCTCTGGGTGTGCTACATTGCCCTAGAGCTGAAAGGCACAACGTGCAGGCTTCTTTTCAAAGGGCGAGTTGGGCCCCACAGCATCTTGCTTCCAGCTCTTTGGGAAGCTAAGAAACAACTCGCTCTGCACAGTGCTCTTACAGCCTACCGGGAACATCCCTTCCAAAGGCCTGTGAAACGCAGTTTCTTTGCAGGCCTGATCTGGCTGAAGTAGGACTTCTGCTCTGGGTGTGCTACTATGCCCTAGAGCTGAAAGGCACAACGTGCAGGCTTCTTTCCAAAGGGCGAGTTGGGCCCCACAGCATCTTGCTTCCAGCTCTTTGGGAAGCTAAGAAACAACTCGCTCTGCACAGTGCTCTTACAGCCTAGTGGGAACATCTCTTCCAAAGGCCTGTGAAACGCAGTTTCTTTGCAGGCCTGATCTGGCTGAAGTAGGACTTCTGCTCTGGGTGTGCTACTTTGCCCTAGAGCTGAAAGGCACAACGTGCAGGCTTCTTTCCAAAGAGCGAGTTGGGCCCCACAGCATCTTGCTTCCAGCTCTTTGGGAAGCTAAGAAACAACTCGCTCTGCACAGTGCTCTTACAGCCTACCGGGAACATCTCTTCCAAAGGCCTGTGAAACGCAGTTTCTTTGCAGGCCTGATCTGGCTGAAGTAGGACTTCTGCTCTGGGTGTGCGACTTTGCCCTAGAGCTGAAAGGCACAACGTGCAGGCTTCTTTCCAAAGGGCGAGTTGGGCCCCACAGCATCTTGCTTCCAGCTCTTTGGGAAGCTAAGAAACAACTCGCTCTGCACAGTGCTCTTACAGCCTACCGGGAACATCTCTTCCAGAGGCCTGTGAAACGCAGTTTCTTTGCAGGCCTGATCTGGCTGAAGTAGGACTTCTGCTCTGGGTGTGCTACATTGCCCTAGAGCTGAAAGGCACAACGTGCAGGCTTCTTTCCAATGGGTGAGTTGGGCCCCACAGCATCTTGCTTCCAGCTCTTTGGGAAGCTAAGAAACAACTCGCTCTGCACAGTGCTCTTACAGCCTACCGGGAACATCTCTTCCAAAGGCCTGTGAAACGCAGTTTCTTTGCAGGCCTGATCTGGCTGAAGTAGGACTTCTGCTCTGGGTGTGCTACATTGCCCTAGAGCTGAAAGGCACAACGTGCAGGCTTCTTTCCAAAGGGCGAGTTGGGCCCCACAGCATCTTGCTTCCAGCTCTTTGGGAAGCTAAGAAACAACTTGCTCGGCACAGTGCTCTTACAGCCTACCGGGAACATCTCTTCCAAAGGCCTGTGAAACGCAGTTTCTTTGCAGGCCTGATCTGGCTGAAGTAGGACTTCTGCTCTGGGTGTGCTACTTTGCCCTAGAGCTGAAAGGCACAACGTGCAGGCTTCTTTCCAAAGGGCGAGTTGGGCCCCACAGCATCTTGCTTCCAGCTCTTTGGGAAGCTAAGAAACAACTCGCTCTGCACAGTGCTCTTACAGCCTACCGGGAACATCTCTTCCAAAGGCCTGTGAAACGCAGTTTCTTTGCAGGCCTGATCTGGCTGAAGTAGGACTTCTGCTCTGGGTGTGCTACTTTGCCCTAGAGCTGAAAGGCACAACGTGCAGGCTTCTTTCCAAAGGGCGAGTTGGGCCCCACAGCATCTTGCTTCCAGCTCTTTGGGAAGCTAAGAAACAACTCGCTCTGCACAGTGCTCTTACAGCCTACTGGGAACATCTCTTCCAAAGGCCTGTGAAACGCAGTTTCTTTGCAGGCCTGATCTGGCTGAAGTACGACTTCTGCTCTGGGTGTGCTACTTTGCCCTAGAGCTGAAAGGCACAACGTGCAGGCTTCTTTCCAAAGGGCGAGTTGGGCCCCACAGCATCTTGCTTCCAGCTCTTTGGGAAGCTAAGAAACAACTCGCTCTGCACAGTGCTCTTACAGCCTACTGGGAACATCTCTTCCAAAGGCCTGTGAAACGCAGTTTCTTTGCAGGCCTGATCTGGCTGAAGTAGGACTTCTGCTCTGGGTGTGCTACTTTGCCCTAGAGCTGAAAGGCACAACGTGCAGGCTTCTTTCCAAAGGGCGAGTTGGGCCCCACAGCATCTTGCTTCCAGCTCTTTGGGAAGCTAAGAAACAACTCGCTCTGCACAGTGCTCTTACAGCCTACCGGGAACATCTCTTCCAAAGGCCTGTGAAACGCAGTTTCTTTGCAGGCCTGATCTGGCTGAAGTAGGACTTCTGCTCTGGGTGTGCTACTTTGCCCTAGAGCTGAAAGGCACAACGTGCAGGCTTCTTTCCAAAGGGCGAGTTGGGCCCCACAGCATCTTGCTTCCAGCTCTTTGGGAAGCTAAGAAACAACTCGCTCTGCACAGTGCTCTTACAGCCTACCGGGAACATCTCTTCCAAAGGCCTGTGAAACGCAGTTTCTTTGCAGGCCTGATCTGGCTGAAGTAGGACTTCTGCTCTGGGTGTGCTACTTTGCCCTAGAGCTGAAAGGCACAACGTGCAGGCTTCTTTCCAAAGGGCGAGTTGGGCCCCACAGCATCTTGCTTCCAGCTCTTTGGGAAGCTAAGAAACAACTCGCTCTGCACAGTGCTCTTACAGCCTACCGGGAACATCTCTTCCAAAGGCCTGTGAAACGCAGTTTCTTTGCAGGCCTGATCTGGCTGAAGTAGGACTTCTGCTCTGGGTGTGCTACTTTGCCCTAGAGCTGAAAGGCACAACGTGCAGGCTTCTTTCCAAAGGGCGAGTTGGGCCCCACAGCATCTTGCTTCCAGCTCTTTGGGAAGCTAAGAAACAACTCGCTCTGCACAGTGCTCTTACAGCCTACCGGGAACATCTCTTCCAAAGGCCTGTGAAACGCAGTTTCTTTGCAGGCCTGATCTGGCTGAAGTAGGACTTCTGCTCTGGGTGTGCTACTTTGCCCTAGAGCTGAAAGGCACAACGTGCAGGCTTCTTTCCAAAGGGCGAGTTGGGCCCCACAGCATCTTGCTTCCAGCTCTTTGGGAAGCTAAGAAACAACTCGCTCTGCACAGTGCTCTTACAGCCTACCGGGAACATCTCTTCCAAAGGCCTGTGAAACGCAGTTTCTTTGCAGGCCTGATCTGGCTGAAGTAGGACTTCTGCTCTGGGTGTGCTACTTTGCCCTAGAGCTGAAAGGCACAACGTGCAGGCTTCTTTCCAAAGGGCGAGTTGGGCCCCACAGCATCTTGCTTCCAGCTCTTTGGGAAGCTAAGAAACAACTCGCTCTGCACAGTGCTCTTACAGCCTACCGGGAACATCTCTTCCAAAGGCCTGTGAAACGCAGTTTCTTTGCAGGCCTGATCTGGCTGAAGTAGGACTTCTGCTCTGGGTGTGCTACTTTGCCCTAGAGCTGAAAGGCACAACGTGCAGGCTTCTTTCCAAAGGGCGAGTTGGGCCCCACAGCATCTTGCTTCCAGCTCTTTGGGAAGCTAAGAAACAACTCGCTCTGCACAGTGCTCTTACAGCCTACCGGGAACATCTCTTCCAAAGGCCTGTGAAACGCAGTTTCTTTGCAGGCCTGATCTGGCTGAAGTAGGACTTCTGCTCTGGGTGTGCTACTTTGCCCTAGAGCTGAAAGGCACAACGTGCAGGCTTCTTTCCAAAGGGCGAGTTGGGCCCCACAGCATCTTGCTTCCAGCTCTTTGGGAAGCTAAGAAACAACTCGCTCTGCACAGTGCTCTTACAGCCTACCGGGAACATCTCTTCCAAAGGCCTGTGAAACGCAGTTTCTTTGCAGGCCTGATCTGGCTGAAGTAGGACTTCTGCTCTGGGTGTGCTACTTTGCCCTAGAGCTGAAAGGCACAACGTGCAGGCTTCTTTCCAAAGGGCGAGTTGGGCCCCACAGCATCTTGCTTCCAGCTCTTTGGGAAGCTAAGAAACAACTCGCTCTGCACAGTGCTCTTACAGCCTACCGGGAACATCTCTTCCAAAGGCCTGTGAAACGCAGTTTCTTTGCAGGCCTGATCTGGCTGAAGTAGGACTTCTGCTCTGGGTGTGCTACTTTGCCCTAGAGCTGAAAGGCACAACGTGCAGGCTTCTTTCCAAAGGGCGAGTTGGGCCCCACAGCATCTTGCTTCCAGCTCTTTGGGAAGCTAAGAAACAACTCGCTCTGCACAGTGCTCTTACAGCCTACCGGGAACATCTCTTCCAAAGGCCTGTGAAACGCAGTTTCTTTGCAGGCCTGATCTGGCTGAAGTAGGACTTCTGCTCTGGGTGTGCTACTTTGCCCTAGAGCTGAAAGGCACAACGTGCAGGCTTCTTTCCAAAGGGCGAGTTGGGCCCCACAGCATCTTGCTTCCAGCTCTTTGGGAAGCTAAGAAACAACTCGCTCTGCACAGTGCTCTTACAGCCTACCGGGAACATCTCTTCCAAAGGCCTGTGAAACGCAGTTTCTTTGCAGGCCTGATCTGGCTGAAGTAGGACTTCTGCTCTGGGTGTGCTACTTTGCCCTAGAGCTGAAAGGCACAACGTGCAGGCTTCTTTCCAAAGGGCGAGTTGGGCCCCACAGCATCTTGCTTCCAGCTCTTTGGGAAGCTAAGAAACAACTCGCTCTGCACAGTGCTCTTACAGCCTACCGGGAACATCTCTTCCAAAGGCCTGTGAAACGCAGTTTCTTTGCAGGCCTGATCTGGCTGAAGTAGGACTTCTGCTCTGGGTGTGCTACTTTGCCCTAGAGCTGAAAGGCACAACGTGCAGGCTTCTTTCCAAAGGGCGAGTTGGGCCCCACAGCATCTTGCTTCCAGCTCTTTGGGAAGCTAAGAAACAACTCGCTCTGCACAGTGCTCTTACAGCCTACCGGGAACATCTCTTCCAAAGGCCTGTGAAACGCAGTTTCTTTGCAGGCCTGATCTGGCTGAAGTAGGACTTCTGCTCTGGGTGTGCTACTTTGCCCTAGAGCTGAAAGGCACAACGTGCAGGCTTCTTTCCAAAGGGCGAGTTGGGCCCCACAGCATCTTGCTTCCAGCTCTTTGGGAAGCTAAGAAACAACTCGCTCTGCACAGTGCTCTTACAGCCTACCGGGAACATCTCTTCCAAAGGCCTGTGAAACGCAGTTTCTTTGCAGGCCTGATCTGGCTGAAGTAGGACTTCTGCTCTGGGTGTGCTACTTTGCCCTAGAGCTGAAAGGCACAACGTGCAGGCTTCTTTCCAAAGGGCGAGTTGGGCCCCACAGCATCTTGCTTCCAGCTCTTTGGGAAGCTAAGAAACAACTCGCTCTGCACAGTGCTCTTACAGCCTACCGGGAACATCTCTTCCAAAGGCCTGTGAAACGCAGTTTCTTTGCAGGCCTGATCTGGCTGAAGTAGGACTTCTGCTCTGGGTGTGCTACTTTGCCCTAGAGCTGAAAGGCACAACGTGCAGGCTTCTTTCCAAAGGGCGAGTTGGGCCCCACAGCATCTTGCTTCCAGCTCTTTGGGAAGCTAAGAAACAACTCGCTCTGCACAGTGCTCTTACAGCCTACCGGGAACATCTCTTCCAAAGGCCTGTGAAACGCAGTTTCTTTGCAGGCCTGATCTGGCTGAAGTAGGACTTCTGCTCTGGGTGTGCTACTTTGCCCTAGAGCTGAAAGGCACAACGTGCAGGCTTCTTTCCAAAGGGCGAGTTGGGCCCCACAGCATCTTGCTTCCAGCTCTTTGGGAAGCTAAGAAACAACTCGCTCTGCACAGTGCTCTTACAGCCTACCGGGAACATCTCTTCCAAAGGCCTGTGAAACGCAGTTTCTTTGCAGGCCTGATCTGGCTGAAGTAGGACTTCTGCTCTGGGTGTGCTACTTTGCCCTAGAGCTGAAAGGCACAACGTGCAGGCTTCTTTCCAAAGGGCGAGTTGGGCCCCACAGCATCTTGCTTCCAGCTCTTTGGGAAGCTAAGAAACAACTCGCTCTGCACAGTGCTCTTACAGCCTACTGGGAACATCTCTTCCAAAGGCCTGTGAAACGCAGTTTCTTTGCAGGCCTGATCTGGCTGAAGTAGGACTTCTGCTCTGGGTGTGCTACTTTGCCCTAGAGCTGAAAGGCACAACGTGCAGGCTTCTTTCCAAAGGGCGAGTTGGGCCCCACAGCATCTTGCTTCCAGCTCTTTGGGAAGCTAAGAAACAACTCGCTCTGCACAGTGCTCTTACAGCCTACCGGGAACATCTCTTCCAAAGGCCTGTGAAACGCAGTTTCTTTGCAGGCCTGATCTGGCTGAAGTAGGACTTCTGCTCTGGGTGTGCTACTTTGCCCTAGAGCTGAAAGGCACAACGTGCAGGCTTCTTTCCAAAGGGCGAGTTGGGCCCCACAGCATCTTGCTTCCAGCTCTTTGGGAAGCTAAGAAACAACTCGCTCTGCACAGTGCTCTTACAGCCTACCGGGAACATCTCTTCCAAAGGCCTGTGAAACGCAGTTTCTTTGCAGGCCTGATCTGGCCGAAGTAGGACTTCTGCTCTGGGTGTGCTACTTTGCCCTAGAGCTGAAAGGCACAACGTGCAGGCTTCTTTCCAAAGGGCGAGTTGGGCCCCACAGCATCTTGCTTCCAGCTCTTTGGGAAGCTAAGAAACAACTCGCTCTGCACAGTGCTCTTACAGCCTACCGGGAACATCTCTTCCAAAGGCCTGTGAAACGCAGTTTCTTTGCAGGCCTGATCTGGCTGAAGTAGGACTTCTGCTCTGGGTGTGCTACTTTGCCCTAGAGCTGAAAGGCACAACGTGCAGGCTTCTTTCCAAAGGGCGAGTTGGGCCCCACAGCATCTTGCTTCCAGCTCTTTGGGAAGCTAAGAAACAACTCGCTCTGCACAGTGCTCTTACAGCCTACCGGGAACATCTCTTCCAAAGGCCTGTGAAACGCAGTTTCTTTGCAGGCCTGATCTGGCTGAAGTAGGACTTCTGCTCTGGGTGTGCTACTTTGCCCTAGAGCTGAAAGGCACAACGTGCAGGCTTCTTTCCAAAGGGCGAGTTGGGCCCCACAGCATCTTGCTTCCAGCTCTTTGGGAAGCTAAGAAACAACTCGCTCTGCACAGTGCTCTTACAGCCTACCGGGAACATCTCTTCCAAAGGCCTGTGAAACGCAGTTTCTTTGCAGGCCTGATCTGGCTGAAGTAGGACTTCTGCTCTGGGTGTGCTACTTTGCCCTAGAGCTGAAAGGCACAACGTGCAGGCTTCTTTCCAAAGGGCGAGTTGGGCCCCACAGCATCTTGCTTCCAGCTCTTTGGGAAGCTAAGAAACAACTCGCTCTGCACAGTGCTCTTACAGCCTACCGGGAACATCTCTTCCAAAGGCCTGTGAAACGCAGTTTCTTTGCAGGCCTGATCTGGCTGAAGTAGGACTTCTGCTCTGGGTGTGCTACTTTGCCCTAGAGCTGAAAGGCACAACGTGCAGGCTTCTTTCCAAAGGGCGAGTTGGGCCCCACAGCATCTTGCTTCCAGCTCTTTGGGAAGCTAAGAAACAACTCGCTCTGCACAGTGCTCTTACAGCCTACCGGGAACATCTCTTCCAAAGGCCTGTGAAACGCAGTTTCTTTGCAGGCCTGATCTGGCTGAAGTAGGACTTCTGCTCTGGGTGTGCTACTTTGCCCTAGAGCTGAAAGGCACAACGTGCAGGCTTCTTTCCAAAGGGCGAGTTGGGCCCCACAGCATCTTGCTTCCAGCTCTTTGGGAAGCTAAGAAACAACTCGCTCTGCACAGTGCTCTTACAGCCTAGTGGGAACATCTCTTCCAAAGGCCTGTGAAACGCAGTTTCTTTGCAGGCCTGATCTGGCTGAAGTAGGACTTCTGCTCTGGGTGTGCTACTTTGCCCTAGAGCTGAAAGGCACAACGTGCAGGCTTCTTTCCAAAGGGCGAGTTGGGCCCCACAGCATCTTGCTTCCAGCTCTTTGGGAAGCTAAGAAACAACTCGCTCTGCACAGTGCTCTTACAGCCTACCGGGAACATCTCTTCCAAAGGCCTGTGAAACGCAGTTTCTTTGCAGGCCTGATCTGGCTGAAGTAGGACTTCTGCTCTGGGTGTGCTACTTTGCCCTAGAGCTGAAAGGCACAACGTGCAGGCTTCTTTCCAAAGGGCGAGTTGGGCCCCACAGCATCTTGCTTCCAGCTCTTTGGGAAGCTAAGAAACAACTCGCTCTGCACAGTGCTCTTACAGCCTACCGGGAACATCTCTTCCAAAGGCCTGTGAAACGCAGTTTCTTTGCAGGCCTGATCTGGCTGAAGTAGGACTTCTGCTCTGGGTGTGCTACTTTGCCCTAGAGCTGAAAGGCACAACGTGCAGGCTTCTTTCCAAAGGGCGAGTTGGGCCCCACAGCATCTTGCTTCCAGCTCTTTGGGAAGCTAAGAAACAACTCGCTCTGCACAGTGCTCTTACAGCCTACCGGGAACATCTCTTCCAAAGGCCTGTGAAACGCAGTTTCTTTGCAGGCCTGATCTGGCTGAAGTAGGACTTCTGCTCTGGGTGTGCTACTTTGCCCTAGAGCTGAAAGGCACAACGTGCAGGCTTCTTTCCAAAGGGCGAGTTGGGCCCCACAGCATCTTGCTTCCAGCTCTTTGGGAAGCTAAGAAACAACTCGCTCTGCACAGTGCTCTTACAGCCTACCGGGAACATCTCTTCCAAAGGCCTGTGAAACGCAGTTTCTTTGCAGGCCTGATCTGGCTGAAGTAGGACTTCTGCTCTGGGTGTGCTACTTTGCCCTAGAGCTGAAAGGCACAACGTGCAGGCTTCTTTCCAAAGGGCGAGTTGGGCCCCACAGCATCTTGCTTCCAGCTCTTTGGGAAGCTAAGAAACAACTCGCTCTGCACAGTGCTCTTACAGCCTACCGGGAACATCTCTTCCAAAGGCCTGTGAAACGCAGTTTCTTTGCAGGCCTGATCTGGCTGAAGTAGGACTTCTGCTCTGGGTGTGCTACTTTGCCCTAGAGCTGAAAGGCACAACGTGCAGGCTTCTTTCCAAAGGGCGAGTTGGGCCCCACAGCATCTTGCTTCCAGCTCTTTGGGAAGCTAAGAAACAACTCGCTCTGCACAGTGCTCTTACAGCCTACCGGGAACATCTCTTCCAAAGGCCTGTGAAACGCAGTTTCTTTGCAGGCCTGATCTGGCTGAAGTACGACTTCTGCTCTGGGTGTGCTACTTTGCCCTAGAGCTGAAAGGCACAACGTGCAGGCTTCTTTCCAAAGGGCGAGTTGGGCCCCACAGCATCTTGCTTCCAGCTCTTTGGGAAGCTAAGAAACAACTCGCTCTGCACAGTGCTCTTACAGCCTACTGGGAACATCTCTTCCAAAGGCCTGTGAAACGCAGTTTCTTTGCAGGCCTGATCTGGCCGAAGTAGGACTTCTGCTCTGGGTGTGCTACTTTGCCCTAGAGCTGAAAGGCACAACGTGCAGGCTTCTTTCCAAAGGGCGAGTTGGGCCCCACAGCATCTTGCTTCCAGCTCTTTGGGAAGCTAAGAAACAACTCGCTCTGCACAGTGCTCTTACAGCCTACCGGGAACATCTCTTCCAAAGGCCTGTGAAACGCAGTTTCTTTGCAGGCCTGATCTGGCTGAAGTAGGACTTCTGCTCTGGGTGTGCTACTTTGCCCTAGAGCTGAAAGGCACAACGTGCAGGCTTCTTTCCAAAGGGCGAGTTGGGCCCCACAGCATCTTGCTTCCAGCTCTTTGGGAAGCTAAGAAACAACTCGCTCTGCACAGTGCTCTTACAGCCTACCGGGAACATCTCTTCCAAAGGCCTGTGAAACGCAGTTTCTTTGCAGGCCTGATCTGGCTGAAGTAGGACTTCTGCTCTGGGTGTGCTACTTTGCCCTAGAGCTGAAAGGCACAACGTGCAGGCTTCTTTCCAAAGGGCGAGTTGGGCCCCACAGCATCTTGCTTCCAGCTCTTTGGGAAGCTAAGAAACAACTCGCTCTGCACAGTGCTCTTACAGCCTAGTGGGAACATCTCTTCCAAAGGCCTGTGAAACGCAGTTTCTTTGCAGGCCTGATCTGGCTGAAGTAGGACTTCTGCTCTGGGTGTGCTACTTTGCCCTAGAGCTGAAAGGCACAACGTGCAGGCTTCTTTCCAAAGGGCGAGTTGGGCCCCACAGCATCTTGCTTCCAGCTCTTTGGGAAGCTAAGAAACAACTCGCTCTGCACAGTGCTCTTACAGCCTACCGGGAACATCTCTTCCAAAGGCCTGTGAAACGCAGTTTCTTTGCAGGCCTGATCTGGCTGAAGTAGGACTTCTGCTCTGGGTGTGCTACTTTGCCCTAGAGCTGAAAGGCACAACGTGCAGGCTTCTTTCCAAAGGGCGAGTTGGGCCCCACAGCATCTTGCTTCCAGCTCTTTGGGAAGCTAAGAAACAACTCGCTCTGCACAGTGCTCTTACAGCCTACCGGGAACATCTCTTCCAAAGGCCTGTGAAACGCAGTTTCTTTGCAGGCCTGATCTGGCTGAAGTAGGACTTCTGCTCTGGGTGTGCTACTTTGCCCTAGAGCTGAAAGGCACAACGTGCAGGCTTCTTTCCAAAGGGCGAGTTGGGCCCCACAGCATCTTGCTTCCAGCTCTTTGGGAAGCTAAGAAACAACTCGCTCTGCACAGTGCTCTTACAGCCTACCGGGAACATCTCTTCCAAAGGCCTGTGAAACGCAGTTTCTTTGCAGGCCTGATCTGGCTGAAGTAGGACTTCTGCTCTGGGTGTGCTACTTTGCCCTAGAGCTGAAAGGCACAACGTGCAGGCTTCTTTCCAAAGGGCGAGTTGGGCCCCACAGCATCTTGCTTCCAGCTCTTTGGGAAGCTAAGAAACAACTCGCTCTGCACAGTGCTCTTACAGCCTACCGGGAACATCTCTTCCAAAGGCCTGTGAAACGCAGTTTCTTTGCAGGCCTGATCTGGCTGAAGTAGGACTTCTGCTCTGGGTGTGCTACTTTGCCCTAGAGCTGAAAGGCACAACGTGCAGGCTTCTTTCCAAAGGGCGAGTTGGGCCCCACAGCATCTTGCTTCCAGCTCTTTGGGAAGCTAAGAAACAACTCGCTCTGCACAGTGCTCTTACAGCCTACCGGGAACATCTCTTCCAAAGGCCTGTGAAACGCAGTTTCTTTGCAGGCCTGATCTGGCTGAAGTAGGACTTCTGCTCTGGGTGTGCTACTTTGCCCTAGAGCTGAAAGGCACAACGTGCAGGCTTCTTTCCAAAGGGCGAGTTGGGCCCCACAGCATCTTGCTTCCAGCTCTTTGGGAAGCTAAGAAACAACTCGCTCTGCACAGTGCTCTTACAGCCTACCGGGAACATCTCTTCCAAAGGCCTGTGAAACGCAGTTTCTTTGCAGGCCTGATCTGGCTGAAGTACGACTTCTGCTCTGGGTGTGCTACTTTGCCCTAGAGCTGAAAGGCACAACGTGCAGGCTTCTTTCCAAAGGGCGAGTTGGGCCCCACAGCATCTTGCTTCCAGCTCTTTGGGAAGCTAAGAAACAACTCGCTCTGCACAGTGCTCTTACAGCCTACTGGGAACATCTCTTCCAAAGGCCTGTGAAACGCAGTTTCTTTGCAGGCCTGATCTGGCCGAAGTAGGACTTCTGCTCTGGGTGTGCTACTTTGCCCTAGAGCTGAAAGGCACAACGTGCAGGCTTCTTTCCAAAGGGCGAGTTGGGCCCCACAGCATCTTGCTTCCAGCTCTTTGGGAAGCTAAGAAACAACTCGCTCTGCACAGTGCTCTTACAGCCTACCGGGAACATCTCTTCCAAAGGCCTGTGAAACGCAGTTTCTTTGCAGGCCTGATCTGGCTGAAGTAGGACTTCTGCTCTGGGTGTGCTACTTTGCCCTAGAGCTGAAAGGCACAACGTGCAGGCTTCTTTCCAAAGGGCGAGTTGGGCCCCACAGCATCTTGCTTCCAGCTCTTTGGGAAGCTAAGAAACAACTCGCTCTGCACAGTGCTCTTACAGCCTACCGGGAACATCTCTTCCAAAGGCCTGTGAAACGCAGTTTCTTTGCAGGCCTGATCTGGCTGAAGTAGGACTTCTGCTCTGGGTGTGCTACTTTGCCCTAGAGCTGAAAGGCACAACGTGCAGGCTTCTTTCCAAAGGGCGAGTTGGGCCCCACAGCATCTTGCTTCCAGCTCTTTGGGAAGCTAAGAAACAACTCGCTCTGCACAGTGCTCTTACAGCCTACCGGGAACATCTCTTCCAAAGGCCTGTGAAACGCAGTTTCTTTGCAGGCCTGATCTGGCTGAAGTAGGACTTCTGCTCTGGGTGTGCTACTTTGCCCTAGAGCTGAAAGGCACAACGTGCAGGCTTCTTTCCAAAGGGCGAGTTGGGCCCCACAGCATCTTGCTTCCAGCTCTTTGGGAAGCTAAGAAACAACTCGCTCTGCACAGTGCTCTTACAGCCTACCGGGAACATCTCTTCCAAAGGCCTGTGAAACGCAGTTTCTTTGCAGGCCTGATCTGGCTGAAGTAGGACTTCTGCTCTGGGTGTGCTACTTTGCCCTAGAGCTGAAAGGCACAACGTGCAGGCTTCTTTCCAAAGGGCGAGTTGGGCCCCACAGCATCTTGCTTCCAGCTCTTTGGGAAGCTAAGAAACAACTCGCTCTGCACAGTGCTCTTACAGCCTACCGGGAACATCTCTTCCAAAGGCCTGTGAAACGCAGTTTCTTTGCAGGCCTGATCTGGCTGAAGTAGGACTTCTGCTCTGGGTGTGCTACTTTGCCCTAGAGCTGAAAGGCACAACGTGCAGGCTTCTTTCCAAAGGGCGAGTTGGGCCCCACAGCATCTTGCTTCCAGCTCTTTGGGAAGCTAAGAAACAACTCGCTCTGCACAGTGCTCTTACAGCCTACCGGGAACATCTCTTCCAAAGGCCTGTGAAACGCAGTTTCTTTGCAGGCCTGATCTGGCTGAAGTAGGACTTCTGCTCTGGGTGTGCTACTTTGCCCTAGAGCTGAAAGGCACAACGTGCAGGCTTCTTTCCAAAGGGCGAGTTGGGCCCCACAGCATCTTGCTTCCAGCTCTTTGGGAAGCTAAGAAACAACTCGCTCTGCACAGTGCTCTTACAGCCTACCGGGAACATCTCTTCCAAAGGCCTGTGAAACGCAGTTTCTTTGCAGGCCTGATCTGGCTGAAGTAGGACTTCTGCTCTGGGTGTGCTACTTTGCCCTAGAGCTGAAAGGCACAACGTGCAGGCTTCTTTCCAAAGGGCGAGTTGGGCCCCACAGCATCTTGCTTCCAGCTCTTTGGGAAGCTAAGAAACAACTCGCTCTGCACAGTGCTCTTACAGCCTACTGGGAACATCTCTTCCAAAGGCCTGTGAAACGCAGTTTCTTTGCAGGCCTGATCTGGCTGAAGTAGGACTTCTGCTCTGGGTGTGCTACTTTGCCCTAGAGCTGAAAGGCACAACGTGCAGGCTTCTTTCCAAAGGGCGAGTTGGGCCCCACAGCATCTTGCTTCCAGCTCTTTGGGAAGCTAAGAAACAACTCGCTCTGCACAGTGCTCTTACAGCCTACCGGGAACATCTCTTCCAAAGGCCTGTGAAACGCAGTTTCTTTGCAGGCCTGATCTGGCTGAAGTAGGACTTCTGCTCTGGGTGTGCTACTTTGCCCTAGAGCTGAAAGGCACAACGTGCAGGCTTCTTTCCAAAGGGCGAGTTGGGCCCCACAGCATCTTGCTTCCAGCTCTTTGGGAAGCTAAGAAACAACTCGCTCTGCACAGTGCTCTTACAGCCTACCGGGAACATCTCTTCCAAAGGCCTGTGAAACGCAGTTTCTTTGCAGGCCTGATCTGGCTGAAGTAGGACTTCTGCTCTGGGTGTGCTACTTTGCCCTAGAGCTGAAAGGCACAACGTGCAGGCTTCTTTCCAAAGGGCGAGTTGGGCCCCACAGCATCTTGCTTCCAGCTCTTTGGGAAGCTAAGAAACAACTCGCTCTGCACAGTGCTCTTACAGCCTACCGGGAACATCTCTTCCAAAGGCCTGTGAAACGCAGTTTCTTTGCAGGCCTGATCTGGCTGAAGTAGGACTTCTGCTCTGGGTGTGCTACTTTGCCCTAGAGCTGAAAGGCACAACGTGCAGGCTTCTTTCCAAAGGGCGAGTTGGGCCCCACAGCATCTTGCTTCCAGCTCTTTGGGAAGCTAAGAAACAACTCGCTCTGCACAGTGCTCTTACAGCCTACCGGGAACATCTCTTCCAAAGGCCTGTGAAACGCAGTTTCTTTGCAGGCCTGATCTGGCTGAAGTAGGACTTCTGCTCTGGGTGTGCTACTTTGCCCTAGAGCTGAAAGGCACAACGTGCAGGCTTCTTTCCAAAGGGTGAGTTGGGCCCCACAGCATCTTGCTTCCAGCTCTTTGGGAAGCTAAGAAACAACTCGCTCTGCACAGTGCTCTTACAGCCTACCGGGAACATCTCTTCCAAAGGCCTGTGAAACGCAGTTTCTTTGCAGGCCTGATCTGGCTGAAGTAGGACTTCTGCTCTGGGTGTGCTACATTGCCCTAGAGCTGAAAGGCACAACGTGCAGGCTTCTTTCCAAAGGGCGAGTTGGGCCCCACAGCATCTTGCTTCCAGCTCTTTGGGAAGCTAAGAAACAACTCGCTCTGCACAGTGCTCTTACAGCCTACCGGGAACATCTCTTCCAAAGGCCTGTGAAACGCAGTTCCTTGCAGGCCTGATCTGGCTGAAGTACGACTTCTGCTCTGGGTGTGCTACTTTGCCCTAGAGCTGAAAGGCACAACGTGCAGGCTTCTTTCCAAAGGGCGAGTTGGGCCCCACAGCATCTTGCTTCCAGCTCTTTGGGAAGCTAAGAAACAACTCGCTCTGCACAGTGCTCTTACAGCCTACCGGGAACATCTCTTCCAAAGGCCTGTGAAACGCAGTTTCTTTGCAGGCCTGATCTGGCTGAAGTAGGACTTCTGCTCTGGGTGTGCTACTTTGCCCTAGAGCTGAAAGGCACAACGTGCAGGCTTCTTTCCAAAGGGCGAGTTGGGCCCCACAGCATCTTGCTTCCAGCTCTTTGGGAAGCTAAGAAACAACTCGCTCTGCACAGTGCTCTTACAGCCTACCGGGAACATCTCTTCCAAAGGCCTGTGAAACGCAGTTTCTTTGCAGGCCTGATCTGGCTGAAGTAGGACTTCTGCTCTGGGTGTGCTACTTTGCCCTAGAGCTGAAAGGCACAACGTGCAGGCTTCTTTCCAAAGGGCGAGTTGGGCCCCACAGCATCTTGCTTCCAGCTCTTTGGGAAGCTAAGAAACAACTCGCTCTGCACAGTGCTCTTACAGCCTACCGGGAACATCTCTTCCAAAGGCCTGTGAAACGCAGTTTCTTTGCAGGCCTGATCTGGCTGAAGTAGGACTTCTGCTCTGGGTGTGCTACTTTGCCCTAGAGCTGAAAGGCACAACGTGCAGGCTTCTTTCCAAAGGGCGAGTTGGGCCCCACAGCATCTTGCTTCCAGCTCTTTGGGAAGCTAAGAAACAACTCGCTCTGCACAGTGCTCTTACAGCCTACCGGGAACATCTCTTCCAAAGGCCTGTGAAACGCAGTTTCTTTGCAGGCCTGATCTGGCTGAAGTAGGACTTCTGCTCTGGGTGTGCTACTTTGCCCTAGAGCTGAAAGGCACAACGTGCAGGCTTCTTTCCAAAGGGCGAGTTGGGCCCCACAGCATCTTGCTTCCAGCTCTTTGGGAAGCTAAGAAACAACTCGCTCTGCACAGTGCTCTTACAGCCTACCGGGAACATCTCTTCCAAAGGCCTGTGAAAAGCAGTTTCTTTGCAGGCCTGATCTGGCTGAAGTAGGACTTCTGCTCTGGGTGTGCTACTTTGCCCTAGAGCTGAAAGGCACAACGTGCAGGCTTCTTTCCAAAGGGCGAGTTGGGCCCCACAGCATTCTGCTTCCAGCTCTTTGGGAAGCTAAGAAACAACTCGCTCTGCACAGTGCTCTTACAGCCTACCGGGAACATCTCTTCCAAAGGCCTGTGAAACGCAGTTTCTTTGCAGGCCTGATCTGGCTGAAGTAGGACTTCTGCTCTGGGTGTGCTACTTTGCCCTAGAGCTGAAAGGCACAACGTGCAGGCTTCTTTCCAAAGGGCGAGTTGGGCCCCACAGCATCTTGCTTCCAGCTCTTTGGGAAGCTAAGAAACAGCTCGCTCTGCACAGTGCTCTTACAGCCTACCGGGAACATCTCTTCCAAAGGCCTGTGAAACGCAGTTTCTTTGCAGGCCTGATCTGGCTGAAGTAGGACTTCTGCTCTGGGTGTGCTACTTTGCCCTAGAGCTGAAAGGCACAACGTGCAGGCTTCTTTCCAAAGGGCGAGTTGGGCCCCACAGCATCTTGCTTCCAGCTCTTTGGGAAGCTAAGAAACAACTCGCTCTGCACAGTGCTCTTACAGCCTACCGGGAACATCTCTTCCAAAGGCCTGTGAAACGCAGTTTCTTTGCAGGCCTGATCTGGCTGAAGTAGGACTTCTGCTCTGGGTGTGCTACATTGCCCTAGAGCTGAAAGGCACAACGTGCAGGCTTCTTTCCAAAGGGCGAGTTGGGCCCCACAGCATCTTGCTTCCAGCTCTATGGGAGGCTAAGAAACAGCTCGCTCTGCACAGTGCTCTTGCAGCCTACCTTGAACATCTCTTCCAAAGGCCTGTGAAACGCAGTTTCTTTGCAGGCCTGATCTGGCTGAAGTAGGACTTCTGCTCTGGGTGTGCTACATTGCCCTAGAGCTGAAAGGCACAACGTGCAGGCTTCTTTCCAAAGGGCGAGTTGGGCCCCACAGCATCTTGCTTCCAGCTCTTTGGGAAGCTAAGAAACAACTCTCTCTGCACAGTGCTCTTACAGCCTACTGGGAACATCTCTTCCAAAGGCCTGTGAAACGCAGTTTCTTTGCAGGCCTGATCTGGCTGAAGTAGGACTTCTGCTCTGGGTGTGCTACATTGCCCTAGAGCTGAAAGGCACAACGTGCAGGCTTCTTTCCAAAGGGTGAGTTGGGCCCCACAGCATCTTGCTTCCAGCTCTTTGGGAAGCTAAGAAACAACTCGCTCTGCACAGTGCTCTTACAGCCTACCGGGAACATCTCTTCCAAAGGCCTGTGAAACGCAGTTTCATTGCAGGCCTGATCTGGCTGAAGTAGGACTTCTGCTCTGGGTGTGCTACATTGCCCTAGAGCTGAAAGGCACAACGTGCAGGCTTCTTTCCAAAGGGCGAGTTGGGCCCCACAGCATCTTGCTTCCAGCTCTTTGGGAAGCTAAGAAACAACTCGCTCTGCACAGTGCTCTTACAGCCTACCGGGAACATCTCTTCCAAAGCCCTGTGAAACGCAGTTTCTTTGCAGGCCTGATCTGGCTGAAGTAGGACTTCTGCTCTGGGTGTGCTACATTGTCCTAGAGCTGAAGGCACAACGTGCAGGCTTCTTTTCATAGGGCGAGTTGGGCCCCACAGCATCCTGCTTCCAGCTCTTTGGGAAGCTAAGAAACAACTCGCTCTGCACAGTGCTCTTACAGCCTACCGGGAACATCTCTTCCAAAGGCCTGTGAAACGCAGTTTCTTAGCAGGCCTGATCTGGCTGAAGTAGGACTTCTGCTCTGGGTGTGCTACATTGCCCTAGAGCTGAAAGGCACAACGTGCAGGCTTCTTTCCAAAGGGCGAATTGGGCACCACAGCATCTTGCTTGCAGCTCTTTGATAAGCTAAGAAACAACTCGCTCTGCAGAGTGCTCTTACAGCCTACCGGGAACATCTCTTCCAAAGGCCTGTGAAACGCAGTTTCTTTACAGGCCTGATCTGGTTGAAGTAGAACTTCTGCTCTGGGTGTGCTACATTGCCCTAGAGCTGAAAGGCACAACGTGCAGGCTTCTTTCCAAGGGCGAGTTGGGCCCCACAGCATCTTGCTTCCAGCTCTTTGGGAAGCTAAGAAACAACTCGGTCTGCACAGTGCTCTTACAGCCTACCGGGAACATCTCTTCCAAAGGCCTGTGAAACGCAGTTTCTTTGCAGGCCTGATCTGGCTGAAGTAGGACTTCTGCTCTGTGTGTGCTACATTGCCCTAGAGCTGAAAGGCACAACGTGCAGTCTTCTTTACAAAGTGCGAGTTGGGCCCCAGAGCATCTTGCTTCCAGCTCTTTGGGAAGCTAAGAAACAACTCGCTCTGCAGAGTGCTCTTACAGCCTACCGGGAACATCTCTTCCAAAGGCCTGTGAAACGCAGTTTCTTTGCAGGCCTGATCTGGCTGAAGTAGGACTTCTGCTCTGGGTGTGCTACATTGCACTAGAGCTGAAAGGCACAACGTGCAGGCTTCTTTCCAAAGGGCGAGTTGCGCCCCACAGCATCTTGCTTCCAGCTTTTTGGGAAGCTAAGAAACAACTCGCTCTGCACAATGCTCTTACAACCTACAGGGAACATGTCTTCCAAAGGCCTGTGAAACGCAGTTTCTTTGCAGGCCTGATCTGGCTGAAGTAGCACTTCTGCTCTGGGTGTGCTACATTGCCCTAGAGCTGAAAGGCACAACCTGCAGGCTCCTTTCCAAAGGGCGAGTTGGGCCCCACAGCATCTTGCTTCCAGCTCTTTGGGAAGCTAAGAAACAACTCGCTCTGCACAGTGCTCTTACAGCCTTCCGGGAACATCTCTTCCAAAGGCCTGTGAAACGCAGTTTCTTTGCAGGCCTGATCTTGTTGAAGTAGAACTTCTGTTCTGGGTGTGCTACATTGCCCTAGAGCTGAAAGGCAAAACGTGCAGGCTTCTTTCCAAAGGGCGAGTTGGGCCCCACAGCATCTTGCTTCAAGCTCTTTGGGAAGCTAAGAAACAACTCGCTCTGCACAGTGCTCTTACAGCCTACCGGGAACATCTCTTCCAAAGGCCTGTGAAACGCAGTTTCTTTGCAGGCCTGATCTGGCTGAAGTAGGACTTCTGCTCTGGGTGTGCTACATTGCCCTAGAGCTGAAAGGCACAACGTGCAGGCTTCTTTCCAAAGGGCGAGTTGCGCCCCACAGCATCTTGCTTCCAGCTCTTGGAAAGCTAAGAAACAACTCGCTCTGCACAGTGCTCTCACAGCCTACCGGGAGCATCTCTTCCAAAGGCCTGTGAAACTCAGTTTCTTTGCAGGCCTGATCAGGCTGAACTAGGACTCCTGCTCTGGGAGTGCTACATTGTCCTAGAGCTGAAGGCACAACGTGCAGGCTTCTTTCCAAAGGGCGAGTTGGGCCACACAGCATCTTGCTTCCAGCTCTTTGGGAAGCTAAGAAACAACTCGCTCTGCACAGTGCTCTTACATCCTACCAGGAACATCTCTTCCAAAGGCCTGTGAAAAGCAGTTTCTTTGCAGGCCTGATCTCGCTGAAATAGAAGTTCTGCTCTGGGTGTGCTACATTGCCCTAGAGCTGGAAGGCACAACGTGCGGGCTTCTTTCCAATGGGCGAGTTTCGCCCCACAGCATCTTGCTTCCAGCTCTTTGGGAAGTTAAGAAACAACTCGCTCTGCACAGTGCTCTTACAGCCTCCCGGGAACATCTCTTCCAAAGGCCTGTGAAACGCAGTCTCTTAGCAGGCCTGATCTGGCTGAAGTAGGACTTCTGCTCTGGGTGTGCTACATTGCACTATAGCTGAAAGGCACAACGTGCAGGCTTCTTTCCAAAGGGCGAGTTGGGCCCCACAGCATCTTGCTTCCACCTCTTTGGGAAGCTAAGAAACAACTCGCTCTGCACAGTGCTCTTACAGCCTACTGGGAACATCTCTTCCAAAGGCCTGTGAAATGCAGTTTCTTTGCAGGCCTGATCTGGCTGAAGTAGGACACCTGCTCTGGTGTGCTACATTGTCCTAGGGCTGAAGGCACAACGTGCATGCTTCTTTCCAAAGGGCGAGTTGGGCCCCACAGCATCTTGCTTCCAGCTCTTTTTAAAGCTAAGAAACTACTCGCTCTGCACAGTGCTCTTACATCCTACCAGGAACATCGCTTCCAAAGGCCTGTGAAACGCACTTTCTTTGCGGGCCTGATGTGGCTGAAGTAGGACTTCTGCTCTGGGTGTGCTACATTGGCCTATAGCTGAAAGGCACAACGTGCAGGCTTCTTTTCAAAGGGCGAGTTGGGCCCAACAGCATCTTGCTTCCAGCTCTTTGGGAAGCTAAGAAACAACTCTCTCAGCACAGTGCTCTTACAGCCTACCGGGAACATCTCTTCCAAAGGCCTGTGAAACGCACTTTCTTTGCACGCCTGATCTGGCTGAAGTAGGACTTCTGCTCTGGGTGTGCTACATTGCCCTAGAGCTGAAAGGCACAACGTGCAGGCTTCTTTCCAAAGGGCGAGTTGGGCCCCTCAGCATCTTGCTTCCAGCTCTTTGGGAAGCTAACAAACAACTCGCTCTGCACAGTGCTCTTATAGCCTACCGGGAACAACTCTTCCAAAGGCCTGTGAAACGCAGTTTCTTTGCAGGCCTGATCTGGCTGAGAGAGGACTCCTGCTCTGGGTGTGCTACATTGTCCTAGAGCTGAAAGGCACAACGTGCAGGCTTCTTTCCAAAGGGCGAGTTGGGCCCCACAGCATCTTGCTTCCAGCTCTTTGCGAAGCTAAGAAACAACTCGCTCTGCACAGTGCTCTTACAGCCTACCGGGAACATCTCTTCCAAAGGCCTGTGAAACGCAGTTTCTTTGCAGGCCTGATCTGGCTGAAGTAGGACTTCTGCTCTGGGTGTGCTACATTGCCCTAGAGCTGAAAGGCAAATCGTGCAGGCTTCTTTCCAATTGCGAGTTGGGACCCACAGCATCATGCTTCCACCTCTTTTTGAAGCTAAGAAACAACTCGCTCTGCACAGTGCTCTTAAGCCTACCGGGAACATCACTTCCAAAGGCCTGTGAAACGCACTTTCTTTGCGGGCCTGATGTGGCTGAAGTAGGACTTCTGCTCTGGGTGTGCTACATTGGCCTATAGCTGAAAGGCACAACGTGCAGGCTTCTTTTCAAAGGGCGAGTTGGGCCCAACAGCATCTTGCTTCCAGCTCTTTGGGAAGCTAAGAAACAACTCTCTCAGCACAGTGCTCTTACAGCCTACCGGGAACATCTCTTCCAAAGGCCTGTGAAACGCACTTTCTTTGCACGCCTGATCTGGCTGAAGTAGGACTTCTGCTCTGGGTGTGCTACATTGCCCTAGAGCTGAAAGGCACAATGTGCAGGCTTCTTTCCAAAGGGCGAGTTGGGCCCCACAGCGTCTTGCTTCCAGCTCTTTGGAAAGCTAAGAAACAACGCGCTCTGCACAGTGCTCTTACAGCCTACCGGGAACATCTCTTCCAAAGGCCTGTGAAAAGCAGTTTCTTTGCAGGCCTGATCTCGCTGAATTAGGACTTCTGCTCTGGGTGTGCTACATTGCCCTAGAGCCGAAAGGCACAACGTGCAGGCTTCTTTCCAAAGGGCGAGTTGGGCCCCACAGCATCTTGCTTCCAGCTCTTTGGGAAGCTAAGAAACAACTCGCTCTGCACAGTGCTCTTACAGCCTACCGGGAACATCTCTTCCAAAGGCCTGTGAAACGCAGTTTCTTTGCAGGCCTGATCTGGCTGAAGTAGGACTCCTGCTGTGGGTGTGCTACATTGTCCTAGAGCTGAAGGCACAACGTGCAGGCTTCTTTCCAAATGGCGAGTTGGGCCCCACAGCATCTTGCTTCCAGCTCTTTGGGAAGCTAAGAAACAACTCGCTCTGCACAGTGCTCTTACAGCCTATGGGGAACATCTCTTCCAAAGGCCTGTGAAACGCAGTTTCTTTGCAGGCCTGTTATGGCTGAAGTAGAACTTATGCTCCGGGTGTGCTACATTGCCCTAGAGCTGAAAGGCAGAACGTGCAGGCTTCTTTCCAAAGGGCGAGTTGGGCCCCACAGCATCTTGCTTCCAGCTCTTTTTAAAGCTAAGAAACAACTCGCTCTGCACAGTGCTCTTACAGCCTACAGGGAACATCTCTTCCAAAGGCCTGTGAAACGCAGTTTCTTTGCAGGCCTGATCTGGCTGAAGTAGGACTTCTGCTCTGCGTGTGCTACATTGCCCTAGAGCTGAAAGGCACAACGTGCCAGCTTTTTCGTAATGGTGAGTTGGGCCCCAAAGCATCTTGCTTCCAGCTCTTTGGGAAGCTAAGAAACAACTCGCTCTGCACAGTGCTCTTACAGCCTACCGGGAACATCTCTTCCAAAGGCCTGTGAAACGCAGTTTCTTTGCAGGCCTGATCTCGCTGAAGTAGAACTTCTGCTCTCTGTGTGCTACATTGCCCTAGAGCTTAAAGGCACAACGTGTAGGCTTATTTCCAAAGGGTGAGTTGGGCCCCACAGCATCTTGCTTCCAGCTCTTTGGCAAGCTAAGAAACAACTCGCTCTGCACAGTGCTCTTACATCCTACCGGGAACATCACTTCCAAAGGCCTGTGAAACGCAATTTCTTTGCAGGCCGGATCTGGCTGAAGTAAGACTTCTGCTCTGGGTGTGCTACATTGGCCTATAGCTGACAGGCACAACGTGCAGGCTTCTTTCCAAAGGGTGAGTTGGGCCCCACAGCATCTTGCTTCCAGCTCTTTGGAAAGCTAAGAAACAACGCGCTCTGCACAGTGCTCTTACAGCCTACCGGGAACATCTCTTCCTAAGGCCTGTGAAAACCAGTTTCTTTGCAGGCCTGATCTCGCTGAAGTAGGGCTTCTGCTCTGGGTGTGCTACATTGCCCTAGAGCTGAAAGGCACAACGTGCAGGCTTCTTTGCAAAGGGCGAGTTGGGCCCCAAAGCATGTTGCTTCCAGCTCTTTGGGAAGCTAAGAAACAACTCGCTCTGCACAGTGCTCTTACAGCCTATTGGGAACATCTCTTCCAAAGGCCTGTGAAACGCAGTTTCTTTGCAGGCCTGATCTGGCTGAAGTAGGACTTCTGCTCTGGGTGTGCTACATTGCCCTAGAGCTGAAAGGCACAACGTGCAGGCTTCTTTTCAAAGGGCGTGTTGGGCCCCACAGCATCTTGCTTCCAGCTCTTTGGGAAGCTAAGAAACAACTCGCTCTGCACAGTGCTCTTACAGCCTACCGGGAACATCTCTTCCAAAGGCCTGTGAAACGCAGTTTCATTGCAGGCCTGATCTGGCTGAAGTAGGACTTCTGCTCTTGGTGTGCTACATTGCCCTAGAGCTGAAAGGCACAACGTGCAGGCTTCTTTCCAACGGGCGAGTTGGGCCCCACAGCATTTGCTTCCAGCTCTTTGGGAAGCTAAGAAACAGCTCGCTCTGCACAGTGCTCTTACAGCCTACCGGGAACATCTCTTCCAAAGGCCTGTGAAACGCAGTTTCTTTGCAGGCCTGATCTGGCTGAAGTAGGACTTCTGCTCTGGGTGTGCTACATTGCCCTAGAGCTGAAATGCACAACGTTCAATCTTCTTTCCAAAGGGCGAGTTGGGCCCCACAGCATCTTGCTTCCAGCTCTTTGGGAAGCTAAGAAACAACTCGCTCTGCACAGTGCTCTTACATCCTACCGGGATCATCACTTCCAAAGGCCTGTGAAACGCAGTTTCTTTGCAGGCCTGATCTCGCTGAAGTAGGACTTCTGCTCTGGGTGTGCTACACTGTCCTAGAGGTGAAGGCACAACGTGCAGGCTTCTTTCCAAAGGGCGAGTTGGGCCCCACAGCATCTTGCTTCCAGCTCTTTGGGAAGCTAAGAAACAACTCGCTCTGCACAGTGCTCATACAGCCTACCGGGAACATCTCTTCCAAAGGCCTGTGAAACGCAGTTTCTTTGCAGGCCTGATCTGGCTGAAGTAGGACTTCTGCTCTGCATGTGCTACATTGCCCTAGAGCTGAAAGGCACAACGGTCAGGCTTCTTTTCAAAGGGCTATTTGGGCCCCACAGCATCTTGCTTCCAGCTCTTTGGGAAGCTAAGAAACAACTCGCTCTGCACAGTGCTCTTACAGCCTACCGGGAACATCTCTTCCAAAGGCCTGTGAAACGCAGTTTCTTTGCAGGCCTGATCTGGCTGAAGTAAGACTCCTGCTCTGGGTGTGCTACATTGCCCTAGAGCAGAAAGGCACAACGTGCAGGCTTCTTTCTAAAGGGCCGGTTGGGCCCCACAGCATCTTGCTTCCAGCTCTTTGGGAAGCTAAGAAACAACTCGCTCTGCACAGTGCTCTTACAGCCTACCGGGAACATCTCTTCCAAAGGCCTGTGAAATGCAGTTTCTTTGCAGGCCTGATCTGGCTGAAGTAGGACTTCTGCTCTGGGTGTGCTACATTGCCCTAGAGCTGAAAGGCACAACGTGCAGGCTTCTTTCCTAATGGTAAGTTGGGCCCCACAGCATCTTGCTTCCAGCTCTTTGGGAAGCTAAGAAACAACTCGCTCTGCACAGTGCTCTTACAGCCTACCGGGAACATCTCTTCCAAAGGCCTGTCAAACGCAGTTTCTTTGCAGGCCTGATCTGGCTGAAGTAGGACTTCTGCTCTGGGTGTGCTACATTGCCCTAGAACTGAAAGGTAGA